>NC_091748.1:31353935-31978935 GCF_043380555.1 Nothobranchius furzeri
GGCGACTGCACTGGTCCTGCTGGTGTTTTCTGCACTGCTCATCGGCGTCGGCGACTGCACTGGTCCTGCTGTTGTTTTCGCCTCTGCTCGTCGGCGTCTGCGACTGAGCTTGTCCTGCTGCTGTTTTCTGCTCTGCTCGCCGGCGACTGCGCTGGTCTTGCTGCTGTTTTCTGCACTGCTCATCGGCGACTGTGCTGATCCTGCTGCTGTTTTCTGCTCTGCTCGTATGCGTCGGCGACTGCGTTGATCCTGCTGCTGTTTTCTGCTCTGCTCATTGGCGTCTGCGACTGCACATCTCCTGCTGCTGTTTTTTGCTCTGCTCGTCGGCGTCAGCGACTGCGCTTATCCTGCTGCTGTTTTCTGCTCTGCTCGTACGCGTCGGCGACTGCGCTGGTCCTGCTGCTGTTTTCTGCTATGCTCGTCGGCTACTGCGCTGATCCTGCTGCTGTTTTCTGCTCTGCTCGTCTGCGTCAGCGAATGCGCTGATCCTGCTGCTGTTTCCTGCTCTGCTCGTCGCCATCGGCGACTGCGCTGGTCCTGCTGTTGTTTTCTGCTCTGATCGTCAGCGTCGGCGACTGCGCTGGTCCTGCTGCTGTTTTCTTCTCTGCTCGTCGGCGTGTGCTCTGCTCGTCGGCGTCTGCGACTGCGCTGGGCCTGCTGCTGTTTTCTGCTCTGCTCGCCGGCGACTGCGCTGGTACTGCTGGTGTTTTCTGCACTGCTCATTGGCGTCGGCGACTGCGCTGGTCCTGCTGTTGTTTTTGCCTCTGCTCGTCGGCGTCTGCGACTGCGCTGGTCCTGCTGCTGTTTTCTGCTCTGCTTGTCGGCGACTGCGCTGGTCCTGCTGTTTTTTCTGCACTGCTCATCGGCGTCGGCGACTGTGCTGATCCTGCTGCTGTTTTCTGCCCTGCTCGTAGGCGTCGGCGACTGTGCTGGTCCTGCTGCTGTTTTCTGCACTGCTCATCGGTGTCGACGACTGCGCTGATCCTGCTGCTGTTTTCTGCTCTGCTCGTCGGCGACTGCGCTGGACCTGCAGCTGTTTTCTGCACTGCTCATTGGCGTCGGCGACTGCGTTGATCCTGCTGCTGTTTTCTGCTCTGCTCGTTGGCGTCTGCGACTGCGCATCTCCTGCCGCTTTTTCTGCTCTGCTCGTCGGCGTCAGCGACTGTGCTGATCCTGCTGCTGTTTTCTGCTCTGCTCGTCGGCGTCTGCGACTGCGCATCTCCCTCTGCTGTTTTTTGCTCTGCTCGTCGGCGTCGGCGACTGCGCTGATCCTGCTGCTGTTTTCTGCTCTGCTCATCGGCGACTGCGCTGGTCCTTCTGCTGTTTTCTGCACTGCTCATCGGCGTTGGCGACTGCGTTGATCCTGCTGCTGTTTTCTGCTCTGCTCATTGGCGTCTGCGACTGCACATCTCCTGCTGCTTTTTTCTGCTCTGCTCGTCAGCGTCAGCGACTGCGCTGACCCTGCTGCTGTTTTCTGCTCTGATCGTCTGCGACTGCACATCTCCTGCTGCTGTTTTTTGCTCTGCTCGTCGGCGTCAGCGACTGCGCTAATCCTGCTGCTGTTTTTTGCTCTGCTCGTTGGCGACTGCGCTGGTCCTGCTGCTGTTTTCTGCTCTGCTCATCGGCATCGGCTACTGCGCTGATCCTCCTGCTGTTTTCTGCTCTGCTTGTCTGCGTCAGCGAATGCGCTGATCCTGCTGCTGTTTCCTGCTCTGCTTGTCGCTGTCGGCGAATGCGCTGGTCCTGCTGCTGTGTTCTTCTCTGCTCGTCGGCGTCTGCTCTGCTCGTCGGCGTCTGCGACTGCGCTGGTCCTGCTGCTGTATTCTGCTCTGCTCATCGGCGACTGCGCTGGTCCTGCTGGTGTTTTCTGCACTGCTCATCGGCGTCTGCGACTGCACTGGTCCTGCTGTTGTTTTCGCCTCTGCTCTTCGGCGTCTGTGACTGCGCTTGTCCTGCTGCTGTTTTCTGCTCTGCTCGACGGCGACTGCGCTGGTCTTGCTGCTGTTTTCTGCACTGCTCATCGGCGTCGGCGACTGTGCTGATCCTGCTGCTGTTTTCTGCTCTGCTCGTAGGCGTCGGCGACTGCGCTGGTCATGCTGCTGTTTTCTGCACTGCTCATCGGCGTCTGTGACTGCGCTGGTCCTGCTGCTGTTTTCTGCTCTGCTCATGTGCGTAGGCGACTGCGTTGATCCTGCTGCTGTTTTCTGCTCTGCTCATTGGCATCTGCGACTGCGCATCTCCTGCTGCTGTTTTTTGCTCTGCTCGTCGGCGACTGCGCTGTTCCTACTGCTGTTTTCTGCTCTGCTCATCGGCGTCGGCTACTGCGCTGATCCTTCTGCTGTTTTCTGCTCTGCTTGTCTGCGTTAGTGAATGCGCTTATCCTGCTGCAGTTTCCTGCTCTGCTCGTCGCCGTCGGCGACTGCGCTGGTCCTGCTGTTGTTTACTGCTCTGATCGTCGGCGTCGGCGACTGCGCTGGTCCTGCTGCTGTTTTCTTCTCTGCTCGTCGGCGTCTGCTCTGCTCGTCGGCGTCTGCGACTGCGCTGGTCCTGCTGGTGTTTTCTGCACTGCTCATTGGCGTCGGCGGCTGCGCTGGTCCTGCTGTTGTTTTCGCCTCTGCTCGTCGGCGTCTGCGACTGCGCATCTCCTGCTGCTGTTTTTTGCTCTGCTCGTCGGCGTTGGCGACTGCGCTGATCCTGCTGCTGTTTTCTGCTCTGCTCGTCGGCGACTGCACTGGACCTGCTGCTGTTTTCTGCTCTGCTCATTGGCGTCGGCGACTTTGCTGGTCCTGCTGCTGTTTTCTGCACTGCTCATCGGTGTCGACGACTGCGCTGATCCTGCTGCTGTTTTCTGCTCTGCTCGTCGGCGACTGCGCTGGACCTGCTGCTGTTTTCTGCACTGCTCATTGGCGTCGGTGACTGCGTTGATCCTGCTGCTGTTTTCTGCTCTGCTCGTTGGCGTCTGCGACTGCGCATCTCCTGCCGCTTTTTTCTGCTCTGCTCGTCGGCGTCAGCGACTGTGCTGATCCTGCTGCTGTTTTCTGCTCTGCTCGTCGGCGTCTGCGACTGCGCATCTCCCTCTGCTGTTTTTTGCTCTGCTCGTCGGCGTCGGCGACTGCACATCTCCTGCTGCTGTTTTTTGCTCTGCTCGTTGGCGACTGCGCTGGTCCTGCTGCTGTTTTCTGCTCTGCTCATCGGCATCGGCTACTGCGCTGATCCTGCTGCTGTTTTCTGCTCTGCTTGTCTGCGTGAGCGAATGCGCTGATCCTGCTGCTGTTTCCTGCTCTGCTTGTCGCTGTCGGCGAATGCGCTGGTCCTGCTGCTGTGTTCTTCTCTGCTCGTCGGCGTCTGCTCTGCTCGTCGGCGTCTGCGACTGCGCTGGTCCTGCTGCTGTATTCTGCTCTGCTCATCGGCGACTGCGCTGGTCCTGCTGGTGTTTTCTGCACTGCTCATCGGCGTCTGCGACTGCACTGGTCCTGCTGTTGTTTTCGCCTCTGCTCGTCGGCGTCTGTGACTGCGCTTGTCCTGCTGCTGTTTTCTGGTCTGCTCGACGGCGACTGCGCTGGTCTTGCTGCTGTTTTCTGCACTGCTCATCGGCGTCGGCGACTGTGCTGATCCTGCTGCTGTTTTCTGCTCTGCTCGTAGGCGTCGGCGACTGCGCTGGTCATGCTGCTGTTTTCTGCACTGCTCATCGGCGTCTGTGACTGCGCTGGTCCCGCTGCTGTTTTCTGCTCTGCTCATGTGCGTAGGCGACTGCGTTGATCCTGCTGCTGTTTTCTGCTCTGCTCATTGGCATCTGCGACTGCGCATCTCCTGCTGCTGTTTTTTGCTCTGCTCGTCGGCGACTGCGCTGTTCCTACTGCTGTTTTCTGCTCTGCTCATCGGCGTCGGCTACTGCGCTGATCCTTCTGCTGTTTTCTGCTCTGCTTGTCTGCGTTAGTGAATGCGCTGATCCTGCTGCTGTTTCCTGCTCTGCTCGTCGCCGTCGGCGACTGCGCTGGTCCTGCTGTTGTTTTCTGCTCTGATCGTCGGCGTCGGCGACTGCGCTGGTCCTGCTGCTGTTTTCTTCTCTGCTCGTCGGCGTCTGCGACTGCACTGTTCCTGCTGGTGTTTTCTGCACTGCTCATCGGCGTCGGCGGCTGCGCTGGTCCTGCTGTTGTTTTCGCCTCTGCTCGTCGGCGTCTGCGACTGCGCATCTCCTGCTGCTGTTTTTTGCTCTGCTCGTCGGCTTTGGCGACTGCGCTGATCCTGCTGTTGTTTTCTGCTCTGCTCGTCGGCGACTGCACTGGACCTGCTGCTGTTTTCTGCTCTGCTAATTGGCGTCGGCAACTGCGCTGATCCTGCTGCTGTTTTCTGCTCTGCTCATCGGCGTCGGCGACTGCGTTGATCCTGCTGCTGTTTTCTGCTCTGCTTGTTGGCGTCTGCGACTGCCCATCTCCTGCTGCTTTTTTCTGCTCTGCTCGTCGGCGTCAGCGACTGCGCTGATCCTGCTGCTGTTTTCTGCTCTGCTCATTGGCGTCTGCGACAGCGCATCTCCTGCTGCTGTTTTTTGCTCTGCTCGTCGGCGTCGGCGACTGCGCTGATCCTGCTGCTGTTTTCTGCTCTGCTCATCGGCGACTGCGCTGGTCTTGCTGCTGTTTTCTGCACTGCTCATCGGCGTTGGCGACTGCGTTGATCCTGCTGCTGTTTTCTGCTCTGCTCATTGGCGTCTGCGACTGCGCATCTCCTGCTGCTTTTTTCTGCTCTGCTCGTCAGCGTCAGCGACTGCGCTGACCCTGCTGCTGTTTTCTGCTCTGATCGTCTGCGACTGCGCATCTACTGCTGCTGTTTTTTGCTCTGCTCGTCGGCGTCGGTGACTGCTCTGATCCTGCTGCTGTTTTCTGCTCTGCTCGTCGGCGGCTGCGCTGGTCCTGCTGCTGTTTTCTGCTCTGCTCGTCGGCGTCGGCAACTGCGCTGGTCCTGCTGCTGTTTTCTGCTCTGCTCATCGGCGTCGGCTACTGCGCTGATCCTGCTGCTATTTTCTGCTCTGCTCATCGGTGTCAGCGACTGGGCTGATCCTGCTGCTGTTTTCTGCTCTGCTCGTCGGCATCGGGGACTGCGCTGGTCCTGCTGCTGTTTTCTGCTCTGCTCGTTGGCGTCTGCGACTGCTCATCTCCTGCCGCTTTTTTCTGCTCTGCTCGTCGGCGTCAGCGACAGCGCTGATACTGCTGCTGTTTTCTGCTCTGCTCGTCGGCGTCTGCGACTGCGCATCTCCTGCTGCTGTTTTTTGCTCTGCTCGTCGGCGTCGGCGACTGCGCTGATCCTGCTGCTGTTTTCTGCTCTGCTCATCGGCGTCTGCGACTGCGCATCTCCTGCTGCTGTTTTTTGCTCTGCTCGTCGGCGTCGGCGACTGCGCTGATCCTGCTGCTGTTTTCTGCTCTGCTCATCGGCGACTGCGCTGGTCTTGCTGCTGTTTTCTGCACTGCTCATCGGCGTTGGCGACTGCGTTGATCCTGCTGCTGTTTTCTGCTCTGCTCATTGGCGTCTGCGACTGCGCATCTCCTGCTGCTTTTTTCTGCTCTGCTCGTCAGCGTCAGCGACTGCGCTGACCCTGCTGCTGTTTTCTGCTCTGATCGTCTGCGACTGCACATCTACTGCTGCTGTTTTTTGCTCTGCTCATCGGCATCTGCGACTGCACTGGTCCTGCTGTTGTTTTCGCCTCTGCTCGTCGGCGTCTGTGACTGCGCTTGTCCTGCTGCTGTTTTCTGCTCTGCTCGACGGCGACTGCGCTGGTCTTGCTGCTGTTTTCTGCACTGCTCATCGGCGTCGGCGACTGTGCTGGTCCTGCTGCTGTTTTCTGCTCTGCTCGTAGGCGTCGGCGACTGCGCTGGTCATGCTGCTGTTTTCTGCACTGCTCATCGGCGTCTGTGACTGCGCTGGTCCTGCTGCTGTTTTCTGGTCTGCTCATGTGCGTAGGCGACTGCGTTGATCCTGCTGCTGTTTTCTGCTCTGCTCATTGGCATCTGTGACTGCGCATCTCCTGCTGCTGTTTTTTGCTCTGCTCGTCGGCGACTGCGCTGTTCCTACTGCTGTTTTCTGCTCTGCTCATCGGCGTCGGCTACTGCGCTGATCCTTCTGCTGTTTTCTGCTCTGCTTGTCTGCGTTAGTGAATGCGCTGATCCTGCTGCTGTTTCCTGCTCTGCTCGTCGCCGTCGGCGACTGCGCTGGTCCTGCTGTTGTTTTCTGCTCTGATCGTCGGCGTCGGCGACTGCGCTGGTCCTGCTGCTGTTTTCTTCTCTGCTCGTCGGCGTCTGCTCTGCTCGTCGGCGTCTGCGACTGCGCTGGTCCTGCTGGTGTTTTCTGCACTGCTCATCGGCGTCGGCGGCTGCGCTGGTCCTGCTGTTGTTTTCGCCTCTGCTCGTCGGCGTCTGCGACTGCGCATCTCCTGCTGCTGTTTTTTGCTCTGCTCGTCGGCGTTGGCGACTGCGCTGATCCTGCTGCTGTTTTCTGCTCTGCTCGTCGGCGACTGCACTGGACCTGCTGCTGTTTTCTGCTCTGCTAATTGGCGTCGGCGACTGCGCTGATCCTGCTGCTGTTTTCTGCTCTGCTCATCGGCGTCGGCGACTGCGTTGATCCTGCTGCTGTTTTCTGCTCTGCTTGTTGGCGTCTGCGACTGCCCATCTCCTGCTGCTTTTTTCTGCTCTGCTCGTCGGCGTCAGCGACTGCGCTGATCCTGCTGCTGTTTTCTGCTCTGCTCATTGGCGTCTGCGACAGGGCATCTCCTGCTGCTGTTTTTTGCTCTGCTCGTCGGCGTCGGCGACTGCGCTGATCCTGCTGCTGTTTTCTGCTCTGCTCATCGGCGACTGCGCTGGTCTTGCTGCTGTTTTCTGCACTGCTCATCGGCGTTGGCGACTGCGTTGATCCTGCTGCTGTTTTCTGCTCTGCTCATTGGCGTCTGCGACTGCGCATCTCCTGCTGCTTTTTTCTGCTCTGCTCGTCAGCGTCAGCGACTGCGCTGACCCTGCTGCTGTTTTCTGCTCTGATCGTCTGCGACTGCGCATCTACTGCTGCTGTTTTTTGCTCTGCTCGTCGGCGTCGGCGACTGCTCTGATCCTGCTGCTGTTTTCTGCTCTGCTCGTCGGCGACTGCGCTGGTCCTGCTGCTGTTTTCTGCTCTGCTCGTCGGCGTCGGCAACTGCGCTGGTCCTGCTGCTGTTTTCTGCTCTGCTCATCGGCGTCGGCTACTGCGCTGATCCTGCTGCTATTTTCTGCTCTGCTCATCGGTGTCAGCGACTGGGCTGATCCTGCTGCTGTTTTCTGCTCTGCTCGTCGGCATCGGGGACTGCGCTGGTCCTGCTGCTGTTTTCTGCTCTGCTCGTTGGCGTCTGCGACTGCTCATCTCCTGCCGCTTTTTTCTGCTCTGCTCGTCGGCGTCAGCGACAGCGCTGATCCTGCTGCTGTTTTCTGCTCTGCTCGTCGGCGTCTGCGACTGCGCATCTCCTGCTGCTGTTTTTTGCTCTGCTCGTCGGCGTCGGCGACTGCGCTGATCCTGCTGCTGTTTTCTGCTCTGCTCATCGGCGACTGCGCTGGTCTTGCTGCTGTTTTCTGCAATGCTCATCGGCGTTGGCGACTGCGTTGATCCTGCTGCTGTTTTCTGCTCTGCTCATTGGCGTCTGCGACTGCGCATCTCCTGCTGCTTTTTTCTGCTCTGCTCGTCAGCGTCAGCGACTGCGCTGACCCTGCTGCTGTTTTCTGCTCTGATCGTCTGCGACTGCGCATCTACTGCTGCTGTTTTTTGCTCTGCTCGTCGGCGTCGGCGACTGCGCTGATCCTGCTGCTGTTTTCTTCTCTGCTCGTCGGCATCGGGGACTGCGCTGGTCCTGCTGCTGTTTTCTGCTCTGCTCGTCGGCGTTGGCGACTGCGCTGATCCTGCTGCTGTTTTCTGCTCTGCTCGTCGGCGACTGCACTGGACCTGCTGCTGTTTTATGCACTGCTCATCGGCGTCGGCGACTGCGTTGATCCTGCTGCGGTTTTCTGCTCTGCTCGTTGGCGTCTGCGACTGCGCATCTCCTGCCGCTTTTTTCTGCTCTGCTCGTCGGCGTCAGCGACAGCGCTGATCCTGCTGCTGTTTTCTGCTCTGCTCGTCGGCGTCTGCGACTGCGCATCTCCTGCTGCTGTTTTTTGCTCTGCTCGTCGGCGTCGGCGACTGCACTGATCCTGCTGCTGTTTTCTGCTCTGCTCGTCGGCGTCGGCCACTGCGCTGATCCTGCTGCTGTTTTCTGCTCTGCTCATCGGCGACTGCGCTGGTCTTGCTGCTGTTTTCTGCACTGCTCATCGGCGTTGGCGACTGCGTTGATCCTGCTGCTGTTTTCTGCCCTGCTCATTGGCGTCTGCGACTGCGCATCTCCTGCTGCTTTTTTCTGCTCTGCTCGTCAGCGTCAGCGACTGCGCTGACCCTGCTGCTGTTTTCTGCTCTGATCGTCTGCGACTGCGCATCTACTGCTGCTGTTTTTTGCTCTGCTCGTCGGCGTCGGCGACTGCGCTGATACTGCTGCTGTTTTCTGCTCTGCTCGTCGGCGACTGCGCTGGTCCTGCTGCTGTTTTCTGCTCTGCTCGTCGGCGTCGTCAACTGCGCTCGTCCTGCTGCTGTTTTCTGCTCTGCTCATCGGCCTCGGCTACTGCGCTGATCCTGCTGCTTTTTTCTGCTCTGCTCATCGGTGTCAGCGACTGGGCTGATCCTGCTGCTGCTTTCTGCTCTGCTCGTCGGCATCGCGCACTGCGCTGGTCCTGCTGCTGTTTTCTGCTCTGCTCATCAGCGTCTGCGACTGCACATCTCCTGCTGCTGTTTTTTGCTCTGCTCGTCGGCGTCGGCGACTGCGCTGATCCTGCTGCTGTTTTCTGCTCTGCTCATCAGCGTCTGCGACTGCGCATCTCCTGCTGCTGTTTTTTGCTCTGCTCGTCGGCGACTGCGCTGATCCTGCTGCTGTTTTCTGCTCTGCTCATCGGCGACTGCGCTGGTCTTGCTGCTGTTTTCTGCAATGCTCATCGGCGTTGGCGACTGCGTTGATCCTGCTGCTGTTTTCTGCTCTGCTCATTGGCGTCTGCGACTGCGCATCTCCTGCTGCTTTTTTCTGCTCTGCTCGTCAGCGTCAGCGACTGCGCTGACCCTGCTGCTGTTTTCTGCTCTGATCGTCTGCGACTGCGCATCTACTGCTGCTGTTTTTTGCTCTGCTCGTCGGCGTCGGCGACTGCGCTGATCCTGCTGCTGTTTTCTTCTCTGCTCGTCGGCATCGGTGACTGCGCTGGTCCTGCTGCTGTTTTCTGCTCTGCTCGTCGGCGTTGGCGACTGCGCTGATCCTGCTGCTGTTTTCTGCTCTGCTCGTCGGCGACTGCACTGGACCTGCTGCTGTTTTATGCACTGCTCATCGGCGTCGGCGACTGCGTTGATCCTGCTGCGGTTTTCTGCTCTGCTCGTTGGCGTCTGCGACTGCGCATCTCCTGCCGCTTTTTTCTGCTCTGCTCGTCGGCGTCAGCGACAGCGCTGATCCTGCTGCTGTTTTCTGCTCTGCTCGTCGGCGTCTGCGACTGCGCATCTCCTGCTGCTGTTTTTTGCTCTGCTCGTCGGCGTCGGCGACTGCACTGATCCTGCTGCTGTTTTCTGCTCTGCTCGTCGGCGTCGGCCACTGCGCTGATCCTGCTGCTGTTTTCTGCTCTGCTCATCGGCGACTGCGCTGGTCTTGCTGCTGTTTTCTGCACTGCTCATCGGCGTTGGCGACTGCGTTGATCCTGCTGCTGTTTTCTGCCCTGCTCATTGGCGTCTGCGACTGCGCATCTCCTGCTGCTTTTTTCTGCTCTGCTCGTCAGCGTCAGCGACTGCGCTGACCCTGCTGCTGTTTTCTGCTCTGATCGTCTGCGACTGCGCATCTACTGCTGCTGTTTTTTGCTCTGCTCGTCGGCGTCGGCGACTGCGCTGATACTGCTGCTGTTTTCTGCTCTGCTCGTCGGCGACTGCGCTGGTCCTGCTGCTGTTTTCTGCTCTGCTCGTCGGCGTCGGCAACTGCGCTCGTCCTGCTGCTGTTTTCTGCTCTGCTCATCGGCCTCGGCTACTGCGCTGATCCTGCTGCTATTTTCTGCTCTGCTCATCGGTGTCAGCGACTGGGCTGATCCTGCTGCTGCTTTCTGCTCTGCTCGTCGGCATCGCGCACTGCGCTGGTCCTGCTGCTGTTTTCTGCTCTGCTCATCAGCGTCTGCGACTGCGCATCTCCTGCTGCTGTTTTTTGCTCTGCTCGTCGGCGTCGGCGACTGCGCTGATCCTGCTGCTGTTTTCTGCTCTGCTCATCAGCGTCTGCGACTGCGCATCTCCTGCTGCTGTTTTTTGCTCTGCTCGTCGGCGACTGCGCTGATCCTGCTGCTGTTTTCTGCTCTGCTCATCGGCGACTGCGCTGGTCTTGCTGCTGTTTTCTGCAATGCTCATCGGCGTTGGCGACTGCGTTGATCCTGCTGCTGTTTTCTGCTCTGCTCATTGGCGTCTGCGACTGCGCATCTCCTGCTGCTTTTTTCTGCTCTGCTCGTCAGCGTCAGCGACTGCGCTGACCCTGCTGCTGTTTTCTGCTCTGATCGTCTGCGACTGCGCATCTACTGCTGCTGTTTTTTGCTCTGCTCGTCGGCGTCGGCGACTGCGCTGATCCTGCTGCTGTTTTCTTCTCTGCTCGTCGGCATCGGGGACTGCGCTGGTCCTGCTGCTGTTTTCTGCTCTGCTCGTCGGCGTTGGCGACTGCGCTGATCCTGCTGCTGTTTTCTGCTCTGCTCGTCGGCGACTGCACTGGACCTGCTGCTGTTATCTGCTCTGCTCGTCGGCGACTGCGCTGATCCTGCTGCTGTTTTCTGCTCTGCTCATCAGCGTCTGCGACTGCGCATCTCCTGCTGCTGTTTTTTGCTCTGCTCGTCGGCGTCGGCGACTGCGCTGATCCTGCTGCTGTTTTCTGCTCTGCTCATCGGCGACTGCGCTGGTCTTGCTGCTGTTTTCTGCAATGCTCATCGGCGTTGGCGACTGCGTTGATCCTGCTGCTGTTTTCTGCTCTGCTCATTGGCGTCTGCGACTGCGCATCTCCTGCTGCTTTTTTCTGCTCTGCTCGTCAGCGTCAGCGACTGGGCTGACCCTGCTGCTGTTTTCTGCTCTGATCGTCTGCGACTGCGCATCTACTGCTGCTGTTTTTTGCTCTGCTCGTCGGCGTCGGCGACTGCGCTGATCCTGCTGCTGTTTTCTTCTCTGCTCGTCGGCATCGGGGACTGAGCTGGTCCTGCTGCTGTTTTCTGCTCTGCTCGTCGGCGTTGGCGACTGCGCTGATCCTGCTGCTGTTTTCTGCTCTGCTCGTCGGCGACTGCACTGGACCTGCTGCTGTTTTCTGCACTGCTCATCGGCGTCGGCGACTGCGTTGATCCTGCTGCGGTTTTCTGCTCTGCTCGTTGGCGTCTGCGACTGCGCATCTCCTGCCGCTTTTTTCTGCTCTGCTCGTCGGCGTCAGCGACAGCGCTGATCCTGCTGCTGTTTTCTGCTCTGCTCGTCGGCGTCTGCGACTGCGCATCTCCTGCTGCTGTTTTTTGCTCTGCTCGTCGGCGTCGGCGCCTGCTCTGATCCTGCTGCTGTTTTCTGCTCTGCTCGTCGGCGTCGGCCACTGCGCTGATCCTGCTGCTGTTTTCTGCTCTGCTCATCGGCGACTGCGCTGGTCTTGCTGCTGTTTTCTGCACTGCTCATCGGCGTTGGCGACTGCGTTGATCCTGCTGCTGTTTTCTGCTCTGCTCATTGGCGTCTGCGACTGCGCATCTCCTGCTGCTTTTTTCTGCTCTGCTCGTCAGCGTCAGCGACTGCGCTGACCCTGCTGCTGTTTTCTGCTCTGATCGTCTGCGACTGCGCATCTACTGCTGCTGTTTTTTGCTCTGCTCGTCGGCGACTGCGCTGATACTGCTGCTGTTTTCTGCTCTGCTCGTCGGCGACTGCGCTGGTCCTGCTGCTGTTTTCTGCTCTGCTCGTCGGCGTCGGCAACTGCGCTCGTCCTGCTGCTGTTTTCTGCTCTGCTCATCGGCCTCGGCTACTGCGCTGATCCTGCTGCTATTTTCTGCTCTGCTCATCGGTGTCAGCGACTGGGCTGATCCTGCTGCTGCTTTCTGCTCTGCTCGTCGGCATCGCGCACTGCGCTGGTCCTGCTGCTGTTTTCTGCTCTGCTCGTCGGCGTTGGCGACTGTGCTGATCCTGCTGCTGTTTTCTGCTCTGCTCGTCGGCGACTGCACTGGACCTGCTGCTGTTTTCTTCACTGCTCGTCGGCGTCAGCGACAGCGCTGATCCTGCTTCTGTTTACTGCTCTGCTCGTAGGCGTCTGCGACTGCGCATCTCCTGCTGCTGTTTTTTGCTCTGCTCGTCGGCGTCGGCGACTGCGCTGATCCTGCTGCTGTTTTCTGCTCTGCTCATCGGCGACTGCGCTGGTCTTGCTGCTGTTTTCTGCACTGCTCATCGGCGTTGGCGACTGCGTTGATCCTGCTGCTGTTTTCTGCTCTGCTCATTGGCGTCTGCGACTGCGCATCTCCTGCTGCTTTTTTCTGCTCTGCTCGTCAGCGACTGCGCTGACCCTGCTGCTGTTTTCTGCTCTGATCGTCTGCGACTGCACATCTACTGCTGCTGTTTTTTGCTCTGCTCGTCGGCGTCGGCGACTGCGCTGATCCTGCTGCTGTTTTCTGCTCTGCTCGTCGGCGACTGCGCTGGTCCTGCTGCTGTTTTCTGCTCTGCTCGTCGGCGTCGGCAACTGTGCTGGTCCTGCTGCTGTTTTCTGCTCTGCTCATCGGCGTCGGCTACTGCGCTGATCCTGCTGCAATTTTCTGCTCTGCTCATCGGTGTCAGCGACTGGGCTGATCCTGCTGCTGTTTTCTGCTCTGCTCGTCGGCGTCGGGGACTGCGCTGGTCCTGCTGCTGTTTTCTGCTCTGCTCGTCGGCGTCAGCGACTGCGCTGGATCTGCTGCTGTTTCCTGCTCTGCTCGTCGGCGTCGGCATCAGCGCAGTCGCCGATGCCGTTTTCTGCTCTGCTCATCGGCGTCAGCAACTGCGCTGATCCTGCTGCTGTTTTTTGCTCTGCTCGTAGGCGTCGGCGACTGCGCTGGTCCTGCTGCTGTTTTCTGCACTGCTCATCGGCGACTGTGCTGATCCTGCTGCTGTTTTCTGCTCTGCTCGTAGGCGTTGCCGACTGCGCTGACCCTGCTGCTGTTTTCTGCTCTGATCTTTTGCGACTGCGCATCTCCTGCTGCTGTTTTTTGCTCTGCTCGTCGGCGTCAGCGACTGCGCTGGTCCTGCTGCTGTTTTCTTCTCTGCTCGTCGGCGTCTGCTCTGCTCGTCAGCGTCTGCGACTGCGCTGGTCCTGCTGCAGTTTTCTGCTCTGCTCATCGGCGACTGCACTGGTCCTGCTGGTGTTTTCTGCACTGCTCATCGGCGTCGGCGACTGCACTGGTCCTGCTGTTGTTTTCGCCTCTGCTCGTTGGCGTCTGCGACTGCGCTTGTCCTGCTGCTGTTTTCTGCTCTGCTCGCCGGCGACTGCGCTGGTCTTGCTGCTGTTTTCTGCACTGCTCATCGGCGACTGTGCTGATCCTGCTGTTGTTTTCTGCTCTGCTCGTATGCGTCGGCGACTGCGTTGATCCTGCTGCTGTTTTCTGCTCTGCTCATTGGCGTCTGCGACTGCACATCTCCTGCTGCTGTTTTTTGCTCTGCTCGTCGGCGTCAGCGACTGCGCTTATCCTGCTGCTGTTTTCTGCTCTGCTCGTCGGCGTCTGCGACCGCGCATCTCCTGCTGCTGTTTTTTGCTCTGCTCGTCGGCGACTGCGCTGGTCCTGCTGCTGTTTTCTGCTCTGCTCATCGGCGTCGGCTACTGTGCTGATCCTTCTGCTGTTTTCTGCTCTGCTTGTCTGCGTCAGCGAATGCGCTGATCCTGCAGCTGATTCCTGCTCTGCTCGTCGCTGTCGGCGACTGCGCTGGTCCTGCTGTTGTTTTCTGCTCTGATCGTCGGAGTCGGCGACTGCGCTGGTCCTGCTGCTGTTTTCTTCTCTGCTCGTCGGCGTCTGCTCTGCTCGTCGGCGTCTGCGACTGCGCTGGGCCTGCTGCTGTTTTCTGCTCTGCTCGTCGGCGACTGCGCTGGTCCTGCTGGTGTTTTCTGCACTGCTCATCGGCGTCGGCGACTGCGCTGGTCCTGCTGTTGTTTTCGCCTCTGCTCGTCGGCGTCTGCGACTGCGCATCCACTGCTGGTGTTTTTTGCTCTGCTCGTCGGCGTTGGCGACTGCGCTGATCCTGCTGCTGTTTTCTGCTCTGCTTATTGGCGTCAGCGACTGGGCTGATCCTGTTGCTGTTTTCTGCTCTGCTCGTTGGCGTCTGCGACTGGGCTGGTCCTGCTGTTGTTTTCTGCTCTGATCGCCGGCGTCGGCGACTGCGCTGGTCCTGCTGCTGTTTTCTTCTCTGCTCGTTGGCGTCTGCTCTGCTCGTCGGCGTCTGCTCTGGTCCTGCTGCTGTTTTCTGCTCTGCTCGTCGGCGACTGCTCTGGTCCTGCAGTTGTTTTCGCCTCTACTCGTCGCCGTCTGCTCTGCCCATCGGCGTCTGCGACTGCGCTGGTCATGCTGCTGTTTTCTGCTCTGCTCATTGGCGTCTGTGACTGCGCATCTCCTGCTGCTTTTTTCTGCTCTGCTCGTTGGCATCAGCGACTGCGCTGACCCTAATGCTGTTTTCTGCTCTGATCGTCTGCGACTGCGCATCTCCTGCTGCTGTTTTTTGCTCTGCTCGTCTGCGTCAGCGACTGCGCTGATCCTGCTGCTGTTTTCTGCTCTGCTCGTCGGCGTCTGCGACTGCGCTGACCCTGCTGCTGATTTCTGCTCTGATCGTCTGCGACTGCGCATCTCCTGCTGCTGTTTTTTGCTCTGCTCGTCGTGTCAGCGACTGCGCAGATCCTGCTGCTGTTTTCTGCTCTGCTCGTCGGCGTCTGCGACTGCGCTGGTCCTGCTGCTGTTTTCTGCTCTGCTCGTCGGCGACTGCGCTGATCCTGCTGCTGTTTTCTGCTCTGCTCGTCGGTGACTGCGCTGATCCTGCTGCTGTTTTCTGCTCTGCTCGTAGGCGTCGGCAACTGCGCTGGTCCTGCTGCTGTTTTCTGCACTGCTCCTCGGCAACTGCGCTGTTCCTGCTGCTGTTTTCTGCTTTGCTTGTAGGCGTCGCCGACTGCGCTGGTCCTGCTGCTGTTTTCTGCTCTGCTCGTCGGCGACTGCGCTGGTCCTGCTGCTGTTTTCTGCACTGCTCATCGGCGTCGGTGACTGCGTTGATCCTGCTGCTGTTTTCTACTCTGCTTGTTGGCGTCTGCGACTGCGCATCTCCTGCTTCTTTTTTCTGCTCTGCTCGTCGGCGTCAGCGACTGCGCTGATCCTGCTGCTGTTTTCTGCTCTGCTCGTCGGTGTCAGCGACTACGCTGATCCTGCTGCTGTTTTCTGCTCTGCTCATCGGCGTCTGCGACTGCGCTGGTCCTGCTGCTGTTTTTTGCTCTGCTCGTCGGCGTCGGCGACTGCGCTGATCCTGCTGCTGTTTTCTGCTCTGCTCGTCTGCGTCAGCGAATGCGCTGATCCTGCTCCTGTTTTCTGCTCTGCTCGTCGCCGTCAGCGCTGATCCTGCTGCTGTTTCCTGCTCTGCTTGTCGCCGTCGGCGACTGCGCTGGTCCTGCTGTTGTTTTCTTCTCTTCTCGTCGGCGTCTGCTCTGCTCGTCGGCGTCAGCGACTGCGCTGGTCCTGCTGCTGTTTTCTGCTCTGCTCGTCGGTGACTGCGCTGGTCCTGCTGCTGTTTTTTGCTCTGCTCGTCGGCGTCGGCGACTGCGCTGATCTTGCTGCTGCTTTCTGCTCTGCTCGTCGGAGTCTGCAACTGCACTGGTCCTGCTGCTGTTTTCTGCTCTGCTCGTCGGCATCAGCGACTGCGCTGATGCTGTTTTCTGCTCTGCTCGTCGAGGTCAGCAACTGCGCTGATCCTGCTGCTGTTTTCTGCTCTTCTCATCGCCGTCGGCAACTGCGCTCGTCCTGCTGTTGTTTTCTGCTCTGATTGTCGGCGTCGGCGACTGCGTTGGTCCTGCTGCTGTTTTCTGCTCTGCTCATCGGCGTCTGCTACTGCGCTGAACCTGCTGCTGTTTTCTGCTCTGCTCGTCGGCGACTGCGCTGGACCTGCTGCTGTTTTCTGCTCTGCTCATCGGCGTCAGCGAATGCGCTGATCCTGCTGCTGTTTTCTGCTCTGCTCGTCGCCGTCAGCGCTGATCCTGCTGCTGTTTCCTGCTCTGCTCGTCGCCGTCGGCGACTGCGCTGGTCCTGCTGTTGTTTTCTTCTCTGCTCGTCGACGTCAGCGACTGCGCTGGTCCTGCTGCTGTTTTCTGCTCTGCTCGTCGGTGACTGCACTGATCCTGCTGCAGTTTTCTGCATTGCTAATTGGCGTCGGCGACTGCGCTGATCCTGCTGCTGTTTTCTGCTCTGCTCGTCTGAGTCAGCGAATGCGCTGATCCTGCTGCTGTTTCCTGCTCTGCTCGTCGCCGTCGGCGACTGCGCTGGTCCTGCTGTTGTTTTCTGCTCTGATCGTCAGCATCGGCGACTGTGCTGGTCCTGCTGCTGTTTTCTTCTCTGCTCGTCGGCGTCTGCTCTGCTCGTCGGCGTCTGCGTTTGCGCTGGGCCTGCTGCTGTTTTCTGCTCTGCTCGGCGGCGACTGCGCTGGTACTGCTGGTGTTTTCTGCACTGCTCATCGGCGTCGGCGACTGCGCTGGTCCTGCTGTTGTTTTCGCCTCTGCTCTGCTCGTCGGCGACTGTGCTGATCCTGCTGCTGTTTTCTGCCCTGCTCGTAGGCGTCGGCGACTGTGCTGGTCCTGCTGCTGTTATCTGCACTGCTCAACGGCGTCGGCGACTGCGCTGATCCTGCTGCTGTTTTCTGCTCTGCTCGTCGGCGACTGCGCTGGACCTGCTGCTGTTTTCTGCACTGCTCATCGGCGTCGGCGACTGCGTTGATCCTGCTGCTGTTTTCTGCTCTGCTCGTTGGCGTCTGCGTCTGCGCATCTCCTGCCGCTTTTTTCTGCTCTGCTCGTCGGCGTCAGCGACTGCGCTGATCCTGCTGCTGTTTTCTGCTCTGCTCGTCGGCGTCTGCGACTGTGCATCTCCCTCTGCTGTTTTTTGCTCTGCTCGTCGGCGACTGCGCTGATCCTGCTGCTGTTTTCTGCTCTGCTCGTCGGTGACTGCGCTGGTCCTGCTGCTGTTTTTTGCTCTGCTCGTCGGCGTCGGCGACTGCGCTGATCTTGCTGCTGCTTTCTGCTCTGCTCGTCGGAGTCTGCAACTGCACTGGTCCTGCTGCTGTTTTCTGCTCTGCTCGTCGGCATCAGCGACTGCGCTGATGCTGTTTTCTGCTCTGCTCGTCGAGGTCAGCAACTGCGCTGATCCTGCTGCTGTTTTCTGCTCTTCTCATCGCCGTCGGCAACTGCGCTCGTCCTGCTGTTGTTTTCTGCTCTGATCGTCGGCGTCGGCGACTGCGTTGGTCCTGCTGCTGTTTTCTGCTCTGCTCATCGGCGTCTGCTACTGCGCTGAACCTGCTGCTGTTTTCTGCTCTGCTCGTCGGCGACTGCGCTGGACCTGCTGCTGTTTTCTGCTCTGCTCATCGGCGTCAGCGAATGCGCTGATCCTGCTGCTGTTTTCTGCTCTGCTCGTCGCCGTCAGCGCTGATCCTGCTGCTGTTTCCTGCTCTGCTCGTCGCCGTCGGCGACTGCGCTGGTCCTGCTGTTGTTTTCTTCTCTGCTCGTCGACGTCAGCGACTGCGCTGGTCCTGCTGCTGTTTTCTGCTCTGCTCGTCGGTGACTGCACTGATCCTGCTGCAGTTTTCTGCACTGCTAATTGGCGTCGGCGACTGCGCTGATCCTGCTGCTGTTTTCTGCTCTGCTCGTCTGAGTCAGCGAATGCGCTGATCCTGCTGCTGTTTCCTGCTCTGCTCGTCGCCGTCGGCGACTGCGCTGGTCCTGCTGTTGTTTTCTGCTCTGATCGTCAGCATCGGCGACTGTGCTGGTCCTGCTGCTGTTTTCTTCTCTGCTCGTCGGCGTCTGCTCTGCTCGTCGGCGTCTGCGTTTGCGCTGGGCCTGCTGCTGTTTTCTGCTCTGCTCGGCGGCGACTGCGCTGGTACTGCTGGTGTTTTCTGCACTGCTCATCGGCGTCGGCGACTGCGCTGGTCCTGCTGTTGTTTTCGCCTCTGCTCTGCTCGTCGGCGACTGTGCTGATCCTGCTGTTGTTTTCTGCCCTGCTCGTAGGCGTCGGCGACTGTGCTGGTCCTGCTGCTGTTATCTGCACTGCTCAACGGCGTCGGCGACTGCGCTGATCCTGCTGCTGTTTTCTGCTCTGCTCGTCGGCGACTGCGCTGGACCTGCTGCTGTTTTCTGCACTGCTCATCGGCGTCGGCGACTGCGTTGATCCTGCTGCTGTTTTCTGCTCTGCTCGTTGGCGTCTGCGTCTGCGCATCTCCTGCCGCTTTTTTCTGCTCTGCTCGTCGGCGTCAGCGACTGCGCTGATCCTGCTGCTGTTTTCTGCTCTGCTCGTCGGCGTCTGCGACTGTGCATCTCCCTCTGCTGTTTTTTGCTCTGCTCGTCGGCGACTGCGCTGATCCTGCTGCTGTTTTCTGCTCTGCTCATCGGCGACTGCACTGGTCCTTCTGCTGTTTTCTGCACTGCTCATCGGCGTTGGCGACTGCGTTGATCCTGCTGCTGTTTTCTGCACTGCTCCTCGGCGACTGCGCTGTTCCTGTTGCTGTTTTCTGCTTTGCTCGTAGGCGTCGCCGACTGCGCTGGTCCTGCTGCTGTTTTCTGCTTTGCTCGTCGGCGACTGCGCTGGTCCTTGTGCTGTTTTCTGCACTGCTCATCGGCGTCGGCGACTGCGTTGATCCTGCTGCTGTTTTCTACTCTGCTTGTTGGCGTCTGCGACTGCGCATCTCCTGCTGCTTTTTTCTGCTCTGCTCGTCGGCGTCAGCGACTGCGCTGGTCCTGCTGCTGTTTTCTGCTCTGCTCATCGGCGTCGGCTACTGTGCTGATCCTTCTGCTGTTTTCTGCTCTGCTTGTCTGCGTCAGAGAATGCGCTGATCCTGCTGCTGTTTCCTGCTCTGCTCGTCGCCGTCGGCGACTGCGCTGGTCCTGCTGTTGTTTTCTGCTCTGATCGTCGGAGTCGGCGACTGCGCTTGTCCTGCTGCTGTTTTCTTCTCTGCTCGTCGGCGTCTGCTCTGCTCGTCGGCGTCTGCGACTGCGCTGGGCCTGCTGCTGTTTTCTGCTCTGCTCGTCGGCGACTGCGCTGGTCCTGCTGGTGTTTTCTGCACTGCTCATCGGCGTCGGCGACTGCGCTGGTCCTGCTGTTGTTTTCTGCTCTGCTTGTCGGCGACTGCGCTGTACCTGCTGCTGTTTTCTGCACTGCTCATCGGCGTCGGCGACTGCGTTGATCCTGCTGCTGTTTTCTGCTCTGCTCGACGGCGACTGCGCTGGTCCTGCTGCTGTTTTCTGCTCTGCTCGTCGGCGACTGCGCTGGTCCTGCAGTTGCTTTTGCCTCTGCTCGTCAGCGTCTGCTATGCTCATCGGCGTCTGCGACTGCGCTGGTTCTGCTGCTTTTTTCTGCTCTGCTCATTGGCGTCTGCGACTGCGCATCTCCTGCTGCTTTTTTCTGCTCTGCTCGTCGGCGTCAGCGACTGACTGCGCTTACCCTGCTGCTGTTTTCTGCTCTGATCGTCTGCGACTGCGCATCTCCTGCTGCTGTTTTTTGCTCTGCTCGTCGGCGTCAGCGACTGCGGTGATCTTGCTGCTGTTTTCTGCTCTCCTCATCGGCGTCTGTGACTGCGCATATCCTGCTGCTGTTTTTTGCTCTGCTCGTCGGCGTCGGCGACTGCGCATCTCCTGCTGCTTTTTTCTGCTCTGCTAGTCGGCGTCAGCGACTGACTGCGCTGACCCTGCTGCTGTTTTCTGCTCTGATCGTCTGCGACTGCGCATCTCCTGCTGCTGTTTTTTGCTCTGCTCGTCGGCGTCAGCGACTGCGGTGATCCTGCTGTTGTTTTCTGCTCTCCTCATCGGCGTCTGTGACTGCGCATATCCTGCTGCTGTTTTTTGCTCTGCTCGTCGGCGATTGCACTTGTCCTGCTGCTGTTTTCTGCTCTGCTCATTGGCGTCGGCTACTGCGCTGATCCTGCTGCTGTTTTCTGCTCTGCTCGTCTGCGTCAGTGAATGCGCTGATCCTGCTGCTGTTTCCTGCTCTGCTCGTCCCCGTCGGCGACTGCACTGGTCCTGCTGTTGTTTTCTGCTCAGATCGTCGGCGACTGCGCTGGTCCTGCTGCTGTTTTCTTCTCTGCTCGTTGGCGTCTGCTCTGCTCGTCGGCGTCTGCGACAGAGCTGGTCCTGCTGCTGTTTTCTGCTCTGCTCATCGGCGACTGCGCTGGTCCTGCTGGTGTTTTCTGCACTGCACATCAGCGTCGGCGACTGCGCTGCTCCTGCTTTTGTTTTCGCCTCTGCTCGTCGGCGTCTGCGACTACGCTGGTCCTGCTGCTGTTTTCTGCTCTGCTCGTCGGCGACTGCGCTGGTCCTGCTGCTGTTTTCTGCTCTGCTTGTCGGCGACTGCGCTGGACCTGCTGCTGTTTTCTGCAATGCGCATCGGCGTCTGCGACTGCGTTGATCCTGCTGCTGTTTTCTGCTCTGCTCGTCGGCGACTGCGCTGGTCCTGCTGCTGTTTTCTGCTCCGCTCGTCGGCGACTGCGCTGGTCCTGCTGCTGTTTTCTAATCTGCTCGTCGGCGACTGCGCTGGTCCTGCAGTTGCTTTCGCCTCTGCTCGTCAGCGTCTGCTCTGCTCATCGGCGTCTGCGACTGCGCTGGTTCTGCTGCTTTTTTCTGCTCTGCTCATTGGCGTCTGCGACTGCGCATCTCCTGCTGCTTTTTTCTGCTCTGCTCGTCGGCGTCAGCGACTGACTGCGCTTACCCTGCTGCTGTTTTCTGCTCTGATCGTCTGCGACTGCGCATCTCCTGCTGCTGTTTTTTGCTCTGCTCGTCGGCGTCAGCGACTGCGGTGATCTTGCTGCTGTTTTCTGCTCTCCTCATCGGCGTCTGTGACTGCGCATATCCTGCTGCTGTTTTTTGCTCTGCTCGTCGGCGTCGGCGACTGCGCTGATCCTGCTGCTGTTTTCTGCTCTGCTCATCGGCGACTGCGCTGGTCTTGCTGCTGTTTTCTGCACTGCTCATCGGCGTTGGCGACTGCGTTGATCCTGCTGCTGTTTTCTGCTCTGCTCATTGGCGTCTGCGACTGCGCATCTCCTGCTGCTTTTTTCTGCTCTGCTCGTCAGCGTCAGCGACTGCGCTGACCCTGCTGCTGTTTTCTGCTCTGATCGTCTGCGACTGCACATCTACTGCTGCTGTTTTTTGCTCTGCTCGTCGGCGTCGGCGACTGCGCTGATCCTGCTGCTGTTTTCTGCTCTGCTCGTCGGCGACTGCGCTGGTCCTGCTGCTGTTTTCTTCTCTGCTCGTCGGCGTCGGCAACTGCGCTGGTCCTGCTGCTGTTTTCTGCTCTGCTCATTGGCGTCGGCTACTGCGCTGATCCTGCTGCAATTTTCTGCTCTGCTCATCGGTGTCAGCGACTGGGCTGATCCTGCTGCTGTTTTCTGCTCTGCTCGTCGGCGTCGGGGACTGCGCTGGTCCTGCTGCTGTTTTCTGCTCTGCTCGTCGGAGTCAGCGACTGCGCTGGACCTGCTGCTGTTTCCTGCTCTGGTCGTCGGCGTCGGCATCAGCGCAGTCGCCGATGCCATTTTCTGCTCTGCTCATCGGCGTCAGCAACTGCGCTGATCCTGCTGCTGTTTTTTGCTCTGCTCGTAGGCGTTGCCGACTGCGCTGACCCTGCTGCTGTTTTCTGCTCTGATCGTCTGCGACTGCGCATCTCCTGCTGCTGTTTTTTTGCTCTGCTCGTCGGCGTCAGCGACTGCGCTGGTCCTGCTGCTGTTTTCTTCTCTGCTCGTCGGCGTCTGCTCTGCTCGTCAGCGTCTGCGACTGCGCTGGTCCTGCTGCTGTTTTCTGCTCTGCTCATCGGCGACTGCACTGGTCCTGCTGGTATTTTCTGCACTGCTCATCGGCGTCGGCGACTGCACTGGTCCTGCTGTTGTTTTCACCTATGCTCGTCGGCGTCTGCGACTGCGCTTGTCCTGCTGCTGTTTTCTGCTCTGCTCGCCGGCGACTGCGCTGGTCTTGCTGCTGTTTTCTGCACTGCTCATTGGCGTCGGCGACTGTGCTGATCCTGCTGCTGTTTTCTGCTCTGCTCGTTTGCGTCGGCGACTGCGTTGATCCTGCTGCTGTTTTCTGCTCTGCTCATTGGCGTCTGCGACTGCACATCTCCTGCTGCTGTTTTTTGCTCTGCTCGTCGGCGTCAGCGACTGCGCTTATCCTGCTGCTGTTTTCTGCTCTGCTCGTCCTCGTCTGCGACTGCGCATCTCCTGCTGCTGTTTTTTGCTCTGCTTGTCGGCGACTGCGCTGGTCCTGCTGCTGTTTTCTGCTCTGCTCATCGGCGTCGGCTACTGTGCTGATCCTTCTGCTGTTTTCTGCTCTGCTTGTCTGCGTCAGAGAATGCGCTGATCCTGCTGCTGTTTCCTGCTCTGCTCGTCGCCGTCGGCGACTGCGCTGGTCCTGCTGTTGTTTTCTGCTCTGATCGTCGGAGTCGGCGACTGCGCTTGTCCTGCTGCTGTTTTCTTCTCTGCTCGTCGGCGTCTGCTCTGCTCGTCGGCGTCTAAGACTGCGCTGGGCCTGCTGCTGTTTTCTGCTCTGCTCGTCGGCGACTGCGCTGGTCCTGCTGGTGTTTTCTGCACTGCTCATCGGCGTCGGCGACTGCGCTGGTCCTGCTGTTGTTTTCGCCTCTGCTCGTCGGCGCCTGCGACTGCGCATCTCCTGCTGATGTTTTTTGCTCTGCTCGTCGGCGTTGGCGACTGCGCTGATCCTGCTGCTGTTTTCTGCTCTGCTTATTGGCGTCAGCGACTGGGCTGATCCAGCTGCTGTTTTCTGCTCTGCTTGTCTGCGTCAGCGAATCCGCTGATCCTGCTGCTGTTTTCTGCACTGCTCATCGGCGTCGGCGACTAAGTTGATCCTGTTGCTGTTTTCTGCTCTGCTCGTTGGCGTCTGCGACTGGGCTGGTCCTGCTGTTGTTTTCTGCTCTGATCGCCGGGGTCGGCGACTGCGCTGGTCCTGCTGCTGTTTTCTTCTTTGCTCGTTGGCGTCTGCTCTGCTCGTCGGCGTCTGCGCTGGTCCTGCTGCTGTTTTCTGCTCTGCTCGTCGGCGTCTGCTCTGCCAATCGGCGTCTGCGACTGCGCTGTTCATGCTGCTGTTTTCTGCTCTGCTCATTGGCGTCAGCAACTGCGCTGACCCTAATGCTGTTTTCTGCTCTGATCGTCTGCGACTGCGCATCTCCTGCTGCTGTTTTTTAATCTGCTCGTCTGCGTCAGCGACTGCGCTGATCCTGCTGCTGTTTTCTGCTCTGCTCGTCGGCGTCTGCAACTGCGCTGAACGTGCTGCTGATTTCTGCTCTGATCGTCTGCGACTGCGCATCTTCTGCTGCTGTTTTTTGCTCTGCTCGTCGGTGTCAGCGACTGCGCTGATCCTGCTGCTGTTTTCTGCTCTGCTCGTCGGCGTCTGCGCAGGTCCTGCTGCTGTTTTCTGCTCTGCTCGTCGGCGACTGCGCTGATCCTGCTGCTGTTTTCTGCTCTGCTCGTCGGCAACTGCGCTGATCCTGCTGCTGTTTTCTGCTCTGCTCGTAGGCGTCGGCGACTGCGCTGGTCCTGCTGCTGTTTTCTGCACTGCTCCTCGGCGACTGCGCTGTTCCTGCTGCTGTTTTCTGCTTTGCTCGTAGGCGTCGCCGACTGCGCTGGTCCTGCTGCTGTTTTCTGCTCTGCTCGTCGGCGACTGCGCTGGTCCTGCTGCTGTTTTCTGCACTGCTCATCGGCGTCAGCGACTGCGTTGATCCTGCTGCTGTTTTCTGCTCTGCTTGTTGGCGTCTGCGACTGCGCATCTCATGCTGCTGTTTTCTGCTCTGCTCGTCGGCGACTGCGCTGGTCCTGCTGCTGTTTTCTGCACTGCTCATCGGCGTCGGTGACTGCGTTGATCCTGCTGCTGTTTTCTGCTCTGCTCGTAGGCGTCGGCGACTGCGCTGGTCCTGCTGCTGTTTTCTGCACTGCTCATCGGCGTCGGCGACTGCGCTGATCCTGCTGCTGTTTTCTGCTCTGCTCATCGGCGACTGCGCTGGTCCTGCTGCTGTTTTCTGTACTGCTCATTGGCGTCGGCGACTGTGCTGATCCTGCTGCTGTTTTCTGCTCTGCTCGTCGGCGACTGCGCTGGTCCTGCAGCTGTTTTCTGCACTGCTCATCGGCGTCGGCGACTGCGTTGATCCTGCTGCTGTTTTCTGCTCTGCTCGTTGGCGTCTGCGACTGCGCATCTCCTGCTTCTTTTTTCTGCTCTGCTCGTCGGCGTCAGCGACTGCGCTGATCCTGCTGCTGTTTTCTGCTCTGCTCGTAGGCGTCTGCGACTGTGCATCTCCTGCTGGTGTTTTTTGCTCTGCTCGTCGGCGTCGGAGACTGCGCTGATCCTGCTTTTTTTCTGCTCTGCTCATCGGCGTCAGCGACTGGGCTGATTCTGCTGCTGTTTTCTGCTCTGCTCATCTGCGTCAGCAAATGCGCTGATCCTGCTGGTGTTTCCTGCTCTGCTCGTCGCGGTCGGCGGCTGCGCTGGACCTGCTGTTGTTTTCTGCTCTGATCGCCGGCGTCGGCGACTACCCTGGTCCTGCTGCTGTTTTCTTCTCTGCTCGTCGGCGTCTGCTCTGCTCGTCGGCGTCTGCGCTGGTCCTGCTGGTGTTTTCTGCACTGTTTATCGGCGTCTGCGACTGCGCTGGTCCTGCTGCTGTTTTCTGCTCTGCTCGTCAGCGACTGCGCTGGTCCTGCTGCTGTTTTCCGCACTGCTCATCGGCGTCGGCGTCTGCGCTGGTTCTGCTGTTGTTTTCACCTCTGCTCGTCGGCGTCTGCTCTGCTCATCATCGTCTGCGACTGCGCTGGTCCTGCTACTGTTTTCTGCTCTGCTCGTCGGCAACTGCGCTGGTCCTGCTGCTGTTTTCTGCACTGCTCATCAGCGTCGGCGACTGCGCTGGTCCTGCTGCTGTTTTCTTCTCTGCTCGTTGGCGTCTGCTCTGCTTGTCGGTGTCTGCGCTGGTTCTGCTGCTGTTTTCTGCACTGCTCATCGGCGTCAGCGACTGCGCTGGTCCTGCTGTTGTTTTCGCCTCTGCTCGTCGGCGTCTGCTCTGCTCATCGTCGTCTGCGACTGCGCTGTTCCTGCTGCTGTTTTCTGCACTGCTCATCAGCGTCTGCGACTGCGCTGATCCTGCTGCAGTTTTCTGCTCTGCTCGTAGGCGTCGCCGACTGCGCTGGTCCTGCTGCTGTTTTCTTCACTGCTCATCGGCGTCTGCGACTGCGTTGATCCTGCTGCTGTTTTCTGCTCTGATCGTCGGCGACTGCGCTGGTCCTGCTGCTGTTTTCTTCTCTGCTCGTCGGCGTCTGCTCTGCTTGTCAGCGTCTGTGACTGCGCTGGTCTTGCTGATGTTTTCTCCTCTGCTCGTCGGCGACTGCGCTGGTCCTGCTGCTGTTTTCTGCACTGCTCATCGGAGTCGGCGACTGCGCTGATCCTGCTGCTGTTTTCTGCTCTGCTCGTTGGCGTCTACGACTGCGCATCTCCTGCTGCTTTTTTCTGCTCTGCTCGTCGACGTCAGCGACTGCGCTGATCCTGCTGCTGTTTTCTGCTCTGCTCGTAGGCGTCGGCGACTGCGCTGTTCCTGCTGCTGATTTCTGCACTGCTCATCAGCGTCGGCGACTGCGTTGATCCTGCTGCTGTTTTCTGCTCTGCTCGTTGGCGTCCGCGACTGCGCAACTCCTACTGCTTTTTTTTGCTCTACTCGTCGTCGTCAGCGACTGTGCTGATCCTGCTGCTGTTTTCTGCTCTGCTCGTCGGCGTCTGAGACTGTGCATCTCCTGCTGCTGTTTTCTGCTCTGCTCGTAGGCGTCGGCGACTGCGCTTGTCCTGCTGCTGTTTTCTGCACTGCTCATCGGCGTCGGCGACTGTGCTGATCCTGTTGCTGTTTTCTGCTCTGCTCGTCGGCGACTGCGCTGGTCCTGCTGCTGTTTTCTGCACTGCTCATTGGCGTCGGCGACTGTGCTGATCCTGCTGCTGTTTTCTGCTCTGCTCGTCGGCGACTGCGCTGGTCCTGCTGCTGTTTTCTGCTCTGATCGCCGGCGTCGGCGACTGCGCTGGTCCTGCTGCTGTTTTCTTCTCTGCTCGTCGGCGTCTGCTCTGCTTGTCGGCGTCTGCGCTGGTCCTGCTGGTGTTTTCTGCACTGCTCATCGGCGTCGGCGACTGCGCTGGTCCTGCTATTGTTTTCGCCTCTGCTCGTCGGCGTCTGCTCTGCTCATCGTCGTTTGCGACTGCGCTGGTCCTGCTGCTGTTTTCTGCTCTGCTCGTCGGCGACTGCGCTGTTCCTGCTGCTGTTTTCTGCACTGCTCATCAGCGTCTGCGACTGCGCTGATCCTGCTGCTGTTTTCTGCTCTGCTCGTAGGCGTCGCCGACTGCGATGGTCCTGCTGCTGTTTTCTTCACTGCTCATCGGCGTCTGCGACTGCGTTGATCCTGCTGCTGTTTTCTGCTCTGCTCGTAGGCGTAGGTGTCGGCGACTGCGCTGGTCCTGCTGCTGTTTTCTGCACTGCTCATCGGCGTCGGCGACTGCGCTGATCCTGCTGCTGTTTTCTGCTCTGCTCGTAGGCGTCGCCGACTGTGCTGGTCCTGCTGCTGTTTTCTGCTCTGCTCGTCGGCGACTGCGTTGATCCTGCTGCTGTTTTCTGCTCTGCTCGTCGGCGAATGCGCTGGTCCTGCTGCTGTTTTCTGCACTGCTCATCGGCGTCGGTGACTGCGTTGATCCTGCTGCTGTTTTCTGCTCTGCTCGTAGGCGTCGGCGACTGCGCTGGTCCTGCTGCTGTTTTCTGCATTGCTCATCGGCGTCGGCGACTGCGCTGATCCTGCTGCTGTTTTCTGCACTGCTCGTAGGCGTCGGCGACTGCGCTGGTCCTGCTGCTGTTTTCTGCTCTGCTCGTAGGCGTCGGCGACTGTGCTGGTCCTGCTGCTGTTTTCTGCACTGCTCATCGGCGTAGGTGACTGTTCTGATCCTGCTGCTGTTTTCTGCTCTGCTCGTAGGCGTCGCCGACTGCGCTTGTCCTGCTGCTGTTTTCTGCTCTGCTCGTCGGCGACTGTGCTGGTCCTGGTTCTGTTTTCTGCACTGCTCAACGGCGTCGGCGACTGCATTGATCCTGCTGCTGTTTTCTGCTCTGCTCGTTGGCGTCTGCGACTGCGCATCTCCTGCTGCTTTTTTTTGCTCTACTCGTCGGTGTCAGCGACTGCGCTGATCCTGCTGCTGTTTTCTGCTCTGCTCGTCGGCGTCTGAGACTGCGCATCTCCTGCTGCTGTTTTCTGCTCTGATCGTCGGCGACTGCGCTGGTCCTGCTGCTGTTTTCTTCTCTGCTCGTCGGCTTCTGCTCTGCTTGTCAGCGTCTGTGACTGCGCTGGTCTTGCTGCTGTTTTCTCCTCTGCTCGTCGGCGACTGCGCTGGTCCTGCTGCTGTTTTCTGCACTGCTCATCGGAGTCGGCGACTGCGCTGATCCTGCTGCTGTTTTCTGCTCTGCTCGTAGGCGTCGGTGACTGTGCTGGTCCTGCTGCTGTTTTCTGCACTGCTCATCGGCGTCGGCGACTGCGCTGATCCTGCTGCTGTTTTCTGCTCTGCTCGTAGGCGTCGCCGACTGCGCTGGTCCTGCTGCTGTTTTCTGCTCTCCTCGTCGGCGACTGCGCTGGTCCTGCTGCTGTTTTCTTCACTGCTCATCGGCGTCGGCGACTGCGTTGATCCTGCTGCTGTTTTCTGCTCTGCTCGTTGGCGTCTACGACTGCGCATCTCCTGCTGCTTTTTTCTGCTCTGCTTGTCGGCGTCAGCGACTGCGCTGATCCTGCTGCTGTTTTCTGCTCTGCTCGTAGGCGTCCGCGACTGCGCTGGTCCTGCTGCTGATTTCTGCACTGCTCATCGGCGTCGGTGACTGCTTTGATCCTGCTGCTGTTTTCTGCTCTGCTCATTGGCGTCCGCGACTGCGCAACTCCTACTGCTTTTTTTTTGCTCTACTGGTCGGCGTCAGCGACTGTGCTGATCCTGCTGCTGTTTTCTGCTCTGCTCGTCGGCGTCTGAGACTGCGCATCTCCTGCTGCTGTTTTCTGCTCTGCTCGTAGGCGTCGGCGACTGCGCTTGTCCTGCTGCTGTTTTCTGCTCTGCTCGTCGGCGACTGCGCTGGTCCTGCTGCTGTTTTCTGCACTGCTCATCGGCGTCGGCGACTGTGCTGATCCTGCTGCTGTTTTCTGCTCTGCTCGTCGGCGACTGCGCTGGTCCTGCTGCTGTTTTCTGCACTGCTCATCGGCGTCGGCGACTGCATTGATCCTGCTGCTGTTTTCTGCACTGCTTGTCGCGGTCGGCGGCTGCGCTGGTCCTGCTGTTGTTTTCTGCTCTGATCGCCGGCGTCGGCGACTGCGCTGGTCCTGCTGCTGTTTTCATCTCTGCTCGTCGGCGTCTGCTCTGCTTGTCGGCGTCTGCGCTGGTCCTGCTGGTGTTTTCTGCACTGCTCATCGGCGTCGGCGACTGCGCTGGTCCTGCTGTTGTTTTCGCCTCTGCTCGTCGGCGTCTGCTCTGCTCATCGTCGTTTGCGACTGCGCTGGTCCTGCTGCTGATTTCTGCTCTGCTCGTCGGCGACTGCGCTGTTCCTGCTGCTGTTTTCTGCACTGCTCATCAGCGTCTGCGACTGCGCTGATCCTGCTGCTGTTTTCTGCTCTGCTCGTAGGCGTCGGCGACTGCGCTGGTCCTGCTGCTGTTTTCTTCACTGCTCATCGGCGTCTGCGACTGCGTTGATCCTGCTGCTGTTTTCTGCTCTGCTCGTAGGCGTAGGCGTCGGCGACTGCGCTGGTCCTGCTGCTGTTTTCTGCACTGCTCATCGGCATCGGCGACTACGCTGATCCTGCTGCTGTTTTCTGCTCTGCTCGTAGGCGTCGCCGACTGTGCTGGTCCTACTGCTGTTTTCTGCTCTGCTCGTCGGCGACTGCGTTGATCCTGCTGCTGTTTTCTGCTCTGCTCGTCGGCGACTGCGCTGGTCCTGCTGCTGTTTTCTGCACTGCTCATCGGCGTCGGTGACTGCGTTGATCCTGCTGCTGTTTTCTGCTCTGCTCGTAGGCGTCGGCGACTGCGCTGGTCCTGCTGCTGTTTTCTGCACTGCTCATCGGCGTCGGCGACTGCGCTGATCCTGCTTCTGTTTTCTGCTCTGCTCGTCGGCAACTGCGCTGGACCTGCTGCTGTTTTCTGCACTGCTCATCGGCGTTGGCGACAGCGTTGATCCTGCCGCTTTTTTCTGCTCTGCTCGTCGGCGTCAGCGACTGCGCTGATCCTGCTGCTGTTTTCTGCTCTGCTCGTCGGCGTCTGCGACTGCGCATCTCTTGCTGCTGTTTTTTGCTCTGCTCGTTGGCGTCGGCAACTGCGCTGATCCTGCTGCTGTTTTCTGCTCTGCTCATCGGCGTCAGCGACTGGGCTGATCCTGCTGCTGTTTTCTGCTGTGCTCGTCTGCGTCAGCGAATGCGCTGATCCTGCTGCTGTTTCCTGCTCTGCTCGTCGCCATCGGCGACTTCACTGGTCCTGCTGTTGTTTTCTGCTCTGATCGCCGGCGTCAGCGACTAAGCTGGTCCTGCTGCTGTTTTCTGCTCTGCTCGTTGGCGACTGGGCTGGTCCTGCTGCTGTTTTCTGCACTGCTCATCGGCGTCGGCGACTGCGCTGATCCTGCTGCTGTTTTCTGCTCTGCTTGTAGGCATCGGCGACTGCGCTGGTCCTGCTGTTGTTTTCTGCACTGCTCATCGGCGTCGGCGACTGCGTTGATCCTGCTGCTGTTTTCTGCACTGCTCGTAGGCGTCGGCGACTGCGCTGGTCCTGCTGCTGATTTCTGCACTGCTCATCGGCGTCGGCGACTGCGTTGATCCTGCTGCTGCTTTCTGCTCTGCTCGTTGGCGTCCGCGACTGCGCAACTCCTACTGCTTTTTTTTTGCTCTACTCGTCGGCGTCAGCGACTGCGCTGATCCTGCTGCTGTTTTCTGCTCTGCTCGTCGGCGTCTGCGACTGCGCATCTCTTGCTGCTGTTTTTTGCCCTGCTCGTTGGCGTCGGCAACTGCGCTGATCCTGCTGCTGTTTTCTGCTCTGCTCATCGGCGTCAGCGACTGGGCTGATCCTGCTGCTGTTTTCTGCTGTGCTCGTCTGCATCAGCGAATGCGCTGATCCTGCTGCTGTTTCCTGCTCTGCTCGTCGCCATCGGCGACTTCACTGGTCCTGCTGTTGTTTTCTGCTCTGATCGCCGGCGTCAGCGACTAAGCTGGTCCTGCTGCTGTTTTCTGCTCTGCTCGTTGGCGACTGGGCTGGTCCTGCTGCTGTTTTCTGCACTGCTCATCGGCGTCGGCGACTGCGCTGATCCTGCTGCTGTTTTCTGCTCTGCTTGTAGGCATCGGCGACTGCGCTGGTCCTGCTGTTGTTTTCTGCACTGCTCATCGGCGTCGGCGACTGCGTTGATCCTGCTGCTGTTTTCTGCACTGCTCGTAGGCGTCGGCGACTGCGCTGGTCCTGCTGCTGATTTCTGCACTGCTCATCGGCGTCGGCGACTGCGTTGATCCTGCTGCTGCTTTCTGCTCTGCTCGTTGGCGTCCGCGACTGCGCAACTCCTACTGCTTTTTTTTTGCTCTACTCGTCGGCGTCAGCGACTGCGCTGATCCTGCTGCTGTTTTCTGCTCTGCTCGTCGGCGTCTGAGACTGCGCATCTCCTGCTGCTGTTTTCTGCTCTGTTCGTAGGCGTCAGCAACTGCGCTGGTCCTGCTGCTGTTTTCTGCACTGCTCATCGGCGTCGGCGACTGTGCTGATCCTGCTGCTGTTTTCTGCTCTGCTCGTCGGCGACTGCGCTGGTCCTGCTGCTGTTTTCTGCTCTGCTCGTCGGCGACTGCGCTGGTCCTGCTGCTGTTTTCTGCTCTGCTCGTCGGCGACTGTGCTGATCCTGCTGCTGATTTCTGCTCTGCTCGTCGGTGACTGCGCTGGTCCTGCTGCTGTTTTCTGCACTGCTCATCGGCGTCGGCGACTGCGTTGATCCTGCTGCTGTTTTCTGCACTGCTCGTCGCGGTCGGCGGCTGCGCTGGTCCTGCTGCTGTTTTCTGCACTGCTCATCAGCGTCTGCGACTGCGCTGATCCTGCTGCAGTTTTCTGCTCTGCTCGTAGGCGTCGCCGACTGCGCTGGTCCTGCTGCTGTTTTCTTCACTGCTCATCGGCGTCTGCGACTGCGTTGATCCTGCTGCTGTTTTCTGCTCTGCTCGTAGGCGTAGGCGTCGGCGACTGCGCTGGTCCTGCTGCTGTTTTCTGCACTGCTCATCGGCGTCGGCGACTGCTCTGATCCTGCTGCTGTTTTCTGCTCTGCTCGTAGGCGTCGCCGACTGCGCTGGTCCTGCTGCTGTTTTCTGCTCTGCTCGTCGGCGACTGCGTTGATCATGCTGCTGTTTTCTGCTCTGCTCGTCGGCGACTGCGCTGGTCCTGCTGCTGTTTTCTGCACTGCTCATCAGCGTCGGTGACTGCGTTGATCCTGATGCTGTTTTCTGCTCTGCTCGTAGGCGTCGGCGACTGCGCTGGTCCTGCTGCTGTTTTCTGCACTGCTCATCGGCGTCGGCGACTGCGCTGATCCTGCTTCTGTTTTCTGCTCTGCTCGTCGGCGACTGCGCTGGACCTGCTGCTGTTTTCTGCACTGCTTATCGGCGTTGGCGACAGCGTTGATCCTGCTGCTGTTTTCTGCTCTGCTCGTTGGCGTCTTCGACTGCGTGTCTCCTGCCGCTTTTTTCTGCTCTGCTCGTCGGCTTCAGCGACTGCGCTGATCCTGCTGCTGTTTTCTGCTCTGCTCGTCAGCGTCTGCGACTGCGCATCTCTTGCTGCTGTTTTTTGCTCTGCTCGTCGGCGTCGGCAACTGCGCTGATCCTGCTGCTGTTTTCTGCTCTGCTCATCGGCGTCAGCGACTGGGCTGATCCTGCTGCTGTTTTCTGCTGTGCTCATCTGCGTCAGTGAATGCGCTGATCCTGCTGCTGTCTCCTGCTCTGCTCGTCGCCATCGGCGACTTCACTGGTCCTGCTGTTGTTTTCTGCTCTGATCGCCGGCGTCAGTGACTGCGCTGGTCCTGCTGCTGTTTTCTGCTCTGCTCGTTGGCGACTGGGCTGGTCCTGCTGCTGTTTTCTGCACTGCTCATCGGCGTTGGCGACTGCGCTGATCCTGCTGCTGTTTTCTGCTCTGCTCTTAGGCGTCGGCGACTGCGCTGGTCCTGCTGTTGTTTTCTGCACTGCTCATCGGCGTCGGCGACTGCGTTGATCCTGCTGCTGTTTTCTGCTCTGCTCGTAGGCGTCGGCGACTGCGCTGGTCCTGCTGCTGATTTCTGCACTGCTCATCGGCGCCGGCGACTGCGTTGATCCTGCTGCTGTTTTCTGCTCTGCTCGTTGGCGTCCGCGACTGCGCAACTCCTACTGCTTTTTTTTGCTCTACTCGTCGGCGTCAGCGACTGCGCTGATCCTGCTGCTGTTTTCTGCTCTGCTCGTCGGCGTCTGAGACTGCACATCTCCCGCTGCTGTTTTCTGCTCTGCTCGTATGCGTCGGCGACTGCGCTGGTCCTGCTGCTGTTTTCTGCACTGCTCATCGGCGTCGGCGACTGTGCTGATCCTGCTGCTGTTTTCTGCTCTGCTCGTCGGCGACTGCGCTGGTCCTGCTGCTGTTTTCTGTACTGCTCATCGGCGTCGGCGACTGTGCTGATCCTGCTGCTGTTTTCTGCTCTGCTCGTCGGCGACTGCGCTGGTCCTGCAACTGTTTTCTGCACTGCTCATCGGCGTCGGCGACTGCGTTGATCCTGCTGCTGTTTTCTGCTCTGCTCGTTGGCGTCTGCGACTGCGCATCTCCTGCTTCTTTTTTCTGCTCTGCTCGTCGGCGTCAGCGACTGCGCTGATCCTGCTGCTGTTTTCTGCTCTGCTCGTAGGCGTGTGCGACTGCACTGGTCCTGCTGTTGTTTTCTGCTCTGATCGCCGGCGTCAGCGACTGCGCTGGTCCTGCTGCTGTTTTCTGCTCTGCTCGTTGGCGACTGGGCTGGTCCTGCTGCTGTTTTCTGCACTGCTCATCGGCGTCGGCGACTGCGCTGATCCTGCTGCTGTTTTCTCTCTGCTCGTAGGCGTCGGCGACTGCGCTGGTCCTGCTGTTGTTTTCTGCACTGCTCATCGGCGTCGGCGACTGCGTTGATCCTGCTGCTGTTTTCTGCTCTGCTCGTAGGCGTCGGCGACTGCGCTGGTCCTGCAGCTGATTTCTGCACTGCTCATCGGCGTTGGCGACTGCGTTGATCCTGCTGCTGTTTTCTGCTCTGCTCTTTGGCGTCCGCGACTGCGCAACTCCTACTGCTTTTTTTTGCTCTACTCGTCGGCGTCAGCGACTGCGCTGATCCTGCTGCTGTTTTCTGCTCTGCTCGTCGGCGTCTGAGACTGCGCATCTCCTGCTCCTGTTTTCTGCTCTGCTCGTAGGCGTCAGCAACTGCGCTGGTCCTGCTGCTGTTTTCTGCACTGCTCATCGGCGTCGGCGACTGCGTTGATCCTGCTGCTGTTTTCTGCACTGCTCGTCGCGGTCGGCGGCTGCGCTGGTCCTGCTGTTGTTTTCTGCTCTGATCGCCGGCGTCGGCAACTGCGCTGGTCCTGCTGCTGTTTTCTTCTCTGCTCGTCGGCGTCTGCTCTGCTTGTCGGTGTCTGCGCTGGTTCTGCTGCTGTTTTCTGCACTGCTCATCGGCGTCAGCGACTGCGCTGGTCCTGCTGTTGTTTTCGCCTCTGCTCGTCGGCGTCTGCTCTGCTCATCGTCGTCTGCGACTGCGCTGTTCCTGCTGCTGTTTTCTGCACTGCTCATCAGCGTCTGCGACTGCGTTGATCCTGCTGCTGTTTTCTGCTCTGCTCGTAGGCGTAGGCGTCGGCGACTGCGCTGGTCCTGCTGCTGTTTTCTGCACTGCTCATCGGCGTCGGCGACTGCGCTGATCCTGCTGCTGTATTCTGCTCTGCTCGTAGGCGTCGCCGAATGCGCTGGTCCTGCTGCTGTTTTCTGCTCTGCTCGTCGGCGACTGCGTTGATCATGCTGCTGTTTTCTGCTCTGCTCGTCGGCGACTGCGCTGGTCCTGCTGCTGTTTTCTGCACTGCTCATCGGCGTCGGTGACTGCGTTGATCCTGCTGCTGTTTTCTGCTCTGCTCGTAGGCGTCGGCGACTGCGCTGGTCCTGCTGCTGTTTTCTGCACTGCTCATCGGCGTCGGCGACTGCGCTGATCCTGCTTCTGTTTTCTGCTCTGCTCGTCGGCGACTGCGCTGGACCTGCTGCTGTTTTCTGCACTGCTTATCGGCGTTGGCGACAGCGTTGATCCTGCTGCTGTTTTCTGCTCTGCTCGTTGACGTCTTCGACTGCGCATCTCCTACCGCTTTTTTCTGCTCTGCTCGTCGGCTTCAGCGACTGCGCTGATCCTGCTGCTGTTTTCTGCTCTGCTCGTCAGCGTCTGCGACTGCGCATCTCTTGCTGCTGTTTTTTGCTCTGCTCGTCGGCGTCGGCAACTGCGCTGATCCTGCTGCTGTTTTCTGCTCTGCTCATCGGCGTCAGCGACTGGGCTGATCCTGCTGCTGTTTTCTGCTGTGCTCATCTGCGTCAGTGAATGCGCTGATCCTGCTGCTGTCTCCTGCTCTGCTCGTCGCCATCGGCGACTTCACTGGTCCTGCTGTTATTTTCTGCTCTGATCGCCGGCGTCAGCGACTGCGCTGGTCCTGCTGCTGTTTTCTGCTCTGCTCGTTGGCGACTGGGCTGGTCCTGCTGCTGTTTTCTGCACTGCTCATCGGCATTGGCAACTGCGCTGATCCTGCTGCTGTTTTCTGCTCTGCTCTTAGGTGTCGGAGACTGCGCTGGTCCTGCTGTTGTTTTCTGCACTGCTCATCGGCGTCGGCGACTGCGTTGATCCTGCTGCTGTTTTCTGCTCTGCTCGTAGGCGTCGGCGACTGCGCTGGTCCTGCTGCTGATTTCTGCACTGCTCATCGGCGCCGGCGACTGCGTTGATCCTGCTGCTGTTTTCTGCTCTGCTCGTTGGCGTCCGCAACTGCGCAACTCCTACTGCTTTTTTTTGCTCTACTCGTCGGCGTCAGCGACTGCGCTGATCCTGCTGCTGTTTTCTGCTCTGCTCGTCGGCGTCTGAGACTGCACATCTCCCGCTGCTGTTTTCTGCTCTGCTCGTATGCGTCGGCGACTGCGCTGGTCCTGCTGCTGTTTTCTGCACTGCTCATCGGCGTCGGCGACTGTGCTGATCCTGCTGCTGTTTTCTGCTCTGCTCGTCGGCGACTGCGCTGGTCCTGCTCCTGTTTTCTGTACTGCTCATCGGCGTCGGCGACTGTGCTGATCCTGCTGCTGTTTTTTGCTCTGCTCGTCGGCGACTGCGCTGGTCCTGCAGCTGTTTTCTGCACTGCTCATCGGCGTTGGCGACTGCGTTGATCCTGCTGCTGTTTTCTGCTCTGCTCGTTGGCGTCTGCGACTGCGCATCTCCTGCTTCTTTTTTCTGCTCTGCTCGTCGGCGTCAGCGACTGCGCTGATCCTGCTGCTGTTTTCTGCTCTGCTCGTAGGCGTCTGCGACTGTGCATCTCCTGCTGCTGTTTTTTGCTCTGCTCGTCGGCGTCGGAGACTGCGCTGATCCTGCTTTTTTTTCTGCTCTGCTCATCGGCGTCAGCGACTGGGCTGATCCTGCTGCTGTTTTCTGCTCTGCTCATCTGCGTCAGCAAATGCGCTGATCCTGCTGCTGTTTCCTGCTCTGCTCGTCGCGGTCGGCGGCTGCGCTGGACCTGCTGTTGTTTTCTGCTCTGATCGCCGGCGTCGGCGACTACCCTGGTCCTGCTGCTGTTTTCTTCTCTGCTCGTCGGCGTCTGCGCTGGTCCTGCTGGTGTTTTCTGCACTGTTTATCGGCGTCTGCGACTGCGCTGGTCCTGCTGCTGTTTTCTGCTCTGCTGGTCAGCGACTGCGCTGGTCACGCTGCTGTTTTCCGCACTGCTCATCGGCGTCGGCGTCTGCGCTGGTTCTGCTGTTGTTTTCGCCTCTGCTCGTCGGCGTCTGCTCTGCTCATCATCGTCTGCGTCTGCGCTGGTCCTGCTACTGTTTTCTGCTCTGCTCGTCGGCAACTGCGCTGGTCCTGCTGCTGTTTTCTGCACTGCTCATCAGCGTCGGCGACTGCACTGATCCTACTGCTGTTTTCTGCTCTGCTCGTCGGTGACTGCGCTGGTCCTACTGGTGTTTTCTGCACTGCTCATCGGCGTCGGCGACTGCGCTGGTCCTGCTGTTGTTTTCGCCTTTGATCGTCGGCGTCTGCTCTGCTCATCGTCGTCTGCGACTGCGCTGGTCCTGCTGCTGTTTTCTGCTCTGCTCGTTGGCGACTGCGCTGGTCCTGTTGCTGTTTTCTGCACTGCTCATCAGCGTCGGCGACTGCGCTGATCCTGCTGCTGTTTTCTGCTCTGCTCATCGGCGTTGGCGACTGCGCTGGTCCTGCTGCTGTTTTCTGCTCTGCTCGTCGGCGACTGCGCTGGTCCTGCTGCTGTTTTCTGCACTGCTCATCAATGTTGGCGACTGCGCTGGTCCTGCTGCTGTTTTCTGCACTGCTCATCAGCGTCGGCGACTGCGCTGATCCTGCTGCTGTTTTCTGCTCTGCTCATCGGCGTCTGCGACTGCGTTGATCCTGCTGCTGTTTTCTGCTCTGCTCGTAGGCGTAGGCGTCGGCGACTGCGCTTGTCCTGCTGCTGTTTTCTGCACTGCTCATCGGCGTCTGCGACTGCGCTGATCCTGCTGCTGTTTTCTGCTCTGCTCGTAGGCGTCGGCGACTGAGCTGGTCCTGCTGCTGTTTTCTGCACTGCTCATCGGCGTCGGCGGCTGCGCTGGTCCTGCAGCTTTTTTCTGCTCTGCTCGTTGGCGACAGTGCTGGTCCTGCTGCTGTTTTCTGCACTGCTCGTAGGCGTCGGCGACTGCGCTGGTCCTACTGCTGTTTTCTGCGCTGCTCATCGGCGTCGGCGACTGTGCTGATCCTGCTGCTGTTTTCTGCTCTGCTCGTCGGCGACTGCGCTGGACCTGCTGCTGTTTTCTGCGACTGCGCATCTCCTGCTGCTTTTTTTTTGCTCTACTCTTCGGTGTCAGCGACTGCGCTGATCCTGTTGCTGTTTTCTGCTCTGCTCGCCGGCGTCTGAGACTGCACATCTCCTGCTGCTGTTTTCTGCTCTGATTGTCGGCGTCGTCGACTGCGCTGGTCTTGCTGCTGTTTTCTCCTCTGCTCGTCGGCGACTGTGCTGGTCCTGCTGCTGTTTTCTGCACTGCTCATCGGAGTCGGCGACTGCGCTGATCCTGCTGCTGTTTTCTGCTCTGCTCGTAGGCGTTGGTGACTGCGCTGGTCCTGCTGCTGTTTTCTGCACTGCTCATCGGCGTCGGCGACTGCGCTGATCCTGCTGCTGTTTACTGCTCTGCTCGTAGGCGTCACCGACTGCGCTGGTCCTGCTGCTGTTTTCTGCTCTGCTAGTCGGCGACTGCGCTGGTCATGCTGCTGTTTTCTTCACTGCTCATCGGCGTCAGCGACTGCGTTGATCCTGCTGCTGTTTTCTGCTCTGCTCGTTGGCGTCTACGACTGCGCTTCTCCTGCTGCTTTTTTCTGCTCTGCTCGTCGGCGTCAGCGACTGCGCTGATCCTGCTGCTGTTTTCTGCTCTGCTCGTCGGCGTCTGCGACTGCTCATCTCCTGCTGCTGTTTTTTGCTCTGCTCGTCGGCGTCGGCGACTGCGCTGATCCTGCTGCTATTTTCTGCTCGTCGGCGTCGGCGACTGCGCTGGTCCTGCTGCTGTTTTCTGCTCTGCTCGTCTGCGTCAGCGAATGCGCTGATCCTGCTGCTGTTTCCTGCTCTGCTCGTCGCCGTCGGCGACTGCGCTGGACCTGCTGTTGTTTTCTGCTTTGATCTTCCGCGTCGGTGACTGCGCTGGTCCTGCTGCTGTTTTCTGCTCTGCTCGTTGGCGTCTGCGACTGCGCATCTCCTGCCACTTTTTTCTTCTCTGCTCGTCGGCGTCAGCGACTTCGCTGATCCTGCTGCTGTTTTCTGCTCTGCTCGTTGGCGTCTGCGACTACGCATCTCCTGCTACTGTTTTTTGCTCTACTCGTCGGTGTCAGCGCCCGCTCTGATCCTGCTGCTTTTTTCTGCTCTGCTCGTCAGCGTCAGCGACTGCGCTGACCCTGCTGCTGTTTTCTGCTCTGATTGTCTGCGACTGCGCATCTCCTGCTGCTGTTTTTTGCTCTGCTCATCGGCGTCTGCGACTGCGCATCTCCTGCTGCTGTTTTTTGATCTGCTCGTCGGCGACTGCACTTGTCCTGCTGTTGTTTTCGCCTCTGCTCGTCGGCGTCTGCGACTGCGCTGATCCTGCTGCTGTTTTCTGCTCTGCTCTTCGGCGACTGCGCTGGTCCTGCTGCTGTTTTCTGCACTGCTCATCGGCGTCGGCGACAGTGCTGATCCTGCTGCTGTTTTATGCTCTGCTCGTAGGCGTCGGCGACCGCGCTGGTCCTGCTGCTGTTTTCTGCACAGCTCATCGGCGTCGGCGACTGCGCTGATCCTGCTGCTGTTTTCTGCTCTGCTCATCGGCGTGAGTGACTGGGCTGATCCTGCTGCTGTTTTCTGCTCTGCTCGTCTGCGTCAGCGAATGCGCTGATCCTGCTGCTGTCTCCTGCTCTGCTCGTCGCCGTCGGCGCCTGCACTGGTCCTGCTGTTGTTTTCTGCTCTGATCGCCGGCGTTGGCGACTGCGCTGGTCCTGCTGTTGTTTTCGCCTCTGCTCGTCGGCTCTGCTCATCGGCATCTGCGACAGCGCTGGTCCTGCTGCTGTTTTCTGCTCTGCTCGTCGGCGATTGCGCTGATCCTGCTGCTGTTTTCTGCTCTGCTCGTCGGCGACAAGGCTGGTCCTGCTGCTGTTTTCTGCACTGCTCATCGGCGTCGGCGACTGCGTTGATCCTGCTGCTGTTTTCTGCTCTGCTCGTTGGCGTCTGCGACTGCGCATCTCCTGCTGCTTTTTTCTGCTCTGCTCGTCGGCGTCAGCGACTGCGCTGATCCTGCTGCTGTTTTCTGCTCTGCTCGTCGGCGTCTGCGACTGCTCATCTCCTGCTGCTGTTTTTTGCTCTGCTCGTCGGCGTCGGCGACTGCGCTGATCCTGCTGCTATTTTCTGCTCGTCGGCGTCGGCGACTGCGCTGGTCCTGCTGCTGTTTTCTGCTCTGCTCGTCTGCGTCAGCGAATGCGCTGATCCTGCTGCTGTTTCCTGCTCTGCTCGTCGCCGTCGGCGACTGCGCTGGACCTGCTGTTGTTTTCTGCTTTGATCTTCGGCGTCGGTGACTATGCTGGTCCTGCTGCTGTTTTCTGCTCTGCTCGTTGGCGTCTGCGACTGCGCATCTCCTGCCACTTTTTTCTTCGCTGCTCGTCGGCGTCAGCGACTGCGCTGATCCTGCTGCTGTTTTCTGCTCTGCTCGTTGGCGTCTGCGACTACGCATCTCCTGCTACTGTTTTTTGCTCTACTCGTCGGTGTCAGCGCCCGCTCTGATCCTGCTGCTTTTTTCTGCTCTGCTCGTCAGCGTCAGCGACTGCGCTGACCCTGCTGCTGTTTTCTGCTCTGATTGTCTGCGACTGCGCATCTCCTGCTGCTGTTTTTTGCTCTGCTCATCGGCGTCTGCGACTGCGCATCTCCTGCTGCTGTTTTTTGATCTGCTCGTCGGCGACTGCACTTGTCCTGCTGTTGTTTTCGCCTCTGCTCGTCGGCGTCTGCGACTGCGCTGATCCTGCTGCTGTTTTCTGCTCTGCTCTTCGGCGACTGCGCTGGTCCTGCTGCTGTTTTCTGCACTGCTCATCGGCGTCGGCGACAGTGCTGATCCTGCTGCTGTTTTATGCTCTGCTCGTAGGCGTCGGCGACCGCGCTGGTCCTGCTGCTGTTTTCTGCACAGCTCATCGGCGTCGGCGACTGCGCTGATCCTGCTGCTGTTTTCTGCTCTGCTCATCGGCGTGAGTGACTGGGCTGATCCTGCTGCTGTTTTCTGCTCTGCTCGTCGGCGTCTGCGACTGCTCATCTCCTGCTGCTGTTTTTTGCTCTGCTCGTCGGCGTCGGCGACTGCGCTGATCCTGCTGCTATTTTCTGCTCGTCGGCGTCGGCGACTGCGCTGGTCCTGCTGCTGTTTTCTGCTCTGCTCGTCTGCGTCAGCGAATGCGCTGATCCTGCTGCTGTTTCCTGCTCTGCTCGTCGCCGTCGGCGACTGCGCTGGACCTGCTGTTGTTTTCTGCTTTGATCTTCGGCGTCGGTGACTGCGCTGGTCCTGCTGCTGTTTTCTGCTCTGCTCGTTGGCGTCTGCGACTGCGCATCTCCTGCCACTTTTTTCTTCTCTGCTCGTCGGCGTCAGCGACTGCGCTGATCCTGCTGCTGTTTTCTGCTCTGCTCGTTGGCGTCTGCGACTACGCATCTCCTGCTACTGTTTTTTGCTCTACTCGTCGGTGTCAGCGCCCGCTCTGATCCTGCTGCTTTTTTCTGCTCTGCTCGTCAGCGTCAGCGACTGCGCTGACCCTGCTGCTGTTTTCTGCTCTGATTGTCTGCGACTGCGCATCTCCTGCTGCTGTTTTTTGCTCTGCTCATCGGCGTCTGCGACTGCGCATCTCCTGCTGCTGTTTTTTGATCTGCTCGTCGGCGACTGCACTTGTCCTGCTGTTGTTTTCGCCTCTGCTCGTCGGCGTCTGCGACTGCGCTGATCCTGCTGCTGTTTTCTGCTCTGCTCTTCGGCGACTGCGCTGGTCCTGCTGCTGTTTTCTGCACTGCTCATCGGCGTCGGCGACAGTGCTGATCCTGCTGCTGTTTTATGCTCTGCTCGTAGGCGTCGGCGACCGCGCTGGTCCTGCTGCTGTTTTCTGCACAGCTCATCGGCGTCGGCGACTGCGCTGATCCTGCTGCTGTTTTCTGCTCTGCTCATCGGCGTGAGTGACTGGGCTGATCCTGCTGCTGTTTTCTGCTCTGCTCGTCTGCGTCAGCGAATGCGCTGATCCTGCTGCTGTCTCCTGCTCTGCTCGTCGCCGTCGGCGCCTGCACTGGTCCTGCTGTTGTTTTCTGCTCTGATCGCCGGCGTTGGCGACTGCGCTGGTCCTGCTGTTGTTTTCGCCTCTGCTCGTCAGCGTCGGCTCTGCTCATCGGCATCTGCGACAGCGCTGGTCCTGCTGCTGTTTTCTGATCTGCTCGTCGGCGATTGCGCTGATCCTGCTGCTGTTTTCTGCTCTGCTCGTCGGCGACAAGGCTGGTCCTGCTGCTGTTTTCTGCACTGCTCATCGGCGTCGGCGACTGCGTTGATCCTGCTGCTGTTTTCTGCTCTGCTCGTTGGCGTCTGCGACTGCGCATCTCCTGCTACTTTTTTCTGCTCTGCTCGTCGGCAACAGCGACTGCGCTGATCCTGCTGCTGTTTTCTGCTCTGCTCGTCGGCGTCTGCGACTGCACATCTCCTGCTGCTGTTTTTTGCTCTGCTCGTCGGTGTCGGCGACTGCGCATCTCCTGCTGCTTTTTTCTGCTCTGCTCATCGGCGTCAGCGACTGGGCTGATCCTGCTGCTGTTTTCTGCTCTGCTCGTCTGCGTCAGCAAATGCGCAGATCCTGCTGCTGTTTCCTGCTCTGCTCGTCGCGGTCGGCGACTGCGCTGGTCCTGCTGTTGTTTTCGCCTCTGCTCGTCTGCGTCTGCTCTGCTCATCGGCGTCGGCGACTGTGCTGATCCTGCTGCTGTTTTCTGCTCTGCTCGTCGGCGACTGCGCTGGACCTGCTGCTGTTTTCTGCGACTGCGCATCTCCTGCTGCTTTTTTTTTGCTCTACTCTTCGGTGTCAGCGACTGCGCTGATCCTGTTGCTGTTTTCTGCTCTGCTCGCCGGCGTCTGAGACTGCACATCTCCTGCTGCTGTTTTCTGCTCTGATTGTCGGCGTCGTCGACTGCGCTGGTCTTGCTGCTGTTTTCTCCTCTGCTCGTCGGCGACTGTGCTGGTCCTGCTGCTGTTTTCTGCACTGCTCATCGGAGTCGGCGACTGCGCTGATCCTGCTGCTGTTTTCTGCTCTGCTCGTAGGCGTTGGTGACTGCGCTGGTCCTGCTGCTGTTTTCTGCACTGCTCATCGGCGTCGGCGACTGCGCTGATCCTGCTGCTGTTTACTGCTCTGCTCGTAGGCGTCACCGACTGCGCTGGTCCTGCTGCTGTTTTCTGCTCTGCTAGTCGGCGACTGCGCTGGTCATGCTGCTGTTTTCTTCACTGCTCATCGGCGTCAGCGACTGCGTTGATCCTGCTGCTGTTTTCTGCTCTGCTCGTTGGCGTCTACGACTGCGCTTCTCCTGCTGCTTTTTTCTGCTCTGCTCGTCGGCGTCAGCGACTGCGCTGATCCTGCTGCTGTTTTCTGCTCTGCTCGTCGGCGTCTGCGACTGCTCATCTCCTGCTGCTGTTTTTTGCTCTGCTCGTCGGCGTCGGCGACTGCGCTGATCCTGCTGCTATTTTCTGCTCGTCGGCGTCGGCGACTGCGCTGGTCCTGCTGCTGTTTTCTGCTCTGCTCGTCTGCGTCAGCGAATGCGCTGATCCTGCTGCTGTTTCCTGCTCTGCTCGTCGCCGTCGGCGACTGCGCTGGACCTGCTGTTGTTTTCTGCTTTGATCTTCCGCGTCGGTGACTGCGCTGGTCCTGCTGCTGTTTTCTGCTCTGCTCGTTGGCGTCTGCGACTGCGCATCTCCTGCCACTTTTTTCTTCTCTGCTCGTCGGCGTCAGCGACTTCGCTGATCCTGCTGCTGTTTTCTGCTCTGCTCGTTGGCGTCTGCGACTACGCATCTCCTGCTACTGTTTTTTGCTCTACTCGTCGGTGTCAGCGCCCGCTCTGATCCTGCTGCTTTTTTCTGCTCTGCTCGTCAGCGTCAGCGACTGCGCTGACCCTGCTGCTGTTTTCTGCTCTGATTGTCTGCGACTGCGCATCTCCTGCTGCTGTTTTTTGCTCTGCTCATCGGCGTCTGCGACTGCGCATCTCCTGCTGCTGTTTTTTGATCTGCTCGTCGGCGACTGCACTTGTCCTGCTGTTGTTTTCGCCTCTGCTCGTCGGCGTCTGCGACTGCGCTGATCCTGCTGCTGTTTTCTGCTCTGCTCTTCGGCGACTGCGCTGGTCCTGCTGCTGTTTTCTGCACTGCTCATCGGCGTCGGCGACAGTGCTGATCCTGCTGCTGTTTTATGCTCTGCTCGTAGGCGTCGGCGACCGCGCTGGTCCTGCTGCTGTTTTCTGCACAGCTCATCGGCGTCGGCGACTGCGCTGATCCTGCTGCTGTTTTCTGCTCTGCTCATCGGCGTGAGTGACTGGGCTGATCCTGCTGCTGTTTTCTGCTCTGCTCGTCTGCGTCAGCGAATGCGCTGATCCTGCTGCTGTCTCCTGCTCTGCTCGTCGCCGTCGGCGCCTGCACTGGTCCTGCTGTTGTTTTCTGCTCTGATCGCCGGCGTTGGCGACTGCGCTGGTCCTGCTGTTGTTTTCGCCTCTGCTCGTCGGCTCTGCTCATCGGCATCTGCGACAGCGCTGGTCCTGCTGCTGTTTTCTGCTCTGCTCGTCGGCGATTGCGCTGATCCTGCTGCTGTTTTCTGCTCTGCTCGTCGGCGACAAGGCTGGTCCTGCTGCTGTTTTCTGCACTGCTCATCGGCGTCGGCGACTGCGTTGATCCTGCTGCTGTTTTCTGCTCTGCTCGTTGGCGTCTGCGACTGCGCATCTCCTGCTGCTTTTTTCTGCTCTGCTCGTCGGCGTCAGCGACTGCGCTGATCCTGCTGCTGTTTTCTGCTCTGCTCGTCGGCGTCTGCGACTGCTCATCTCCTGCTGCTGTTTTTTGCTCTGCTCGTCGGCGTCGGCGACTGCGCTGATCCTGCTGCTATTTTCTGCTCGTCGGCGTCGGCGACTGCGCTGGTCCTGCTGCTGTTTTCTGCTCTGCTCGTCTGCGTCAGCGAATGCGCTGATCCTGCTGCTGTTTCCTGCTCTGCTCGTCGCCGTCGGCGACTGCGCTGGACCTGCTGTTGTTTTCTGCTTTGATCTTCGGCGTCGGTGACTATGCTGGTCCTGCTGCTGTTTTCTGCTCTGCTCGTTGGCGTCTGCGACTGCGCATCTCCTGCCACTTTTTTCTTCGCTGCTCGTCGGCGTCAGCGACTGCGCTGATCCTGCTGCTGTTTTCTGCTCTGCTCGTTGGCGTCTGCGACTACGCATCTCCTGCTACTGTTTTTTGCTCTACTCGTCGGTGTCAGCGCCCGCTCTGATCCTGCTGCTTTTTTCTGCTCTGCTCGTCAGCGTCAGCGACTGCGCTGACCCTGCTGCTGTTTTCTGCTCTGATTGTCTGCGACTGCGCATCTCCTGCTGCTGTTTTTTGCTCTGCTCATCGGCGTCTGCGACTGCGCATCTCCTGCTGCTGTTTTTTGATCTGCTCGTCGGCGACTGCACTTGTCCTGCTGTTGTTTTCGCCTCTGCTCGTCGGCGTCTGCGACTGCGCTGATCCTGCTGCTGTTTTCTGCTCTGCTCTTCGGCGACTGCGCTGGTCCTGCTGCTGTTTTCTGCACTGCTCATCGGCGTCGGCGACAGTGCTGATCCTGCTGCTGTTTTATGCTCTGCTCGTAGGCGTCGGCGACCGCGCTGGTCCTGCTGCTGTTTTCTGCACAGCTCATCGGCGTCGGCGACTGCGCTGATCCTGCTGCTGTTTTCTGCTCTGCTCATCGGCGTGAGTGACTGGGCTGATCCTGCTGCTGTTTTCTGCTCTGCTCGTCGGCGTCTGCGACTGCTCATCTCCTGCTGCTGTTTTTTGCTCTGCTCGTCGGCGTCGGCGACTGCGCTGATCCTGCTGCTATTTTCTGCTCGTCGGCGTCGGCGACTGCGCTGGTCCTGCTGCTGTTTTCTGCTCTGCTCGTCTGCGTCAGCGAATGCGCTGATCCTGCTGCTGTTTCCTGCTCTGCTCGTCGCCGTCGGCGACTGCGCTGGACCTGCTGTTGTTTTCTGCTTTGATCTTCGGCGTCGGTGACTGCGCTGGTCCTGCTGCTGTTTTCTGCTCTGCTCGTTGGCGTCTGCGACTGCGCATCTCCTGCCACTTTTTTCTTCTCTGCTCGTCGGCGTCAGCGACTGCGCTGATCCTGCTGCTGTTTTCTGCTCTGCTCGTTGGCGTCTGCGACTACGCATCTCCTGCTACTGTTTTTTGCTCTACTCGTCGGTGTCAGCGCCCGCTCTGATCCTGCTGCTTTTTTCTGCTCTGCTCGTCAGCGTCAGCGACTGCGCTGACCCTGCTGCTGTTTTCTGCTCTGATTGTCTGTGACTGCGCATCTCCTGCTGCTGTTTTTTGCTCTGCTCATCGGCGTCTGCGACTGCGCATCTCCTGCTGCTGTTTTTTGATCTGCTCGTCGGCGACTGCACTTGTCCTGCTGTTGTTTTCGCCTCTGCTCGTCGGCGTCTGCGACTGCGCTGATCCTGCTGCTGTTTTCTGCTCTGCTCTTCGGCGACTGCGCTGGTCCTGCTGCTGTTTTCTGCACTGCTCATCGGCGTCGGCGACAGTGCTGATCCTGCTGCTGTTTTATGCTCTGCTCGTAGGCGTCGGCGACCGCGCTGGTCCTGCTGCTGTTTTCTGCACAGCTCATCGGCGTCGGCGACTGCGCTGATCCTGCTGCTGTTTTCTGCTCTGCTCATCGGCGTGAGTGACTGGGCTGATCCTGCTGCTGTTTTCTGCTCTGCTCGTCTGCGTCAGCGAATGCGCTGATCCTGCTGCTGTCTCCTGCTCTGCTCGTCGCCGTCGGCGCCTGCACTGGTCCTGCTGTTGTTTTCTGCTCTGATCGCCGGCGTTGGCGACTGCGCTGGTCCTGCTGTTGTTTTCGCCTCTGCTCGTCAGCGTCGGCTCTGCTCATCGGCATCTGCGACAGCGCTGGTCCTGCTGCTGTTTTCTGATCTGCTCGTCGGCGATTGCGCTGATCCTGCTGCTGTTTTCTGCTCTGCTCGTCGGCGACAAGGCTGGTCCTGCTGCTGTTTTCTGCACTGCTCATCGGCGTCGGCGACTGCGTTGATCCTGCTGCTGTTTTCTGCTCTGCTCGTTGGCGTCTGCGACTGCGCATCTCCTGCTACTTTTTTCTGCTCTGCTCGTCGGCAACAGCGACTGCGCTGATCCTGCTGCTGTTTTCTGCTCTGCTCGTCGGCGTCTGCGACTGCACATCTCCTGCTGCTGTTTTTTGCTCTGCTCGTCGGTGTCGGCGACTGCGCATCTCCTGCTGCTTTTTTCTGCTCTGCTCATCGGCGTCAGCGACTGGGCTGATCCTGCTGCTGTTTTCTGCTCTGCTCGTCTGCGTCAGCAAATGCGCAGATCCTGCTGCTGTTTCCTGCTCTGCTCGTCGCGGTCGGCGACTGCGCTGGTCCTGCTGTTGTTTTCGCCTCTGCTCGTCTGCGTCTGCTCTGCTCATCGTCGTCTGCGACTGTGCTGGTCCTGCTGCTGTTTTCTGCTCTGCTCGTCGGTGACTGCACTGGTCCTGCTGCTGTGTTCTGCACTGCTCATCGGAGTCGGCGACTGCGCTGATCCTGCTGCTGTTTTCTGCTCTGCTCGTAGGCGTCGCTGACTGCGCTGGTCCTGCTGCTGTTTTCTGCTCTGCTCATCGGCGACTGCGTTGATCCTGCTTCTGTTTTCTGCTCTGCTCGTCGGCGACTGCGCTGGGCCTGCTGCTGTTTTCTGCACTGCTCATCGGCGTCGGTGACTGTGTTGATCCTGCTGCTGTTTTCTGCTCTGCTCGTAGGCGTCGGCGACTGCGCTGGTCCTGCTGCTGTTTTCTGCACTGCTCATCGGCGTCGGCGACTGCGCTGGTCCTGCTGTTGTTTTCGCCTCTGCTCGTCGGCGTCTGCTGAGCTCATCGGCGTCTGAGACTGCGCTGGTCCTGCTGCTGTTTTCTGCTCTGCTCGTCGGTGACTGCATTGGTCCTGCTGCTGTTTTCTGCACTGCTCATCGGCGTCGGCGACTGCACTGATCCTGCTGCTGTTTTCTGCTCTGCTCGTAGAAGTCGCCGACTGCGCTGGTCCTGCTGCTGTTTTCTGCTCTGCTCGTCGGCAACTGCGCTGGTCCTGCTGCTGTTTTCTGCACTGCTCATTGGCGTCGGCGACTGCGTTGATCCTGCTGCTGTTTTCTGCTCTGCTCGTTGGCGTCTGCGACTGCGCATCTCCTGCTGCTTTTTTTTGCTCTACTCGTCGGTGTCAGCGACTGCGCTGATCCTGCTGCTGTTTTCTGCTCTGCTCGTCGGCGTCTGAGACTGCGCATCTCATGCGTCTGTTTTCTGCTCTGATCGTCGGCGTCGGCGACTGCGCTGGTCCTGCTGCTGTATTCTTCTCTGCTCGTCGGCATCTGCTCTGCTCGTCGGTGTCTGTGACTGCGCTGGTCTTGCTGCTGTTTTCACCTCTGCTCGTCGGCGACTGCGCTGCTCCTGCTGCTGTTTTCTGCACTGCTCATCGGAGTCGGCGACTGCGCTGATCCTGCTGCTGTTTTCTGCTCTGCTCGTAGGCGTCGATGACTGCGCTGGTCCTGCTGCTGTTTTCTGCACTGCTCATTGGCGTCGGCGACTGCGCTGATCCTGCTGCTGTTTTCTGCTCTGCTCGTAGGCGTCGCCGACTGCGCTGGTCCTGCTGCTGTTTTCTGCTCTGCTCGTTGGCGTCTGCGACTGCGCATCTCCTGCTGCTTTTTTCTGCTCTGCTCGTCGGCGTCAGCTACTGCGCTGATCCTGCTGCTGTTTTCTGCTCTGCTCATCGGCGTCGGGGACTGCGCCGGTCCTGCTGCTGTTTTCTGCTCTGCTCGTCTGCGTCAGCGAATTCGCTGATCCTGCTGCTGTTTCCTGCTCTGCACATCGCCGTCGGCGACTGCGCTGGTCCTGCTGTTGTTTTCTGCTTTGATCGTCGGCGTCGGCGACTGCGCTGGTCCTGCTGCTGTTTTCTTCTCTGCTCGTCTGTGTCTGCTCTGCTCGTCGGCGTCTGTGACTGCGCTGGTCCTGCTGCTGTTTTCTGCTCTGCTCGTCTGTGTCTGCTCTGCTCGTCGGCGTCTGCGACTGCGCTGGTCCTACTGGTGTTTTCTGCTCTGCTCGTAGGCGTCGGCGACTGCCCTGGTCCTGCTGTTGTTTTCTGCACTGCTCATCGGCGTCTGTGACTGTTCTGATCCTGCTGCTGTTTTCTGCTCTGCTCGTAGGCGTCGACGACTGCGCTGGTCCTGCTGCTGTTTTCTGCTCTGCTCGTCGGCGACTGCGCTGGTCCTGGTTCTGTTTTCTGCACAACTCATCGGCGTCGATGACTGCGTTGATCCTGCTGCTGTTTTCTGCTCTGCTCGTTGGCGTCTGCGACTGCGCATCTCCTGCTGCTTTTTTTTTGCTCTACTCGTCGGTGTCAGCGACTGCGCTGATCCTGTTGCTGTTTTCTGCTCTGCTCGTCGGCGTCTGAGACTGCACATCTCCTGCTGCTGTTTTCTGCTCTGATTGTCGGCGTCGGCGACTGCGCTGGTCCTGCTGCTATGTTCTTCTCTGCTCGTCGGCGTCTGCTCTGCTCGTCAGCGTCTGCGACTGCGCTGGTCTTGCTGCTGTTTTCTCCTCTGCTCGTCGGCGACTGTGCTGGTCCTGATGCTGTTTTCTGCACTGCTCATCGGAGTCGGCGACTGCGCTGATCCTGCTGCTGTTTTCTGCTCTGCTCGTAGGCGTCGGTGACTGCGCTGGTCCTGCTGCTGTTTTCTGCACTGCTCATCGGCGTCGGCGACTGCGCTGATCCTGCTGCTGTTTACTGCTCTGCTCGTAGGCGTCGCCGACTGCGCTGGTCCTGCTGCTGTTTTCTGCTCTGCTTGTCGGCGACTGCGCTGGTCCTGCTGCTGTTTTCTTCACTGCTCATCGGCGTCGGCGACTGCGTTGATCCTGCTGCTGTTTTCTGCTCTGCTCGTTGGCGTCTACGACTGCGCTTCTCCTGCTGCTTTTTTCTGCTCTGCTCGTCGGCGTCAGCGACTGCGCTGATCCTGCTGCTGTTTTTTGCTCTGCTCGTCGGCGTCGGCGACTGCGCTGATCCTGCTGCTATTTTCTGCTCGACGGCGTCGGCGACTGCGCTGGTCCTGCTGTTGTTTTCTGCTCTGCTCGTCTGCGTCAGCGAATGCGCTGATCCTGCTGCTGTTTCCTGCTCTGCTCGTCGCCGTCGGCGACTGCGCTGGTCCTGCTGTTGTTTTCTGCTTTGATCGTCGGCGTCGGTGACTGCGCTGGTCCTGCTGCTGTTTTCTTCTCTGCTCGTCTGTGTCTGCTCTGATCGTCGGCGTCTGCGACTGCGCTGGTCCTGCTGCTGTTTTCTGCTCTGCTCGTCGGCGACTGCGCTGGTCCTAATGGTGTTTTCTGCACTGCTCATCGGCGTCGGCGACTGCGCTGATCCTGCTGCTGTTTTCTGCTCTGCTCGTACGCGTCGGCGACTGCGCTGGTCCTGCTGCTGTTTTCTGCACTGCTCATCGGCGTCGGCAACTGTGCTGGTCCTGCTGCTGTTTTCTGCACTGCTCATCGGTGTTGGCGACTGCGTTGATCCTGCTGCTGTTTTCTGCTCTGCTCGTTGGCCTCTGCGACTGCACATCTCCTGCAGCTATTTCCTACTCTGCTCGTCGGCGTCAGCGACTGCGCTGATCCTGCAGCTTTTTTTCTGCTCTGCTCGTCGGCGTCTGCGACTGCGCATCTCCTGCTGCTGTTTTTTGCTCTGCTCGTCGGCGTCGGCGACTGCGCTGATCCTGCTGCTATTTTCTGCTCTGCTCATTGGCGTCGGCGACTGCGCTGGTCCTGCTGCTGTTTTCTGCTCTGCTCGTCTGCGTCAGCGAATGCGCAGATCCTGCTGCTGTTTCCTGCTCTGCTCTTCGCCGTCGACGACTGCGCTGGTCCTGCTGTTGTTTTCTTCTCTGCTCGTCGGCATCTGCTCTGCTCGTCGGTGTCTGCGACTGCGCTGGTCCTGCTGCTGTTTTCTGCTCTGCTTGTCGGCGACTGCGCTGGTCCTGCTGGTGGTTTCTGCACTGCTCATCGGCTTCGGCGACTGCGCTGGTCCTGCTGTTGTTTTCACCTCTGCTCGTCTGCGTCTGCTCTGCTCGTCGGTGTCTGCGACTGCGCTGGTCCTGCTGCTGTTTTCTGCTCTGCTCGTCGGCGACTGCGCTGGTCCTGCTGCTGTTTTCTGCACTGCTCATCGGCGTCGGCGACTGCGCTGATACTGCTGCTGTTTCCTACACTGCTCATCGGCGTCGGCGACTGCGTTGATCCTGCTGCTGTTTTCTGCTCTGCTCGTAGGCGTCTGAGCTGGTCCTGCTGTTGTTTTCGCATCTGCTCGTCGGTGTCTGCTCTGCTCATTGGCGTCTGCGACTGCGCATCTCCTGCTGCTGTTTTTTGCTCTGCTAGTCTGCGTCAGCGACTGCACTGATCCTGCTGCTGTTTTCTGCTCTGCTCGTCGGCGTCTGTGACTGCGCATCTCCTGCTGCTGTTTTTTGCTCTGCTCGTCGGCGACTGCGCTTGTCCTGCTGCTGTTTTCTGCTCTGCTCATCGGCGTCGGCTACTGCGCTGATCCTGCTGCTGTTTTCTGCTCTGCTCGTCTGCGTCAGTGAATGCGCTGATCTTGCTGCTGTTTCCTGCTCTGCTCGTCGCCGTCGGCGACTGCGCTGGTCCTGCTGTTGTTTTCTGCTCTGATCGTCGGCGTCAGCGACTGCGCTGGTCCTGCTGCTGTTTTCTGCTCTGCTCGTCGGCGACTGCGCTGGTCCTGCTGCTGTTTTCTGCACTGCTCATCGGCATCGGCGACTGTGCTGATCCTGCAGCTGTTTTCTGCTCTGCTCGTCGGCAACTGCGCTGGTCCTGCTGCTGTTTTCTGCACTGCTCATTGGCGTCGGCGACTGCGTTGATCCTGCTGCTGTTTTCTGCTCTGCTCGTTGGCGTCTGCGACTGCGCATCTCCTGCTGCTTTTTTTTGCTCTACTCGTCGGTGTCAGCGACTGCGCTGATCCTGCTGCTGTTTTCTGCTCTGCTCGTCGGCGTCTGAGACTGCGCATCTCATGCGTCTGTTTTCTGCTCTGATCGTCGGCGTCGGCGACTGCGCTGGTCCTGCTGCTGTATTCTTCTCTGCTCGTCGGCATCTGCTCTGCTCGTCGGTGTCTGCGACTGCGCTGGTCTTGCTGCTGTTTTCACCTCTGCTCGTCGGCGACTGCGCTGCTCCTGCTGCTGTTTTCTGCACTGCTCATCGGAGTCGGCGACTGCGCTGATCCTGCTGCTGTTTTCTGCTCTGCTCATAGGCGTCGATGACTGCGCTGGTCCTGCTGCTGTTTTCTGCACTGCTCATTGGCGTCGGCGACTGCGCTGATCCTGCTGCTGTTTTCTGCTCTGCTCGTAGGCGTCGCCGACTGCGCTGGTCCTGCTGCTGTTTTCTGCTCTGCTCGTTGGCGTCTGCGACTGCGCATCTCCTGCTGCTTTTTTCTGCTCTGCTCGTCGGCGTCAGCTACTGCGCTGATCCTGCTGCTGTTTTCTGCTCTGCTCGTCGGCGTCTGCGACTGCGCATCTCCTGCTGCTGTTTTTTGCTCTGCTCGCCGGCGTCGGCGACTGCGCTGATCCTGCTGCTATTTTCTGCTCTGCTCATCGGCGTCGGGGACTGCGCCGGTCCTGCTGCTGTTTTCTGCTCTGCTCGTCTGCGTCAGCGAATTCGCTGATCCTGCTGCTGTTTCCTGCTCTGCACATTGCCGTCGGCGACTGCGCTGGTCCTGCTGTTGTTTTCTGCTTTGATCGTCGGCGTCGGCGACTGCGCTGGTCCTGCTGCTGTTTTCTTCTCTGCTCGTCTGTGTCTGCTCTGCTCGTCGGCGTCTGCGACTGCGCTGGTCCTGCTGCTGTTTTCTGCTCTGCTCGTCGGCGACTGCGCTGGTCCTACTGGTGTTTTCTGCTCTGCTCGTAGGCGTCGGTGACTGCCCTGGTCCTGCTGTTGTTTTCTGCACTGCTCATCGGCGTCTGTGACTGTTCTGATCCTGCTGCTGTTTTCTGCTCTGCTCGTAGGCGTCGACGACTGCGCTGGTCCTGCTGCTGTTTTCTGCTCTGCTCGTCGGCGACTGCGCTGGTCCTGGTTCTGTTTTCTGCACAACTCATCGGCGTCGATGACTGCGTTGATCCTGCTGCTGTTTTCTGCTCTGCTCGTTGGCGTCTGCGACTGCGCATCTCCTGCTGCTTTTTTTTTGCTCTACTCGTCGGTGTCAGCGACTGCGCTGATCCTGTTGCTGTTTTCTGCTCTGCTCGTCGGCGTCTGAGACTGCACATCTCCTGCTGCTGTTTTCTGCTCTGATTGTCGGCGTCGGCGACTGCGCTGGTCCTGCTGCTATGTTCTTCTCTGCTCGTCGGCGTCTGCTCTGCTCGTCAGCGTCTGCGACTGCGCTGGTCTTGCTGCTGTTTTCTCCTCTGCTCGTCGGCGACTGTGCTGGTCCTGATGCTGTTTTCTGCACTGCTCATCGGAGTCGGCGACTGCGCTGATCCTGCTGCTGTTTTCTGCTCTGCTCGTAGGCGTCGGTGACTGCCCTGGTCCTGCTGCTGTTTTCTGCACTGCTCATCGGCGTCGGCGACTGCGCTGATCCTGCTGCTGTTTACTGCTCTGCTCGTAGGCGTCGCCGACTGCGCTGGTCCTGCTGCTGTTTTCTGCTCTGCTTGTCGGCGACTGCGCTGGTCCTGCTGCTGTTTTCTTCACTGCTCATCGGCGTCGGCGACTGCGTTGATCCTGCTGCTGTTTTCTGCTCTGCTCGTTGGCGTCTACGACTGCGCTTCTCCTGCTGCTTTTTTCTGCTCTGCTCGTCGGCGTCAGCGACTGCGCTGATCCTGCTGCTGTTTTTTGCTCTGCTCGTCGGCGTCGGCGACTGCGCTGATCCTGCTGCTATTTTCTGCTCGTCGGCGTCGGCGACTGCGCTGGTCCTGCTGCTGTTTTCTGCTCTGCTCGTAGGCGTCGGTGACTGCGCTGGTCCTGCTGCTGTTTTCTGCACTGCTCATTGGCGTCGGCGACTGCGCTGATCCTGCTGCTGTATTCTGCTCTGCTCGTAGGCGTCGCCGACTGCGCTGGTCCTGCTGCTGTTTTCTGCTCTGCTCGTAGCCGTCGCCGACTGCGCTGGTCCTGCTGCTGTTTTCTGCTCTGCTCGTCGGCGACTGCGCTGGTCCTGCTGCTGTTTTCTTCACTGCTCATCGGCGTCGGCGACTGCGTTGATCCTGCTGCTGTTTTCTGCTCTGCTCGTTGGCGTCTACGACTGCGCTTCTCCTGCTGCTTTTTTCTGCTCTGCTCGTCGGCGTCAGCGACTGCGCTGATCCTGCTGCTGTTTTCTGCTCTGCTCGTCGGCGTCTGCGACTGCTCATCTCCTGCTGCTGTTTTTTGCTCTGCTCGTCGGCGTCGGCGACTGCGCTGATCCTGCTGCTATTTTCTGCTCGTCAGCGTCGGCGACTGCGCTGGTCCTGCTGCTGTTTTCTGCTCAGCTCGTCTGCGTCAGCGAATGCACTGATCCTGCTGCTGTTTCCTGCTCTGCTCGTCGCCGTCGGCGACTGCGCTGGTCCTGCTGTTGTTTTCTGCTTTGATCGTCGGCGTCGGCAACTGCGCTGGTCCTGCTGCTGTTTCCTGCTCTGCTCGTCGCCGTCGGCGACTGCGCTGGTCCTGCTGTTGTTTTCTGCTCTGATCTTCGGCGTCTGCGACTGCGCTGGTCCTGCTGCTGTTTTCTGCTCTGCTCGTCGGCGACTGCGCTGGTCCTAATGGTGTTTTCTGCACTGCTCATCGGCGTCGGCGACTGCGCTGATCCTGCTGCTGTTTTCTGCTCTGCTCGTAGGCGTCGGCGACTGCGCTGGTCCTGCTGCTGTTTTCTGCACTGCTCATCGGCGTCGGCAACTGTGCTGATCCTGCTGCTGTTTTCTGCTCTGCTCGTAGGCGTCACCGACTGCGCTTGTCCTGCTGCTGTTTTCTGCTCTGCTCGTCGGCGACTGCGCTGGTCCTGCTGCTGTTTTCTGCACTGCTCATCGGTGTTGGCGACTGCGTTGATCCTGCTGCTGTTTTCTGCTCTGCTCGTTGGCCTCTGCGACTGCACATCTCCTGCAGCTATTTCCTACTCTGCTCGTCGGCGTCAGCGACTGCGCTGATCCTGCAGCTTTTTTTCTGCTCTGCTCGTCGGCGTCTGCGACTGTGCATCTCCTGCTGCTGTTTTTTGCTCTGCTCGTCGACGTCGGCGACTGCGCTGATCCTGCTGCTATTTTCTGCTCTGCTCATTGGCGTCGGCGACTGCGCTGGTCCTGCTGCTGTTTTCTGCTCTGCTCGTCTGCGTCAGCGAATGCGCAGATCCTGCTGCTGTTTCCTGCTCTGCTCTTCGCCGTCGACGACTGCGATGGTCCTGCTGTTGTTTTCTTCTCTGCTCGTCGGCATCTGCTCTGCTCGTCGGTGTCTGCGACTGCGCTGGTCCTGCTGCTGTTTTCTGCTCTGCTTGTCGGCGACTGCGCTGGTCCTGCTGCTATTTTCTGCTCTGCTCATTGGCGTCGGCGACTGCGCTGGTCCTGCTGCTGTTTTCTGCTCTGCTCGTCTGCGTCAGCGAATGCGCAGATCCTGCTGCTGTTTCCTGCTCTGCTCTTCGCCGTCGACGACTGCGATGGTCCTGCTGTTGTTTTCTTCTCTGCTCGTCGGCATCTGCTCTGCTCGTCGGTGTCTGCGACTGCGCTGGTCCTGCTGCTGTTTTCTGCTCTGCTTGTCGGCGACTGCGCTGGTCCTGCTGGTGGTTTCTGCACTGCTCATCGGCTTCGGCGACTGCGCTGGTCCTGCTGTTGTTTTCACCTCTGCTCATCTGCGTCTGCTCTGCTCGTCGGTGTCTGCGACTGCGCTGGTCCTGCTGCTGTTTTCTGCTCTGCTCGTCGGCGACTGCGCTGGTCCTGCTGCTGTTTTCTGCACTGCTCATCGGCGTCGGCGACTGCGCTGATACTGCTGCTGTTTTCTACACTGCTCATCGGCGTCGGCGACTGCGTTGATCCTGCTGCTGTTTTCTGCTCTGCTCGTAGGCGTCTGCGCTGGTCCTGCTGTTGTTTTCGCATCTGCTCGTCGGTGTCTGCTCTTCTCATTGGCGTCTGCGACTGCGCATCTCCTGCTGCTGTTTTTTGCTCTGCTAGTCTGCGTCAGCGACTGCACTGATCCTGCTGCTGTTTTCTGCTCTGCTCGTCGGCGTCTGTGACTGCGCATCTCCTGCTGCTGTTTTTTGCTCTGCTCGTCGGTGACTGCGCTTGTCCTGCTGCTGTTTTCTGCTCTGCTCATCGGCGTCGGCTACTGCGCTGATCCTGCTGCTGTTTTCTGCTCTGCTCCTCTGCGTCAGCGAATGCGCTGATCTTGCTGCTGTTTCCTGCTCTGCTCGTCGCCGTCGGCGACTGCGCTGGTCCTGCTGTTGTTTTCTGCTCTGATCGTCGGCGTCAGCGACTGCGCTGGTCCTGCTGCTGTTTTCTGCTCTGCTCGTCGGCGACTGCGCTGGTCCTGCTGCTGTTTTCTGCACTGCTCATCGGCATCGGCGACTGTGCTGATCCTGCAGCTGTTTTCTGCTCTGCTCGTAGGCGTCGGCGACTGCGCTGGTCCTGCTGCTGTTTTCTGCACTGCTCATCGGCGTCGGCGACTGCGCTGATCCTGCTGCTGTTTTCTGCTCTGCTCGTCGACAAATGTGCTGGACCTGCTGCTGTTTTCGGCACTGCTCGTTGGCGTCTGCGACTGCACATCTCCTGCTGCTTTTTTCTGCTCTGCTCGTCGGCGTCAGCGACTGCGCTGATCCTGCAGCTGTTTTCTGCTCTGCTCTTCTGCGTCAGCGAATGCGCTGATCCTGCTGCTGTTTTCTTCTCTGCTCATCGGCGTCTGCTCTGGTCCTGCTGTAGTTTTCGCCTCTGCTCCTCGGCGTCTGCACTGCTCATCGGCGTCGGCGACTGCGCTGATCCTGCTGCTGTTTTCTGCTCTGCTCGTAGGCGTCGGTGACTGCGCTGGTCCTGCTGTTGTTTTCTGCACTGCTCATCGGCGTCGGCGACTGCGAAGATCCTGCTGCTGTTTTCTGCTCTGCTCGTAGGCGTCGGCGACTGCGCTGGTCCTGCTGCTGATTTCTGCACTGCTCACCGGCGTCGGCGACTGCGTTGATCCTGCTGCTGTTTTCTGCTCTGCTCGTTGGCGTCCACGACTGCGCAACTCCTACTGCTTTTTTTTGCTCTACTCGTCGGCGTCAGCGACTGCGCTGATCCTGCTGCTGTTTTCTGCTCTGCTCGTCGGCGTCTGAGACTGCGCATCTCCTGCTGCTGTTTTGTGCACTGCTCATCGGCGTCGGCGACTGTGCTGATCCTGCTGCTATTTTCTGCTCTGCTCGTAGGCGTCGGCGACTGCGCTGGTCCTGCTGCTGTTTTCTGCACTGCTCATCGGCGTCGGCGACTGTGCTGATCCTGCTGCTGTTTTTTGCTCTGCTCGTCGGCGACTGCGCTGGTCCTGCTGCTGTTTTCTGCACTGCTCATCGGCGTCGGCGACTGCGTTGATCCTGCTGCTGTTTTCTGCTCTGCTCGTTGGCGTCTGCGACTGCGCATCTCCTGCTTCTTTTTTCTGCTCTGCTCGTCGGCGTCAGTGACTGCGCTGATCCTGCTTTTTTTCTGCTCTGCTCATCGGCGTCAGCGACTGGGCTGATCGTGCTGCTGTTTTCTGCTCTGCTCATCTGCGTCAGCAAATGCGCTGATCCTGCTGCTGTTTCCTGCTCTGCTCGTCGCGGTCGGCGGCTGCGCTGGACCTGCTTTTGTTTTCTGCTCTGATCGCCGGCGTCGGCCACTACGCTGGTCCTGCTGCTGTTTTCTTCTCTGCTCGTCGGCGTCTGCTCTCCTCGTCGGCGTCTGCGCTGGTCCTGCTGGTGTTTTCTGCACTGTTTATCGGCGTCTGCGACTGCGCTGGTCCTGCTGCTGTTTTCTGCTCTGCTCGTCGATGACTGCACTGATCCTGCTGCTGTTTTCTGCTCTGCTCGTAGGAATCGGCAACTGCGCTGGTCCTGCTGCTGTTTTCTGCACTGCTCATCGGCGTCGGCGACTGTGCTGATCCTGCTGCTGTTTTCTGCTCTGCTCGTAGGCGTCGCCGACTGCGCTGGTCCTGCTGCTGTTTTCTGCTCTGCTCGTCGGCGACTGTGCTGGTCCTGCTGCTGTTTTCTGCACTGCTCATCGGTGTTGGCGACTGCGTTGATCCTGCTGCTGTTTTCTGCTCTGCTCGTTGGCCTCTGCGACTGCGCATCTCCTGCAGCTATTTCCTACCCTGCTCGTCGGCGTCAGCGACTGCGCTGATCCTGCAGCTTTTTTTCTGCTCTGCTCGTCGACGTCTGCGACTGCGCATCTCCTGCTGCTGTTTTTTGCTCTGCTCGTCGGCGTCGGCGACTGCGCTGAACCTGCTGCTATTTTCTGCTCTGCTCGTTGGCGTCGGCGACTGCGCTGATCCTGCTGCTGTTTCCTGCTCTGCTCGTCGCCGTCGACGACTGCGCTGGTCCTGCTGTTGTTTTATGCTTTGATCATCTGCGTCGGCGACTGCACTGGTCCTGCTGCTGTTTTCTTCTCTGCTCGTCGGCATCTGCTCTGCTCGTCGGTGTCTGCGACTGCGCTGGTCCTGCTGCTGTTTTCTGCTCTGCTTGTCGGCGACTGCGCTGGTCCTGCTGGTGGTTTCTACACTGCTCATCGGCGTCGGCGACTGCGCTGGTCCTGCTGTTGTTTTCACCTCTGCTCTTCTGCGTCTGCACTGCTCGTCGGTGTCTGCGACTGCGCTGGTCCTGCTGCTGTTTTCTGCTCTGCTCGTCGGCGTCTGCGACTGCTCATCTCCTGCTGCTGTTTTTTGCTCTGCTCGTCGGCGTCGGCGGCTGCGCTGATCCTGCTGCTATTTTCTGCTCGTCGGCGTCGGCGACTGCGCTGGTCCTGCTGCTGTTTTCTGCTCTGCTCGTCTGCGTCAGCGAATGCGCTGATCCTGCTGCTGTTTCCTGCTCTGCTCGTCGCCGTTGGCGACTGTACTGGTCCTGCTGCTGTTTTCTTCTCTCTTCGTCTGTGTCTGCTCTGATCGTCGGCGTCTGCGACTGCGCTGGTCCTGCTGCTGTTTTCTGCTCTGCTCGTCGGCGACTGCGCTGGTCCTAATGGTGTTTTCTGCACTGCTCATCGGCATCGGCGACTGCGCTGATCCTGCTGCTGTTTTCTGCTCTGCTCGTAGGATTCGGCGACTGCGCTGGTCCTGCTGCTGTTTTCTGCACTGCTCATCGGCGTCGGCGACTGTGCTGATCCTGCTGCTGTTTTCTGCTCTGCTCGTAGGCGTCACCGACTGCGCTTGTCCTGCTGCTGTTTTCTGCTCTGCTCGTCGGCGACTGCGCTGGTCCTGCTGCTGTTTTCTGCACTGCTCATTGGTGTTGGCGACTGCGTTGATCCTGCTACTGTTTTCTGCTCTGCTCGTTGGCCTCTGCGAATGCACATCTCCTGCAGCTATTTCCTACTCTGCTCGTCGGCGTCAGCGACTGCGCTGATCCTGCAGCTTTTTTTCTGCTCTGCTCGTCGGCGTCTGCGACTGCGCATCTCCTGCTGCTGTTTTTTGCTCTGCTCGTCGGCGTCGGCGACTGCGCTGATCCTGCTGCTAATTTCTTTTCTGCTCGTTGGCGTCGGCGACTGCGCTGGTCCTGCTGCTGTTTTCTGCTCTGCTCGTCTGCGTCAGCGAATGCGCAGATCCTGCTGCTGTTTCCTGCTCTGCTCGTCGGCGTCGGCGACTGCGCTGGTCCTGCTGTTGTTTTCACCTCTGCTCGTCTGCGTCTGCTCTGCTCGTCGGTGTCTGCGATTTCGCTGGTCCTGCTGCTGTTTTCTGCACTCTTCATCGGCGTCGGTGACTGCGCTGATCCTGCTGCTGTTTTCTGCTCTGCTCGTAGGCGTCGGCGTTTGCTCTGGTCCTGCTGCTGTTTTCTGCACTGCTCATCGGCGTGGGGGACTGCGTTGATCCTGCTGCTGTTTTCTGCTCTGCTCGTAGGCGTCGGCGACCGCGCTGGTCCTGCTGCTGATTTCTGCACTGCTCATCGGCGTCGGCGACTGCGTTGATCCTGCTGCTGTTTTCTGCTCTGCTCGTTCGCGTCCGCGACTGCGCAACTCCTACTGCTTTTTTTTGCTCTACTCGTCGGCGTCAGCGACTGCGCTGATCCTGCTGCTGTTTTCTGCTCTGCTCGTCGGCGTCTGAGACTGCGCATCTCCTGCTGCTGTTTTGTGCACTGCTCATCGGCGTCGGCGACTGTGCTGATCCTGCTGCTATTTTCTGCTCTGCTCGTAGGCGTCGGCGACTGCGCTGGTCCTGCTGCTGTTTTCTGCACTGCTCATCGGCGTCGGCAACTGTGCTGATCCTGCTGCTGTTTTCTGCTCTGCTCGTCGGCGACTGCGACTGCGCTGGTCCTGCTGTTGTTTTCTGCTTTGATCGTCGGCGTCGGCAACTGCGCTGGTCCTGCTGCTGTTTCCTGCTCTGCTCGTCGCCGTCGGCGACTGCGCTGGTCCTGCTGTTGTTTTCTGCTCTGATCTTCGGCGTCTGCGACTGCGCTGGTCCTGCTGCTGTTTTCTGCTCTGCTCGTCGGCGACTGCGCTGGTCCTAATGGTGTTTTCTGCACTGCTCATCGGCGTCGGCGACTGCGCTGATCCTGCTGCTGTTTTCTGCTCTGCTCGTAGGCGTCGGCGACTGCGCTGGTCCTGCTGCTGTTTTCTGCACTGCTCATCGGCGTCGGCAACTGTGCTGATCCTGCTGCTGTTTTCTGCTCTGCTCGTAGGCGTCACCGACTGCGCTTGTCCTGCTGCTGTTTTCTGCTCTGCTCGTCGGCGACTGCGCTGGTCCTGCTGCTGTTTTCTGCACTGCTCATCGGTGTTGGCGACTGCGTTGATCCTGCTGCTGTTTTCTGCTCTGCTCGTTGGCCTCTGCGACTGCACATCTCCTGCAGCTATTTCCTACTCTGCTCGTCGGCGTCAGCGACTGCGCTGATCCTGCAGCTTTTTTTCTGCTCTGCTCGTCGGCGTCTGCGACTGTGCATCTCCTGCTGCTGTTTTTTGCTCTGCTCGTCGACGTCGGCGACTGCGCTGATCCTGCTGCTATTTTCTGCTCTGCTCATTGGCGTCGGCGACTGCGCTGGTCCTGCTGCTGTTTTCTGCTCTGCTCGTCTGCGTCAGCGAATGCGCAGATCCTGCTGCTGTTTCCTGCTCTGCTCTTCGCCGTCGACGACTGCGATGGTCCTGCTGTTGTTTTCTTCTCTGCTCGTCGGCATCTGCTCTGCTCGTCGGTGTCTGCGACTGCGCTGGTCCTGCTGCTGTTTTCTGCTCTGCTTGTCGGCGACTGCGCTGGTCCTGCTGCTATTTTCTGCTCTGCTCATTGGCGTCGGCGACTGCGCTGGTCCTGCTGCTGTTTTCTGCTCTGCTCGTCTGCGTCAGCGAATGCGCAGATCCTGCTGCTGTTTCCTGCTCTGCTCTTCGCCGTCGACGACTGCGATGGTCCTGCTGTTGTTTTCTTCTCTGCTCGTCGGCATCTGCTCTGCTCGTCGGTGTCTGCGACTGCGCTGGTCCTGCTGCTGTTTTCTGCTCTGCTTGTCGGCGACTGCGCTGGTCCTGCTGGTGGTTTCTGCACTGCTCATCGGCTTCGGCGACTGCGCTGGTCCTGCTGTTGTTTTCACCTCTGCTCATCTGCGTCTGCTCTGCTCGTCGGTGTCTGCGACTGCGCTGGTCCTGCTGCTGTTTTCTGCTCTGCTCGTCGGCGACTGCGCTGGTCCTGCTGCTGTTTTCTGCACTGCTCATCGGCGTCGGCGACTGCGCTGATACTGCTGCTGTTTTCTACACTGCTCATCGGCGTCGGCGACTGCGTTGATCCTGCTGCTGTTTTCTGCTCTGCTCGTAGGCGTCTGCGCTGGTCCTGCTGTTGTTTTCGCATCTGCTCGTCGGTGTCTGCTCTTCTCATTGGCGTCTGCGACTGCGCATCTCCTGCTGCTGTTTTTTGCTCTGCTAGTCTGCGTCAGCGACTGCACTGATCCTGCTGCTGTTTTCTGCTCTGCTCGTCGGCGTCTGTGACTGCGCATCTCCTGCTGCTGTTTTTTGCTCTGCTCGTTGGTGACTGCGCTTGTCCTGCTGCTGTTTTCTGCTCTGCTCATCGGCGTCGGCTACTGCGCTGATCCTGCTGCTGTTTTCTGCTCTGCTCCTCTGCGTCAGCGAATGCGCTGATCTTGCTGCTGTTTCCTGCTCTGCTCGTCGCCGTCGGCGACTGCGCTGGTCCTGCTGTTGTTTTCTGCTCTGATCGTCGGCGTCAGCGACTGCGCTGGTCCTGCTGCTGTTTTCTGCTCTGCTCGTCGGCGACTGCGCTGGTCCTGCTGCTGTTTTCTGCACTGCTCATCGGCATCGGCGACTGTGCTGATCCTGCAGCTGTTTTCTGCTCTGCTCGTAGGCGTCGGCGACTGCGCTGGTCCTGCTGCTGTTTTCTGCACTGCTCATCGGCGTCGGCGACTGCGCTGATCCTGCTGCTGTTTTCTGCTCTGCTCGTCGACAAATGTGCTGGACCTGCTGCTGTTTTCGGCACTGCTCGTTGGCGTCTGCGACTGCACATCTCCTGCTGCTTTTTTCTGCTCTGCTCGTCGGCGTCAGCGACTGCGCTGATCCTGCAGCTGTTTTCTGCTCTGCTCTTCTGCGTCAGCGAATGCGCTGATCCTGCTGCTGTTTTCTTCTCTGCTCATCGGCGTCTGCTCTGGTCCTGCTGTAGTTTTCGCCTCTGCTCCTCGGCGTCTGCACTGCTCATCGGCGTCGGCGACTGCGCTGATCCTGCTGCTGTTTTCTGCTCTGCTCGTAGGCGTCGGTGACTGCGCTGGTCCTGCTGTTGTTTTCTGCACTGCTCATCGGCGTCGGCGACTGCGAAGATCCTGCTGCTGTTTTCTGCTCTGCTCGTAGGCGTCGGCGACTGCGCTGGTCCTGCTGCTGATTTCTGCACTGCTCACCGGCGTCGGCGACTGCGTTGATCCTGCTGCTGTTTTCTGCTCTGCTCGTTGGCGTCCACGACTGCGCAACTCCTACTGCTTTTTTTTGCTCTACTCGTCGGCGTCAGCGACTGCGCTGATCCTGCTGCTGTTTTCTGCTCTGCTCGTCGGCGTCTGAGACTGCGCATCTCCTGCTGCTGTTTTGTGCACTGCTCATCGGCGTCGGCGACTGTGCTGATCCTGCTGCTATTTTCTGCTCTGCTCGTAGGCGTCGGCGACTGCGCTGGTCCTGCTGCTGTTTTCTGCACTGCTCATCGGCGTCGGCGACTGTGCTGATCCTGCTGCTGTTTTTTGCTCTGCTCGTCGGCGACTGCGCTGGTCCTGCTGCTGTTTTCTGCACTGCTCATCGGCGTCGGCGACTGCGTTGATCCTGCTGCTGTTTTCTGCTCTGCTCGTTGGCGTCTGCGACTGCGCATCTCCTGCTTCTTTTTTCTGCTCTGCTCGTCGGCGTCAGTGACTGCGCTGATCCTGCTTTTTTTCTGCTCTGCTCATCGGCGTCAGCGACTGGGCTGATCGTGCTGCTGTTTTCTGCTCTGCTCATCTGCGTCAGCAAATGCGCTGATCCTGCTGCTGTTTCCTGCTCTGCTCGTCGCGGTCGGCGGCTGCGCTGGACCTGCTTTTGTTTTCTGCTCTGATCGCCGGCGTCGGCCACTACGCTGGTCCTGCTGCTGTTTTCTTCTCTGCTCGTCGGCGTCTGCTCTCCTCGTCGGCGTCTGCGCTGGTCCTGCTGGTGTTTTCTGCACTGTTTATCGGCGTCTGCGACTGCGCTGGTCCTGCTGCTGTTTTCTGCTCTGCTCGTCGATGACTGCACTGATCCTGCTGCTGTTTTCTGCTCTGCTCGTAGGAATCGGCAACTGCGCTGGTCCTGCTGCTGTTTTCTGCACTGCTCATCGGCGTCGGCGACTGTGCTGATCCTGCTGCTGTTTTCTGCTCTGCTCGTAGGCGTCGCCGACTGCGCTGGTCCTGCTGCTGTTTTCTGCTCTGCTCGTCGGCGACTGTGCTGGTCCTGCTGCTGTTTTCTGCACTGCTCATCGGTGTTGGCGACTGCGTTGATCCTGCTGCTGTTTTCTGCTCTGCTCGTTGGCCTCTGCGACTGCGCATCTCCTGCAGCTATTTCCTACCCTGCTCGTCGGCGTCAGCGACTGCGCTGATCCTGCAGCTTTTTTTCTGCTCTGCTCGTCGACGTCTGCGACTGCGCATCTCCTGCTGCTGTTTTTTGCTCTGCTCGTCGGCGTCGGCGACTGCGCTGAACCTGCTGCTATTTTCTGCTCTGCTCGTTGGCGTCGGCGACTGCGCTGATCCTGCTGCTGTTTCCTGCTCTGCTCGTCGCCGTCGACGACTGCGCTGGTCCTGCTGTTGTTTTATGCTTTGATCATCTGCGTCGGCGACTGCACTGGTCCTGCTGCTGTTTTCTTCTCTGCTCGTCGGCATCTGCTCTGCTCGTCGGTGTCTGCGACTGCGCTGGTCCTGCTGCTGTTTTCTGCTCTGCTTGTCGGCGACTGCGCTGGTCCTGCTGGTGGTTTCTACACTGCTCATCGGCGTCGGCGACTGCGCTGGTCCTGCTGTTGTTTTCACCTCTGCTCGTCGGCATCTGCTCTGCTCGTCGGTGTCTGCGACTGCGCTGGTCCTGCTGCTGTTTTCTGCTCTGCTTGTCGGCGACTGCGCTGGTCCTGCTGCTATTTTCTGCTCTGCTCATTGGCGTCGGCGACTGCGCTGGTCCTGCTGCTGTTTTCTGCTCTGCTCGTCTGCGTCAGCGAATGCGCAGATCCTGCTGCTGTTTCCTGCTCTGCTCTTCGCCGTCGACGACTGCGATGGTCCTGCTGTTGTTTTCTTCTCTGCTCGTCGGCATCTGCTCTGCTCGTCGGTGTCTGCGACTGCGCTGGTCCTGCTGCTGTTTTCTGCTCTGCTTGTCGGCGACTGCGCTGGTCCTGCTGGTGGTTTCTGCACTGCTCATCGGCTTCGGCGACTGCGCTGGTCCTGCTGTTGTTTTCACCTCTGCTCATCTGCGTCTGCTCTGCTCGTCGGTGTCTGCGACTGCGCTGGTCCTGCTGCTGTTTTCTGCTCTGCTCGTCGGCGACTGCGCTGGTCCTGCTGCTGTTTTCTGCACTGCTCATCGGCGTCGGCGACTGCGCTGATACTGCTGCTGTTTTCTACACTGCTCATCGGCGTCGGCGACTGCGTTGATCCTGCTGCTGTTTTCTGCTCTGCTCGTAGGCGTCTGCGCTGGTCCTGCTGTTGTTTTCGCATCTGCTCGTCGGTGTCTGCTCTTCTCATTGGCGTCTGCGACTGCGCATCTCCTGCTGCTGTTTTTTGCTCTGCTAGTCTGCGTCAGCGACTGCGCTGATCCTGCTGCTGTTTTCTGCTCTGCTCGTCGGCGTCTGAGACTGCGCATCTCCTGCTGCTGTTTTGTGCACTGCTCATCGGCGTCGGCGACTGTGCTGATCCTGCTGCTATTTTCTGCTCTGCTCGTAGGCGTCGGCGACTGCGCTGGTCCTGCTGCTGTTTTCTGCACTGCTCATCGGCGTCGGCAACTGTGCTGATCCTGCTGCTGTTTTCTGCTCTGCTCGTCGGTGACTGCGACTGCGCTGGTCCTGCTGTTGTTTTCTGCTTTGATCGTCGGCGTCGGCAACTGCGCTGGTCCTGCTGCTGTTTCCTGCTCTGCTCGTCGCCGTCGGCGACTGCGCTGGTCCTGCTGTTGTTTTCTGCTCTGATCTTCGGCGTCTGCGACTGCGCTGGTCCTGCTGCTGTTTTCTGCTCTGCTCGTCGGCGACTGCGCTGGTCCTAATGGTGTTTTCTGCACTGCTCATCGGCGTCGGCGACTGCGCTGATCCTGCTGCTGTTTTCTGCTCTGCTCGTAGGCGTCGGCGACTGCGCTGGTCCTGCTGCTGTTTTCTGCACTGCTCATCGGCGTCGGCAACTGTGCTGATCCTGCTGCTGTTTTCTGCTCTGCTCGTAGGCGTCACCGACTGCGCTTGTCCTGCTGCTGTTTTCTGCTCTGCTCGTCGGCGACTGCGCTGGTCCTGCTGCTGTTTTCTGCACTGCTCATCGGTGTTGGCGACTGCGTTGATCCTGCTGCTGTTTTCTGCTCTGCTCGTTGGCCTCTGCGACTGCACATCTCCTGCAGCTATTTCCTACTCTGCTCGTCGGCGTCAGCGACTGCGCTGATCCTGCAGCTTTTTTTCTGCTCTGCTCGTCGGCGTCTGCGACTGTGCATCTCCTGCTGCTGTTTTTTGCTCTGCTCGTCGACGTCGGCGACTGCGCTGATCCTGCTGCTATTTTCTGCTCTGCTCATTGGCGTCGGCGACTGCGCTGGTCCTGCTGCTGTTTTCTGCTCTGCTCGTCTGCGTCAGCGAATGCGCAGATCCTGCTGCTGTTTCCTGCTCTGCTCTTCGCCGTCGACGACTGCGATGGTCCTGCTGTTGTTTTCTTCTCTGCTCGTCGGCATCTGCTCTGCTCGTCGGTGTCTGCGACTGCGCTGGTCCTGCTGCTGTTTTCTGCTCTGCTTGTCGGCGACTGCGCTGGTCCTGCTGCTATTTTCTGCTCTGCTCATTGGCGTCGGCGACTGCGCTGGTCCTGCTGCTGTTTTCTGCTCTGCTCGTCTGCGTCAGCGAATGCGCAGATCCTGCTGCTGTTTCCTGCTCTGCTCTTCGCCGTCGACGACTGCGATGGTCCTGCTGTTGTTTTCTTCTCTGCTCGTCGGCATCTGCTCTGCTCGTCGGTGTCTGCGACTGCGCTGGTCCTGCTGCTGTTTTCTGCTCTGCTTGTCGGCGACTGCGCTGGTCCTGCTGGTGGTTTCTGCACTGCTCATCGGCTTCGGCGACTGCGCTGGTCCTGCTGTTGTTTTCACCTCTGCTCATCTGCGTCTGCTCTGCTCGTCGGTGTCTGCGACTGCGCTGGTCCTGCTGCTGTTTTCTGCTCTGCTCGTCGGCGACTGCGCTGGTCCTGCTGCTGTTTTCTGCACTGCTCATCGGCGTCGGCGACTGCGCTGATACTGCTGCTGTTTTCTACACTGCTCATCGGCGTCGGCGACTGCGTTGATCCTGCTGCTGTTTTCTGCTCTGCTCGTAGGCGTCTGCGCTGGTCCTGCTGTTGTTTTCGCATCTGCTCGTCGGTGTCTGCTCTTCTCATTGGCGTCTGCGACTGCGCATCTCCTGCTGCTGTTTTTTGCTCTGCTAGTCTGCGTCAGCGACTGCACTGATCCTGCTGCTGTTTTCTGCTCTGCTCGTCGGCGTCTGTGACTGCGCATCTCCTGCTGCTGTTTTTTGCTCTGCTCGTCGGTGACTGCGCTTGTCCTGCTGCTGTTTTCTGCTCTGCTCATCGGCGTCGGCTACTGCGCTGATCCTGCTGCTGTTTTCTGCTCTGCTCCTCTGCGTCAGCGAATGCGCTGATCTTGCTGCTGTTTCCTGCTCTGCTCGTCGCCGTCGGCGACTGCGCTGGTCCTGCTGTTGTTTTCTGCTCTGATCGTCGGCGTCAGCGACTGCGCTGGTCCTGCTGCTGTTTTCTGCTCTGCTCGTCGGCGACTGCGCTGGTCCTGCTGCTGTTTTCTGCACTGCTCATCGGCATCGGCGACTGTGCTGATCCTGCAGCTGTTTTCTGCTCTGCTCGTAGGCGTCGGCGACTGCGCTGGTCCTGCTGCTGTTTTCTGCACTGCTCATCGGCGTCGGCGACTGCGCTGATCCTGCTGCTGTTTTCTGCTCTGCTCGTCGACAAATGTGCTGGACCTGCTGCTGTTTTCGGCACTGCTCGTTGGCGTCTGCGACTGCACATCTCCTGCTGCTTTTTTCTGCTCTGCTCGTCGGCGTCAGCGACTGCGCTGATCCTGCAGCTGTTTTCTGCTCTGCTCTTCTGCGTCAGCGAATGCGCTGATCCTGCTGCTGTTTTCTTCTCTGCTCATCGGCGTCTGCTCTGGTCCTGCTGTAGTTTTCGCCTCTGCTCCTCGGCGTCTGCACTGCTCATCGGCGTCGGCGACTGCGCTGATCCTGCTGCTGTTTTCTGCTCTGCTCGTAGGCGTCGGTGACTGCGCTGGTCCTGCTGTTGTTTTCTGCACTGCTCATCGGCGTCGGCGACTGCGAAGATCCTGCTGCTGTTTTCTGCTCTGCTCGTAGGCGTCGGCGACTGCGCTGGTCCTGCTGCTGATTTCTGCACTGCTCACCGGCGTCGGCGACTGCGTTGATCCTGCTGCTGTTTTCTGCTCTGCTCGTTGGCGTCCACGACTGCGCAACTCCTACTGCTTTTTTTTGCTCTACTCGTCGGCGTCAGCGACTGCGCTGATCCTGCTGCTGTTTTCTGCTCTGCTCGTCGGCGTCTGAGACTGCGCATCTCCTGCTGCTGTTTTGTGCACTGCTCATCGGCGTCGGCGACTGTGCTGATCCTGCTGCTATTTTCTGCTCTGCTCGTAGGCGTCGGCGACTGCGCTGGTCCTGCTGCTGTTTTCTGCACTGCTCATCGGCGTCGGCGACTGTGCTGATCCTGCTGCTGTTTTTTGCTCTGCTCGTCGGCGACTGCGCTGGTCCTGCTGCTGTTTTCTGCACTGCTCATCGGCGTCGGCGACTGCGTTGATCCTGCTGCTGTTTTCTGCTCTGCTCGTTGGCGTCTGCGACTGCGCATCTCCTGCTTCTTTTTTCTGCTCTGCTCGTCGGCGTCAGTGACTGCGCTGATCCTGCTTTTTTTCTGCTCTGCTCATCGGCGTCAGCGACTGGGCTGATCGTGCTGCTGTTTTCTGCTCTGCTCATCTGCGTCAGCAAATGCGCTGATCCTGCTGCTGTTTCCTGCTCTGCTCGTCGCGGTCGGCGGCTGCGCTGGACCTGCTTTTGTTTTCTGCTCTGATCGCCGGCGTCGGCCACTACGCTGGTCCTGCTGCTGTTTTCTTCTCTGCTCGTCGGCGTCTGCTCTCCTCGTCGGCGTCTGCGCTGGTCCTGCTGGTGTTTTCTGCACTGTTTATCGGCGTCTGCGACTGCGCTGGTCCTGCTGCTGTTTTCTGCTCTGCTCGTCGATGACTGCACTGATCCTGCTGCTGTTTTCTGCTCTGCTCGTAGGAATCGGCAACTGCGCTGGTCCTGCTGCTGTTTTCTGCACTGCTCATCGGCGTCGGCGACTGTGCTGATCCTGCTGCTGTTTTCTGCTCTGCTCGTAGGCGTCGCCGACTGCGCTGGTCCTGCTGCTGTTTTCTGCTCTGCTCGTCGGCGACTGTGCTGGTCCTGCTGCTGTTTTCTGCACTGCTCATCGGTGTTGGCGACTGCGTTGATCCTGCTGCTGTTTTCTGCTCTGCTCGTTGGCCTCTGCGACTGCGCATCTCCTGCAGCTATTTCCTACCCTGCTCGTCGGCGTCAGCGACTGCGCTGATCCTGCAGCTTTTTTTCTGCTCTGCTCGTCGACGTCTGCGACTGCGCATCTCCTGCTGCTGTTTTTTGCTCTGCTCGTCGGCGTCGGCGACTGCGCTGAACCTGCTGCTATTTTCTGCTCTGCTCGTTGGCGTCGGCGACTGCGCTGATCCTGCTGCTGTTTCCTGCTCTGCTCGTCGCCGTCGACGACTGCGCTGGTCCTGCTGTTGTTTTATGCTTTGATCATCTGCGTCGGCGACTGCACTGGTCCTGCTGCTGTTTTCTTCTCTGCTCGTCGGCATCTGCTCTGCTCGTCGGTGTCTGCGACTGCGCTGGTCCTGCTGCTGTTTTCTGCTCTGCTTGTCGGCGACTGCGCTGGTCCTGCTGGTGGTTTCTACACTGCTCATCGGCGTCGGCGACTGCGCTGGTCCTGCTGTTGTTTTCACCTCTGCTCTTCTGCGTCTGCACTGCTCGTCGGTGTCTGCGACTGCGCTGGTCCTGCTGCTGTTTTCTGCTCTGCTCGTCGGCGTCTGCGACTGCTCATCTCCTGCTGCTGTTTTTTGCTCTGCTCGTCGGCGTCGGCGGCTGCGCTGATCCTGCTGCTATTTTCTGCTCGTCGGCGTCGGCGACTGCGCTGGTCCTGCTGCTGTTTTCTGCTCTGCTCGTCTGCGTCAGCGAATGCGCTGATCCTGCTGCTGTTTCCTGCTCTGCTCGTCGCCGTTGGCGACTGTACTGGTCCTGCTGCTGTTTTCTTCTCTCTTCGTCTGTATCTGCTCTGATCGTCGGCGTCTGCGACTGCGCTGGTCCTGCTGCTGTTTTCTGCTCTGCTCGTCGGCGACTGCGCTGGTCCTAATGGTGTTTTCTGCACTGCTCATCGGCGTCGGCGACTGCGCTGATCCTGCTGCTGTTTTCTGCTCTGCTCGTAGGATTCGGCGACTGCGCTGGTCCTGCTGCTGTTTTCTGCACTGCTCATCGGCGTCGGCGACTGTGCTGATCCTGCTGCTGTTTTCTGCTCTGCTCGTAGGCGTCACCGACTGCGCTTGTCCTGCTGCTGTTTTCTGCTCTGCTCGTCGGCGACTGCGCTGGTCCTGCTGCTGTTTTCTGCACTGCTCATTGGTGTTGGCGACTGCGTTGATCCTGCTACTGTTTTCTGCTCTGCTCGTTGGCCTCTGCGAATGCACATCTCCTGCAGCTATTTCCTACTCTGCTCGTCGGCGTCAGCGACTGCGCTGATCCTGCAGCTTTTTTTCTGCTCTGCTCGTCGGCGTCTGCGACTGCGCATCTCCTGCTGCTGTTTTTTGCTCTGCTCGTCGGCGTCGGCGACTGCGCTGATCCTGCTGCTAATTTCTTTTCTGCTCGTTGGCGTCGGCGACTGCGCTGGTCCTGCTGCTGTTTTCTGCTCTGCTCGTCTGCGTCAGCGAATGCGCAGATCCTGCTGCTGTTTCCTGCTCTGCTCGTCGCCGTCGACGACTGCGCTGGTCCTGCTGTTGTTTTCTTCTCTGCTCGTCGGCATCTGCTCTGCTCGTCGGTGTCTGCGACTGCGCTGGTCCTGCTGCTGTTTTCTGCTCTGCTTGTCGGCGACTGCGCTGGTCCTGCTGGTGGTTTCTGCACTGCTCATCGGCGTCGGCGACTGCGCTGGTCCTGCTGTTGTTTTCACCTCTGCTCGTCTGCGTCTGCTCTGCTCGTCGGTGTCTGCGATTTCGCTGGTCCTGCTGCTGTTTTCTGCACTCTTCATCGGCGTCGGTGACTGCGCTGATCCTGCTGCTGTTTTCTGCTCTGCTCGTAGGCGTCGGCGTTTGCTCTGGTCCTGCTGCTGTTTTCTGCACTGCTCATCGGCGTGGGGGACTGCGTTGATCCTGCTGCTGTTTTCTGCTCTGCTCGTAGGCGTCGGCGACCGCGCTGGTCCTGCTGCTGATTTCTGCACTGCTCATCGGCGTCGGCGACTGCGTTGATCCTGCTGCTGTTTTCTGCTCTGCTCGTTCGCGTCCGCGACTGCGCAACTCCTACTGCTTTTTTTTGCTCTACTCGTCGGCGTCAGCGACTGCGCTGATCCTGCTGCTGTTTTCTGCTCTGCTCGTCGGCGTCTGAGACTGCGCATCTCCTGCTGCTGTTTTGTGCACTGCTCATCGGCGTCGGCGACTGTGCTGATCCTGCTGCTATTTTCTGCTCTGCTCGTAGGCGTCGGCGACTGCGCTGGTCCTGCTGCTGTTTTCTGCACTGCTCATCGGCGTCGGCAACTGTGCTGATCCTGCTGCTGTTTTCTGCTCTGCTCGTCGGCGACTGCGCTGGTCCTGCTGCTGTTTTCTGCACTGCTCATCGGCGTCGGCGACTGCGTTGATCCTGCTGCTGTTTTCTGCTCTGCTCGTTCGCGTCTGCGACTGCGCATCTCCTGCTTCTTTTTTCTGCTCTGCTCGTCGGCGTCAGTGACTGCGCTGATCCTGCTTTTTTTTCTGCTCTGCTCATTGGCGTCAGCGACTGGGCTGATCCTGCTGCTGTTTTCTGCTCTGCTCATCTGCGTCAGCAAATGCGCTGATCCTGCTGCTGTTTCCTGCTCTGCTCGTCGCGGTCGGCCGCTGCGCTGGACCTGCTGTTGTTTTCTTCTCTGCTCGTCGGCGTCTGCTCTGCTCGTCGGCATCTGCGCTGGTCCTGCTGGTGTTTTCTGCACTGTTTATCGGCGTCTGCGACTGCGCTGGTCCTGCTGCTGTTTTCTGCTCTGCTCGTCGGTGACTGCACTGATCCTGCTGCTGTTTTCTGCTCTGCTCGTAGGAATCGGCAACTGCGCTGGTCCTGCTGCTGTTTTCTGCACTGCTCATCGGCGTCGGCGACTGTGCTGATCCTGCTGCTGTTTTCTGCTCTGCTCGTAGGCAACGCGACTGCGCTGGTCCTGCTGCTGTATTCTGCTCTGCTCGTCGGCGACTGCGCTGGTCCTGCTGCTGTTTTCTGCACTGCTCATCGGTGTTGGCGACTGCGTTGATCCTGCTGCTGTTTTCTGCTCTGCTCGTTGGCCTCTGCGACTGCGCATCTCCTGCAGCTATTTCCTACCCTGCTCGTCGGCGTCAGCGACTGCGCTGATCCTGCAGCTTTTTTTCTGCTCTGCTCGTCGGCGTCTGCGACTGCGCATCTCCTGCTGCTGTTTTTTGCTCTGCTCGTCGGCGTTGGCGACTGCGCTGATCCTGCTGCTATTTTCTGCTCTGCTCGTTGGCGTCGGCGACTGCGCTGGCCCTGCTGCTGTTGTCTGCTCTGCTCGTCTGCGTCAGCGAATGCGCTGATCCTGCTGCTGTTTCCTGCTCTGCTCGTCGCCGTCGACGACTGCGCTGGTCCTGCTGTTGTTTTATGCTTTGATCGTCTGCGTCGGCGACTGCACTGGTCCTGCTGCTGTTTTCTGCTCTGCTTGTCGGCGACTGTGCTGGTCCTGCTGGTGGTTTCTGCACTGCTCATCGGCGACTGCGCTGGTCCTGCTGTTGTTTTCACCTCTGCTCGTCTGCGTCTGCACTGCTCGTCGGTGTCTGCGACTGCGCTGGTCCTGCTGCTGTTTTCTGCTCTGCTCGTCGGCGTCTGCGACTGCTCATCTCCTGCTGCTGTTTTTTGCTCTGCTCGTCGGCGTCGGCGACTGCGCTGATCCTGCTGCTATTTTCTGCTTGTCGGCGTCGGCGACTGCGCTGGTCCTGCTGCTGTTTTCTGCTCTGCTCGTCTGCGTCAGCGAATGCGCTGATCCTGCTGCTGTTTCCTGCTCTGCTCGTCGCCGTTGGCGACTGCGCTGGTCCTGCTGTTGTTTTCTGCTTTGATCGTCGGCGTCGGCGACTGCGCTGGTCCTGCTGCTGTTTTCTTCTCTGCTCGTCTGTGTCTGCTCTGATCGTCGGCGTCTGCGACTGCGCTGGTCCTGCTGCTGTTTTCTACTCTGCTCGTCGGCGACTGCGCTGGTCCTAATGGTGTTTTCTGCACTGCTCATCGTCGTCGGCGACTGCGCTGATCCTGCTGCTGTTTTCTGCTCTGCTCGTAGGAGTCGGCGATTGCGCTGATCCTGCTGCTGTTTTCTGCTCTGCTCGTAGGAGTCGGCGACTGCGCTGGTCCTGCTGCTGTTTTCTGCTCTGCTCGTAGGCATCACCGACTGCGCTTTTCCTGCTGCTGTTTTCTGCTCTGCTCGTCGGCGACTGCGCTGGTCCTGCTGCTGTTTTCTGCACTGCTCATCGGTGTTGGCGACTGCGTTGATCCTGCTGCTGTTTTCTGCTCTGCTCGTTGGCCTCTGCGACTGCACATCTCCTGCAGCTATTTCCTACTCTGCTCGTCGGCGTCAGCGACTGCGCTGATCCTGCTGCTGTTTTCTGCTCTGCTTGTCGGCGACTGCGCTGGTCCTGCTGGTGGTTTCTGCACTGCTCATCGGCGTCGGCGACTGCGCTGGTCCTGCTGTTGTTTTCACCTCTGCTCGTCTGCGTCTGCTCTGCTCGTCGGTGTCTGCGACTGCGCAGGTCCTGCTGCTGTTTTCTGCTCTGCTCGTCGGCGACTGCGCTGGTCCTGCTGCTGTTTTCTGCACTGCTCATCGGCGTCGGTGACTGCGCTGATCCTGCTGCTGTTTTCTGCTCTGCTCGTAGGCGTCGGCATTTGCGCTGGTCCTGCTGCTGTTTTCTGCACTGCTCATCGGCGTCGGCGACTGCGCTGATACTGCTGCTGTTTTCTGCTCTGCTCGTAGGTGTCGGTGACTGCGCTGGTCCTGCTGCTGTTTTCTACACTGCTCATCGGCGTCGGCGACTGCGTTGATCCTGCTGCTGTTTTCTGCTCTGCTCGTAGGCGTCTGCGCTGGTCCTGCTGTTGTTTTCGCATCTGCTCGTCGGTGTCTGCTCTGCTCATTGGCGTCTGCGACTGCACATCTCCTGCTGCTGTTTTTTGCTCTGCTAGTCTGCGTCAGCGACTGCACTGGTCCTGCTGCTGTTTTCTGCTCTGCTCGTCGGCGTCCGTGATTGCGCATCTCCTGCTGCTGTTTTTTGCTCTGCTCGTCGGCGACTGCGCTTGTCCTGCTGCTGTTTTCTGCTCTGCTCTTCGGCGTCGGCTACTGCGCTGATCCTGCTGCTGTTTTCTGCTCTGCTCCTCTGCGTCAGCTAATGCGCTGATCTTGCTGCTGTTTCCTGCTCTGCTCGTCGCCGTCGGCGACTGCGCTGGTCCTGCTGTTGTTTTCTGCTCTGATCGTCGGCGTCAGCTCTGCTCGTCGGCGTCTGCTCTGCTCGTCGGCGTCTGCGCTGGTCCTGCTGGTGTTTTCTGCACTGCTCATCGGCGTCGGCGACTGTGCTGATCCTGCTGCTGTTTTCTGCTCTGCTCGTCGGCGTCTGCGACTGCGCTGGTCCTGCTGCTGTTTTCTGCTCTGCTCGTCGGCGACTGCGCTGGTCCTGCTGCTGTTTTCTGCACTGCTCATCGGCATCGGCGACTGTGCTGATCCTGCAGCTGTTTTCTGCTCTGCTCGTAGGCGTCGGCGACTGCGCTGGTCCTGCTGCTGTTTTCTGCACTGCTCATCGGCGTCGGCGACTGCGCATCTCCTGCTGCTGTTTTTTGCTCTGCTCATCGGCGTCGGCGACTGGGCTGATCCTGCTGCTGTTTTCTGCTCTGCTCGTCTGCGTCAGCGAATGCGCTGATCCTGCTGCTGTTTTCGCCTCTGCTCCTCGGCGTCTGCACTGCTCATCGGCGTCGGCGACTGCGCTGATCCTGCTGCTGTTTTCTGCTCTGCTCGTAGGCATCGGCGACTGCGCTGGTCCTGCTGTTGTTTTCTGCACTGCTCATCAGCGTCGGCGACTGCGTTGATACTGCTGCTGTTTTCTGCTCTGCTCGTAGGAGTCGGCGACTGCGCTGGTCCTGCTGCTGATTTCTGCACTGCTCATCGGCGTCGGCGACTGCGCTGATCCTGCTGCTGTTTTCTGCTCTGCTCGTAGGCGTCGGCGACTGCGCTGGTCCTGCTGTTGTTTTCTGCACTGCTCATCGGCGTCGGCGACTGCGTTGATACTGCTGCTGTTTTCTGCTCTGCTCGTAGGCGTCGGCGACTGCGCTGGTCCTGCTGCTGATTTCTGCACTGCTCATCGGCGTCGGCGACTGCGTTGATCCTGCTGCTGTTTTCTGCTCTGCTCGTTGGCGTCCGCGACTGCGCAACTCCTACTGCTTTTTTTTGCTCTACTCGTCGGCGTCAGCGACTGCGCTGATCCTGCTGCTGTTTTCTGCTCTGCTCGTCGGCGTCTGAGACTGCACATCTCCTGCTGCTGTTTTGTGCACTGCTCATCGGCGTTGGCGACTGTGCTGATCCTGCTGCTATTTTCTGCTCTGCTCGTAGGCGTCGGCGACTGCGCTGGTCCTGCTGCTGTTTTCTGCACTGCTCATCGGCGTCGGCGACTGTGCTGATCCTGCTGCTGTTTTCTGCTCTGCTCGTCGGCGACTGTGCTGGTCCTGCTGCTGTTTTCTGCACTGCTCATCGGCGTCGGCGACTGCGTTGATCCTGCTTCTTTTTTCTGCTCTGCTCGTCGGCGTCAGTGACTGCGCTGATCCTGCTTTTTTTTCTGCTCTGCTCATCGGCGTCAGCGACTGGGCTGATCCTGCTGCTGTTTTCTGTACCGCTCATCTGCGTCAGCAAATGCGCTGATCCTGCTGCTGTTTCCTGCTCTGCTCGTCGCGGTCGGCGTTTGCGCTGGACCTGCTGTTGTTTTCTGCTCTGATCGCCGGCGTCGGCGACTACGCTGGTCCTGCTGCTGTTTTCTTCTCTGCTCGTCGGCGTCTGCTCTGCTCGTCGGCGTCTGCGCTGGTCTTGCTGGTGTTTTCTGCACTGTTTATCGGCGTCTGCGACTGCGGTGGTCCTGCTGCTGTTTTCTGCTCTGCTCGTCGGTGACTGCACTGATCCTGCTGCTGTTTTCTGCTCTGCTCGTAGGAATCGGCAACTGCGCTGGTCCTGCTTCTGTTTTCTGCACTGCTCATCGGCGTCGGCGACTGTGCTGATCCTGCTGCTGTTTACTGCTCTGCTCGTCGGCGACGGCGCTGGTCCTGCTGCTGTTTTCTGCACTGCTCATCGGTGTTGGCGACTGCGTTGATCCTGCTGCTGTTTTCTGCTCTGCTCGTTGGCCTCTGCGACTGCGCATCTCCTGCAGCTATTCCCTACCCTGCTCGTCGGCGTCAGCGACTGCGCTGATCCTGCAGCTTTTTTTCTGCTCTGCTCGTTGGCGTCTGCGACTGCACATCTCCTGCTGCTGTTTTTTGCTCTGCTAGTCGGCGTCGGCGACTGCGCTGATCCTGCTGCTATTTTCTGCTCTGCTCGTTGGCGTCCGCGACTGCACTGGTCCTGCTGCTGTTTTCTGCTCTGCTCGTCTGCGTCAGCGAATGCGCTGATCCTGCTGCTGTTTCCTGCTCTGCTCGTCGCCGTCGACGACTGCGCTGGTCCTGCTGTTGTTTTATGCTTTGATCGTCTGCGTCGGCGACTGCACTGGTCCTGCTGCTGTTTTCTTCTCTGCTTGTCAGCATCTGCTCTGCTCGTCGGTGTCTGCGACTGCGCTGGTCCTGCTGCTGTTTTCCGCTCTGCTTGTCGGCGACTGCGCTGGTCCTGCTGGTGGTTTATGCACTGCTCATCGGCGTCGGCGACTGCGCTGGTCCTGCTGTTGTTTTCACCTCTGCTCGTCTGCGTCTGCACTGCTCGTCGGTGTCTACGACTGCGCTGGTCCTGCTGCTGTTTTCTGCTCTGCTCGTCTGCGACTGCGCTGGTCCTGCTGCTGTTTTCTGCACTGCTCATCGGCGTCGGTGACTGCGCTGATCCTGCTGCTGTTTTCTGCTCTGCTCGTAGGCGTCGGCGACTGCGCTGGTCCTGCTGCTGTTTTCTGCACTGCTCATCGGCGTCGGCGACTGCGCTGATACTGCTGCTGTTTTCTGCTCTGCTCGTAGGCGTCGGTGACTGCGCTGGTCCTGCTGCTGTTTTCTACACTGCTCATCGGCGTCGGCGACTGTGTTGATCCTGCTGCTGTTTTCTGCTCTGCTCGTAGGCGTCTGTGCTGGTCCTGCTGCTGTTTTCAGCTCTTGTCATCGCGACTGCGCTGGTCCTGCTGTTGTTTTCGCATCTGCTCGTCGGCGTCTGCTCTGCTCATTGGCGTCTGCGACTGCGCATCTCCTGCTGCTGTTTTCTGCTCTGCTCGTCGGCGTCTGTGTCTGCGCATCTCCTGCTGCTGTTTCCTGCTCTGCTCGTCGGCGTCGGCGACTGTGCTGATCCTGCTGCTATTTTCTGCTCTGCTCGTAGGCGTCGGCGACTGCGCTGGTCCTGCTGCTGTTTTCTGCACTGCTCATCGGCGTCGGCGACTGTGCTGATCCTGCTGCTGTTTTCTACTCTGCTCGTCGGCGACTGCGCTGGTCCTGCTGCTGTTTTCTGCTCTGCTCGTTGACGTCTGCGACTGCGCATCTCCTGCTTCTTTTTTCTGCTCTGCTCGTCGGGGTCAGTGACTGCGCTGATCCTGCTTTTTTTTCTGCTCTGCTCATCGGCGTCAGCGACTGGGCTGATCCTGCTGCTGTTTTCTGCTCTGCTCATCTGCGTCAGCAAATGCGCTGATCCTGCTGCTGTTTCCTGCTCTGCTCATCGCGGTCGGCGGCTGCTCTGGACCTGCTGTTGTTTTCTGCTCTGATCGCCGGCGTCGGCGACTACGCTGGTACTGCTGCTGTTTTCTTCTCTGCTCGTCGGCGTCTGCTCTGCTCGTCGGCGTCTGCGCTGGTCCTGCTGGTGTTTTCTGCACTGTTTATCGGCGTCTGCGACTGCGCTGGTCCTGCTGCTGTTTTCTGCTCTGCTCGTCGGTGACTGCACTGATCCTGCTGCTGCTTTCTGCTCTGCTCGTAGGAATCGGCAACTGCGCTTGTCCTGCTTCTGTTTTCTGCACCGCTCATCGGCGTCGGCGACTGTGCTGGTCCTGCTGCTGTTTTCTGCTCTGCTCGTCGCCGACTGCGCTGGTCCTGCTGCTGCTTTCTGCACTGCTCATCGGTGTTGGCGACTGCGTTGATCCTGCTGCTGTTTTCTGCTCTGCTCGTTGGCCTCTGCGACTGCGCATCTCCTGCAGCTATTTCCTACCCTGCTCGTCGGCGTCAGCGACTGCGCTGATCCTGCAGCTTTTTTTCTGCTCTGCTCGTCGGCGTCTGCGACTGCGCATCTCCTGCTGCTGTTTTTTGCTCTGCTCGTCGGCGTCGGCGACTGCGCTGTTCCTGCTGCTATTTTCTGCTCTGCTCGTCTGCGTCAGCGAATGCGCTGATCCTGCTGCTGTTTCCTGCTCTGCTCGTTGCCGTCGACGACTGCGCTGGTCCTGCTGTTGTTTTATGCTTTGATTGTCTGCGTCGGCGACTGCACTGGTCCTGCTGCTGTTTTCTTCTCTGCTCGTCGGCATCTGCTCTGCTCATCGGTGTCTGCGACTGCGCTGGTCCTGCTGCTGTTTGCTGCTCTGCTTGTCGGCGACTGCGCTGGTCCTGCTGGTGGTTTCTGCACTGCTCATCGGCGTCGGCGACTGCGCTGGTCCTGCTGTTGTTTTCACCTCTGCTCGTCTGCGTCTGCACTGCTCGTCGGTGTCTGCGACTGCGCTGGTCCTGCTGCTGTTTTCTGCTCTGCTCGTCGGCGACTGCGCTGGTCCTGCTGCTGTTTTCTGCACTGCTCATCGGCGTCGGTGACTGCGCTGATCCTGCTGCTGTTTTCTGCTCTGCTCGTAGGCGTCGGCGACTGCGCTGGTCCTGCTGCTGTTTTCTGCACTGCTCATCGTCGGCGGCGACTGCGCTGATACTGCTGCTGTTTTCTGCTCTGCTCGTAGGCGTCGGTGACTGCGCTGGTCCTGCTGCTGTTTTCTACACTGCTCATCGGCGTCGGCGACTGCGTTGATCCTGCTGCTGTTTTCTGCTCTGCTCGTAGGCGTCTGCGCTGGTCCTGCTGCTGTTTTCTGCTCTTGTCGTCGCAACTGCGCTGGTCCTGCTGTTGTTTTCGCATCTGCTCGTCGGCGTCTGCTCTGCTCATTGCTGTCAGCAACTGCGCATCTCCTGCTGCTGTTTTTTGCTCTGCTAGTCTGTGTCAGCGACTGCACTGATCCTGCTGCTGTTTTCTGCTCTGCTCGTCGGCGTCTGTGACTGCGCATCTCCTGCTGCTGTTTCCTGCTCTGCTCGTCGCCGTCGGCGACTGCGCTGGTCCTGCTGTTGTTTTCTGCTCTGATCGTCGGCGTCAGCGACTGCGCTGGTCCTGCTGCTGTTTTCTTCTCTGCTCGTCGGCGTCTGCTCTGCTCGTCGGCGTCTGCGCTGGTCCTGCTGGTGTTTTCTGCACTGCTCATCGGCGTCAGCGACTGTGCTGATCCTGCTGCTGTTTTCTGCTCTGCTCGTCGGCGTCTGCGACTGCGCTGGTCCTGCTGCTGTTTTCTGCTCTGCTCGTCGGCGACTGCGCTGGTCCTGCTGCTGTTTTCTGCACTGCTCATCGGCATCGGCGACTGTGCTGATCCTGCTGCTGTTTTCTGCTCTGCTCGTAGGCGTCGGCGACTGCGCTGGTCCTGCTGCTGTTTTCTGCACTGCTCATCGACGTCGGCGACTGCGCTGATCCTGCTGCTGTTTTCTGCTCTGCTCGTCGACAACTGTGCTGGACCTGCTGCTGTTTTCTGCACTGCTCGTTGGCGTCTGTGACTGCACATCTCCTGCTGCTTTTTTCTGCTCTGCTCGTCGGCGTCAGCGACTGCGCTGATCCTGCAGCTGTTTTCTGCTCTGCTCGTCTAAGTCAGCGAATGCGCTGATCCTGCTGCTGTTTTCTTCTCTGCTCGTCGGCGTCTGCTTTGGTCCTGCTGTTGTTTTCGCCTCTGCTCGTCGGCGTCTGCACTGCTCATCGGCGTCGGCGACTACGTTGATCCTGCTGCTGTTTTCTGCTCTGCTCGTAGGCGTCGGCGACTGCGCTGGTCCTGCTGCTGATTTCTGCACTGCTCATCGGCGTCGGCGACTGCGTGGATCCTGCTGCTCTTTTCTGCTCTGCTCGTTGGCGTCCGCGACTGCGCAACTCCTACTGCTTTTTTTTTGCTCTACTCGTCGGCGTCAGCGACTGCGCTGATCCTGCTGCTGTTTTCTGCTCTGCTCGTCGGCGTCTGAGACTGCGCATCTCCTGCTGCTGTTTTCTGCACTGCTCATCGGCGTCAGCGACTGTGCTGATCCTGCTGCTATTTTCTGCTCTAATCGTAGGCGTCGGCGACTGCGCTTGTCCTGCTGCTGTTTTCTGCACTGCTCATCGGAGTCGGCGACTGTGCTGATCCTGCTGCTGTTTTCTGCTCTGCTCGTCGGCGACTGGGCTGGTCCTGCTGCTGTTTTCTGAACTGCTCATCGGCGTCGGCGACTGCGTTGATCCTGCTGCTGTTTTCTGCCCTGCTCGTTGGCGTCTGCGACTGCGCATCTCCTGCTTCTTTTTTCTGCTCTGCTCGTCGGCGTCGGCGACTGTGCTGATCCTGGTGCTATTTTCTGCTCTGCTCGTAGGCGTCGGCGACTGCGCTGGTCCTGCTGCTGTTTTCTGCACTGCTCATCGGCGTCGGCGACTGTGCTGATCCTGCTGCTGTTTTCTACTCTGCTCGTCGGCGACTGCGCTGGTCCTGCTGCTGTTTTCTGCTCTGCTCGTTGACGTCTGCGACTGCGCATCTCCTGCTTCTTTTTTCTGCTCTGCTCGTCGGGGTCAGTGACTGCGCTGATCCTGCTTTTTTTTCTGCTCTGCTCATCGGCGTCAGCGACTGGGCTGATCCTGCTGCTGTTTTCTGCTCTGCTCATCTGCGTCAGCAAATGCGCTGATCCTGCTGCTGTTTCCTGCTCTGCTCATCGCGGTCGGCGGCTGCGCTGGACCTGCTGTTGTTTTCTGCTCTGATCGCCGGCGTCGGCGACTACGCTGGTACTGCTGCTGTTTTCTTCTCTGCTCGTCGGCGTCTGCTCTGCTCGTCGGCGTCTGCGCTGGTCCTGCTGGTGTTTTCTGCACTGTTTATCGGCTTCTGCGACTGCGCTGGTCCTGCTGCTGTTTTCTGCTCTGCTCGTCGGTGACTGCACTGATCCTGCTGCTGCTTTCTGCTCTGCTCGTAGGAATCGGCAACTGCGCTTGTCCTGCTTCTGTTTTCTGCACCGCTCATCGGCGTCGGCGACTGTGCTGGTCCTGCTGCTGTTTTCTGCTCTGCTCGTCGCCGACTGCGCTGGTCCTGCTGCTGCTTTCTGCACTGCTCATCGGTGTTGGCGACTGCGTTGATCCTGCTGCTGTTTTCTGCTCTGCTCGTTGGCCTCTGCGACTGCGCATCTCCTGCAGCTATTTCCTACCCTGCTCGTCGGCGTCAGCGACTGCGCTGATCCTGCAGCTTTTTTTCTGCTCTGCTCGTCGGCGTCTGCGACTGCGCATCTCCTGCTGCTGTTTTTTGCTCTGCTCGTCGGCGTCGGCGACTGCGCTGTTCCTGCTGCTATTTTCTGCTCTGCTCGTCTGCGTCAGCGAATGCGCTGATCCTGCTGCTGTTTCCTGCTCTGCTCGTTGCCGTCGACGACTGCGCTGGTCCTGCTGTTGTTTTATGCTTTGATTGTCTGCGTCGGCGACTGCACTGGTCCTGCTGCTGTTTTCTTCTCTGCTCGTCGGCATCTGCTCTGCTCATCGGTGTCTGCGACTGCGCTGGTCCTGCTGCTGTTTGCTGCTCTGCTTGTCGGCGACTGCGCTGGTCCTGCTGGTGGTTTCTGCACTGCTCATCGGCGTCGGCGACTGCGCTGGTCCTGCTGTTGTTTTCACCTCTGCTCGTCTGCGTCTGCACTGCTCGTCGGTGTCTGCGACTGCGCTGGTCCTGCTGCTGTTTTCTGCTCTGCTCGTCGGCGACTGCGCTGGTCCTGCTGCTGTTTTCTGCACTGCTCATCGGCGTCGGTGACTGCGCTGATCCTGCTGCTGTTTTCTGCTCTGCTCGTAGGCGTCGGCGACTGCGCTGGTCCTGCTGCTGTTTTCTGCACTGCTCATCGTCGGCGGCGACTGCGCTGATACTGCTGCTGTTTTCTGCTCTGCTCGTAGGCGTCGGTGACTGCGCTGGTCCTGCTGCTGTTTTCTACAATGCTCATCGGCGTCGGCGACTGCGTTGATCCTGCTGCTGTTTTCTGCTCTGCTCGTAGGCGTCTGCGCTGGTCCTGCTGCTGTTTTCTGCTCTTGTCGTCGCAACTGCGCTGGTCCTGCTGTTGTTTTCGCATCTGCTCGTCGGCGTCTGCTCTGCTCATTGCTGTCAGCAACTGCGCATCTCCTGCTGCTGTTTTTTGCTCTGCTAGTCTGTGTCAGCGACTGCACTGATCCTGCTGCTGTTTTCTGCTCTGCTCGTCGGCGTCTGTGACTGCGCATCTCCTGCTGCTGTTTCCTGCTCTGCTCGTCGCCGTCGGCGACTGCGCTGGTCCTGCTGTTGTTTTCTGCTCTGATCGTCGGCGTCAGCGACTGCGCTGGTCCTGCTGCTGTTTTCTTCTCTGCTCGTCGGCGTCTGCTCTGCTCGTCGGCGTCTGCGCTGGTCCTGCTGGTGTTTTCTGCACTGCTCATCGGCGTCAGCGACTGTGCTGATCCTGCTGCTGTTTTCTGCTCTGCTCGTCGGCGTCTGCGACTGCGCTGGTCCTGCTGCTGTTTTCTGCTCTGCTCCTCGGCGACTGCGCTGGTCCTGCTGCTGTTTTCTGCACTGCTCATCGGCATCGGCGACTGTGCTGATCCTGCTGCTGTTTTCTGCTCTGCTCGTAGGCGTCGGCGACTGCGCTGGTCCTGCTGCTGTTTTCTGCACTGCTCATCGGCGTCGGCGACTGCGCTGATCCTGCTGCTGTTTTCTGCTCTGCTCGTCGACAACTGTGCTGGACCTGCTGCTGTTTTCTGCACTGCTCGTTGGCGTCTGTGACTGCACATCTCCTGCTGCTTTTTTCTGCTCTGCTCGTCGGCGTCAGCGACTGCGCTGATCCTGCAGCTGTTTTCTGCTCTGCTCGTCTAAGTCAGCGAATGCGCTGATCCTGCTGCTGTTTTCTTCTCTGCTCGTCCTCGTCTGCTTTGGTCCTGCTGTTGTTTTCGCCTCTGCTCGTCGGCGTCTGCACTGCTCATCGGCGTCGGCGACTACGTTGATCCTGCTGCTGTTTTCTGCTCTGCTCGTAGGCGTCGGCGACTGCGCTGGTCCTGCTGCTGATTTCTGCACTGCTCATCGGCGTCGGCGACTGCGTGGATCCTGCTGCTCTTTTCTGCTCTGCTCGTTGGCGTCCGCGACTGCGCAACTCCTACTGCTTTTTTTTTTGCTCTACTCGTCGGCGTCAGCGACTGCGCTGATCCTGCTGCTGTTTTCTGCTCTGCTCGTCGGCGTCTGAGACTGCGCATCTCCTGCTGCTGTTTTCTGCACTGCTCATCGGCGTCAGCGACTGTGCTGATCCTGCTGCTATTTTCTGCTCTAATCGTAGGCGTCGGCGACTGCGCTTGTCCTGCTGCTGTTTTCTGCACTGCTCATCGGAGTCGGCGACTGTGCTGATCCTGCTGCTGTTTTCTGCTCTGCTCGTCGGCGACTGGGCTGGTCCTGCTGCTGTTTTCTGAACTGCTCATCGGCGTCGGCGACTGCGTTGATCCTGCTGCTGTTTTCAGCCCTGCTCGTTGGCGTCTGCGACTGCGCATCTCCTGCTTCTTTTTTCTGCTCTGCTCGTCGGCGTCAGCGACTGCGCTGATCCTGCTGCTGTTTTCTGCTCTGCTCGTCGGCGTCTGCGACTGCGCATCTCCTGCTGCTGTTTTTTGCTCTGCTCGTCTGCGTCGGCGACTGAGCTGATCCTGCTTTTTTTTCTGCTCTGCTCATCGGCGTCAGCGACTGGGCTGATCCTGCTGTTGTTTTCTGCTCTGCTCATCTGCGTCAGCAAATGCGCTGATCCTGCTGCTGTTTTCTTCTCTGCTCGTCGGCGTCTGCTCTGCTCGTCGGCGTCTGCGCTGGTCCTGCTGGTGTTTTCTGCACTGTTTATCGGCGTCTGCGACTGCGCTTATCCTGCTGCTGTTTTCTGCTCTGCTCGTCGGAGACTGCGCTGGTCCTGCTGCTGTTTTCTGCACTGCTCATCGGCGTCGGCGACTGCGCTGGTCCTGCTGTTGTTTTCGCCTCTGCTCGTCGGCGTCTGCTCTGCTCATCGTCTTCTGCGACTGTGCTGGTCCTGCTGCTGTTTTCTGCTCTGCTCGTCGGCGACTGCGCTGGTCCTACTGGTGTTTTCTGCACTGCTCATCGGCGTCGGCGACTGCGGTGGTCCTGCTGTTGTTTTCGCCTCTGATCGATGGCGTCTGCTCTGCTCATCGTCGTCTGCGACTAGGCTGGTTCTGCTGCTGTTTTCTGCTCTGCTCGTCGGCGACTGCGCTGGTCCTGTTGCTGTTTTCTGCACTGCTCATCAGCGTCGGCGACTGCGCTGATCCTGCTGCTGTTTTCTGCTCTGCTCATCGGCGTCAGCGACTGCGCTGGTCCTGCTGCTGTTTTCTGCACTGCTCATCGGCGTCTGCGACTGCGTTGATCCTGCTGCAGTTTTCTGCTCTGCTCGTAGGCGTAGGCGTCGGCGACTGCGCTGTTCCTGCTGCTGTTTTCTGCACTGCTCATCGGCGTCTGCGACTGCGCTGATCCTGCTGCTGTTTTCTGCTCTGCTCGTAGGCGTCGGCGACTGCACTGGTCCTGCTGCTGTTTTCTTCACTGCTCATCGGCGTCGGCGGCTGCGCTGGTCCTGCTGCTTTTTTCTGCTCTGCTCGTTGGCGACTGTGCTGGTCCTGCTGCTGTTTTCTGCACTGCTCGTAGGCGTCGTTGACTGCGCTGGTCCTGCTGCTGTTTTCTGCACTGCTCATCGGCGTCGGCGACTGTGCTGATGCTGCTGCTGTTTTCTGCTCTGCTCGTAGGCGTCGGCGACTGCGGTGGACCTGCTGCTGTTTTCTGCACTGCTCATCGGCGTTGGCGACAGAGTTGATCCTGCTGCTGTTTTCTGCTCTGCTCGTTGGCGTCTTCGACTGCGCATCTCCTGCCGCTTTTTCCTGCTCTGCTCGTCGGCGTCAGCGACTGCGCTGATCCTGCTGCTGTTTTCTGCTCTGCTCGTCGGCGTCTGCTCTGCTCATCGGTGTCTGCGACTGCGCTGGTCCTGCTGCTGTTTTCTGCTCTGCTCCTTAGCGACTGCGCTGGCCCTGCTGCTGTTTTCTGCACTGCTCATTGGCGTCGGCGACTGCGCTGAACCTGCTGCTGTTTTCTGCTCTGCTCGTAAGCGTCGGCGACTGCGCTGGTCCTGCTGCTAATTTCTGCACTGCTCATCGGTGTCGGCGACTGCGCTGATCCTGCTGCTGTCTTCTGCTCTGCTTGTCGGCGTCGCCAACTGCGCTGATCCTGCTGCTGTTTTCTGCTCTGCTCGTCGGCGTCTGCGACTGCGCTGGTCCTGCTGCTGTTTTCTGCTCTGCTCCTCGGCGACTGCGCTGGTCCTGCTGCTGTTTTCTGCACTGCTCATCGGCATCGGCGACTGTGCTGATCCTGCTGCTGTTTTCTGCTCTGCCCGTAGGCGTCGGCGACTGCGCTGGTCCTGCTGCTGTTTTCTGCACTGCTCATCGGCGTCGGCGACTGCGCTGATCCTGCTGCTGTTTTCTGCTCTGCTCGTCGACAACTGTGCTGGACCTGCTGCTGTTTTCTGCACTGCTCGTTGGCGTCTGTGACTGCACATCTCCTGCTGCTTTTTTCTGCTCTGCTCGTCGGCGTCAGCGACTGCGCTGATCCTGCAGCTGTTTTCTGCTCTGCTCGTCTAAGTCAGCGAATGCGCTGATCCTGCTGCTGTTTTCTTCTCTGCTCGTCGGCGTCTGCTTTGGTCCTGCTGTTGTTTTCGCCTGTGCTCGTCGGCGTCTGCACTGCTCATCGGCGTCGGCGACTACGTTGATCATGCTGCTGTTTTCTGCTCTGCTCGTAGGCGTCGGCGACTGCGCTGGTCCTGCTGCTGATTTCTGCACTGCTCATCGGCGTCGGCGACTGCGTGGATCCTGCTGCTGTTTTCTGCTCTGCTCGTCGGCGTCTGAGACTGCGCATCTCCTGCTGCTGTTTTCTGCACTGCTCATCGGTGTCAGCGACTGTGCTGATCCTGCTGCTATTTTCTGCTCTAATCGTAGGCGTCGGCGACTGCGCTGGTCCTGCTGCTGTTTTCTGCACTGCTCAACGGAGTCGGCGACTGTGCTGATCCTGCTGCTGTTTTCTGCTCTGCTCGTCGGCGACTGCGCTGGTCCTGCTGCTGTTTTCTGCACTGCTCATCGGCGTCGGCGACTGCGTTGATCCTGCTGCTGTTTTCTGCTCTGCTCGTTGGCGTCTGCGACTGCGCATCTCCTGCTTCTTTTTTCTGCTCTGCTCATCGGCGTCAGCGACTGCGCTGATCCTGCTGCTGTTTTCTGCTCTGCTCGTCGGCGTCTGCGACTGCGCATCTCCTGCTGCTGTTTTTTGCTCTGCTCGTCTGCGTCGGCGACTGAGCTGATCCTGCTTTTTTTTCTGCTCTGCTCATCGGCGTCAGCGACTGGGCTGATCCTGCTTCTGTTTTCTGCTCTGCTCATCTGCGTCAGCAAATGCGCTGATCCTGCTGCTGTTTTCTTCTCTGCTCGTCGGCGTCTGCTCTGCTCGTCGGCGTCTGCGCTGGTCCTGCTGGTGTTTTCTGCACTGTTTATCGGCGTCTGCGACTGCGCTTGTCCTGCTGCTGTTTTCTGCTCTGCTCGTCGGAGACTGCGCTGGTCCTGCTGCTGTTTTCTGCACTGCTCATCGGCGTCGGCGACTGCGCTGGTCCTGCTGTTGTTTTCGCCTCTGCTCGTCGGCGTCTGCTCTGCTCATCGTCTTCTGCGACTGTGCTGGTCCTGCTGCTGTTTTCTGCTCTGCTCGTCGGCGACTGCGCTGGTCCTACTGGTGTTTTCTGCACTGCTCATCGGCGTCGGCGACTGCGGTGGTCCTGCTGTTGTTTTCGCCTCTGATCGTCGGCGTCTGCTCTGCTCATCGTCGTCTGCGACTGCGCTGGTTCTGCTGCTGTTTTCTGCTCTGCTCGTCGGCGACTGCGCTGGTCCTGTTGCTGTTTTCTGCACTGCTCATCAGCGTCGGCGACTGCGCTGATCCTGCTGCTGTTTTCTGCTCTGCTCATCGGCGTCGGCGACTGCGCTGGTCCTGCTGCTGTTTTCTGCACTGCTCATCGGCGTCTGCGACTGCGTTGATCCTGCTGCAGTTTTCTGCTCTGCTCGTAGGCGTAGGCGTCAGCGACTGCGCTGTTCCTGCTGCTGTTTTCTGCACTGCTCATCGGCGTCTGCGACTGCGCTGATCCTGCTGCTGTTTTCTGCTCTGCTCGTAGGCGTCGGCGACTGCGCTGGTCCTGCTGCTGTTTTCTTCACTGCTCATCGGCGTCGGCGGCTGCGCTGGTCCTGCTGCTTTTTTCTGCTCTGCTCGTTGGCGACTGTGCTGGTCCTGCTGCTGTTTTCTGCACTGCTCGTAGGCGTCGTTGACTGCGCTGGTCCTGCTGCTGTTTTCTGCACTGCTCATCGGCGTCGGCAACTGTGCTGATGCTGCTGCTGTTTTCTGCTCTGCTCGTAGGCGTCGGCGACTGCGGTGGACCTGCTGCTGTTTTCTGCAGTGCTCATCGGCGTTGGCGACAGAGTTGATCCTGCTGCTGTTTTCTGCTCTGCTCGTTGGCGTCTTCGACTGCGCATCTCCTGCCGCTTTTTCCTGCTCTGCTCGTCGGCGTCAGTGACTGCGCTGATCCTGCTGCTGTTTTCTGCTCTGCTCGTCGGCGTCTGCTCTGCTCATCGGCGTCTGCGACTGCGCTGGTCCTGCTGCTGTTTCCTGCTCTGCTCCTTGGCGACTGCGCTGGCCCTGCTGCTGTTTTCTGCACTGCTCATTGGCGTCGGCGACTGCGCTGAACCTGCTGCTGTTTTCTGCTCTGCTCGTAGGCGTCGGCGACTGCGCTGGTCCTGCTGTTGTTTTCTGCACTGCTCATCGGCGTCGGCGACTGCGTTGATCCTGCTGCTGTTTTCTGCTCTGCTCGTAGGCGTCTGCGACTGCGCTGGTCCTGCTGCTTATTTCTGCACTGCTCATCGGTGTCGGCGACTGCGCTGATCCTGCTGCTGTCTTCTGCTCTGCTTGTCGGCGTCGCCAACTGCGCTGGTCCTGCTGCTGTTTTCTGCACTGCTCATCGGCGTCGGCGACTGCATTGATCCTGCTGCTGTTTTCTGCTCTGCTCGTTGGCGTCTGCGACTGCGCAACTCCTACTGCTTTTTTTTGCTCTACTCGTCGGCGTCAGCGACTGCGCTGATCCTGCTGCTGTTTTCTGCTCTGCTCGTCGGCGTCTGTGACTGCGCATCTCCTGCTGCTGTTTTTTGCTCTGCTCGTCGGCGTCGGCGACTGCGCTGATCCTGCTTTTTTTTCTGCTCTGCTCATCTGCGTAAGCAAATGCGCTGATCCTGCTGCTGTTTCATGCTCTGCTCATCGCAGTCGGCGGCTGCGCTGGTCCTGCTGTTGTTTTCTGCTCTGATCGCCGGCGTCGGCGACTGCGTTGATCCTGCTACTGTTTTCTGCTCTGCTCGTTGGCGTCTTCGACTGCGCATCTCCTGCCGCTTTTTTCTGCTCTGCTCGTCGGCGTCAGCGACTGCGCTGATCCTGCAGCTGTTTTCTGTTCTGCTCGTCGGCGTCTGCTCTGCTCATCGGTGTCTGCGACTGCGCTGGTCCTGCTGCTGTTTTCTGCTCTGCTCCTTGGCGACTGCGCTGGCCCTGCTGCTGTTTTCTGCACTGCTCATTGGCGTCGGCGACTGCGGTGATCCTGCTGCTGTTTTCTTCTCTGCTCGTAGGCGTCGGCGACTGCGCTGGTCCTGCTGTTGTTTTCTGCACTGCTCATCGGTGTCGGCGACTGATTTGATCCTCCTGCTGTCTTCTGCTCTGCTCGTAGGCGTCGGCGACTCTGCTGATCCTGCTGCTGTTTTCTGCTCTGCTTGTCGGCGTCGCCAACTGCGCTGGTCCTGCAGCTGTTTTCTGCTCTGCTCGTCGGCGACTGCGCTGGTCCTGCTGCTGTTTTCTGCACTGCTCATCGGCGTCGGCGACTGCCTTGATCCTGCTGCTGTTTTCTGCTCTGCTCGTTGGCGTCTGCGACTGCGCAACTCCTACTGCTTTTTTTTGCTCTACTCATCGGTGTCAGCGACTGCGCTGATCCTGTTGCTGTTTTCTGCTCTGCTCGTCGGCGTCGGCGACTGCGCTGATCCTGCTTTTTTTTCTGCTCTGCTCATCGGCGTCAGCGACTGGGCTGATCCTACTGCTGTTTTCTGCTCCGCTCATCTGCGTCAGCAAATGCGCTGATCCTGCTGCTGTTTCATGCTCTGCTCAACGCGGTCGGCGGCTGCGCTGGTCCTGCTGTTGTTTTCTGCTCTGATCCCCGGCGTCAGCGACTGCGCTGGTCCTGCTGCTGTTTTCTTCTCTGCTCGTTGGCGTCTGCTCTGCTCGTCGGCGTCTGCGCTGGTCCTGCTGTTGTTTTCGGCACTGTTTATCGGCGTCTGCGACTGCGCTGGTCCTGCTGCTGTTTTCTGCTCTGCTCGTCGGCGACTGCGCTGGTCCTGCTGGTGTTTTCTGCACTGCTCATCGGCGTCGGCGACTGCGCTGGTCCTGCTGTTGTTTTCGCCTCTGCTCGTCGGCGTCTGCTCTGCTCATCGTCGTCTGCGACTGCGCTGGTCCTGCTGCTGTTTTCTGCTCTACTCGTCGGCGACTGCGCTGGTCCTGCTGCTGTTTTCTGCACTGCTCATCAGCGTCGGCGACTGCGCTGATCCTGCTCCTGTTTTCTGCTCTGCTCGTAGGCGTCGCCGACTGCGCTGGTCCTGCTGCTGTTTTCTGCACTGCTCATCGGCGTCTGCGACTGCGTTGATCCTGCTGCTGTTTTCTGCTCTGCTCGTAGGCGTAGGCGTCGGCGACTGCACTGGTCCTGCTGCTGTTTTCTGCACTGCTCATCGGCGTCGGCGACTGCGCTGATCCCGCTGCTGTTTTCTGCTCTGCTCGTAGGCGTCGCCGACTGCGCTGGTCCTGCTGCTGTTTTCTGCTCTGCTCGTCGGCGACTGCGTTGATCCTGCTGCTGTTTTCTGCTCTGCTCGTCGGCGACTGCGCTGGTCCTGCTGCTGTTTTCTGCACTGCTCATCGGCGTCGGTGACTGCATTGATCCTGCTGCTGTTTTCTCCTCTGCTCGTAGGCGTCGGCGACTGCGCTGGTCCTGCTGCTGTTTTCTGCACTGCTCATCGGCGTCGGCGGCTGCGCTGGTCCTGCTGCTTTTTCTGCTCAGCTCGTCGGCGACTGTGCTGGTCCTGCTGCTGTTTTCTGCACTGCTTGTAGGCGTCGGCGACTGCGCTGGTCCTGCTGCTGTTTTCTGCACTGCTCGTCGCGGTCGGCGGCTGCGCTGGTCCTGCTGTTGTTTTCTGCTCTGATCGCCGGCGTCGGCGACTGCGCTGGTCCTGCTGCTGTTTTCTTCTCTGCTCGTCGGCGTCTGCTCTGCTCATTGGCATCTGCGCTGGTCCTGCTGGTGTTTTCTGCACTGTTTATCGGCGTCTGCGACTGCGCTGGTCCTGCTGCTGTTTTCTGCTCTGCTCGTCGGCGACTGCGCTGGTCCTGCTGGTGTTTTTTGCACTGCTCATCGGCGTCGGCGACTGCGCTGGTCCTGCTGTTGTTTTCGCCTCTGCTCGTCGGCGTCTGCTCTGCTCATCGTCGTCTGTGACTGCACTGGTCCTGCTGCTGTTTTCTGCTCTGCTCGTCGGCGACTGCGCTGGTCCTGCTGCTGTTTTCTGCACTGCTCATCAGCATCGGCGACTGTGCTGATCCTGCTGCTGTTTTCAGCTCTGCTCGTAGGCGTCGCCGACTGCGCTGGTCCTGCTGCTGTTTTCTTCACTGCTCATCGGCGTCTGCGACTGCGTTGATCCTGCTGCTGTTTTCTGCTCTGCTCGTAGGCGTAGGCGTCTGTGACTGCACTGGTCCTGCTGCTGTTTTCTGTACTGCTCATCGGCATCGGCGACTGCGCTGATCCTGCTGCTGTTTTCTGCTCTGCTCGTAGGCGTCGCCGACTGCGCTGGTCCTGCTGCTGTTTTCTGCTCTGCTCGTCGGCGACTGCGTTGATCCTGCTGCTGTTTTCTGCTCTGCTCGTCGGCGACTGCGCTGGTCCTGCTGCTGTTCTCTGCACTGCTCATCGGCGTCGGTGACTGCGTTGATCCTGCTGCTGTTTTCTGCTCTGCTCGTAGGCGTCGGCGACTGCGCTGGTCCTGCTGCTGTTTTCTGCACTGCTCATCGGCGTCGGCGACTGCGCTGATCCTGCTTCTGTTTTCTGCTCTGCTCGTCGGCGACTGCGCTGGACCTGCTGCTGTTTTCTGCACTGCTCATCGGCGTTGGCGACAGCGTTGATCCTGCTGCTGTTTTCTGCTCTGCTCGTTGGCGTCTTCGACTGCGCATCTCCTGCCGCTTTTTTCTGCTCTGCTCGTCGGTGTCTGCGACTGCGCATCTCTTGCTGCTGTTTTCTGCTCTGCTCGTTGGCGTCTTCGACTGCGCATCTCCTGCCGCTTTTTTCTGCTCTGCTCGTCGGCGTCGGCAACTGCGCTGATCCTGCTGCTGTTTTCTGCTCTGCTCATCGGCGTCAGCGACTGGGCTGATCCTGCTGCTGTTTTCTGCTGTGCTCGTCTGCGTCAGCGAATGCGCTGATCCTGCTGCTGTTTCCTGCTCTGCTCTTCGCCATCGGCGACTTCACTGGTCCTGCTGTTATTTTCTGCTCTGATCGCCGGCGTCAGCGACTGCGCTGGTCCTGCTGCTGTTTTCTGCTCTGCTCGTTGGCGACTGGGCTGGTCCTGTTGCTGTTTTCTGCACTGCTCATCGGCGTCGGCGACTGCGCTGATCCTGCTGCTGTTTTCTGCTCTGCTCGTAGGCGTCGGCGACTGCGCTGGTCCTGCTGTTGTTTTCTGCACTGCTCATCGGCGTCGGCGACTGCGTTGATCCTGCTGCTGTTTTCTGCTCTGCTCGTAGGCATCGGCGACTGCGCTGATCCTGCTAATGATTTCTGCACTGCTCATCGGCGTCGGCGACTGTGCTGATCCTGCTGCTGTTTTCTGCTCTGCTCGTCGGCGACTGCGCTGGTCCTGCTGCTTTTTTCTGCACTGCTCATCGGCGTCGGCGACTGCGTTGATCCTGCTGCTGTTTTCTGCTCTGCTCGTTGGAGTCTGCGACTGCGCATCTCCTGCTTCTTTTTTCTGCTCTGCTCGTCGGCGTCAGCGACTGCGCTGATCATGCTGCTGTTTTCTGCTCTGCTCGTTGGCGTCTGCGACTGCGCATCTCCTGCTGCTGTTTTTTGCTCTGCTCGTCGGCGTCGGCGACTGCGCTGATCCTGCTTTTTTTTCTGCTCTGCCATCGGCGTCAACGACTGGGCTGATCCTGCTGCTGTTTTCTGCTCTGCTCATCTGCGTCAGCAAATGCGCTGATCCTGCTGCTGTTTCATACTCTGCTCGTCGCGGTCGGCGGCTGCGCTGGTCCTGCTGTTGTTTTCTGCTCTGATCACCGGCGTCGGCGACTGCGCTGGTCCTGCTGCTGTTTTCTTCTCTGCTCGTCCGCGTCTGCTCTGCTCGTCGGCGTCTACGCTTGTCCTGCTATTGTTTTCTGCACTGTTTATCGACGTCTGCGACTGCGCTGGTCCTGCTGCTGTTTTCTGCTCTGCTCGTCGGCGACTGCGCTGGTCCTGCTGGTGTTTTCTGCACTGCTCATCAGCGTCGGCGACTGCGCTGGTCCTGCCGTTGATTTCGCCTCTGCTCGTCGGCTTCTGCTCTGCTCATCGTCGTCTGCGACTGCTCTGGTCCTGCTGCTGTTTTCTGCTCTGCTAGTCGGCGACTGCGCTGATCCTGCTGCTGTTTTCTGCACTGCTCATCAGCGTCGGTGACTGCGCTGATCCTGCTGCTGTTTTCTGCTCTGCTCGTAGGGGTCGCCGACTGCGCTGGTCCTGCTCCTGTGTTCTGCACTGCTCATCAGCGTCTGCGACTGCGTTGATCCTGCTGCTGTTTTCTGCTCTGCTCGTAGGCGTAGGCGTCGGCGACTGCGCTGGTCCTGCTGCTGTTTTCTGCACTGCTCTTCGGCGTCGCCGACTGCGCTGGTCCTGCTGCTGTTTTCTGCTCTGCTCGTTGGCGACTGCGTTGATCCTGCTGCTGTTTTCTGCTCTGCTCGTCGGAGACTGCGCTGGTCCTGCTGCTGTTTTCTGCACTGCTCATCGGCGTCGGTGACTGCGTTGATCCTGCTGCTATTTTCTTCTCTGCTCGTCGGTGTCAGCGACTGCGCTGATCCTGCTGCTGTTTTTTGCTCTGCTCGTCGGCGTCGGCGACTGCGCTGATCCTGCTGCTATTTTCTGCTCTGCTCGTTGGCGTCGGCGTCTGCGCTGGTCCTGCTGGCGTTTTCTGCACTGCTCATCGGCGTCGGCGACTGCGCTGGTCCTGCTGTTGTTTTCGCCTCTGCGCGTCTGCGTCTGCTCTGCTCATCGTCGTCTGCGACTGCGCTGGTCCTGCTGCTGTTTTCTGCTCTGCTCGTCGGTGACTGCACTGGTCCTGCTGCTGTGTTCTGCACTGCTCATCGGAGTCGGCGACTGCGCTGATCCTGCTGCTGTTTTAAGCTCTGCTCATAGTCGTCGCTGACTGCGCTGGTCCTGCTGCTGTTTTCTGCTCTGCTCATCGGCGACTGCGTTGATCCTGCTTCTGTTTTCTGCTCTGCTCGTCGGTGACTGCGCTGGGCCTGCTGCTGTTTTCTGCACTGCTCATCGGCGTCGGTGACTGCGTTGATCCTGCTGCTGTTTTCTGCTCTGCTCGTAGGCGTCGGCGACTGCGCTGGTCCTGCTGCTGTTTTCTGCACTGCTCATCGGCGTCGGCGACTGCGCTGGTCCTGCTGTTGTTTTCGCCTCTGCTCGTCGGCGTCTGCTGAGCTCATCGGCTTCTGCGACTGTGCTGGTCCTGCTGCTGTTTTCTGCTCTGCTCGTCGGTGACTGCACTGGTCCTGCTGCTTTTTTCTGCACTGCTCATCGGCGACTGCGCTGATCCTGCTGCTGTTTTCTGCTCTGCTCGTAGAAGTCGCCGACTGCGCTGGTCCTGCTGCTGTTTTCTGCTCTGCTCGTCGGCGACTGCGCATCTCCTGCTGCTTTTTTTTGCTCTACTCGTCGGTGTCAGCGACTGCGCTGATCCTGCTGCTGTTTTCTGCTCTGCTCGTCGGCGTCTGAGACTGCGCATCTCATGCGTCTGTTTTCTGCTCTGATCGTCGGCGTCGGCGTTGATCCTGCTTCTGTTTTCTGCTCTGCTCGTCGGTGACTGCGCTGGGCCTGCTGCTGTTTTCTGCTCTGCTCATCGGCGACTGCGTTGATCCTGCTTCTGTTTTCTGCTCTGCTCGTCGGTGACTGCGCTGGGCCTGCTGCTGTTTTCTGCACTGCTCATCGGCGTCGGTGACTGCGTTGATCCTGCTGCTGTTTTCTGCTCTGCTCGTAGGCGTCGGCGACTGCGCTGGTCCTGCTGCTGTTTTCTGCACTGCTAATCGGCGTCGGCGACTGCGCTGGTCCTGCTGTTGTTTTCGCCTCTGCTCGTCGGCGTCTGCTGAGCTCATCGGCGTCTGCGACTGCGCTGGTCCTGCTGCTGTTTTCTGCTCTGCTCGTCGGTGACTGCACTGGTCCTGCTGCTTTTTTCTGCACTGCTCATCGGCGACTGCGCTGATCCTGCTGCTGTTTTCTGCTCTGCTCGTAGAAGTCGCCGACTGCGCTGGTCCTGCTGCTGTTTTCTGCTCTGCTCGTCGGCGACTGCGCTGGTCCTGCTGCTGTTTTCTGCACTGCTCATCGGCGTCGGCGACTGCGTTGATCCTGCTGCTGTTTTCTGCTCTGCTCGTTGGCGTCTGCGACTGCGCATCTCCTGCTGCTTTTTTTTGCTCTACTCGTCGGTGTCAGCGACTGCGCTGATCCTGCTGCTGTTTTCTGCTCTGCTCGTCGGCGTCTGAGACTGCGCATCTCATGCGTCTGTTTTCTGCTCTGATCGTCGGCGTCGGCGACTGCGCTGGTCCTGCTGCTGTATTCTTCTCTGCTCGTCGGCATCTGCTCTGCTCGTCGGTGTCTGCGACTGCGCTGGTCTTGCTGCTGTTTTCACCTCTGCTCGTCGGCGACTGCGCTGGTCCTGCTGCTGTTTTCTGCACTGCTCATCGGAGTCGGCGACTGCGCTGATCCTGCTGCTGTTTTCTGCTCTGCTCGTAGGCGTCGCCGACTGCGCTGGTCCTGCTGCTGTTTTCTGCTCTGCTCGTTGGCGTCTGCGACTGCGCATCTCCTGCTGCTTTTTTCTGCTCTGCTCGTCGGCGTCAGCTACTGCGCTGATCCTGCTGCTGTTTTCTGCTCTGCTCGTCGGCGTCTGCGACTGCGCATCTCCTGCTGCTGTTTTTTGCTCTGCTCGTTGGCGTCGGCGACTGCGCTGATCCTGCTGCTATTTTCTGCTCTGCTCATCGGCGTCGGGGACTGCGCCGGTCCTGCTGCTGTTTTCTGCTCTGCTCGTCTGCGTCAGCGAATTCGCTGATCCTGCTGCTGTTTCCTGCTTTGATCGTCGGCGTCGGCGACTGCGCTGGTCCTGCTGCTGTTTTCTGCTTTGATCGTCGGCGTCGGCGACTGCGCTGGTCCTGCTGTTGTTTTCTGCTTTGATCGTCGGCGTCGGCGACTGCGCTGGTCCTGCTGCTGTTTTCTTCTCTGCTCGTCTGTGTCTGCTCTGCTCGTCGGCGTCTTCGACTGCGCTGGTCCTGCTGCTGTTTTCTGCTCTGCTCGTCGGCGACTGCGCTGGTCCTACTGGTGTTTTCTGCTCTGCTCGTAGGCGTCGGCGACTGCCCTGGTCCTGCTGCTGTTTTCTGCACTGCTCATCGGCGTCTGTGACTGTTCTGATCCTGCTGCTGTTTACTGCTCTGCTCGTAGGCGTCGACGACTGCGCTGGTCCTGCTGCTGTTTTCTGCTCTGCTCGTCGGCGACTGCGCTGGTCCTGGTTCTGTTTTCTGCACTGCTCATCGGCGTCGACGGCTGCGTTGATCCTGCTGCTGTTTTCTGCTCTGCTCGTTGGCGTCTGCGACTGCGCATCTCCTGCTGCTTTTTTTTTGCTCTACTCGTCAGTGTCAGCGACTGCGCTGATCCTGTTGCTGTTTTCTGCTCTGCTCGTCGGCGTCTGAGACTGCACATCTCCTGCTGCTGTTTTCTGCTCTGATTGTCGGCGTCGGCGACTGCGCTGGTCCTGCTGCTATGTTCTTCTCTGCTCGTCGGCGTCTGCTCTGCTCGTCAGCGTCTGCGACTGCGCTGGTCTTACTGCTGTTTTCTCCTCTGCTCGTCGGCGACTGCGCTGGTCCTGCTACTGTTTTCTGCACTGCTCATCGGAGTCGGCGACTGCGCTGATCCTGCTGCTGTTTTCTGCTCTGCTCGTAGGCGTCGGTGACTGCGCTGGTCCTGCTGCTGTTTTCTGCACTGCTCATCGGCGTCGGCGACTGCGCTGATCCTGCTGCTGTTTACTGCTCTGCTCGTAGGCGTCGCCGACTGCGCTGGTCCTGCTGCTGTTTTCTGCTCTGCTCGTCGGCGACTGCGCTGGTCCTGCTGCTGTTTTCTTCACTGCTCATCGGCGTCGGCGACTGCGTTGATCCTGCTGCTGTTTTCTGCTCTGCTCGTTGGCGTCTACGACTGCGCATCTCCTGCTGCTTTTTTCTGCTCTGCTCGTCGGCGTCAGCGACTGCGCTGATCCTGCTGCTGTTTTCTGCTCTGCTCGTCGGCGTCTGCGACTGCTCATCTCCTGCTGCTGTTTTTTGCTCTGCTCGTCGGCGTCGGCGACTGCGCTGATCCTGCTGCTATTTTCTGCTCGTCGGCGTCGGCGACTGCGCTGGTCCTGCTGCTGTTTTCTGTTCTGCTCGTCTGCGTCAGCGAATGCGCTGATCCTGCTGCTGTTTCCTGCTCTGCTCGTCGCCGTCAGCGACTGCGCTGGTCCTGCTGTTGTTTTCTGCTTTGATCGTCGGCGTCCGCGACTGCGCTGGTCCTGCTGCTGTTTTCTTCTCTGCTCGTCTGTGTCTGCTCTGATCGTCGGCGTCTTCAACTGCGCTGGTCCTGCTGCTGTTTTCTGCTCTGCTCGTCGGCGACTGCGCTGGTCCTAATGGTGTTTTCTGCACTGCTCATCGGCGTCGGCGACTGTGCTGATCCTGCTGCTGTTTTCTGCTCTGCTCGTAGGCGTCGGCGACTGCGCTGGTCCTGCTGCTGTTTTCTGCACTGCTCATCGGCGTCGGCGACTTTGCTGATCCTGCTGCTGTTTTCTGCTCTGCTCGTAGGCGTCACCGACTGCGCTTGTCCTGCTGCTGTTTTCTGCTCTGCTCGTCGGCGACTGCGCTGGTCCTGCTGCTGTTTTCTGCACTGCTCATCGGTGTTGGCGACTGCGTTGATCCTGCTGCTGTTTTCTGCTCTGCTCGTTGGCCTCTGCGACTGCACATCTCCTGCAGCTATTTCCTACTCTAATCGTCGGCGTCAGCGACTGCGCTGATCCTGCAGCTTTTTTTCTGCTCTGCTCGTCGGCGTCTGCGACTGCGCATCTCCTGCTGCTGTTTTTTGCTCTGCTCATCGGCGTCGGCGACTGCGCTGATCCTGCTGCTATTTTCTGCTCTGCTCATTGGCGTCGGCGACTGCGCTGGTCCTGCTGCTGTTTTCTGCTCTGCTCGTCTGCGTCAGCGAATGCGCAGATCCTGCTGCTGTTTCCTGCTCTGCTCTTTGCCGTCGACGACTGCGCTGGTCCTGCTGTTGTTTTCTTCTCTGCTCGTCGGCATCTGCTCTGCTCGTTGGTGTCTGCGACTGCGCTGGTCCTGCTGCTGTTTTCTGCTCTGCTTGTCGGCGACTGCGCTGGTCCTGCTGGTGGTTTCTGCACTGCTCATCGGCGTCGGCGACTGCGCTGGTCCTGCTGTTGTTTTCACCTCTGCTCGTCTGCGTCTGCTCTGCTCGTCGGTGTCTGCGACTGCGCTGGTCCTGCTGCTGTTTTCTGCTCTGCTCGTCGGCGACTGCGCTGGTCCTGCTGCTGTTTTCTGCACTCCTCATCGGCGTCGGCGACTGCGCTGATACTGCTGCTGTTTTCTGCTCTGCTCGTAGGCGTCGGTGACTGCGCTGGTCCTGCTGCTGTTTTCTGCTCTGCTCGTAGGCGTCTGCGCTGGTCCTGCTGTTGTTTTCGCATCTGCTCGTCGGTGTCTGCTCTGCTCATTGGCGTCTGCGACTGCGCATCTCCTGCTGCTGTTTTTTGCTCTGCTAGTCTGCGTCAGCGACTGCACTGATCCTGCTGCTGTTTTCTGCTCTGCTCGTCGGCGTCTGTGACTGCGCATCTCCTGCTGCTGTTTTTTGCTCTGCTCGTCGGCGACTGCGCTTGTCCTGCTGCTGTTTTCTGCTCTGCTCATCGGTGTCGGCTACTGCGCTGATCTTGCTGCTGTTTCCTGCTCTGCTCGTCGCCGTCGGCGACTGCGCTGGTCCTGCTGTTGTTTTCTGCTCTGATCGTCGGCGTCAGCGACTGCGCTGGTCCTGCTGCTGTTTTCTTCTCTGATCGTCGGCGTCTGCTCTGCTCGTCGGCGTCTGCGCTGGTCCTGCTGGTGTTTTCTGCACTGCTCATTGGCGTCGGCGACTGTGCTGATCCTGCTGCTGTTTTCTGCTCTGCTCGTCGGCGTCTGCGACTGCGCTGGTCCTGCTGCTGTTTTCTGCTCTGCTCGTCGGCGACTGCTCTGGTCCTGCTGCTGTTTTCTGCACTGCTCATCGGCATCGGTGACTGTGCTGATCCTGCAGCTGTTTTCTGCTCTGCTCGTAGGCGTCGGCGACTGCGCTGGTCCTGCTGCTGCTTTCTGCACTGCTCATCGGCGTCGGCGACTGCGCTGATCCTGCTGCTGTTTTCTGCTCTGCTCGTCGACAAATGTGCTGGACCTGCTGCTGTTTTCTGCACTGCTCGTTGGCGTCTGCGACTGCACATCTCCTGCTGCTTTTTTCTGCTCTGCTCGTCGGCGTCAGCGACTGCGCTGATCCTGCAGCTGTTTTCTGCTCTGCTCGTCGGCGTCTGCGACTGCGCATCTCCTGCTGCTGTTTTTTGCTCTGCTCGTCGGCGTCGGCGACTGTGCTGATCCTGCTGCTGTTTTCTGCTCTGCTCGTCTGCGTCAGCAAATGCGCTGATCCTGCTGCTGTTTTCTTCTCTGCTCGTCGGCGTCTGCTCTGGTCCTGCTGTTGTTTTCGCCTCTGCTCCTCGGCGTCTGCACTGCTCATCGGCGTCGGCGACTGCGCTGATCCTGCTGCTGTTTTCTGCTCTGCTCGTAGGCGTCGGCTACTGCGCTGGTCCTGCTGTTGTTTTCTGCACTGCTCATCGGCGTCGGCGACTGCGTTGATCCTGCTGCTCTTTTCTGCTCTGCTCGTAGGCGGCGGCGACTGCGCTGGTCCTGCTGCTGATTTCTGCACTGCTCATCGGCGTCGGCGACTGCGTTGATCCTGCTGCTGTTTTCTGCTCTGCTCGTTGGCGTCCACGACTGCGCAACTCCTACTGCTTTTTTTTGCTCTACTCGTCGGCGTCAGCGACTGCGCTGATCCTGCTGCTGTTTTCTGCTCTGCTCGTCGGCGTCTGAGACTGCGCATCTCCTGCTGCTGTTTTGTGCACTGCTCATCGGCGTCGGCGACTGTGCTGATCCTGCTGCTATTTTCTGCTCTGCTCGTAGGCGTCGGCGACTGCGCTGGTCCTGCTGCTGTTTTCTGCACTGCTCATCGGCGTCGGCGACTGTGCTGATCCTGCTGCTGTTTTCTGCTCTGCTCGTCGGCGACTGCACTGGTCCTGCTGCTGTTTTCTACACTGCTCATCGGCGTCGGCGTCTGCGTTGATCCTGCTGCTGTTTTCTGCTCTGCTCGTTGGCGTCTGCGACTGCGCATCTCCTGCTTCTTTTTTCTGCTCTGCTCGTCGGCGTCAGTGACTGCGCTGATCCTGCTTTTTTTTCTGCTCTGCTCATCGGCGTCAGCGACTGGGCTGATCCTGCTGCTGTTTTCTGCTCTGCTCATCTGCGTCAGCAAATGCGCTGATCCTGCTGCTTTTTCCTGCTCTGCTCGTCGCGGTCGGCGGCTGCGCTGGACCTGCTGTTGTTTTCTGCTCTGATCGCCGGCGTCGGCCACTACGCTGGTCCTGCTGCTGTTTTCTTCTCTGCTCGTCGGCGTCTGCGCTGGTCCTGCTGGTGTTTTCTGCACTGTTTATCGGCGTCTGCGACTGCGCTGGTCCTGCTGCTGTTTTCTGCTCTGCTCGTCGGTGACTGCACTGATCCTGCTGCTGTTTTCTGCTCTGCTCGTAGGAATCGGCAACTGCGCTGGTCCTGCTGCTGTTTTCTGCACTGCTCATCGGCGTCGGCGACTGTGCTGATACTGCTGCTGTTTTCTGCTCTGCTTGTAGGCGTCGCCGACTGAGCTGGTCCTGCTGCTGTTTTCTGCTCTGCTCGTCGGCGACTGAGCTGGTCCTGCTGCTGTTTTCTGCACTGCTCATCGGTGTTGGCGACTGCGTTGATCCTGCTGCTGTTTTCTGCTCTGCTCGTTGGCCTCTGCGACTGCGCATCTCCTGCAGCTATTTCCTACCCTGCTCGTCGGCGTCAGCTACTGCGCTGATCCTGCAGCTTTTTTTCTGCTCTGCTCGTCGGCGTCTGCGACTGCTCATCTCCTGCTGCTGTTTTTTGCTCTGCTCGTCGGCGTCGGCGACTGCGCTGATCCTGCTGCTATTTTCTGCTCTGCTCGTTGGCGTCGGCGACTGCGCTGGCCCTGCTGCTGTTTTCTGCTCTGCTCGTCTGCGTCAGCGAATGCGCTGATCCTGCTGCTGTTTCCTGCTCTGCTCGTCGCCGTCGACGACTGCGCTGGTCCTGCTGTTGTTTTATGCTTTGATCGTCTGCGTCGGCGACTGCACTGGTCCTGCTGCTGTTTTCTTCTCTGCTCGTCGGCATCTGCTCTGCTCGTCGGTGTCTGCGACTGCGCTGGTCCTGCTGCTGTTTTCTGCTCTGCTTGTCGGCGACTGCGCTGGTCCTGCTGGTGGTTTCTGCACTGCTCATCGGCGTCGGCGACTGCGCTGGTCCTGCTGTTGTTTTCACCTCTGCTCTTCTGCGTCTGCACTGCTCGTCGGTGTCTGCGACTGCGCTGGTCCTGCTGCTGTTTTCTGCTCTGCTCGTCGGCGTCTGCGACTGCTCATCTCCTGCTGCTGTTTTTTGCTCTGCTCGTCGGCGTCGGCGACTGCGCTGGTCCTGCTATTGTTTTCTGCTTTGCTCGTCGGCGACTGCGCTGGTCCTAATGGTGTTTTCTGCACAGCTCATCGGCGTCGGCGACTGCGCTGATCCTGCTGCTGTTTTCTGCTCTGCTCGTAGGAGTCGGCGACTGCGCTGGTCCTGCTGCTGTTTTCTGCACTGCTCATCGGCGTCGGCGACTGTGCTGATCCTGCTGCTGTTTTCTGCTCTGCTCGTAGGCGTCACCGACTGCGCTTGTCCTGCTGCTGTTTTCTGCTCTGCTCGTCGGCGACTGTGCTGGTCCTGCTGCTGTTTTCTGCACTGCTCATTGGTGTTGGCGACTGCGTTGATCCTGCTGCTGTTTTCTGCTCTGCTCGTTGGCCTCTGCGACTGCACATCTCCTGCAGCTATTTCCTACTCTGCTTGTCGGCGTCAGCGACTGCGCTGATCCTGCAGCTTTTTTTCTGCTCTGCTCGTCGGCGTCTGCGACTGCGCATCTCCTGCTGCTGTTTTTTGCTCTGCTCGTCGGCGTCGGCGACTGCGCTGATCCTGCTGCTATTTTCTGCTCTGCTCGTTGGCGTCGGCGACTGCGCTGGTCCTGCTGCTGTTTTCTGCTCTGCTTGTCTGCGTCAGCGAATGCGCAGATCCTGCTGCTGTTTCCTGCTCTGCTCGTCGCCGTCGACGACTGCGCTGGTCCTGCTGTTGTTTTCTTCTCTGCTCGTCGGCATCTGCTCTTCTCGTCGGTGTCTGCGACTGCGCTGGTCCTGCTGCTGTTTTCTGCTCTGCTTGTCGGCGACTGCGCTGGTCCTGCTGGTGGTTTATGCACTGCTCATCGGCGTCGGCGACTGCGCTGGTCCTGCTGTTGTTTTCACCTCTGCTCGTCTGCGTCTGCTCTGCTCGTCGGTGTCTGCGACTGCGCTGGTCCTGCTGCTGTTTTCTGCTCTGCTCGTCGGCGACTGCGCTGGTCCTGCTGCTGTTTTCTGCACTGCTCATCGGCGTCGGTGACTGCGCTGATCCTGCTGCTGTTTTCTGCTCTGCTCGTAGGCGTCGGCGTTTGCGCTGGTCCTGCTGCTGTTTACTGCACTGCTCATCGGCGTCGGCGACTGCGTTGATCCTGCTGCTGTTTTCTGCTCTGCTCGTAGGCATCGGCGACTGCGCTGGTCCTGCTGCTGATTTCTGCACTGCTCATCGGCGTCGGCGACTGCGTTGATCCTGCTGCTGTTTTCTGCTCTGCTCGTTGGCGTCCGCGACTGCTTAACTTCTACTGCTTTTTTTTGCTCTACTCGTCGGCGTCAGCGACTGCGCTGATCCTGCTGCTGTTTTCTGCTCTGCTCGTCGGCGTCTGAGACTGCGCATCTCCTGCTGCTGTTTTGTGCACTGCTCATCGGCGTCGGCGACTGTGCTGATCCTGCTGCTATTTTCTGCTCTGCTCGTAGGCGTCGGCGACTGCGCTGGTCCTGCTGCTGTTTTCTGCACTGCTCATCGGCGTCGGCGACTGTGCTGATCCTGCTGCTGTTTTCTGCTCTGCTCGTCGGCGACTGCGCTGGTCCTGCTGCTGTTTTCTGCACTGCTCATCGGCGTCGGCGACTGCGTTGATCCTGCTGCTGTTTTCTGCTCTGCTCGTTGGCGTCTGCGCATCTCCTGCTTCTTTTTTCTGCTCTGCTCGTCGGCATCAGTGACTGCTCTGATCCAGCTTTTTTTCTGCTCTGCTCATCGGCGTCAGCGACTGGGCTGATCCTGCTGCTGTTTTCTGCTCTGCTCATCTGCGTCAGCAAATGCGCTGATCCTGCTGCTGTTTCCTGCTCTGCTCGTCGCCGTCGGCGGCTGCGCTGGACCTGCTGTTGTTTTCTGCTCTGATCGCCGGCGTCGGCCACTACGCTGGTCCTGCTGCTGTTTTCTTCTCTGCTCGTCGGCGTCTGCTCTGCTCGTCGGCGTCTGCGCTGGTCCTGCTGGTGTTTTCTGCACTGTTTATCGGCGTCTGCGACTGCGCTGGTCCTGCTGCTGTTTTCTGCTCTGCTCGTCGGTGACTGCACTGATCCTGCTGCTGTTTTCTGCTCTGCTCGTAGGAATCGGCAACTGCGCTGGTCCTGCTGCTGTTTTCTGCACTGCTCATCGGCGTCGGCGACTGTGCTGATCCTGCTGCTGTTTTCTGCTCTGCTCGTAGGCGTCGCTGACTGCGCTGGTCCTGCTGCTGTTTTCTGCTCTGCTCGTCGGCGACTGCGCTGGTCCTGCTGCTGTTTTCTGCACTGCTCATCGGTGTTGGCGACTGCGTTGATCCTGCTGCTGTTTTCTGCTCTGCTCGTTGGCCTCTGCGACTGCGCATCTCCTGCAGCTATTTCCTACCCTGCTCGTCGGCGTCAGCGACTGCGCTGATCCTGCAGCTTTTTTTTCTGCTCTGCTCGTCGGCGTCTGCGACTTCGCATCTCCTGCTGCTGTTTTTTGCTCTGCTCGTCGGCGTTGGCGACTTTGCTGATCCTGCTGCTATTTTCTGCTCTGCTCGTTGGCGTCGGCGACTGCGCTGGCCCTGCTGCTGTTTTCTGCTCTGCTCGTCTGCGTCAGCGAATGCGCTGATCCTGCTGCTGTTTCCTGCTCTGCTCGTCGCCGTCGACGACTGCGCTGGTCCTGCTGTTGTTTTATGCTTTGATCGTCCGCGTCGGCGACTGCACTGGTCCTGCTGCTGTTTTCTTCTCTGCTTGTCGGCATCTGCTCTGCTCGTCGGTGTCTGCAACTGCGCTGGTCCTGCTGCTGTTTTCTGCTCTGCTTGTCGGCGACTGCGCTGGTCCTGCTGGTGGTTTCTGCACTGCTCATCGGCGTCGGCGACTGCGCTGGTCCTGCTGTTGTTTTCACCTCTGCTCGTCTGCGTCTGCACTGCTCGTCGGTGTCTACGACTGCGCTGGTCCTGCTGCTGTTTTCTGCTCTGCTCGTCGGCGTCTGCGACTGCGCTGATCCTGCTGCTATTTTCTGCTCGTCGGCGACTGCACTGGTCCTGCTGCTGTTTTCTGCTCTGCTCGTCTGCGTCAGCGAATGCGCTGATCCTGCTGCTGTTTCCTGCTCTGCTCATCGCCGTTGGCGACTGCGCTGGTCCCGCTGTTGTTTTCTGCTTTGATCGTCGGCGTCGGCGACTGCGCTGGTCCTGCTCCTGTTTTCTTCTCTGCTCGTCTGTGTCTGCTCTGATCGTCGGCGTCTGTGACTGCGCTGGTCCTGCTGCTGTTTTCTGCTCTGCTCGTCGGCGACTGCGCTGGTCCTAATGGTGTTTTCTGCACTGCTCATCGGCGTCGGCGACTGCGCTGATCCTGCTGCTGTTTTCTGCTCTGCTCGTAGGAGTCGCCGACTGCGCTGGTCCTGCTGCTGTTTTCTGCACTGCTCATCGGCGTCGGCGACTGTGCTGATCCTGCTGCTGTTTTCTGCTCTGCTCGTAGGCGTCACCGACTGCGCTTGTCCTGCTGCTGTTTTCTGCTCTGCTCGTCGGCGACTGCGCTGGTCCTGCTGCTGTTTTCTGCACTGCTCATCGGTGTTGGCGACTGCGTTGATCCTGCTGCTGTTTTCTGCTCTGCTCGTTGGCCTCTGCGACTGCACATCTCCTGCAGCTATTTCCTACTCTGCTCGTCGGCGTCAGCGACTGCGCTGATCCTGCAGCTTTTTTCTGCTCTGCTCGTCGGCGTCTGCGACTGCGCATCTCCTGCTGCTGTTTTTTGCTCTGCTCGTCGGCGTCGGTGACTGCGCTGATCCTGCTGCTATTTTCTGCTCTGCTCGTTGGCGTCGGCGACTGCGCTGGTCCTGCTGCTGTTTTCTGCTCTGCTCGTCTGCGTCAGCGAATGCGCAGATCCTGCTGCTGTTTCCTGCTCTGCTCGTCGCCGTCGACGACTGCGCTGGTCCTGCTGTTGTTTTCTTCTCTGCTCGTCGGCATCTGCTCTGCTCGTCGGTGTCTGCAACTGCGCTGGTCCTGCTGCTGTTTTCTGCTCTGCTTGTCGGCGACTGCGCTGGTCCTGCTGGTGGTTTCTGCACTGCTCATCGGCGTCGGCGACTGCGCTGGTCCTGCTGTTGTTTTCACCTCTGCTCGTCTGCGTCTGCTCTGCTCGTCGGTGTCTGCGACTGCGCTGGTCCTGCTGCTCTTTTCTGCTCTGCTCGTCGGCGACTGCGCTGGTCCTGCTGCTGTTTTCTGCACTGCTCATCGGCGTCGGTGACTGCGCTGATCCTGCTGCTGTTTTCTGCTCTGCTCGTAGGCGTCGGCGTTTGCGCTGGTCCTGCTGCTGTTTTCTGCACTGCTCATCGGCGTCGGCGTCTGCGCTGATACTGCTGCTGTTTTCTGCTCTGCTCGTAGGCGTCGGTGACTGCGCTGGTCCTGCTGCTGTTTTCTACACTGCTCATCGGCGTCGGCGACTGCGTTGATCCTGCTGCTGTTTTCTGCTCTGCTCGTAGGCGTCTGCGCTGGTCCTGCTGTTGTTTTCGCATCTGCTCGTCGGTGTCTGCTCTGCTCATTGGCGTCTGCGACTGCGCATCTCCTGCTGCTGTTTTTTGCTCTGCTAGTCTGCGTCAGCGACTGCACTGATCCTGCTGCTGTTTTCTGCTCTGCTCGTCGGCGTCTGTGATTGCGCATCTCCTGCTGCTGTTTTTTGCTCTGCTCGTCGGCGACTGCGCTTGTCCTGCTGCTGTTTTCTGCTCTGCTCATCGGCGTCGGCTACTGCGCTGATCCTGCTGCTGTTTTCTGCTCTGCTCCTCTGCGTCAGCGAATGCGCTGATCTTGCTGCTGTTTCCTGCTCTGCTCATCGCCGTCGGCGACTGCGCTGGTCCTGCTGTTGTTTTCTGCTCTGATCGTCGGCGTCAGCTCTGCTCGTCGGCGTCTGCTCTGCTCGTCGGCGTCTGCGCTGGTCCTGCTGGTGTTTTCTGCACTGCTCATCGGCGTCGGCGACTGTGCTGATCCTGCTGCTGTTTTCTGCTCTGCTCGTCGGCGTCTGCGACTGCGCTGGTCCTGCTGCTGTTTTCTGCTCTGCTCGTCGGCGACTGCGCTGGTCCTGCTGCTGTTTTCTGCACTGCTCATCGGCATCGGCGACTGTGCTGATCCTGCAGCTGTTTTCTGCTCTGCTCGTAGGAATCGGCAACTGCGCTGGTCCTGCTGCTGTTTTCTGCACTGCTCATCGGCGTCGGCGACTGTGCTGATCCTGCTGCTGTTTTCTGCTCTGCTCGTAGGCGTCGCCGACTGCGCTGGTCCTGCTGCTGTTTTCTGCTCTGCTCGTCGGCGACTGCGCTGGTCCTGCTGCTGTTTTCTGCACTGCTCATCGGTGTTGGCGACTGCGTTGATCCTGCTGCTGTTTTCTGCTCTGCTCGTTGGCCTCTGCGACTGCGCATCTCCTGCAGCTATTTCCTACCCTGCTCGTCGGCGTCAGCGACTGCGCTGATCCTGCAGCTTTTTTTCTGCTCTGCTCGTCGGCGTCTGCGACTGCGCATCTCCTGCTGCTGTTTTTTTGCTCTGCTCGTCGGCGTTGGCGACATTGCTGATCCTGCAGCTGTTTTCTGCTCTGCTCGTAGGCGTCGGCGACTGCGCTGGTCCTGCTGCTGTTTTCTGCACTGCTCATCGGCGTCGGCGACTGCGCTGATCCTGCTGCTGTTTTCTGCTCTGCTCGTCGACAAATGTGCTGGACCTGCTGCTGTTTTCTGCACTGCTCTTTGGCGTCTGCGACTGCATATCTCCTGCTGCTTTTTTCTGCTCTGCTCGTCGGCGTCAGCGACTGCGCTGATCCTGCAGCTGTTTTCTGCTCTGTTCGTCGGCGTCTGCGACTGCGCATCTCCTGCTGCTGTTTTTTGCTCTGCTAGTCGGCGTCGGCGACTGTGCTGATCCTGCTGCTGTTTTCTGCTCTGCTCGTCTGCGTCAGCGAATGCGTTGATCCTGCTGCTGTTTTCTTCTCTGCTCGTCGGCGTCTGCTCTGGTCCTGCTGTTGTTTTCGCCTCTGCTCCTCGGCGTCTGCACTGCTCATCGGCGTCGGCGACTGCGCTGATCCTGCTGCTGTTTTCTGCTCTGCTCGTAGGCGTCGGCGACTGCGCTGGTCCTGCTGTTGTTTTCTGCACTGCTCATCGGCGTCGGCGACTGCGTTGATCCTGCTGCTGTTTTCTGCTCTGCTCGTAGGCGTCGGCGACTGCGCTGGTCCTGCTGCTGATTTCTGCACTGCTCATCGGCGTCGGCGACTGCGTTGATCCTGCTGCTGTTTTCTGCTCTGCTCGTTGGCGTCCGCGACTGCGCAACTCCTACTGCTTTTTTTTGCTCTACTCGTCGGCGTCAGCGACTGCGCTGATCCTGCTGCTGTTTTCTGCTCTGCTCGTTGGCGTCTGAGACTGCACATCTCCTGCTGCTGTTTTGTGCACTGCTCATCGGCGTCGGCGACTGTGCTGATCCTGCTGCTATTTTCTGCTCTGCTCGTAGGCGTCGGCGACTGCGCTGGTCCTGCTGCTGTTTTCTGCACTGCTCATCGGCGTCGGCGACTGTGCTGATCCTGCTGCTGTTTTCTGCTCTGCTCGTCGGCGACTGCGCTGGTCCTGCTGCTGTTTTCTGCACTGCTCATCGGCGTCGGCGACTGCGTTGATCCTGCTGCTGTTTTCTGCTCTGCTCGTTGGCGTCTGCGACTGCGCATCTCCTGCTTCTTTTTTCTGCTCTGCTCGTCGGCGTCAGTGACTGCGCTGATCCTGCTTTTTTTCTGCTCTGCTCATCGGCGTCAGCGACTGGGCTGATCCTGCTGCTGTTTCCTGCTCTGCTCATAGCGGTCGGCGGCTGCGCTGGACCTGCTGTTGTTTTCTGCTCTGATCGCCGGCGTCGGCGACTACGCTGGTCCTGCTGCTGTTTTCTTCTCTGCTCGTCGGCGTCTGCTCTGCTCGTCGGCGTATGCGCTGGTCTTGCTGGTGTTTTCTGCACTGTTTATCGGCGTCTGCGACTGCGCTGGTCCTGCTGCTGTTTTCTGCTCTGCTCGTCGGTGACTGCACTGATCCTGCTGCTGTTTTCTGCTCTGCTCGTAGGAATCGGCAACTGCGCTGGTCCTGCTGCTGTTTTCTGCACTGCTCATCGGCGTCGGCGACTGTGCTGATCCTGCTGCTGTTTACTGCTCTGCTCGTCGGCGACTGCGCTGGTCCTGCTGCTGTTTTCTGCACTGCTCATCGGTGTTGGTGACTGCGGTGATCCTGCTGCTGTTTTCTGCTCTGCTCGTTGGCGTCTGCGACTGCGCATCTCCTGCTTCTTTTTTCTGGTCTGCTCGTCGGCGTCAGTGACTGCGCTGATCCTGCTTTTTTTTCTGCTCTGCTCATTGGCGTCAGCGACTGGGTTGATCCTGCTGCTGTTTTCTGCTCTGCTCATCTGCGTCAGCAAATGCGCTGATCCTGCTGATGTTTCCTGCTCTGCTCGTCGGCGTCAGCGACTGCGCTGATCCTGCAGCTTTTTTTCTGCTCTGCTCGTCGGCGTCTGCGACTGCGCATCTCCTGCTGCTGTTTTTTGCTCTGCTCGTCGGCGTCGGCAACTGCGCTGATCCTGCTGCTATTTTCTGCTCTGCTCGTTGGCGTCGGCAACTGCGCTGGTCCTGCTGCTGTTTTCTGCTCTGCTCGTCTGCGTCAGCGAATGCGCTGATCCTGCTGCTGTTTCCTGCTCTGCTCGTCGCCGTCGACGACTGCGCTGGTGCTGCTGTTGTTTTATGCTTTGATTGTCTGCGTCGGCGACTGCACTGATCCTGCTGCTGTTTTCTTCTCTGCTCGTCGGCATCTGCTCTGCTCATCGGTGTCTGCGACTGCGCTGGTCCTGCTGCTGTTTTCTGCTCTGCTTGTCGGCGACTGCGCTGGTCCTGCTGGTGGTTTCTGCACTGCTCATCGGCGTCGGCGACTGCGCAGGTCCTGCTGTTGTTTTCACCTCTGCTCGTCTGCGTCTGCACTGCTCGTCGGTGTCTGCGACTGCGCTGGTCCTGCTGCTGTTTTCTGCTCTGCTCGTCGGCGACTGCGCTGGTCCTGCTGTTGTTTTCTGCACTGCTCATCGGCGTCGGCGACTGCGTTGATCCTGCTGCTGTCTTCTGCTCTGCTCGTAGGCGTCGGCGACTCTGCTGATCCTGCTGCTGTTTTCTGCTCTGCTTGTCGGCGTCGCCAACTGCGCTGGTCCTGCAGCTGTTTTCTGCTCTGCTCGTCGGCAACTGCGCTGGTCCTGCTGCTGTTTTCTGCACTGCTCATCGGCGTCGGCGACTGCCTTGATCCTGCTGCTGTTTTCTGCTCTGCTCGTTGGCGTCTGCGACTGCGCAACTCCTACTGCTTTTTTTTGCTCTACTCGTCGGTGTCAGCGACTGCGCTGATTCTGTTGCTGTTTTCTGCTCTGCTCGTCGGCGTCTGCGACTGCACATCTCCTGCTGCTGTTTTTTGCTCTGCTCGTCGGCGTCGGCGACTGCGCTGATCCTGCTTTTTTTTCTGCTCTGCTCATCGGCGTCAGCGACTGGGCTGATCCTGCTGCTGTTTTTTGCTCCTCTCATCTGCGTCAGCAAATGCGCTGATCCCGCTGCTGTTTTCTGCTCTGCTCGTAGGCGTCGCCGACTGCGCTGGTCCTGCTGCTGTTTTCTGCTCTGCTCGTCGGCGACTGCGTTGATCCTGCTGCTGTTTTCTGCTCTGCTCGTCGGCGACTGTGCTGGTCCTGCTGCTGTTTTCTGCACTGCTCATCGGCGTCGGTGACTGCGTTGATCCTGCTGCTGTTTTCTCCTCTGCTCGTAGGCGTCGGCGACTGCGCTGGTCCTGCTGCTGTTTTCTGCACTGCTCATCGGCGTCGGCGGCTGCGCTGGTCCTGCTGCATTTTTCTGCTCAGCTCGTCGGCGACTGTGCTGGTCCTGCTGCTGTTATCTGCACTGCTCGTAGGCGACGGCGACTGCGCTGGTCCTGCTGCTGTTTTCTGCACTGCTCGTCGCGGTCGGCGGCTGCGCTGGTCCTGCTGTTGTTTTCTGCTCTGATTGCCGGCGTCGGCGACTGCGCTGGTCCTGCTGCTGTTTTCTTCTCTGCTCGTCGGCGTCTGCTCTGCTCGTTGGCATCTGCGCTGGTCCTGCTGGTGTTTTCTGCACTGTTTATCGGCGTCTGCGACTGCGCTGGTCCTGCTGCTGTTTTCTGCTCTGCTCGTCGGCGACTGCGCTGGTCCTGCTGGTGTTTTTTGCACTGCTCATCGGCGTCGGCGACTGCGCTGGTCCTGCTGCTGTTTTCTGCTCTGCTCGTCGGCGACTGCGCTGGTCCTGCTGCTGTTTTCTGCACTGCTCATCAGCATCGGCGACTGTGCTGATCCTGCTGCTGTTTTCAGCTCTGCTCGTAGGCGTCGCCGACTGCGCTGGTCCTGCTGCTTTTTTCTTCACTGCTCATCGGCGTATGCGACTGCGTTGATCCTGCTGCTGTTTTCTGCTCTGCTCGTAGGCGTAGGCGTCGGCGACTGCACTGGTCCTGCTGCTGTTTTCTGCACTGCTCATCGGCATCGGCGACTGCGCTGATCCAGCTGCTGTTTTCTGCTCTGCTCGTAGGCGTCGCCGACTGCGCTGGTCCTGCTGCTGTTTTCTGCTCTGCTCGTCGGCGACTGCGCTGGTCCTGCTGCTGTTTTCTGCAATGCTCATCGGCGTCGGCGGCTGCGCTGGTCCTGCTGCTTTTTTCTGCTCTGCTCGTCGGCGACTGTGCTGGTCCTGCTGCTGTTTTCTGCACTGCTCGTAGGCGTCGGCGACTGCGCTGGTCCTGCTGCTGTATTCTGCACTGCTCGTCGCGGTCGGCGGCTGCGCTGGTCCTGCTGTTTTTTTCTGCTCTGATCGCCTGCGTCGGCGACTGCGCTGGTCCTGCTGCTGTTTTCTTCTCTGCTCGTCGGCGTCTGCTCTGCTTGTCGGCGTCTGCGCTGGTCCTGCTGGTGTTTTCTGCACTGCTCATCGGCGTCGGCGACTGCGCTGGTCCTGCTGTTGTTTTCGCCTCTGCTCGTCGGCGTCTGCTCTGCTCATCGTCGTCTGCGACTGCGCTGGTCCTGCTGCTGTTTTCTGCTCTGCTCAACGGCGACTGCGCTGTTCCTGCTGCTGTTTTCTGCACTGCTCATCAGTGTCTGCGACTGCGCTGATCCTGCTGCTGTTTTCTGCTCTGCTCGTAGGCGTCGCCGACTGTGCTGGTCCTGCTGCTGTTTTCTTCACTGCTCATCGGCGTCTGTGACTGCGTTGATCCTGCTGCTGTTTTCTGCTCTGCTCGTAGGCGTAGGCGTCGGCGACTGCGCTGGTCCTGCTGCTGTTTTCTGCACTGCTCATCGGCGTCGGCGACTGCGCTGATCCTGCTGCTGTTTTCTGCTCTGCTCGTAGGCGTCGCCGACTGCGCTGGTCCTGCTGCTGTTTTCTGCTCTGCTTGTCGGCGACTGCGTTGATCCTGCTGCTGTTTTCTGCTCTGCTCGTCGGCGACTGCGCTGGTCCTGCTGCTGTTCTCTGCACTGCTCATCGGCGTCGGTGACTGCGTTGATCCTGCTGCTGTTTTCTGCTCTGCTCGTAGGCGTCGGCGACTGCGCTGGTCCTGCTGCTGTTTTCTGCACTGCTCATCGGCGTCGGCGACTGCGCTGATCCTGCTTCTTTTTTCTGCTCTGCTCGTCAGCGACTGCGCTGGACCTGCTGCTGTTTTCTGCACTGCTCATCGGCGTTGGCGACAGCGATGATCCTGCTGATGTTTTCTGCTCTGCTCGTTGGCGTCTTCGACTGCGCATCTCCTGCCGCTTTTTTCTGCTCTGCTCGTCGGTGTCAGCGACTGCGCTGATCCTGCTGCTGTTTTCTGCTCTGCTCGTCGGCGTCGGCAACTGCGCTGATCCTGCTGCTGTTTTCTGCTCTGCTCATCGGCGTCAGCGACTGGGCTGATCCTGCTGCTGTTTTCTGCTGTGCTCGTCTGCGTCAGCGAATGCGCTGATCCTGCTGCTGTTTCCTGCTCTGCTCTTCGCCATCGGCGACTTCACTGGTCCTGCTGTTGTTTTCTGCTCTGATCGCCGGCGTCAGCGACTGCGCTGGTCCTGCTGCTGTTTTCTGCTCTGCTCGTTGGCGACTGGGCTGGTCCGTGTGCTGTTTTCTGCACTGCTCATCGGCGTCGGCGACTGCGCTGATCCTGCTGCTGTTTTCTGCTCTGCTCGTAGGCGTCGGCGACTGCGCTGGTCCTGCTGTTGTTTTCTGCACTGCTCATCGGCGTCGGCGACTGCGTTGATCCTGCTGCTGTTTTCTGCTCTGCTCGTAGGCGTCGGCGACTGCGCTGATCCTGCTGCTGATTTCTGCACTGCTCATCGGCGTCGGCGACTGTGCTGATCCTGCTGCTGTTTTCTGCTCTGCTTGTCGGCGACTGCGCTGGTCCTGCTGCTTTTTTCTGCACTGCTTATCGGCGTCGGCGACTGCGTTGATCCTGCTGCTGTTTTCTGTTCTGCTCGTTGGAGTCTGCGACTGCGCATCTCCTGCTTCTTTTTTCTGCTCTGCTCGTCGGCGTCAGCGACTGCGCTGATCCTGCTGCTGTTTTCTGCTCTGCTCGTTGGCGTCTGCGACTGCGCATCTCCTGCTGCTGTTTTTTGCTCCATTCGTCTGCGTCGGCGACTGCGCTGATCCTGCTTTTTTTTTCTGCTCTGCTCATCGGCGTCAGCGACTGGGCTGATCCTGCTGCTGTTTTCTGCTCTGCTCATCTGCGTCAGCAAATGCGCTGATCCTGCTGCTGTTTCCTGCTCTGCTCGTCGCGGTCGGCGGCTGCGCAGGACCTGCTGTTGTTTTCTGCTCTGATCGCCGGCGTCGGCGACTACGCTGGTCCTTCTGCTGTTTTCTTCTCTGCTCGTCGGCGTCTGCGCTGGTCCTGCTGGTGTTTTCTGCACTGTTTATCGGCGTCTGCGACTGCTCTGGTCCTGCTGCTGTTTTCTGCTCTGCTCGTCGGCGACTGCGCTGGTCCTGCTGCTGTTTTCCGCACTGCTCATCGGCGTCGGCGACAGCGCTGGTCCTGCTGTTGTTTTCGCCTCTGCTCTTCCGCGTCTGCTCTGCTCATCGTCATCTGCGACTGCGCTGGTCCCGCTGCTGTTTTCTGCTCTGCTCGTCGGCGACTGCGCTGGTCCTGCTGCTGTTTTCTGCACTGCTCATCAGCGTCTGCGACTGCGCTGATCCTGCTGCTGTTTTCTGCTCTGCTCGTCGGTGACTGCGCTGGTCCTACTGGTGTTTTCTGCACTGCTCATCGGCGTCAGCGACTGCGCTGGTCCTGCTGTTGTTTTCGCCTCTGATCGTCGGCGTCTGCTCTGCTCATCGTCGTCTGCGACTGCGCTGGTCCTGCTGCTGTTTTCTGCTCTGCTCGTTGGCGACTGCGCTGGTCCAGTTGCTGTTTTCTGCACTGCTCATCAGCGTCGGCGACGGCGCTGGTCCTGCTGCTGTTTTCTGCTCTGCTCGTCAGCGACTGCGCTGGTCCTGCTGCTGTTTTCTGCACTGCTCATCAGCGTCGGCGACTGCGCTGGTCCTGCTGCTGTTTTCTGCACTGCTCATCAGCTTTGGCGACTGCGCTGATCCTGCTGCTGTTTTCTGCTCTGCTCGTAGTCGTCGCCGACTGCACTGGTCCTGCTGCTGATTTCTGCACTGCTCATCAGCGTCTGCGACTGCGCTGATCCTGCTGCTGTTTTCTGCTCTGCTCGTCGGTGACTGCGCTGGTCCTACTGGTGTTTTCTGCACTGCTCATCGGCGTCAGCGACTGCGCTGGTCCTGCTGTTGTTTTCGCCTCTGATCGTCGGCGTCTGCTCTGCTCATCGTCGTCTGCGACTGCGCTGGTCCTGCTGCTGTTTTCTGCTCTGCTCGTTGGCGACTGCGCTGGTCCAGTTGCTGTTTTCTGCACTGCTCATCAGCGTCGGCGACGGCGCTGGTCCTGCTGCTGTTTTCTGCTCTGCTCGTCAGCGACTGCGCTGGTCCTGCTGCTGTTTTCTGCACTGCTCATCAGCGTCGGCGACTGCGCTGGTCCTGCTGCTGTTTTCTGCACTGCTCATCAGCGTTGGCGACTGCGCTGATCCTGCTGCTGTTTTCTGCTCTGCTCGTAGTCGTCGCCGACTGCACTGGTCCTGCTGCTGATTTCTGCACTGCTCATCGGTGTCGACGACTGCGCTGATCCTGCTGCTGTTTTCTTCTCTGCTTGTCGGCGTCGCCAACTGCGCTGGTCCTGCTGCTGTTTTCTGCACTGCTCTTCGGCGTCTGCGACTGCGTTGATCCTGCTGCTGTTTTCTGCTCTGCTCGTAGGCGTAGGCGTCGGCGACTGCGCTGATCCTGCTGCTGTTTTCTGCACTGCTCATCGGCGTCTGCGACTGCGCTGATCCTGCTGCTGTTTTCTGCTCTGCTCGTAGGCGTCGGCGACTGAGCTGGTCCTGCTGCTGTTTTCTGCACTGCTCATCGGCGTCGGCGACTGTGCTGATCCTGCTGCTGTTTTCTGCTCTGCTCGTAGTCGTCGGCGACTGCGCTGGTCCTGCTGCTGTTTTCTGCACTTCTCATCGGCGTCGGCGACTGCGCTGATCCTGCTTCTGTTTTCTGCTCTGCTCGTCGGCGACTGCGCTGGACCTGCTGCTGTTTTCTTCACTGCTCATCGGCGTCTGCGACTGCGTTGATCCTGCTGCTGTTTTCTGCTCTGCTCGTAGGCGTAGGCGTTGGCGACTGCACTGGTCCTGCTGCTGTTTTCTGCACTGCTCATCGGCATCGGCGACTGCGCTGATCCTGCTGCTGTTTTCTGCTCTGCTCGTAGGCGTCGCCGACTGCGCTGGTCCTGCTGCTGTTTTCTGCTCTGCTCGTCGGCGACTGCGTTGATCCTGCTGCTGTATTCTGCTCTGCTCGTCGGCGACTGCGCTGGTCCTGCTGCTGCTTTCTGCACTGCTCATCAGCATCGGTGACTGCGTTGATCCTGCTGCTGTTTTCTGCTCTGCTCGTAGGCGTCGGCGACTGCGCTGGTCCTGCTGCTGTTTTCTGCAATGCTCATCGGCGTCGGCGGCTGCGCTGGTCCTGCTGCTTTTTTCTGCTCTGCTCGTCGGCGACTGTGCTGGTCCTGCTGCTGTTTTCTGCACTGCTCGTAGGCGTCGGCGACTGCGCTGGTCCTGCTGCTGTATTCTGCACTGCTCGTCGCGGTCGGCGGCTGCGCAGGTCCTGCTGTTGTTTTCTGCTCTGATCGCCGGCGTCGGCGACTGCGCTGGTCCTGCTGCTGTTTTCTTCTCTGCTCGTCGGCGTCTGCTCTGCTTGTCGGCGTCTGCGCTGGTCCTACTGGTGTTTTCTGCACTGCTCATCGGCGTCGGCGACTGCGCTGGTCCTGCTGTTGTTTTCGCCTCTGCTCGTCGGCGTCTGCTCTGCTTGTCGGCGTCTGCGCTGGTCCTGCTGCTGTTTTCTGTACTGCTCATCAGTGTCTGCGACTGCGCTGATCCTGCTGCTGTTTTCTGCTCTGTTCGTAGGCGTCGGCGACTGCGCTGATCCTGCTGCTGTTTTCTGCTCTGCTCGTCGCGGTAGGCGGCTGCGCTGGTCCTGCTGTTGTTTTCTGCTCTGATCCCCGGCGTCGGCGACTGCGTTGATCGTGCTGCTGTTTTCTGCTCTGCTCGTTGGCGTCTTCGACTGCGCATCTCCTGCTGCTGTTTTTTGCTCTGCTCGTCGGTGTCGGCGACTGCGCTGATCCTGCTGCTGTTTTCTGCTCTGCTCATCTGCGTCAGCAAATGCGCTGACCCTGCTGATGTTTCATGCTCTGCTCGTCGCGGTCGGCGGCTGCGCTGGTCCTGCCGCTTTTTTCTGCTCTGCTCATCGGCGTCAGCGACTGCGCTGATCCTGCTGCTGTTTTCTGCTCTGCTCGTCGGCGTCTGCTCTGCTCATCGACGTCTGCGACTGCGCTGGTCCTGCTGCTGTTTTCTGCTCTGCTCCTTGGCGACTGCGCTGGCCCTGCTGCTGTTTTCTGCACTGCTCATTGGCGTCGGCGACTGCGCTGATCCTCCTGCTGTTTTCTGCTCTGCTCATAGGCGTCGGCGACTGTGCTGGTCCTGCTGTTGTTTTCTGTACTGCTCATCGGCGTCGGCGACTGCGTTGATCCTGCTGCTGTTTTCTTCTCTGCTCGTAGGCGTCGGCGACTGCGCTGGTCCTGCTGCTGATTTCTGCACTGCTCATCGGTGTCGACGACTGCGCTGATCCTGCTGCTGTTTTCTTCTCTGCTTGTCGGCGTCGCCAACTGCGCTGGTCCTGCTGCTGTTTTCTGCTCTGCTCGTCGGCGACTGCGCTGGTCCTGCTGCTGTTTTCTGCACTGCTCATCGGCGTCGGCGACTGCGTTGATCCTGCTGCTGTTTTCTGCTCTGCTCGTTGGCGTCTGCGACTGCGCAACTCCTACTGCTTTTTTTTGCTCTGCTCGTCGGCGTCAGCGACTGCGCTGATCCTGCTGCTGTTTACTGCTCTGCTCGTCGGCGTCTGCGACTGCGCATCACCTGCTGCTGTTTTTTGTTCTGCTCGTCGGCGTCGGCGACTGCGCTGATCCTGATTTTTTTTCTGCTCTGCTCATCGGCGTCAGCGACTGGGCTGATCCTGCTGCTGTTTTTTGCTCTGCTCATCTGCGTCAGCAAATGCACTGATCCTGCTGCTGTTTCATGCTCTGCTCGTCGCGGTCGGCGGCTGCGCTGATCCTGCTGTTGTTTTCTGCTCTGATCGCCGGCATCGGCGACTGCGCTGGTCCTGCTGCTGTTTTCTTCTCTGCTCCTCGGCGTCTGCTCTGCTCGTCGGCGTCTGCGCTGGTCCTGCTATTGTTTTCTGCACTGTTTACCGGCGTCTGCGACTGCGCTGGTCCTGCTGCTGTTTTCTGCTCTGCTCGTCAGCGACTGCGCTGGTCCTGCTGGTGTTTTCTTTACTGCTCATCGGCATCGGCGACTGCGCTGGTCCTGCTGTTGTTTTCGCCTCTGCTCGTCGGCGTCTGCTCTGCTCATCGTCGTCTGCGACTGCGCTGGTCCTGCTGCTGTTTTCTGCTCTGCTCGTCGGCGACTGCGCTGATCCTGCTGCTGTTTTCTGCACTGCTCATCAGCGTCGGCGACTGCACTGATCCTGCTGCTGTTCTCTGCTCTGCTCGTAGGCGTCGCCGACTGCGCTGGTCCTGCTGCTGTGTTGTGCACTGCTCATCGGCGTCTGCGACTGCGTTGATCCTGCTGCTGTTTTCTGCTCTGCTCGTAGGCGTAGGCGTCGGCGACTGCACTGGTCCTGCTGCTGTTTTCTGCACTGCTCATCGGCGTCGGCGACTGCGCTGATCCTGCTGCTGTTTTCTGCTCTGCTCGTCGGCGACTGCGTTGATCCTGCTGCTGTTTTCTGCTCTGCTCGTCGGCGACTGCGCTGGTCCTGCTGTTGTTTTCTGCATTGCTCATCGGCGTCGGTGACTGCGTTGATCCTGCTGCTCTTTTGTGCTCTGCTCGTAGGCGTCGGCGACTGCGCTGGTCCTGCTGCTGTTTTCTGCACTGCTCATCGGCGTCGGCGGCTCCGCTGGTCCTGCTGCTTTTTTCTGCTCTGCTCGTCGGCGACTGTGCTAGTCCTGCTGCTGTTTTCTGAACTGCTCGTAGGCGTCGGCGACTGCGCTGGTCCTGCTGCTGTATTCTGCACTGCTTGTCGCGGTCGGCGGCTGCGCTGGTCCTGCTGTTGTTTTCTGCTCTGATCGCCGGCGTCGGCGACTGCGCTGGTCCTGCTGCTGTTTTCTGCACTGCTCATCGGCGTCGGCGACTGCGTTGATCCTGCTGCTGTTTTCTGCTCTGCTCGTCGGCGACTGCGCTGGTCCTGCTGCTGTTTTCTGCACTGCTCATCGGCGTCGGTGACTGCGTTGATCCTGCTGCTGTTTTGTGCTCTGCTCGTAGGCGTCGGCGACTGCGCTGGTCCTGCTGCTGTTTTCTGCACTGCTCATCGGCGTCGGCGGCTCCGCTGGTCCTGCTGCTTTTTTTTTGCTCTGCTCGTCGGCGACTGTGCTGGTCCTGCTGCTGTTTTCTGAACTGCTCGTAGGCGTCGGCGACTGCGCTGGTCCTGCTGCTGTATTCTGCACTGCTTGTCGCGGTCGGCGGCTGCGCTGGTCCTGCTGTTGTTTTCTGCTCTGATCGCCGGCGTCGGCGACTGCGCTGGTCCTGCTGCTGTTTTCTTCTCTGCTCATCGGCGTCTGCTCTGCTCGTTGGCGTCTGCGCTGGTCCTGCTGGTGTTTTCTGCACTGTTTATCGGCGTCTGCGACTGCGCTGGTCCTGCTGCTGTTTTCTGCTCTGCTCGTCTGCGACTGCGCTGGTCCTGCTGCTGTTTTCTGCACTGCTCATCGGCGTCGGCGACTGCGCTGGTCCTGCTGTTGTTTTCGCCTCTGCTCGTCGGCGTCTGCTCTGCTCATCGTCGTTTGCGACTGCACTGGTCCTGCTGCTGTTTTCTGCTCTGCTCGTCGGCGTCTGCACTGCTCATCAGCGTCTGCGACTGCGCTGATCCTGCTGCTGTTTTCTGCTCTGCTCGTAGGCGTCGCCGACTGCGCTGGTCCTGCTGCTGTTTTCTGCACTGCTCATCGGCGTCTGCGACTGCGTTGATCCTGCTGCTGTTTTCTGCTCTGCTCGTAGGCGTAGGCATCGGCGACTGCGCTGGTCCTGCTGCTGTTTTCTGCACTGCTCATCGGCATCTGCGACCGCGCTGATCCTGCTGCTGTTTTCTGCTCTGCTCGTAGGCGTCGGCGACTGAGCTGGTCCTGCTTCTGTTTTCTGCTCTGCTCGTCGGCGACTGCGCTGGACCCGCTGCTATTTTCTGCACTGCTCATCGGCGTTGGCGACAGTGTTGATCCTGCTGCTGTTTTCTGCTCTGCTCGTTGGCGTCTTCGACTGCGCATCTCCTGCCGTTTTTTTCTGTTCTGCTCGTCGGCGTCAGCGACTGCGCTGATCCTGCTGCTGTTTTCTGCTCTGCTCGTCGGCGTCTGCTACTGCGCATCTCTTGCTGCTGTTTTTTGCTCTGCTTGTCGGCGTCGGCAACTGCGCTGATCCTGCTGCTGTTTTCTGCTCTGCTCATCGGCCTCAGCGACTGGGCTGATCCTGCTGCTGTTTTCTGCTGTGCTCGTCTGCGTCAGCGAATGCGCTGATCCTGCTGCTGTTTCCTGCTCTGCTCATCGCCGTCGGCGACTTCACTGGTCCTGCTGTTGTTTTCTGCTCTGATCGCCGGCGTCAGCGACTGCGCTGTCCTGCTGCTGTTTTATTCTCTGCTCGTTGGCGTCTGCGCTGGTCCTGCTGCTGTTTTCTGCTCTGCTCGTCGGCGACTGCGCTGGTCCTGCTGTTGTTTTCGCCTCTGCTCGTCGGCGTCTGCTCTGCTCATAGGCGTCTGTGACTGCGCTGGTCCTGCTGCTGTTTTCTGCTCTGCTCATTGGCGTATGCGACTGCTCATCTCCTGCTGCTTTTTTCTGCTCTGCTCGTCGGCGTCAGCGACTGCGCTGACCCTGCTGCTGTTTTCTGCTCTGATCGTCTGCAACTGCGCATCTCCTGCTGCTGTTTTTTGCTCTGCTCGTTGGCGTCAGCGACTGCACTTATCCTGCTGCTGTTTTCTGCTCTGCTCGTCGGCGTCTGAGACTACGCATCTCCTGCTGCTGTTTTTTGCTCTGCTCGTCGGCGACTGCGCTTGTCCTACTGCTGTTTTCTGCTCTGCTCATCGGCGTCGGCTACTGCGCTGATCCTGCTGCTGTTTTCTGCTCTGCTCGTCTGCGTCAGCGAATGCTCTGATCCTGCTGCTGTTTCCTGCTCTGCTCGTCGCCGTCGACGACTGCGCTGGTCCTGCTGTTGTTTTCTGCTCTGATCGCCGGCGTCGGCGACTGCGCTGGTCCTGCTGCTGTTTTCTGCACTGCTCGTCGCGGTCGGCGGCTGCGCTGGTCCTGCTGTTGTTTTCTGCTCTGCTCGTCGGCGTCTGCGCTGGTCCTGCTGGTGTTTTCTGCACTGTTTATCGGCGTCTGCGACTGCGCTGGTCCTGCTGCTGTTTTCTGCTCTGCTCGTCGGCGACTGCGCTGTTCCTGCTGGTGTTTTCTGCACTGCTCATCGGCGTCGGCGACTGCGCTGGTCCTGCTGTTGTTTTCGCCTCTGCTCGTCGACGTCTGCTCTGCTCATCGTCGTCTGCGACTGCGCTTGTCCTCCTGCATTTTTCTGCTCTGCTCGTCGGCGACTGCGCTGTTCCTGCTGCTGTTTTCTGCACTGCTCATCAGCGTCTGCGACTGCGCTGATCCTGCTGCTGTTTTCTGCTCTGCTCGTAGGCGTAGGCGTCGGCGACTGCGCTGGTCCTGCTGCTGTTTTCTGCACTGCTCATCGGCGTCGGCGACTGCGCTGATCCTGCTGCTGTTTTCTGCTCTCCTCGTAGGCGTCGCAGACTGCGCTGGTCCTGCTGCTTTTTTCTGCTCTGCTCGTCGGCGACTGCGTTGATCCTGCTGCTGTTTTCTGCTCTTCTCGTCGGCGACTGCGCTGGCCCTGCTGCTGTTTTCTGCACTGCTCATTGGCGTCGGTGACTGCGTTGATCCTGCTGCTGTTTTCTGCTCTGCTCGTAGGCGTTGGCGACTGCACTGGTCCTGCTGCTGTTTTCTGCACTGCTCATCGGCATCGGCGGCTGCGCTGGTCCTGCTGCTTTTTTCTGCTCTGCACGTCGGCGACTGTGCTGATCCTGCTGCTGTTTTCTACCTCTGCTCGTAGGCGTCGGCGACTGCGCTGGTCCTGCTGCTGTTTTCTGCACTGCTAATCGGCGTCGGCGACTGCGCTGATCCTGCTTCTGTTTTCTGCTCTGCTCGTCGGCGACTGAGCTGGACCTGCTGCTGTTTTCTGCACTGCTTATCGGCGTTGGCGACAGCGTTGATCCTGCTGCTGTTTTCTGCTCTGCTCGTTGGCGTCTTCGACTGCGCATCTCCTGCCGCTTTTTTCTGCTCTGCACGTCGGCGTCAGCGACTGCGCTGATCCTGCTTCTGTTTTCTGCTGTGCTCGTCTGCGTCAGCGAATGCGCTGATCCTGCTGCTGTTTCCTGCTCTGCTCATCGCCGTTGGCGACTTCACTGGTCCTGCTGTTGTTTTCTGCTCTGATCGCCGGCGTCAGCGACTGCGCTGGTCCTGCTGCTGTTTTCTTCTCTGCTCGTCGGCATCCGCGCTGGTCCTGCTGCTGTTTTCTGCTCTGTTCGTCGGCGAATGCGCTGGTCCTGCTGTTGTTTTCGCCTCTGCTCGTCGGCGTCTGCTCTGCTCATCGGCGTCTGCGACTGCGCTGGTCCTGCTGCTGTTTTCTGCTCTGCTCATTGGCGTCTGCGACTGCGCATCTCCTGCTGCTGTTTTTTGCTCTGCTCGTTGGCGTCAGCGACTGTGCTTATCCTGATGCTGTTTTCTGCTCTGCTCGTCGGCGTCTGCAACTGCGCATCTCCTGCTGCTGTTTTTTGCTCTGCTCGTCGGCGACTGCGCTTGTCCTACTGCTGTTTTCTGCTCTGCTCATCGGCGTCGGCTACTGCGCTGATCCTGCTGCTGTTTTCTGCTCTGCTCGTCTGCGTCAGCGAATGCGCTGATCCTGCAGCTGTTTTCTGCTCTGATCGTCGGCGTCGGCGACTGCGCTGGTCCTGCTGCTGTTTTCTTCTCTGCTCGTCGGCGTCTGCTCTGCTCGTCGGCGTCTGCGACTGCGCTGGTCCTGCTGCTTTTTTCTGCTCTGCTCGTCTGCGACTGCGCTGGTCCTCCTGCTGTTTTCTGCTCTGCTCGTCGGCGACTGCGCTGGTCCTGCTGCTGTTTTCTGCGCTGCTCAGCGGCGTCGGCGACTGTGCTGATCCTGCTGCTGTTTTCTGCTCTGCTCGTCGCGACTGCGACTGCGACTGCGCATCTCCTGCTGCTTTTTTCTGCTCTGCTCGTCGGCGTTAGTGACTGCGCTGCTCCTGCAGCTGTTTTCTGCTCTGCTCGTCGGCGTCTGCAACTGCGCATCTCCTGCCGCTGTTTTTTGCTCTGCTCATCGGCGTCGGCGACTGTGCTGATCCTGCTGCTGTTTTCTGCTCTGCTCGTAGGCCTTGGCGACTGCGCTGGTCCTGCTGCTGTTTTCTGCACTGCTCATTTGCGTCGGCGACTGCGCTGATCCTGCTGCTGTTTTCTGCACTGCTCATCGGCGTCGGCGACTGCGCTGGTCCTGCTGTTGTTTTCTGCACTGCTCATCGGCGTCGGCGACTGCGCTGATCCTGCTGCTGTTTTCTGCTCTGCTTGTAGGCGTCGCCGACTGCGCTGGTCCTGCTGCTGTTTTCTTCTCTGCTTGTCAGCGACTGTGTTGGTCCTGCTGCTGTTTTCTGCTCTGCTCGTAGGCGTCGGCGACTACGCTGGTCCTGCTGTTGTTTTCAAGAATGCTAGTCGCCGTCGGCGACTGCGCTGGTCCTGCTGTTGTTTTCTGCTCTGATCGTCGGCATCAGCAACTGCGCTGGTCCTGCTGCTGTTTTCTTCTCTGCTCGTCGGCGTCTGCTCTGCTCGTCGGCGTCTGCGACTGCGCATCTCCTGCTGCTGTTTTTTGCTCTTCTCATCGGCGTCGGCGACTGCGCTGATCCTGCTGTTGTTTTCTGCTCTGATCGCCGGCGTCAGCGACAGCGCTGGTCCTGCTGCTGATTTCTTCTCTGCTCGTCGGCGTCTGCGCTGGTCCTGCTGCTGTTTACTGCTCTGCTTGTCGGCGACTGCGCTGGTCCTGCTGTTGTTTTCGCCTCTGCTCGTCTGCGTCTGCTCTGCTCATCGGCGTTGGCGACTGCGCTGATCCTGTTTCTGTTTTCTGCTCTGCTCGTCGGCGACTGCGCTGGACCTGCTGCTGTTTTCTGCACTGCTCATCGGCGTTGGCAACAGCGTTGATCCTGCTGCTGTTTTCTGCTCTGCTCGTTGGCGTCTTCGACTGCGATTCTCCTGCCGCTTTTTTCTTCTCTGCTCGTCGGCGTCAGCGACTGCGCTGATGCTGCTGCTGTTTTCTGCTCTGCTCGTCGGAGTCTGCGACTGCGCATCTCCTGCTGCTGTTTTTTACTCTGCTCGTCGGCGTCGGCAACTGCGCTGATCCTGCTGATGTTTTCTGCTCTGCTCATCGGCGTCAGCGACTGGGCTGATCCTGCTGCTGTTTTCTGCTGTGCTCGTCTGCGTCAGCGAATGCGCTGATCCTGTTGCTGTTTCCTGCTCTGCTCGTCGCCGTCGGCGACTTCACTGGTCCTGCTGTTGTTTTCTGCTCTGATCGCCGGCGTCAGCGACTGCGCTGGTCCTGCTGCTGTTTTCTTCTCTGCTCGTCGGCATCTGCGCTGGTCCTGCTGCTGTTTTCTGCACTGCTCATCGGCGTCGGCGACTGCGCTGATCCTGCTGCTGTTTTCTGCTCTCCTCGTAGGCGTCGCCGACTGCGCTGGTCCTGCTGCTGTTTTCTGCTCTGCTCGTCGGCGACTGCGTTGATCCTGCTGCTGTTTTCTGCTCTGCTCGTCGGCGACTGCGCTGGCCCTGCTGCTGTTTTCTGCAGTGCTCATCGGCGTCTTCGACTGCGCATCTCCTGCCGCTTTTTTCTCCTCTGCTCGTCGGCGTCAGCAACTGCGCTGATCCTGCTGCTGTTTTCTGCTCTGCTCGTCGGAGTCTGCGACTGCGCATCTCCTGCTGCTGTTTTTTACTCTGCTCGTCGGCGTCGGCAACTGCGCTGATCCTGCTGATGTTTTCTGCTCTGCTCATCGGCGTCAGCGACTGGGCTGATCCTGCTGCTGTTTTCTGCTGTGCTCGTCTGCGTCAGCGAATGCGCTGATCCTGTTGCTGTTTCCTGCTCTGCTCGTCGCCGTCGGCGACTTCACTGGTCCTGCTGTTGTTTTCTGCTCTGATCGCCGGCGTCAGCGACTGCGCTGGTCCTGCTGCTGTTTTCTTCTCTGCTCGTCGGCATCTGCGCTGGTCCTGCTGCTGTTTTCTGCACTGCTCATCGGCGTCGGCGACTGCGCTGATCCTGCTGCTGTTTTCTGCTCTCCTCGTAGGCGTCGCCGACTGCTGTTTTCTGCTCTGCTCGTCGGCGACTGCGTTGATCCTGCTGCTGTTTTCTGCTCTGCTCGTCGGCGACTGCGCTGGCCCTGCTGCTGTTTTCTGCAGTGCTCATCGGCGTCTTCGACTGCGCATCTCCTGCCGCTTTTTTCTGCTCTGCACGTTGGCGTCAGCGACTGCGCTGATCCTGCTGCTGTTTTCTGCTCTGCTCGTCGGCGTCTGCGACTGCGCATCTCTTGCTGCTGTTTTTTGCTCTGCTCGTCGGCGTCGGCAACTGGGCTGATCCTGCTGCTGTTTTCTGCTGTGCTCGTCTGCGTCAGCGAATGCGCTGATCCTGCTGCTGTTTCCTGCTCTGCTCGGCGCCGTCGGCGACTTCACTGGTCCTGCTGTTGTTTTCTGCTCTGATCGCCGGTGTCAGCGACTGCGCTGGTCCTGCTGCTGTTTTCTTCTCTGCTCGTCGGCGTCTGCGCTGGTCCTGCTGCTGTTTTCTGTTCTGCTCGTCTGCGACTGCGCTGGTCCTGCTGTTGTTTTCGCCTCTGCTCGTCGGCGTCTGCTCTGCTCATCGGCGTCTGCGACTGCGCTGGTCCTGCTGCTGTTTTCTGCTCTGCTCATTGGCGTCTGCGACTGCGCATCTCCTGCTGCTTTTTTCTGCTCTGCTCGTCGGCGTCAGCGACTGCGCTGACCCTGCTGCTGTTTTCTGCTCTGATCGTCTGCGACTGCGCATCTCCTGCTGCTGTTTTTTGCTCTGCTCGTCGGCGTCGGCGACTGCGCTTATCCTGCTGCTGTTTTCTGCTCTGCTCGTCGGCGTCTGCGACTGCGCATCTCCTGCTGCTGTTTTCTGCTCTGCTCGTCTGCGTCAGCGAATGCGCTGATCCTGCTGCTGTTTCCTGCTCTGCTCGTCGCCGTCGACGACTGCACTAGTCCTGCTGTTGTTTTCTTCTCTGCTCGTCGGCGTCTTCTCTGCTCGTCGGCGTCTGCGACTGCGCTGGTCCTGCTGCTGTTTTCTGCTCTGCTCGTCTGCGACTGCGCTGGTCCTGCTGCTGTTTTCTGCTCTGCTCGTCGGCGACTGCGCTGGTCCTGCTGCTGTTTTCTGCGCTGCTCGTCGGCGACTGTGCTGATCCTGCTGCTGTTTTCTGCTCTGCTCGTCGCGACTGTGACTGCGCATCTCCTGCTGCTTTTTTCTGCTCTGCTCGTCGGCGTTAGCGACTGCGCTGCTCCTGCAGCTGTTTTCTGCTCTGCTCGTCGGCGTCTGCAACTGCGCATCTCCTGCCGCTGTTTTTTGCTCTGCTCTTCGGCGTCGGCGACTGCGCTGATCTTGCTGCTGTTTTCTGCTCTGCTTGTCTGCGTCAGCGAATGTGCTGATCCTGCTGCTGTTTCCTGCTCTGCTCGTCGCCGTCGGCGACTTCGCTGGTCCTGCTGTTGTTTTCTGCTGTGATCGTCAGCGTCGGCGTCAGCGCTGGTCCTGCTGCTTTTTTCTTCTCTGCTCGTCGGCGTCTGCTCTGCTCGTCGGCGTCTGCGCTGGTCCTGCTGCTGTTTTCTGCTCTGCTCGTCGGCGACTGCGCTGGTCCTGCTGTTGTTTTTGCCTCTGCTCGTCGGCGTCTGCTCTGCTCATCGGCATCTGTGACTGTGCTGGTCCTGCTGCTGTTTTCTTGCTCTGCTCGTTGGCGTCTGCGCTGGTCCTGCTGCTGTTTTCTGCACTGCTCATCGGCGTCGGCGACTGCGCTGATCCTGCTGCTGTTTTCTGCTCTGCTCGTAGGCCTTGGCGACTGCGCTGGTCCTGCTGTTGTTTTCCGCACTGCTCATCGGCGTCGGCGACTGCGCTGATCCTGCTGCTGTTTTCTGCTCTGCTTGTAGGCGTCGCCGACTGCGCTGGTCCTGCTGCTGTTTTCTTCTCTGCTCGTCGGCGACTGTGCTGGTCCTGCTGCTGTTTTCTGCTCTGCTCGTAGGCGTCGGCAACTGCGCTGGTCCTGCTGTTGTTTTCTGCAATGCTCGTCGCCGTCGGCGACTGCGCTGGTCCTGCTGTTGTTTTCTGCTCTGATCGTCGGCATCAGCAACTGCGCTGGTCCTGCTGCTGTTTTCTTCTCTGCTCGTCGGCGTCTGCTCTGCTCGTCGGCGTCTGAGACTGCGCTGGTCCTGCTGCTGTTTTCTGCTCTGCTCGTCTGCGACTGCGCTTGTCCTGCTGCTGTTTTCTGCTCTGCTCGTCGGCGACTGCGCTGGTCCTGCTGCTGTTTTCTGCGCTGCTCATCGGCGTCGGCGACTGTGCTGATCTGCTGCTGTTTTCTGCTCTGCTCTGCTCGTCGGCGACTGCGACTGCGCTGATCCTGCAGCTGTTTTCTGCTCTGCTCGTCGGCGTCTGCGACTGCGCATCTCCTGCTGCTGTTTTTTGCTCTGCTCGTCGGCGTCGGCGAATGCACTGATCCTGCTGCTGTTTTCTGCTCTGCTCATCGGCGTCAGCGACTAGGCTCATCCTGCTGCTGTTTTCTGCTCTGCTCGTCTGCCTCAGCGAATGTGCTGATCCTGCTGCTGTTTCCTGCACTGCTCGTCGCCGTCGGCGACTTCGCTGGTCCTGCTGTTGTTTTCTGCTCTGATCGCCGGCGTCAGCGACAGTGCTGGTCCTGCTGCTGATTTATTCTCTGCTCGTCGGCGTCTGCGCTGGTCTTGCAGCTGTTTACTGCTCTGCTTGTCAGCGACTGCGCTGGTCCTGCTGTTGTTTTCGCCTCTGCTCGTCGGCGTCTGCTCTGCTCATCGGCGTCTGCGACTGCGCTGGTCCTGCTGCTGTTTTCTGCTCTGCTCGTTGGCGACTGCGCTGGTCCTGCTGCTGTTTTCTGCACTGCTCGTCGGCGTTGGCGACTGCGCTGATCCTGTTTCTGTTTTCTGCTCTGCTCGTCGGCGACTGCTCTGGACCTGCTGCCTTTTTCTGCACTGCTCATCGGCGTTGGTGACAGCGTTGATCCTGCTGCTGTTTTCTGCTCTGCTCGTTGGCGTCAGCGACTGCGCTGATCCTGCTGCTGTTTTCTGCTCTGCTCGTCGGAGTCTGCGACTGCGCATCTCCTGCTGCTGTTTTTTGCTCTGCTCGTCGGCATCGGCAACTGCACTGATCCTGCTGATGTTTTCTGCTCTGCTCATCGGCGTCAGCGACTGGGCTGATCCTGCTGCTGTTTTCTGCTGTGCTCGTCTGCGTCAGCGAATGCGCTGATCCTGTTGCTATTTCCTGCTCTGCTCGTCGCCGTCGGCGACTTCACTGGTCCTGCTGTTGTTTTCTGCTCTGATCGCCGGCGTCAGCGACTGCGCTGGTCCTGCTGCTGTTTTCTTCTCTGCTCGTCGGCGTCTGCGCTGGTCCTGCTGCTGTTTTCTGCTCTGCTCGTCGGCGACTGCGCTGGTCCTGCTGTTGTTTTCGCCTCTGCTCGTCGGCAAATGCTCTGCTCATCGGCGTCTGCGACTGCGCTGGTCCTGCTGCTGTTTTCTGCTCTGCTCATTGGCGTCTGCGACTGCGCATCTCCTGCTGCTGTTTTTTGCTCTGCTCGTCGGCGTCAACGACTGCGCTTATCCTGCTGCTGTTTTCTGCTCTGCTCGTCGGCGTCTGCGACTGCGCATCTCCTGCTGCTGTTTTTTGCTCTGCTCGTCGGCGACTGCGCTTGTCCTACTGATGTTTTCTGCTCTGCTCATCGGCGTCGGCTACTGCGCTGATCCTGCTGCTGTTTTCTGCTCTGCTCGTCTGCGTCAGCGAATGCGCTGATCCTGCTGCTGTTTCCTGTTCTGCTCGTCGCCGTCGGCGACTGCGCTGGTCCTGCTGTTGTTTTCTGCTCTGATCGTCGGCGTCCGCGACTGCGCTGGTCCTGCTGCTGTTTTCTTCTCTGCTCGTCGGCGTCTGCTTTGCTCGTCGGCGTCTGCGACTGCGCTGGTCCTGCTGCTGTTTTCTGCTCTGCTCGTCTGCGACTGCGCTGTTCCTGCTGCTGTTTTCTGCTCTGCTCGTCGGCGACTGCGCTGGTCCTGCTGCTGTTTTCTGTGCTGCTCATCGGCGTCGGCGACTTCGCTGATCCTGCTGCTGTTTTCTGCTCTGCTTGTCTGCGTCAGCGAATGTACTGATCCTGCTGCTGTTTCCTGCTCTGCTCGTCGCCGTCGGCGACTTCGCTGGTCCTGCTGTTGTTTTCTGCTGTGATCGCTGGCGTCGGCGACAGCACTGGTCCTGCTGCTGTTTTCTTCTCTGCTCGTCGGCGTCTGCTCTGCTCATCGGCGTCTGCGCTGGTCCTGCTGCTGTTTTCTGCTCTGCTCGTCGGCGACTGCGCTGGTCCTGCTGTTGTTTTTGCCTCTGCTCGTCGGCATCTGCTCTGCTCATCGGCGTCTGCGACTGCGCTGGTCCTGCTGCTGTTTTCTGCTCTACTCGTTGGCGACTGCGCTGGTCCTGCTGCTGTTTTCTGCACTGCTCATCGGCGTCGGCGACTACGCTGATCCTGCTGCTGTTTTCTGCACTGCTCATCGGCGTCGGCGACTGCGCTGATCCTGCTGCTGTTTTCTGCTCTGCTCGTAGGCGTCGGCGACTGCGCTGGTCCTGCTGTTGTTTTCTGCACTGCTCATCGGCGTCGGTGACTGCGCTGATCCTGTTGCTGTTTGCTGCTCTGCTTTTAGGCGTCGCCGACTGCGCTGATCCTGCTGCAGTTTTCTTCTCTGCTCGTCGGCGACTGCGCTGGTCCTGCTGCTGTTTTCTGCTCTGCTCATCGGCGTCGGCGACTGCGCTGATCCTGCTGCTGTTTTCTGCTCTGCTTGTAGGCGTCGCCGACTGCGCTGATCCTGCTGCTGTTTTCTTCTCTGCTCGTCGGCGACTGCGCTGGTCATGCTGCTGTTTTCTGCTCTGCTCGTAGGCGTCGGCGACTGCGCTTGTCCTGCTGTTGTTTTCTGCAATGCTCGTCGCCGTTGGCGACTGCGCTGGTCCTGCTGTTGTTTTCTGCTCTGATCGTCGGCGTCAGCGACTGTGCTGGTCCTGCTGCTGTTTTCTTCTCTGCTCGTCGGCGTCTGCTCTGCTCGTTGGCGTCTGCGACTGCGCTGGTCCTGCTGCTGTTTTCTGCACTGCTCGTCGCGGTCGGTGGCTGCGCTGGTCCTGCTGTTGTTTTCTGCTCTGATCGCCGGCGTCGGCGACTGCGCTGGTCCTGCTGCTGTTTTATTCTCTGCTCGTCGGCGTCTGCGCTGGTCCTGCTGGTGTTTTCTGCACTGTTTATCGGCGTCTGCGACTGCGCTGGTCCTGCTGCTGTTTTCTGCACTGCTCATCGGCGTCTGCGACTGCGCTGGTCCTGCTGTTGTTTTCGCCTCTGCTCGTCGGCGTCTGCTCTGCTCATCGTCGTGTGCGACTGCGCTGGTCCTGCTGCTGTTTTCTGCTCTGCTCGTCGGCGACTGCGCTGTTCCTGCTGCTGTTTTCTGCACTGCTCATCAGCGTCTGCGACTGCGCTGATCCTGCTGCTGTTTTCTGCTCTGTTCGTCGGCGTCAGCGATGGTCCTGCTTCTGTTTTCTGCACTGCTCATCGGCGTCGGCGACTGTGCTGAACCTGCTGCTGTTTTCTGCACTGCTCGTCAGAGTCGGCGACTGCGCTGATCCTGCTGCTGTTTTCTTCTCTCCTTGTAGGCGTCGCCGACTGCGCTGGTCCTGCTGCTGTTTTCTGCTCTGCTCGTCGGCGACTGCGTTGATCCTGCTGCTGTTTTCTGCTCTGCTCGTCGGCGACTGCGCTGGCCATGCTGCTGTTTTCTGCACTGCTCATCGGCGTCGGTGACTGCGTTGATCCTGCTGCTGTTTTCTGCTCTGCTCGTAGGCGTCGGCGACTGCGCTGGTCCTGCTGCTGTTTTCTGCACTGCTCATCGGCGTCGGCGGCTGCGCTGGTCCTGCTGCTGTTTTCTGCTCTGCTCGTAGGCGTCGGCGACTGCGCTGGTCCTGCTGCTGTTTTCTGCACTGCTCATCGGCGTCGGCGGCTGCGCTGGTCCTGCTGCTTTTTTCTGCTCTGCTCGTCGGCGAATGTGCTGGTCCTGCTGCTGTTTTCTGCACTGCTCGTAGGCGTCGGCGACTCCGCTGGTCCTGCTGCTGTTTTCTGCACTGCTAATCGGCGTCGGCGACTGCGCTGATCCTGCTTCTGTTTTCTGCTCTGCTCGTCGGCGACTGCGCTGGACCTGCTGCTGTTTTCTGCACTGCTCATCGGCGTTGGCGCCAGCGTCGATCCTGCTGCTGTTTTCTGCTCCACTCGTTGGCGTCTTCGACTGCGCATCTCCTGCTGCTGTTTTCTGCTCTGCTCGTCGGCGTCTGCTACTGCGCATCTCTTGCTGCTGTTTTTTGCTCTGCTCGTCAGCGTCGGCAACTGCGCTGATCCTGCTGCTGTTTTCTGCTCTGCTCATCGGCGTCAGCGACTGGGCTGATCCTGCTGGTGTTTTCTGCTGTGCTCGTCTGCGTCAGCGAATGCGCTGATCCTGCTGCTGTTTCCTGCTCTGCTCGTCGCCATCGGCGACTTCACTGGTCCTGCTGTTGTTTTCTGCTCTGATCGCCGGCGTCAGCGACTGCGCTGGTCCTGCTGCTGTTTTATTCTCTGCTCGTCGGCGTCTGCGCTGGTCCTGCTGCTGTTTTCTGCTCTGCTCGTCGGCGACTGCGCTGGTCCTGCTGTTGTTTTCGCCTCTGCTCGTCGGCGTCTGCTCTGCTCATAGGCGTCTGTGACTGCGCTGGTCCTGCTGCTGTTTTCTGCTCTGCTCATTGGCGTACGCGACTGCGCATCTCCTGCTGCTTTTTTCTGCTCTGCTCGTCGGCGTCAGCGACTGTGCTGACCCTGCTGCTGTTTTCTGCTCTGATCGTCTGCGACTGCGCATCTCCTGCTGCTGTTTTTTGCTCTGCTCGTCGGCGTCTGCGACTGCGCATCTCCTGCTGCTGTTTTTTGCTCTGCTCGTCGGCTACTGCGCTTGTCCTACTGCTGTTTTCTGCTCTGCTCATCGGCGTCTGCTACTGCGCTGATCCTGCTGCTGTTTTCTGCTCTGCTCGTCTGCGTCAGCGAATGCTCTGATCCTGCTGCTGTTTCCTGCTCTGCTCGTCGCCGTCGACGACTGCGCTGGTCCTGCTGTTGTTTTCTGCTCTGATCGCCGGCGTCGGCGACTGCGCTGGTCCTGCTGCTGTTTTCTGCACTGCTCGTCGCGGTCGGCGGCTGCGCTGGTCCTGCTGTTGTTTTCTGCTCTGATCGCCGGCGTCGGCGACTGCGCTGGTCCTGCTGCTGTTTTCTTCTCTGCTTGTCGGCGTCTGCGCTGGTCCTGCAGGTGTTTTCTGCACTGTTTATCGGCGTCTGCGACTGCGCTGGTCCTGCTGCTGTTTTCTGCTCTGCTCGTCGGCGACTGCGCTGGTCCTGCTGGTGTTTTCTGCACTGCTCATCGGCGTCGGCGACTGCGCTGGTCCTGCTGTTGTTTTCGCCTCTGCTCGTCGGCGTCTGCTCTGCTCATCGTCGTCTGCGACTGCGCTGGTCCTGCTGCTGTTTTCTGCTGTGCTCGTCGGCGACTGCGCTGTTCCTGCTGCTGTTTTCTGCACTGCTCATCAGCGTCTGCGACTGCGCTGATCCTGCTGCTGTTTTCTGCTCTGCTCGTAGGCGTCGCCGACTGCGCTGGTCCTTCTGCTGTTTTCTTCACTGCTCATCGGCGTCTGCGACTACATTGATCCTGCTGCTGTTTTCTGCTCTGCTAGTAGGCGTAGGCGTCGGCGACTGCGCTGGTCCTGCTGCTGTTTTCTGCACTGCTCATCGGCGTCGGCGACTGCGCTGATCCTGCTGCTGTTTTCTGCTCTCCTCGTAAGCGTCGCTGACTGCGCTGGTCCTGCTGCTGTTTTCTGCTCTGCTCGTCGGCGACTGCGTTGATCCTGCTGCTGTTTTCTGCTCTGCTCGTCGGCGACTGCGCTGGCCCTGCTGCTGTTTTCTGCACTGCTCATCGGCGTCGGTGACTGCGTTGATCCAGCTGCTGTTTTCTGCTCTGCTCGTAGGTCGTCGGCGACTGCGCTGGTCCTGCTGCTGTTTTCTGCACTGCTCATCGGCGTCGGCGGCTGCGCTGGTCCTGCTGCTTTTTTCTGCTCTGCTCGTCGGCGACTGCGCTGGTCCTGCTGTTGTTTTCGCCTCTGCTCGTCGGCCTCTGCTCTGCTCACAGGCGTCTGTGACTGTGCTGGTCCTGCTGCTGTTTTCTGCTCTGCTCATTGGCGTACGCGACTGCGCATCTCCTGCTGCTTTTTTCTGCTCTGCTCGTCGGCGTCAGCGACTGCGCTGACCCTGCTGCTGTTTTCTGCTCTGATCGTCTGCGACTGCGCATCTCCTGCTGCTGTTTTTTGCTCTGCTCGTCGGCGTCAGCGACTGCGCTTATCCTGCTGCTGTTTTCTGCTCTGCTCGTCGGCGTCTGCGACTGCGCATCTCCTGCTGCTGTTTTTTGCTCTGCTCGTCGGCTACTGCGGTTGTCCTACTGCTGTTTTCTGCTCTGCTCATCGGCGTCGGCTACTGCGCTGATCCTGCTGCTGTTTTCTGCTCTGCTCGTCTGCGTCAGCGAATGCTCTGATCCTGCTGCTGTTTCCTGCTCTGCTCTGTCGCGGTCGGCGGCTGCGCTGGTCCTGCTGTTGTTTTCTGCTCTGATCGCCGGCGTCGGCGACTGTGCTGGTCCTGCTGCTGTTTTCTTCTCTGCTCGTCGGCGTCTGCGCTGGTCATGCTGGTGTTTTCTGCACTGTTTATCGGCGTCTGCGACTGCGCTGGTCCTGCTGCTGTTTTCTGCTCTGCTCGTCGGCGACTGCGCTGGTCCTGCTGGTGTTTTCTGCACTGCTCATCGGCGTCGGCGACTGCGCTGGTCCTGCTGTTGATTTCGCCTCTGCTTGTCGGCGTCTGCTCTGCTCATCGTCGTCTGCGACTGCGCTGGTCCTGCTGCTGTTTTCTGCTCTGCTCGTCGGCGACTGCTCTGTTCCTGCTGCTGTTTTCTGCACTGCTCATCAGCGTCTGCGACTGCGCTGATCCTGCTGCTGTTTTCTGCTCTGCTCGTAGGCGTCGCCGACTGCACTGGTCCTGCTGCTGTTTTCTTCACTGCTGATCGGCGTCTGCGACTGCATTGATCCTGCTGCTGTTTTCTGCTCTGCTCGTAGGCGTAGGCGTCGGCGACTGCGCTGGTCCTGCTGCTGTTTTCTGCACTGCTCATCGGCGTCGGCGACTGCGCTGATCCTGCTGCTGTTTTCTGCTCTGCTCGTCGGCGACTGCGTTGATCCTGCTGCTGTTTTCTGCTCTGCTCGTCGGCGACTGCGCTGGCCCTGCTGCTGTTTTCTGCACTGCTCATCGGCGTCGGTGACTGCGTTGATCCTGCTGCTGTTTTCTGCTCTGCTCGTAGGCGTCGGCGACTGCGCTGGTCCTGCTGCTGTTTTCTGCTCTCCTCGTAGGCGTCGCCGACTGCGCTGGTCCTCCTGCTGTTTTCTGCTCTGCTCGTCGGCGACTGCGTTGATCCTGCTGCTGTTTTCTGCTCTGCTCGTCGGCGACTGCGCTGGCCCTGCTGCTGTTTTCTGCACTGCTCATCGGCGTCGGTGACTGCGTTGATCCTGCTGCTGTTTTCTGCTCTGCTCGTAGGCGTCGGCGACTGCACTGGTCCTGCTGCTGTTTTCTGCACTGCTCATCGGCGTCGGCGGCTGCGCTGGTCCTGCTGCTTTTTTCTGCTCTGCTCGTCGGCGACTGTGCTGGTCCTGCTGCTGTTTTCTGCACTGCTCATAGGCGTCGGCGACTCCGCTGGTCCTGCTGCTGTTTTTTGCACTGCTCATCGGGGTCGGCGACTGTGCTGATCCTGCTGCTGTTTTCTGCTCTGCTCGTAGGCGTCGGCGACTGCGCTGGTCCTGCTGCTGTTTTCTGCACTGCTAATCGGCGTCGGCGACTGCGCTGATCCTGCTTCTGTTTTCTGCTCTGCTCGTCGGCGACTGCGCTGGACCTGCTGCTGTTTTCTGCACTGCTTATCGGCGTTGGCGACAGCGTTGATCCTGCTACTGTTTTCTGCTCTGCTCGTTGGCGTCTTCGACTGCGAATCTCCTGCCGCTTTTTTCTGCTCTGCACGTCGGCGTCAGCGACTGCGCTGATCCTGCTGCTGTTTTCTGCACTGCTCGTCGGCGTCTGCGACTGCGCATCTCTTGCTGCTGTTTTTTGCTCTGCTCGTCGGCGTCGGCAACTGGGCTGATCCTGCTGCTGTTTTCTTCTGTGCTCGTCTGCGTCAGCGAATGCGTTGATCCTGCTGCTGTTTCCTGCTCTGCTCGTCGCCGTCGGCGACTTCACTGGTCCTGCTGTTGTTTTCTGCTCTGATCGCCGGCGTCAGCGACTGCGCTGGTCCTGCTGCTGTTTTCTTCTCTGCTCGTCGGCGTCTGCGCTGGTCCTGCTGCTGTTTTCTGCGCTGCTCGTCGGCGACTGCGCTGGTCCTGCTGTTGTTTTCGCCTCTGCACGTCGGCGTCTGCTCTGCTCATCGGCGTCTCCGACTGCGCTGGTCCTGCTGCTGTTTTCTGCTCTGCTCATTGGCGTCTGCGACTGCGCATCTCCTGCTGCTTTTTTCTGCTCTGCTCGTCGGCGTCAGCGACTGCACTGACCCTGCTGCTGTTTTTTGCTATGCTCGTCGGCGTCAGCGACAGTGCTTATCCTGCTGCTGTTTTCTGCTCTGCTCGTCGGCGTCTGCGACTGCGCATCTCCTGCTGCTGTTTTTTGCTCTGCTCGTCGGCGACTGCGCTTGTCCTACTGCTGTTTTCTGCTCTGCTCATCGGCGTAGGCTACTGCGCTGATCCTGCTGCTGTTTTCTGCTCTGCTCGTCTGCGTCAGCGAATGCGCTGTTCCTGCTGCTGTTTCCTGCTCTGCTCGTCGCCGTCGACGACTGCCCTGGTCCTGCTGTTGTTTTCTGCTCTGATCGTCGGCGTCGGCGACTGCGCTGGTCCTGCTGCTTTTTTCTTCTCTGCTCGTCGGCGTCTGCTCTGCTCGTCGGCGTCTGCGACTGCGCTGGTCCTGCTGCTGTTTTCTGCTCTGCTCGTCTGCGACTGCGCTGGTCCTGCTGCTGTTTTCTGCTCTGCTCGTCGGCGACTGCGCTGGTCCTGCTGCTGTTTTCTGCGCTGCTCATCGGCGTCGGCGACTGTGCTGATCCTGCTGCTGTTTTCTGCTCTGCTCGTAGGCGTCGGCGACTGCGCTGGTCCTGCTGCTGTTTTCTGCACTGCTCATCGGCGTCGGCGACTGCGCTGATCCTGCTGCTGTTTTCTGCTCTGCTCGTCGCGACTGCGACTGCGCATCTCCTGCTGCTTTTTTCTGCTCTGCTCGTCGGCGTTAGCGACTGCGCTGCTCCTGCAGCTGTTTTCTGCTCTGCTCGTCGGCGTCTGCAACTGCGCATCTCCTGCCGCTGTTTTTTGCTCTGCTCGTCGGCGTCGGTGACTGCGCTGATCCTGCTGCTGTTTTCTGCTCTGCTTGTCTGCGTCAGCGAATGTGCTGATCCTGCTAATGTTTCCTGCTCTGCTCGTCGCCGTCGGCGACTTCGCTGGTCCTGCTGTTGTTTTCTGCTGTGATCGCCAGTGTCAGCGACAGCGCTGGTCCTGCTGCTGTTTTCTTCTCTGCTCGTCGTCGTCTGCTCTGCTCGTCGGCGTCTACGCTGGTCCTGCTGCTGTTTTCTGCTCTGCTCGTCGGAGACTGCGCTGGTCCTGCTGTTGTTTTTGCCTCTGCTCGTCGGCGTCTGCTCTGCTCATCGGCATCTGCGACAGCGCTGGTCCTGCTGCTGTTTTCTTGCTCTGCTCGTTGGCGACTGCGCTGGTCCTGCTGCTGTTTTCTGCACTGCTCATCTGCGTCGGCGACTGCGCTGGTCCTGCTGTTGTTTTTGCCTCTGCTCGTCGGCGTCTGCTCTGCTCATCGGCATCTGCGACTGCGCTGGTCCTGCTGCTGTTTTCTTGCTCTGCTCGTTGGCGACTGCGCTGGTCCTGCTGCTGTTTTCTGCACTGCTCATCTGCGTCAGCGACTGCGCAGATCCTGCTGCTGTTTTCTGCTCTGCTCGTAGGCCTCGGCGACTGCGCTTATCCTGCTGCTGTTTTCTGCTCTGCTCGTAGGCGTCGGCGACTGCGCTGGTCCTGCTGTTGTTTTCTGCACTGCTCATCGGCGTCGGCGACTGCGCTGATCCTGCTGCTGTTTTCTGCTCTGCTTGTAGGCGTCGCCGACTGCGCTGGTCCTGCTGCTGTTTTCTTATCTGCTCGTCGGCGACTGCGCTGGTCCTGCTGCTGTTTTCTGCTCTGCTCGTAGGCGTCGGTGACTGCGCTGGTCCTGCTGCTGTTTTCTGCACTGCTCGTCTGCGTCAGCGAATGCTCTGATCCTGCTGCTGTTTCCTGCTCTGCTCGTCGCCGTGGACGACTGCGCTGGTCCTGCTGTTGTTTTCTGCTCTGATCGCCGGCGTCGGCGACTGCGCTGGGCCTGCTGCTGTTTTCTGCACTGCTCGTCGCGGTCGGTGGCTGCGCTGGTCCTGCTGTTGTTTTCTGCTCTGATCGCCGGCGTCGGCGACTGCGCTGGTCCTGCTGCTGATTTCGTCTCTGCTTGTCGGCGTCTGCGCTGGTCCTGCTGGTGTTTTCTGCACTGTTTATCGGCGTCTGCGACTGCGCTGGTCCTGCTGCTGTTTTCTGCTCTGCTCGTCGGCGACTGCGCTGGTCCTGCTGGTGTTTTCTGCACTGCTCATCGGCGTCGGCGACTGCGCTGGTCCTGCTGTTGTTTTCGCCTCTGCTCGTCGGCGTCTGCTCTGCTCATCGTCGTCTGCGACTGCACTGGTCCTGCTGCTGTTTTCTGCTGTGCTCGTCGGCGACTGCGCTGTTCCTGCTGCTGTTTTCTGCACTGCTCATCAGCGTCTGCGACTGCGCTGATCCTGCTGCTGTTTTCTGCTCTGCTCGTAGGCGTCGCCGACTGCGCTGGTCCTTCTGCTGTTTTCTTCACTGCTCATCGGCGTCTGCGACTGCATTGATCCTGCTGCTGTTTTCTGCTCTGCTCGTAGGCGTAGGCGTCGGCGACTGCGCTGGTCCTGCTGCTGTTTTCTGCACTGCTCATCGGCGTCGGCGACTGCGCTGATCCTGCTGCTGTTTTCTGCTCTCCTCGTAGGCGTCGCCGACTGCGCTGGTCCTGCTGCTGTTTTCTGCTCTGCTCGTCGGCGACTGCGTTGATCCTGCTGCTGTTTTCTGCTCTGCTCGTCGGCGACTGCGCTGGCCCTGCTGCTGTTTTCTGCACTGCTCATCGGCGTCGGTGACTGCGTTGATCCTGCTGCTGTTTTCTGCTCTGCTCGTAAGCGTCGGATACTGCGCTGGTCCTGCTGCTGTTTTCTGCACTGCTCATCGGCGTCGGCGGCTGCGCTGGTCCTGCTGCTTTTTTCTGCTCTGCTCGTCGGCGACTGCGCTGGTCCTGCTGTTGTTTTCGCCTCTGCTCGTCGGCCTCTGCTCTGCTCATAGGCGTCTGTGACTGCGCTGGTCCTGCTGCTGTTTTCTGCTCTGCTCATTGGCGTACGCGACTGCGCATCTCCTGCTGCTTTTTTCTGCTCTGCTCGTCGGCGTCAGCGACTGCGCTGACCCTGCTGCTGTTTTCTGCTCTGATCGTCTGCGACTGCGCATCTCCTGCTGCTGTTTTTTGCTCTGCTCGTCGGCGTCAGCGACTGCGCTTATCCTGCTGCTGTTTTCTGCTCTGCTCGTCGGCGTCTGCGACTGCGCATCTCCTGCTGCTGTTTTTTGCTCTGCTCGTCGGCTACTGCACTTGTCCTACTGCTGTTTTCTGCTCTGCTCATCGGCGTAGGCTACTGCGCTGATCCTGTTGCTGTTTTCTGCTCTGCTCGTCTGCGTCAGCGAATGCTCTGATCCTGCTGCTGTTTCCTGCTCTGCTCGTCGCCGTCGACGACTGCGCTGGTCGTGCTGTTGTTTTCTGCTCTGATCGCCGGCGTCGGCGACTGCGCTGGTCCTGCTGCTGTTTTCTGCACTGCTAATCGGCGTCGGCGACTGCGCTGATCCTGCTTCTGTTTTCTGCTCTGCCCGTCGGCGACTGCGCTGGACCTGCTGCTGTTTTCTGCCCTGCTCATCGGCGTTGGCGACAGCGTTGATCCTGCTGCTGTTTTCTGCTCTGCTCGTTGGCGTCTTCGACTGTGCATCTCCTGGCGCTTTTTTCTGCTCTGCTCGTCGGCGTCAGCGACTGTGATGATCCTGCTGCTGTTTTCTGCTCTGCTCGTCGGCGTCTGCTACTGCGCATCTCTTGCTGCTGTTTTTTGCTCTGCTCGTCAGCGTCGGCAACTGCGCTGATCCTGCTGCTGTTTTCTGCTCTGCTCATTGGCGTCAGCGACTGAGCTGATCCTGCTGCTGTTTTCTGCTGTGCTCGTCTGCGTCAGCGAATGCGCTGATCCTGCTGCTGTTTCCTGCTCTGCTCGTCGCCGTCGGCGACTTCACTGGTCCTGCTGTTGTTTTCTGCTCTGATCGCCGGCGTCAGCGACTGCGCTGGTCCCGCTGCTGTTTTATTCTCTGCTCGTCGGCGTCTGCGCTGGTCCTGCTGCTGTTTTCTGCTCTGCTCGTCGGCGACTGCGCTGGTCCTGCTGTTGTTTTCGTCTCTGCTCGTCGGCGTCTGCTCTGCTCATAGGCGTCTGTGACTGCGCTGGTCCTGCTGCTGTTTTCTGCTCTGCTCATTGGCGTACGCGACTGCGCATCTCCTGCTGCTTTTTTCTGCTCTGCTCGTCGGCGTCAGCGACTGCGCTGACGCTGCTGCTGTTTTCTGCTCTGATCGTCTGCGACTGCGCATCTCCTGCTGCTGTTTTTTGCTCTGCTCGTCGGCGTCAGCGACTGCGCTTATCCTGCTGCTGTTTTCTGCTCTGCTCGTCGGCGTCTGCGACTGCGCTGGTCCTGCTGCTGTTTTCTGCTCTGCTCGTCTGCGACTGCGCTGGTCCTGCTGCTGTTTTCTGCTCTGCTCGTCGGCAACTGCGCTGGTCCTGCTGCTGTTTTCTGCGCTGCTCATCGGCGTCGGCAACTGTGCTGATCCTGCTGCTGTTTTCTGCTCTGCTCGTAGGCGTCGGCGACTGCGCTGGTCCTGCTGCTGTTTTCTACACTGCTCATCGGCGTCGGCGACTGCGCATCTCCTGCTTCTTTTTTCTGCTCTGCTCGTCGGTGTTAGCGACTGCGCTGCTCCTGCAGCTGTTTTCTGCTCTGCTCGTCAGCGTCTGCAACTGCGCATCTCCTGCCGCTGTTTTTTGCTCTGCTCGTCGGCGTCGGCGACTGCGCTGATCCTGCTGCTGTTTTCTGCTCTGCTTGTCTGCGTCAGCGAATGTGCTGATCCTGCTGCTGTTTCTTGCTCTACTCGTCGCCGTCGGCGACAGCGCTGGTCCTGCTGCTGTTTTCTTCTCTGCTCGTCGGCGTCTGCTCTGCTCATCGGCGTCTGCGCTGGTCCTGCTGCTGTTTTCTGCTCTGCTCATCGGCGACTGCGCTGGTCCTGCTGTTGTTTTTGCCTCTGCTCGTCGGCGTCTGCTCTGCTCATCGGCATCTGCGACTGCGCTGGTCCTGCTGCTGTTTTCTTGCTCTGCTCGTTGGCGACTGCGCTGGTCCTGCTGCTGTTTTCTGCACTACTCATCGGCGTCGGCGACTGCGCTGATCCTGCTGCTGTTTTCTGCTCTGCTCGTAGGCCTTGGTGACTGCGCTGGTCCTGCTGCTGTTTTCTGCACTGCTCATCGGCGTCGGCGACTGCGCTTATCCTGCTGCTGTTTTCTGCTCTGCTCGTAGGCGTCGGCGACTGCGCTGGTCCTGCTGTTGTTTTCTGCACTGCTCATCGGCGTCGGCGACTGCGCTGATCCTGCTGCTGTTTTCTGCTCTGCTTGTAGGCGTCGCCGACTGCGCTGGTCCTGCTGCTGTTTTCTTCTCTGCTCGTCGGCGACTGCGCTGGTCCTGCTGCTGTTTTCTGCTCTGCTCGTAGGCGTCGGCGACTGCGGTGGTCCTGCTGTTGTTTTCTGCAATGCTCGTCGCCGTCGGCGACTGCGCTGGTCCTGCTGTTGTTTTCTGCTCTGATCGTCGGCGTCAGCGACTGCGCTGGTCCTGCTGCTGTTTTCTTCTCTGCTCGTCGGCGTCTGCTCTGCTCGTCGGCGTCTGAGACTGCGCTGGTCCTGCTGCTGTTTTCTGCTCTGCTCGTCGGCGACTGCGACTGATCCTGCAGCTGTTTTCTGCTCTGCTCGTCGGCGACTGCGACTGCGCTGATCCTGTAGCTGTTTTCTGCTCTGCTCGTCGGCGACTGCGACTGCGCTGATCCTGCAGCTGTTTTCTTCTCTGCTCGTCGGCGTCTGCTCTGCTCGTCGGCGTCTGAGACTGCGCTGATCCTGCTGCTGTTTTCTGCTCTGCTCGTCGGCGACTGCGACTGCGCTGATCCTGCAGCTGTTTTCTGCTCTGCTCGTCGGTGTCTGCACCTGCGCATCTCCTGCTGCTGTTTTTTGCTCTGCTCGTCGGCCTCGGCGACTGCGCTGGTCCTGCTGCTGTTTTCTGCTCTGCTCATCGGCGTCAGCGACTAGGCTCATCCTGCTGCTGTTTTCTGCTCTGCTCGTCTGCCTCAGCGAATGTGCTGATCCTGCTGCTGTTTCCTGCTCTGCTCGTCGCCGTCGGCGACTTCGCTGGTCCTGCTGTTGTTTTCTGCTCTGATCGCCGGCGTCAGCGACAGCGCTGGTCCTGCTGTTGTTTACTGCTCTGCTTGTCGGCGACTGCGCAGGTCCTGCTGTTGTTTTCGCCTCTCCTCGTCGGCGTCTGCTCTGCTCATCGGCGTCTGCGACTGCGCTGGTCCTGCTGCTGTTTTCTTCTCTGCTCGTTGGCGACTGCGCTGGTCCTGCTGCTGTTTTCTGCACTGCTCATCGGCGTTGACGACTGCGCTGATCCTGTTTCTGTTTTCTGCTCTGCTCGTCGGCGACTGCGCTGGACCTGCTGCTGTTTTCTTCACTGCTCATCGGCGTTGGCGACAGCGTTGATCCTGCTGCTGTTTTCTGCTCTGCTCGTTGGCGTCTTCGACTGCGCATCTCCTGCCGCTTTTTTCTTCTCTGCTCGTCGGCGTCAGTGACTGCGCTGATCCTGCTGCTGTTTTCTGCTCTGCTCGTCGGAGTCTGCGATTGCGCATCTCCTGCTGCTGTTTTTTGCTCTGCTCGTCGGCGTCGGCAACTGCACTGATCCTGCTGATGTTTTCTGCTCTGCTCATCGGCGTCAGCGACTGGGCTGATCCTGCTGCTGTTTTCTGCTGTGCTCATCTGCGTCAGCGAATGCGCTGATCCTGTTGCTGTTTCCTGCTCTGCTCGTCGCCGTCGGCGACTTCACTGTTCCTGCTGTTGTTTTCTCCTCTGATCGCCGGCGTCAGCGTCTGCGCTGGTCCTGCTGCTGTTTTCTTCTCTGCTCGTCGGCATCTGCGCTGGTCCTGCTGCTGTTTTCTGCTCTGCTCGTTGGCGACTGCGCTGGTCCTGCTGTTGTTTTCGCCTCTGCTCGTCGGCAAATGCTCTGCTCATCGGCGTCTGCGACTGCGCTGGTCCTGCTGCTGTTTTCTGCTCTGCTCATTGTCGTCTGCGCCTGCGCATCTCCTGCTGCTGTTTTTTGCTCTGCTCGTCGGCGTCAGCGACTGCGCTTATCCTGCTGCTGTTTTCTGCTCTGCTCGTCAGCGTCTGCGACTGCACATCTCCTGCTGCTGTTTTTTGTTCTGCTCGTCTGCGACTGCGCTTGTCCTACTGCTGTTTTCTGTTCTGCTCATCGGCGTCGGCTACTGCGCTGATCCTGCTGCTGTTTTCTGCTCTGCTCGTCTGCGTCAGCGAATGCGCTGATCCTGCTGCTGTTTCCTGCGCTGCTCGTCGCCGTCGGCGACTGCGCTGGTCCTGCTGTTGTTTTCTGCTCTGATCGTCGGCGTCCGCGACTGCGCTGGTCCTGCTGCTGTTTTCTTCTCTGCTCGTCGGCGTCTGCTCTGCTCGTCGGCGTCTGCGAATGCGCTGGTCCTGCTGCTGTTTTCTGCTCTGCTCGTCTGCGACTGCGCTGTTCCTGCTGCTGTTTTCTGCTCTGCTCGTCGGCTACTGCGCTGGTCCTGCTGCTGTTTTCTGCGCTGCTCATCGGTGTCGGCGACTTCGCTGATCCTGCTGCTGTTTTCTGCTCTGCTTGTCTGCGTCAGCGAATGTACTGATCCTGCTGCTGTTTCCTGCTCTGCTCGTCGCCGTCGGCGACTTCGCTGGTCCTGCTGCTGTTTTTTGATCTGCTCGTCGGTGTCGGCAACTGCGCTGATCCTGCTGCTGTTTTCTTCTCTGCTCATCGGCGTCAGCGACTGGGCTGATCCTGCTGCTGTTTTCTGCTGTGCTCATCTGCGTCAGCGAATGCGCTGATCCTGTTGCTGTTTCCTGCTCTGCTCATCGCCGTCGGCGACTTCACTGTTCCTGCTGTTGTTTTCTGCTCTGATCGCCGGCGTCAGCGTCTGCGCTGGTCCTGCTGCTGTTTTCTTCTCTGCTCGTCGGCATCTGCGCTGGTCCTGCTGCTGTTTTCTGCTCTGCTCGTTGGCGACTGCGCTGGTCCTGCTGTTGTTTTCGCCTCTGCTCGTCGGCAAATGCTCTGCTCATCGGCGTCTGCGACTGCGCTGGTCCTGCTGCTGTTTTCTGCTCTGCTCATTGTCGTCTGCGCCTGCGCATCTCCTGCTGCTGTTTTTTGCTCTGCTCGTCGGCGTCAGCGACTGCGCTTATCCTGCTGCTGTTTTCAGCTCTGCTCGTCGGCGTCTGCGACTGCACATCTCCTGCTGCTGTTTTTTGTTCTGCTCGTCGGCGACTGGGCTTGTCCTACTGCTGTTTTCTGCTCTGCTCATCGGCGTCGGCTACTGCGCTGATCCTGCTGCTGTTTTCTGCTCTGCTCATCTGCGTCAGCGAATGCGCTGATCCTGCTGCTGTTTCCTGCGCTGCTCGTCGCCGTCGGCGACTGCGCTGGTCCTGCTGTTGTTTTCTGCTCTGATCGTCGGCGTCCGCGACTGCGCTGGTCCTGCTGCTGTTTTCTTCTCTGCTCGTCGGCGTCTGCTCTGCTCGTCGGCGTCTGCGAATGCGCTGGTCCTGCTGCTGTTTTCTGCTCTGCTCGTCGGCGACGGCGCTGGTCCTGCTGCTGTTTTCTGCTCTGCTCGTCGGCGACGGCGCTGGTCCTGCTGCTGTTTTCTGCGCTGCTCATCGGCGTCGGCGACTTCGCTGATCCTGCTGCTGTTTTCTGCTCTGCTTGTCTGCGTCAGCGAATGTACTGATCCTGCTGCTGTTTCCTGCTCTGCTCGTCGCCGTCGGCGACTTCGCTGGTCCTGCTGTTGTTTTCTGCTGTGATCGCCGGCGTCGGCGACAGCGCTGGTCCTGCTGCTGTTTTCTGCACTGCTCATCGGTGTCGGCGACTGCGCTGATCCTGCTGCTGTTTTCTGCACTGCTCATCGGCGTCGGCGACTGCGCTGATCCTGCTGCTGTTTTCTGCTCTGCTCGTAGGCGTCGGCGACTGCACTGGTCCTGCTGTTGTTTTCTGCACTGCTCATCGGCGTCGGCGACTGCGCTGATCCTGTTGCTGTTTTCTGCTCTGCTTGTAGGCGTCGCCGACTGCGCTGATCCTGCTGCTGTTTTCTTCTCTGCTCGTCGGCGACTGCAATGGTCCTGCTGCTGTTTTCTGCTCTGCTCATCGGCGTCGGCGACTGCGCTGATCCTGCTGCTGTTTTCTGCTCTGCTTGTAGGCGTCGCCGACTGCGCTGATCCTGCTGCTGTTTTCTTCTCTGCTCGTCGGCGACTGCGCTGGTCCTGCTGCTGTTTTCTGCTCTGCTCGTAGGCGTCGGCGACTGCGCTGGTCCTGCGGTGTTTTTCTGCAATGCTCGTCGCCGTCGGCGACTGCGCTGGACCTGCTGTTGTTTTCTGCTCTGATCGTCGGCGTCGGCGACTGTGCTGGTCCTGCAGCTGTTTTCTTCTCTGCTCGTCGGCGTCTGCTCTGCTCGTCGGCGTCTGCGACTGCGCTGGTCCTGCTGCTGTTTTCTGCTCTGCTCGTCTGTGACTGCGCTGGTCCTGCTGGTGTTTTGTGGTCTGCTCGTCGGCGACTGCGTTTGTCCTGCTGCTGTTTTCTGCGCTGCTCATCGGTGTCGGCAACTGTGCTGATCCTGCTGCTGTTTTCTGCTCTGCTCGTAGGCGCCGGCGACTGCGCTGGTCCTGCTGCTGTTTTCTGCACTGCTCATCGGTGTCGGCGACTGTGCTGATCCTGCTGCTGTTTCCTGCTCTGCTCGTCGGCGACTGCGACTGCGCATCTCCTGCTGCTTTTTTCTGCTCTGCTCATCGGCGTCAGCTACTGCGCTGATCCTGCAGCTGTTTTCTGCTCTGCTCGTCGGCGTCTGCCACTCCGCATCTCCTGCTGCTGTTTTTTGCTCTGCTCGTCGGCGTCGGCGACTGCGCTGATCCTGCTGCTGTTTTCTGCTCTGCTCATCGGCGTCAGCGACTAGGCTGATCCTGCTGCTTTTTTCTGCTCTGCTCGTCTGCGTCAGCGAATGTGCTGATCCTGCTGCTGTTTCCTGCTCTGCTCGTCGCCGTCGGCGACTTCGCTGGTCCTGCGTTTGTTTTCTGCTCTGATCGCCGGCGTCAGCCACAGCGCTGGTCCTGCTGCTGTTTTCTTCTCTGCTCGTCGGCGTCTGAGCTGGTCCTGCTGCTGTTTTCTGCTCTGCTCGTCGGCGACTGCGCTGGTCCTGCTGTTGTTTTCGCCTCTGCTCGTCGGCGTCTGCTCTGCTCATCGGCGTCTGCGACTGCTCTGGTCCTGCCTCTGTTTTCTGCTCTGCTCGTTGGCGACTGCTCTGGTCCTGCTGCTGTTTTCTGCACTGCTCATCGGCGTCGGCGACTGCGCTGATCCTGCTGCTGGTTTCTGCTCTGCTCCTAGGCGTTGGCGACTGCGCTGGTCCAGCTGCTGTTTTCTGCTCTGCTCGTAGGCGTCGGCGACTGCGCTGGTCCTCCTGCTGTTTTCTGCACTGCTCCTTGGCGTCAGCGACTGCGTTGATCCTTCTGCTGTTTTCTAATCTGCACGTTGGCGTCTGCGACTGCGCATCTCCTGCTGCTTTTTTTTGCTCTACTCGTCGGCGTCAGCGACTGCGCTGATTCTGCTGCTGTTTTCTGCTCTGCTCGTCTGCGTCTGAGACTGCACATCTCCTGCTGCTGTTTTCTGCACTGCTCATCGGTGTCGGCGTCTGCGCTGGTCCTGCTGCTGTTTTTTGCACTGCTCATCGGCGTCGGCGGCTGCGCTGGTCCTGCTGCTTTTTTCTGCTCTGCTCGTCGGCGACTGTGCTGGTCCTGCTGCTGTTTTCTGCACTGCTCCTAGGCGTCGGCGACTCCGCTGGTCCTGCTGCTGTTTTCTGCACTGCTCATCGGCGTCGGCGACTGTGCTGATCCTGCTGCTGTTTTCTGCTCTGCTCGTAGGCGTCGGCGACTGCGCTGGTCCTGCTGCTGTTTTCTGCACTGCTAATCGGCGTCGGCGACTGCGCTGATCCTGCTGCTGTTTTCTGCTCTACTCGTTGGCGACTGCGCTGGTCCTGCTGTTGTTTTCGCCTCTGCTCGTCGGCAAATGCTCTGCTCATCGGCGTCTGCGACTGCGCTGGTCCTGCTGCTGTTTTCTGCTCTGCTCATTGTCGTCTGCGCCTGCGCATCTCCTGCTGCTGTTTTTTGCTCTGCTCGTCGGCGTCAGCGACTGCGCTTATCCTGCTGCTGTTTTCAGCTCTGCTCGTCGGCGTCTGCGACTGCACATCTCCTGCTGCTGTTTTTTGTTCTGCTCGTCGGCGACTGGGCTTGTCCTACTGCTGTTTTCTGCTCTGCTCATCGGCGTCGGCTACTGCGCTGATCCTGCTGCTGTTTTCTGCTCTGCTCATCTGCGTCAGCGAATGCGCTGATCCTGCTGCTGTTTCCTGCGCTGCTCGTCGCCGTCGGCGACTGCGCTGGTCCTGCTGTTGTTTTCTGCTCTGATCGTCGGCGTCCGCGACTGCGCTGGTCCTGCTGCTGTTTTCTTCTCTGCTCGTCGGCGTCTGCTCTGCTCGTCGGCGTCTGCGAATGCGCTGGTCCTGCTTCTGTTTTCTGCTCTGCTCGTCGGCGACGGCGCTGGTCCTGCTGCTGTTTTCTGCTCTGCTCGTCGGCGACGGCGCTGGTCCTGCTGCTGTTTTCTGCGCTGCTCATCGGCGTCGGCGACTTCGCTGATCCTGCTGCTGTTTTCTGCTCTGCTTGTCTGCGTCAGCGAATGTACTGATCCTGCTGCTGTTTCCTGCTCTGCTCGTCGCCGTCGGCGACTTCGCTGGTCCTGCTGTTGTTTTCTGCTGTGATCGCCGGCGTCGGCGACAGCGCTGGTCCTGCTGCTGTTTTCTGCACTGCTCATCGGTGTCGGCGACTGCGCTGATCCTGCTGCTGTTTTCTGCACTGCTCATCGGCGTCGGCGACTGCGCTGATCCTGCTGCTGTTTTCTGCTCTGCTCGTAGGCGTCGGCGACTGCACTGGTCCTGCTGTTGTTTTCTGCACTGCTCATCGGCGTCGGCGACTGCGCTGATCCTGTTGCTGTTTTCTGCTCTGCTTGTAGGCGTCGCCGACTGCGCTGATCCTGCTGCTGTTTTCTTCTCTGCTCGTCGGCGACTGCAATGGTCCTGCTGCTGTTTTCTGCTCTGCTCATCGGCGTCGGCGACTGCGCTGATCCTGCTGCTGTTTTCTGCTCTGCTTGTAGGCGTCGCCGACTGCGCTGATCCTGCTGCTGTTTTCTTCTCTGCTCGTCGGCGACTGCGCTGGTCCTGCTGCTGTTTTCTGCTCTGCTCGTAGGCGTCGGCGACTGCGCTGGTCCTGCGGTGTTTTTCTGCAATGCTCGTCGCCGTCGGCGACTGCGCTGGACCTGCTGTTGTTTTCTGCTCTGATCGTCGGCGTCGGCGACTGTGCTGGTCCTGCTGCTGTTTTCTTCTCTGCTCGTCGGCGTCTGCTCTGCTCGTCGGCGTCTGCGACTGCGCTGGTCCTGCTGCTGTTTTCTGCTCTGCTCGTCTGTGACTGCGCTGGTCCTGCTGGTGTTTTGTGGTCTGCTCGTCGGCGACTGCGTTTGTCCTGCTGCTGTTTTCTGCGCTGCTCATCGGTGTCGGCAACTGTGCTGATCCTGCTGCTGTTTTCTGCTCTGCTCGTAGGCGCCGGCGACTGCGCTGGTCCTGCTGCTGTTTTCTGCACTGCTCATCGGTGTCGGCGACTATGCTGATCCTGCTGCTGTTTCCTGCTCTGCTCGTCGGCGACTGCGACTGCGCATCTCCTGCTGCTTTTTTCTGCTCTGCTCGTCGGCGTCAGCTACTGCGCTGATCCTGCAGCTGTTTTCTGCTCTGCTCGTCGGCGTCTGCCACTCCGCATCTCCTGCTGCTGTTTTTTGCTCTGCTCGTCGGCGTCGGCGACTGCGCTGATCCTGCTGCTGTTTTCTGCTCTGCTCATCGGCGTCAGCGACTAGGCTGATCCTGCTGCTTTTTTCTGCTCTGCTCGTCTGCGTCAGCGAATGTGCTGATCCTGCTGCTGTTTCCTGCTCTGCTCGTCGCCGTCGGCGACTTCGCTGGTCCTGCTGTTGTTTTCTGCTCTGATCGCCGGCGTCAGCCACAGCGCTGGTCCTGCTGCTGTTTTCTTCTCTGCTCGTCGGCGTCTGAGCTGGTCCTGCTGCTGTTTTCTGCTCTGCTCGTCGGCGACTGCGCTGGTCCTGCTGTTGTTTTCGCCTCTGCTCGTCGGCGTCTGCTCTGCTCATCGGCGTCTGCGACTGCTCTGGTCCTGCCTCTGTTTTCTGCTCTGCTCGTTGGCGACTGCTCTGGTCCTGCTGCTGTTTTCTGCACTGCTCATCGGCGTCGGCGACTGCGCTGATCCTGCTGCTGGTTTCTGCTCTGCTCCTAGGCGTTGGCGACTGCGCTGGTCCAGCTGCTGTTTTCTGCTCTGCTCGTAGGCGTCGGCGACTGCGCTGGTCCTCCTGCTGTTTTCTGCACTGCTCCTTGGCGTCAGCGACTGCGTTGATCCTTCTGCTGTTTTCTAATCTGCACGTTGGCGTCTGCGACTGCGCATCTCCTGCTGCTTTTTTTTGCTCTACTCGTCGGCGTCAGCGACTGCGCTGATTCTGCTGCTGTTTTCTGCTCTGCTCGTCTGCGTCTGAGACTGCACATCTCCTGCTGCTGTTTTCTGCACTGCTCATCGGCGTCGGCGTCTGCGCTGGTCCTGCTGCTGTTTTTTGCACTGCTCATCGGCGTCGGCGGCTGCGCTGGTCCTGCTGCTTTTTTCTGCTCTGCTCGTCGGCGACTGTGCTGGTCCTGCTGCTGTTTTCTGCACTGCTCCTAGGCGTCGGCGACTCCGCTGGTCCTGCTGCTGTTTTCTGCACTGCTCATCGGCGTCGGCGACTGTGCTGATCCTGCTGCTGTTTTCTGCTCTGCTCGTAGGCGTCGGCGACTGTGCTGGTCCTGCTGCTGTTTTCTGCACTGCTAATCGGCGTCGGCGACTGCGCTGATCCTGCTTCTGTTTTCTGCACTGCTCGTCGGCGACTGCGCTGGACCTGCTGCTGTTTTCTGCACTGCTTATCGGCGATGGCAACAGCGTTGATCCTGCTGCTGTTTTCTGCTCTGCTCGTTGGCGTCTTCAACTGCGCATCTCCTGCCGCGTTTTTCTGCTCTGCACGTCGGCGTCAGCGACTGCGCTGATCCTGCTGCTGTTTTCTGCTCTGCTCGTCGCCGTCTGCGACTGCGCATCTCTTGCTGCTGTTTTTTGCTCTGCTCGTCGGCGTCGGCAACTGGGCTGATCCTGCTGCTGTTTTCTGCTGTGCTCGTCTGCGTCAGCGAATGCGCTGATCCTGCTGCTGTTTACCATACCATACCATACCATTTTATTTATAAAGCGCATTCAACATGGCATTACAACCAGACAAGGTGCTGTACATTAAAAGATTACAGTTAAATTAACACGTTCAGAATGACATTTAAAGCATAGTTTATAAGAAAAAATGAAAACAAGAAAATACTCGAACTAACAGTCGTAAAACTCTAAAAACGCAAAGGAATGTGAAACAACAGATAAAAACATATGAAAGAACCACAGTAATACAGATGTTAATTATTGTGCATTCTATTGTAGAAAGAATGCAGATGTCGAAAGTGGTCCATGATTATGTATTATATGCAAGGTTGAAGTAGTGAGTTTTCATGCGAGATTTAAAAATGCTAATTGTTGGTGCTTGCCTCACTAGTAGTGGTAATGCATTCCACAGCTTGGGAGCACAGACAGAGAAAGCCCTTTCTCCACGGCTTTTCAGACTTGCGTTTGAAAGAGCTAGGAGGAGCTTATCCTCAGACCTGAGAGCACGAGGCGGATTGTAGTAATGGACGAGTTGACACAGATATGGAGGAGCTTGACTGTTCAGAGATTTATAAGTGAGCAGCATGATTTTGAAATTGATCCTGAGATGAACGGGCAACCAGTGGAGAGATTTTAGAATTGGTGTAATGTGCTGTCTTCTGTCAACTCCAGTCAGGAACCTAGCTGCTGAATTCTGGACTAGCTGAAGTCTAGATTGAGCTGCTTTACTGATGCCGTATAAGCAGGAGTTGGAGTAATCCAGCCGTGAAGTGATGAAAGTGTGGACTACTGATTTGAGAAGACGGACACTCAGGATGTGCTTAAGTTTAGAGATACGCCTGAGGTGGTAAAAACATGATTTAACTGTGTTATTGACCTGAGCATCCATCTTCAGAGCCTGGTCTATTTTAACTCCAAGGTTGGAAATTACAGTGGAGACATTAGGTGAGAGATAGTTGAGGTCAGGTTGATGAGTAGCCGGGATGCTGTGAGGATTAAAAACGATTACTTCTGTTTTGGAGTCATTCAGATGGAGGAAGTTATCAGCAAGCCAAAGCTTAACATTATCGATACAATCAGACAGAACTTGCATTGATTGAGTTGGCTTGAATGAAAAGTAGATCTGACAGTCATCAGCGTAAAGATGGTATGAGACAGCGTGCCTTCTGAAAATGGCTCCTAAGGGCAGTATATAGAGGTTAAATAGTAACGGGCCGAGTATTGAACCTTGTGGGACACCCCAACGGAGTGGTTGTGACTCGGATGAACAGCCATCCAACATGACTCTAGCGGACCTGTTATAAAAGTATGACCTGAACCAATCTAGGGCTGAACCAGAAATGCCAGCCCAAGTCTGAAGTCTGGTGATCAAGATGTTATGATCGATCGTGTCAAATGCTGCTGATAGATCCAAAAGTAGCAGAACCACATGGAAACCTGAATCTAAAGCGAGAAAAATGTCATTAAACACCCGAACATGAGCAGTTTCAGTGCTGTGCTGTTTTCTGAAACCAGACTGAAAAATGTCCATTACCTGATTGTCATTTAGATGTGTCAGCATCTGTTCATACACTATTTTCTCAAGGACCTTAGATAAAAACGGTAATTTGGAAATTGGTCGGAGATTAGAGTAATCAGTGGGGTCGAGACCAGGTTTTTTCAAGATTGGCTGAAGAACGGCGTGTTTAAAGGCAGAAGGAACTTCAGCCAATGTCAAGCTACTATTTAAGATGTCTAGCACATTATGGCTAATGAAAGGAAAAACCTCTTTCAGGAGACGAGGTGGGATAACATCTTCTGGGGAGCCAGACGGTTTCATGGCAGCAACAGTTTTTTCTAGATAGGGCAGAGAGATGGGCTGAAAGCTTTGAAGTTGCACATGAGGGGGAATGACTGAATCAGGAACATGGTTGGTTTGGTGAATCTGAGCTCTGATTACACTAATCTTATTTAAGAAAAACTGCAGGATTTGGTTACACAAGTCAGCAGACGCAGAGGAAAATAGTTTTGTAACTGGTGAAAGCACTGCATTCATAGTTTTATATAACACACCTTGATTATTAGAATTAGCCGTTACGATGCTTGCAAAAAATCGATTTCTTGCGCCTCTGACTGCTCTTTGGTACTGAGACCACGCCTCTCTCATGGATTCAAAGGATACAGTAAGCCTGTCTTTTATCCATTTACGTTCCAGTCTTCTGGCATGTTGTCTCATGGAACGAGTTTGCTCGTTCAGCCATGGGTCAGGTCGGGATGTATTTCGCCTTGATTTTAATGGAGCGACAATATCCAAAGCAGCCAGACAGGATGAATCAAGCGCATGAAGTAATCCCTCAACAACAGTAAATTCATCAGTAGATTGAAATGGAGCTGAATTCAAAGCAAGAATAGCAGCAAAATGTGCAGCAGTATTGGGTCCGATTGTTCGAGAGAAGCTGGGACGGAAACACTCAACACGAGAGGCAGAGTCTAAGTTCATATTAAACACAACTGGTGAGTGATCAGAAAAAGTTGCAGGTAGAATGCCAAGATCACTAATTTGCAGCCCATGACAAAAAATCAGGTCTAGTGTGTGTGTATGACCATGAGTGGGTCCATTAACACGTTGGGACATGCTAAATGAGTCAATAAGATCTAAGAAATCCTTTACCAAAGGTTTGTCAGGACAGCAGACATGAATATTAAAATCACCCAGCAAGAGTATTTTTCCATATCTGCAGGAGACGTCTGTCAGGAAGTTTGCAAATTCATTAAGAAAATCCTTGTTATAGGGTGGTGGACGGTAAATGAGTGCACATAACAATGGAGGGGAACGTCCCAATTCAAACAAACTTAATTCAAAAGACAATGGAGTTGATTGATGGGTAATCGGTGTGCAGACAAGATCTGATTTGAATATAGTCAATAGACCTCCGCCCCGGCGCTGTGCTCTTGGAATGTTAATAAAGGAGCATCCAGGAGGTAACATTTCAACAATAGCAGCTGACTCTCCAGGGGTTAACCATGATTCAGTGGCGCATAGAACAGACAAGCTATGGTTCAGGAAGAATTCCTTCAGAATAAAAGTTTTATTTCCAACCGATCTGGCATTGATCAGTGCAAAGCGAGTCGACTGCTTTCCCGATGGAAGAGAAAGTCCGGCTCCATCAAATCTTGCAATATACTGTAGGTTGGCCAGATTTATTCCCCGCTGATTGTGCCGTCCAAAACGAGAGCGGCGAAAACGAGAGCGGGAGGGCAACCCGGTGGAACCCAAAGAAACAACAGGCACCAAGCACCCACCTCGAGCATCAGGGGAACTCCGAAAGCACCGCTCCTTTCCCCATACGCAGTAATCTGATGTGATTAGGCGATCTCCACATCTCCCCCGATTGTGTGCCGCAAGCTGGTCAGCAGCGGTCGGCCGCCGGATCATCCTCGGTTCCGAAGCACGCATACAGCGCTTGGCTCCGTGAGCTCCCAGCTGGAGAATCATCCCCACATCCCACGCACTCGCGCAGCTCTCAGCTCCGTGAGCTCCCAACTGGCCGGTCATCCACACCTCAGACACATCCATGTAACATTCAGCTCCATGTCCTCCCGGTAGCAGCGAGATCAGCTCGACTCGATTAAGATGCCGATGGATCCGGGACATCGCAGTCACGGAGCAGCGCTCCGATATGGCTTCGCCACGCCGGATCCTTCGGAGCTGAACAAAGAAGCCGCCTCGTTTCCCCCGCTTCTTTTTCCACGGTCTCCGGGGCAGCGGCAAACCGACGGGCAGCACAAGCCCGGAAGCTGGGCTAACGTCAGTCTCCAGCGGCGGTGGGAAAGCGTGGAGCAACACAGGCTCTGCAGCTGGGTTCGCGTCAGTCTCCAGCGGCGGTGGAAAAAGGTGTCCCGCATGTCCCGACTGCGCATCTCCTGCCGCTTTTTTCTGCTCTGCAGGTCGGCGTCAGCGACTGCACTGATCCTGCTGCTTTTTTCTGCTCTGCTCGTCGGCGTCTGCGACTGCGCATCTCTTGCTGCTGTTTTTTGCTCTGCTCGTCGGCGTCGGCAACTGGGCTGATCCTGCTGCTGTTTCCTGCTCTGCTCGTCGCCGTCGGCGACTTCACTGGTCCTGCTGTTGTTTTCTGCTCTGATCGCCGGCGTCAGCGACTGCGCTGGTCCTGCTGCTGTTTTCTTCTCTGCTCGTCGGCGTCTGCGCTGGTCCTGCTGCTGTTTTCTGCTCTGCTCATTGGCGTCTGCGACTGCGCATCTCCTGCTGCTTTTTTCTGCTCTACTCGTTGGCGTCAGCGACTGCGCTGACCCTGCTGCTGTTTACTGCTCTGATCGTCTGCGAATGCGCATCTCCTGCTGCTGTTTTTTGCTCTGCTCGTCGGCGTCAGCGGCTGCGCTTATCCTGCTGCTGTTTTCTGCTCTGCTCGTCGGCGTCTGCAACTGCGCATCTCCTGCTGCTGTTTTTTGCTCTGCTCGTCGGCGACTGCGCTTGTCCTACTGCTGTTTTCTGCTCTGCTCATCGGCGTCGGCTACTGCGCTGATCCTGCTGCTGTTTTCTGCTCTGCTCGTCTGCGTCAGCGAATGCGCTGATCCTGCTGCTGTTTCCTGCTCTGCTCGTCGCCGTCGACGACTGCGCTGGTCCTGCTGTTGTTTTCTGCTCTGATCGTCGGCGTCGGCGACTGCGCTGGTCCTGCTGCTGTTTTCTTCTCAGCTCGTCGGCGTCTGCTCTGCTCGTCGGCGTCTGCGACTGCGCTGGTCCTGCTGCTGTTTTCTGCTCTGCTCGTCTGCGACTGCGCTGGTCCTGCTGCTGTTTTCTGCTCTGCTCGTCGGCGACTGCGCTGGTCCTGCTGCTGTTTTCTGCGCTGCTCATCGGCGTCGGCGACTGTGCTGATCCTGCTGCTGTTTTCTGCTCTGCTCGTAGGCGTCGGCGACTGCGCTGGTCCTGCTGCTGTTTTCTGCACTGCTCATCGGCGTCGGCCACTGCGCATCTCCTGTCGCTTTTTTCTGCTCTGCAGGTCGGCGTCAGCGACTGCACTGATCCTGCTGCTGTTTTTTGCTCTGCTCGTCGGCGTCGGCAACTGGGCTGATCCTGCTGCTGTTTTCTGCTATGCTCGTCTGCGTCAGCGAATGCGCTGATCCTGCTGCTGTTTCCTGCTCTGCTCGTCGCCGTCGGCGACTTCACTGGTCCTGCTGTTGTTTTCTGCTCTGATCGCCGGCGTCAGCGACTGCGCTGGTCCTGCTGCTGTTTTCTTCTCTGCTCGTCGGCGTCTGCGCTGGTCCTGCTGCTGTTTTCTGCTCTGCTCGTCGGCGACTGCGCTGGTCCTGCTGTTGTTTTCGCCTCTGCTCGTCGGCGTCTGCTCTGCTCATCGGCGTCAGCGACTGCGCTGGTCCTGGTGCTGTTTTCTGCTCTGCTCATTGGCGTCTGCGACTGCGCATCTCCTGCTGCTTTTTTCTGCTCTACTCGTTGGCGTCAGCGACTGCGCTGACCCTGCTGCTGTTTACTGCTCTGATCGTCTGCGAATGCGCATCTCCTGCTGCTGTTTTTTGCTCTGCTCGTCGGCGTCAGCGGCTGCGCTTATCCTGCTGCTGTTTTCTGCTCTGCTCGTCGGCGTCTGCAACTGCGCATCTCCTGCTGCTGTTTTTTGCTCTGCTCGTCGGCGACTGCGCTTGTCCTACTGCTGTTTTCTGCTCTGCTCATCGGCGTCGGCTACTGCGCTGATCCTGCTGCTGTTTTCTGCTCTGCTCGTCTGCGTCAGCGAATGCGCTGATCCTGCTGCTGTTTCCTGCTCTGCTCGTCGCCGTCGACGACTGCGCTGGTCCTGCTGTTGTTTTCTGCTCTGATCGTCGGCGTCGGCGACTGCGCTGGTCCTGCTGCTGTTTTCTTCTCAGCTCGTCGGCGTCTGCTCTGCTCGTCGGCGTCTGCGACTGCGCTGGTCCTGCTGCTGTTTTCTGCTCTGCTCGTCTGCGACTGCGCTGGTCCTGCTGCTGTTTTCTGCTCTGCTCGTCGGCGACTGCGCTGGTCCTGCTGCTGTTTTCTGCGCTGCTCATCGGCGTCGGCGACTGTGCTGATCCTGCTGCTGTTTTCTGCTCTGCTCGTAGGCGTCGGCGACTGCGCTGGTCCTGCTGCTGTTTTCTGCACTGCTCATCGGCGTCGGCCACTGCGCTGATCCTGCCGCTGTTTTCTGCTCTGCTCGTCGGCGTTAGCGACTGCGCTGCTCTTGCAGCTGTTTTCTGCTCTGCTCGTCGGCGTCTGCAACTGCGCATCTCCTGCCGCTGTTTTTTGCTCTGCTCGTCGGCGTCGGCGACTGCGCTGATCCTGCTGCTGTTTTCTGCTCTGCTTGTCTGCGTCAGCGAATGTGCTGATCCTGCTGCTGTTTCCTGCTCTGCTCGTCGCCGTCGGCGACTTCGCTGGTCCTGCTGTTGTTTTCTGCTGTGATCGCCAGCGTCGGCGACAGCGCTGGTCCTACTGCTGTTTTCTTCTTTGCTCGTCGGCGTCTGCTCTGCTCGTCGGCGTCTGCGCTGGTCCTGCTGCTGTTTTCTGATCTGCTCGTCGGCGACTGCGCTGGACCTGCTGTTGTTTTTGCCTCTGCTCGTCGGCGTCTGCTCTGCTCATCGGCATCTGCGACTGCGCTGGTCCTGCTGCTGTTTTCTTGCTCTGCTCGTTGGCGACTGCGCTGGTCCTGCTGCTGTTTTCTGCACTGCTCCTCGGCGTCGGCGACTGCGCTGATGCTGCTGCTGTTTTCTGCTCTGCTCGTAGGCCTTGGCAACTGCGCTGGTCCTGCTGCTGTTTTCTGCACTGCTGATCGGCGTCGGCGACTGCGCTGATCCTGCTGCTGTTTTCTGCTCTGCTCGTAGGCGTCGGCGACTGCGCTGGTCCTGCTGTTGTTTTCTGCACTGCTCATCGGCGTCGGCGACTGCGCTGATCCTGCTGCTGTTTTCTGCTCTGCTTGTAGGTGTCGCCGACTGCGCTGGTCCTGCTGCTGTTTTCTTCTCTGCTCGTCGGCGACTGCGCTGGTCCTGCTGCTGTTTTGTGCTCTGCTCGTAGGCGTCGGCGACTTCGCTGGTCCTGCTGTTGTTTTCTGCAATGCTCGTCGCCGTCGGCGACTGCGCTGGTCCTGCTGTTGTTTTCTGCTCTGATCGTCGGCGTCAGCGACTGCGCTGGTCCTGCTGCTGTTTTCTTCTCTGCTCGTCGGCGTCTGCTCTGCTCGTCGGCATCTGAGATTGCGCTGGTCCTGCTGCTGTTTTCTGCTCTGCTCGTCTGCGACTGCGCTGGTCTTGCTGCTGTTTTCTGCTCTGCTCGTCGGCGACTGCGCTGGTCCTGCTGCTGTTTTCTGCGCTGCTCATCGGCGTCGGCGACTGTGCTGATCTACTGCTGTTTACTGCTCTGCTCGTAGGCGTCGGCGACTGCGCTGGTCCTGCTGCTGTTTTCTGCACTGCTCATCGGCGTCGGCGACTGCGCTGATCCTGCTGCTGTTTACTGCTCTGCTTGTCGGCGACTGCGCTGGTCCTGCTGTTGTTTTCGCCTCTGCTCGTCGGCGTCTGCTCTGCTCATCGGCGTCTGCGACTGCGCTGGTCCTGCTGCTGTTTTCTGCTCTGCTCGTTGGCGACTGCGCTGGTCCTGCTACTGTTTTCTGCACTGCTCATCGGCGTTGGCGACTGCGCTGATCCTGCTGCTGTTTACTGCTCTGCTTGTCGGCGACTGCGCTGGTCCTGCTGTTGTTTTAGCCTCTGCTCGTCGGCGTCTGCTCTGCTCATCGGCGTCTGCGACTGCGCTGGTCCTGCTGCTGTTTTCTGCTCTGCTCGTTGGCGACTGCGCTGGTCCTGCTGCTGTTTTCTGCACTGCTCATCGGCGTTGGCGACAGCGTTGATCCTGCTGCTGTTTTCTGCTCTGCTCGTTGGCGTCTTCAACTGCGCATCTCCTGCCGCTTTTTTCTTCTCTGCTCGTCGGCGTCAGTGACTGCGCTGATCCTGCTGCTGTTTTTTGCTCTGCTCGTCGGCGTCGGCAACTGCGCTGATCCTGCTGATGTTTTCTGCTCTGCTCATCGGCAACAGCGACTGGGCTGATCCTGCTGCTGTTTTCTGCTGTGCTCGTCTGCGTCAGCGAATGTGCTGATCCTGTTGCTGTTTCCTGCTCTGCTCGTCGCCGTCGGCGACTTCACTGGTCCTGTTGTTGTTTTCTGCTCTGATCGCCGGCGTCAGCGACGTTGCTGTTCCTGCTGCTGTTTTCTTCTCTGCTTGTCGGCGTCTGCGCTGGTCCTGCTGCTGTTTTCTGCTCTGCTCGTCGGCAAATTCTCTGCTCATCGGCGTCTGCGACTGCGCTGGTCCTGCTGCTGTTTTCTGCTCTGCTCATTGGCGTCTGCGACTGTGCATCTCCTGCTGCTGTTTTTTGCTATGCTCGTCGGCGTCAGCGACTGCGCTTATCCTGCTGCTGTTTTCTGCACTGCTCGTCAGCGTCTGCGACTGCGCATCTCCTGCTGCTGTTTTTTGCTCTGCTCGTCGGCGACTGCGCTTGTCCTACTGCTGTTTTCTGCTCTGCTCATCGGCGTCGGCTACTGCGCTGATCCTGCTGCTGTTTTCTGCTCTGCTTGTCTGCGTCAGCGAATGCGCTGATCCTGCTGCTGTTTCCTGCTCTGCTCGTCGCCGTCGGCGACTGCGCTGGTCCTGCTGTTGTTTTCTGCTCTGATCGTCGGCGTCCGCGACTGCCCTGGTCCTGCTGCTGTTTTCTTCTCTGCTCGTCGGCCTCTGCTCTGCTCGTCGGCGTCTGCGACTGCGCTTGTCCTGCTGCTGTTTTCTGCTCTGCTCGTCTGCGACTGCGCTGTTCCTGCTGCTGTTTTCTGCTCTGCTCGTCGGCGACTGCACTGGTCCTGCTGCTGTTTTCTGCGCTGCTCATCGGCGTCGGCGACTTCGCTGATCCTGCTGCTGTTTTCTGCTCTGCTTGTCTGCGTCAGCGAATGTACTGATCCTGCTGCTGTTTCCTGCTCTGCTCGTCGCCGTCGGGGACTTCGCTGGTCCTGCTGTTGTTTTCTGCTGTGATCGCCGGCGTCGGCGACAGCGCTGGTCCTGCTGCTGTTTTCTTCTCTGCTCGTCGGTGTCTGCTCTGCTCGTCGGCGTCTGCGCTTGTCCTGCTGCAGTTTTCTGCTCTGCTCGTCGGCGACTGCGCTGGACCTGCTGTTGTTTTTGCCTCTGCTCGTCGGCGTCTGCTCTGCTCATCGGCGTCTGCGACTGCGCTGGTCCTGCTGCTGTTTTCTGCTCTACTCGTTGGCGACTGCGCTGGTCCTGCTGCTGTTTTCTGCACTGCTCATCGGCGTCGGCGACTGCGCTGATCCTGCTGCTGTTTTCTGCACTGTAATCGGCGTCGGCGACTGCGCTGATCCTGCTGCTGTTTTCTGCTCTGCTCGTAGGCGTCGGCGACTGCGGTGGTCCTGCTGTTGTTTTCTGCACTGCTCATTGGCGTCGGCGACTGCGCTTATCCTGTTGCTGTTTTCTGCTCTGCTTGTAGGCGTCGCCGACTGCGCTGATCCTGCTGCTGTTTTCTTCTCTGCTCGTCGGCGACTGCGCTGGTCCTGCTGCTGTTTTCTTCTCTGCTCGTCGGCGTCTGCTCTGCTCGTCGGCGTCTGCGACTGCGCTGGTCCTGCTGCTGTTTTCTGCGCTGCTCATCGGTGTCAGCGATTGTGCTGATCCTGCTGCTGTTTTCTGCTCTGCTCGTAGGCGTCGGCGACTGCGCTGGTCCTGCTGCTTTTTTCTGCACTGCTCATCGGCGTCGGCGACTGCGCTGATCCTGCTGCTGTTTCCTGCTCTGCTCGTCGGCGACTGCGACTGCGCATCTCCTGCTGCTTTTTTCTGCTCTGCTCGTCGGCGTCAGCGACTGCGCTGATCCTGCAGCTGTTTTCTGCTCTGCTCGTCGGCGTCTGCGACTCCATTTCTCCTGCTGCTGTTTTTTGCTCTGCTCGTCGGCGTCGGCGACTGCGCTGATCCTGCTGCTGTTTTCTGCTCTGCTCATCGGCGTCAGCGACTGGCCTGATCCTGCTGCTGTTTTCTGCTCTGCTCGTCTGAGGTCAGCGAATGTGCTGATCCTGCTGCTGTTTTCTGCTCTGCTCGTCGCCGTCGGCGACTTCCCTGGTCCTGCTGTTGTTTTCTGCTCTGATCGCCGGCGTCAGCCACAGCGCTGTTCCTGCTGCTGTTTTCTTCTCTGCTCGTCGGCGTCTGCGCTGGTCCTGCTTCTGTTTTCTGCTCTGCTCGTCGGCGACTGCGCTGGTCCTGCTGTTGTTTCCGCCTCTGCTCGTCGGCGTCTGCTCTGCTCATCGGCGTCTGCGACTGCGCTGGTCCTGCTGCTGTTTTCTGCTCTGCTCGTTGGCGACTGCGCTGGTCCTGCTGCTGTTTTCTGCACTGCTCATCGGCGTCGGCCACTGCGCTGATCCTGCTGCTGTTTTCTGCTCTGCTCGTAGGCGTCGGCAACTGCGCTGGTCCTGCTGTTGTTTTCTGCACTGCTCATCGGCGTCGGCGACTGCGCTGATCCTGCTGCTGTTTTCTGCTCTGCTTGTAGGCGTCGCCGACTGTGCTGGTCCTGCTGCTGTTTTCTTCTCTGCTCGTCGGCGACTGCGCTGGGCATGCTGCTGTTTTCTGCACTGCTCATTTGCGTCGGCGACTGCGTGAATCCTTCTGCTGTTTTATGCTCTGCTCGTTGGCGTCTGCGACTGCGCATCTCCTGCTGCTGTTTTCTGCACTGCTCATCGGCGTCGGCGACTGTGCTGATCCTGCTGCTGTTTTCTGCTCTGCTCGTTGGCATCTGCGACTGCGCATCTCCTGATGCTTTTTTTTTGCTCTACTCGTCAGCGTCAGCGACTGCGCTGATTCTGCTGCTGTTTTCTGCTCTGCTCGTCGGCGTCGGCGACTGCGCTGGTCCTGCTGCTGTTTTCTGCACTGCTCATCGGCGTCGGCGACTGCGTTGATCCTGCTGCTGTTTTCTGCTCTGCTCGTTGGCGTCTGCGACAGCACATCTCCTGCTGCTGTTTTCTGCTCTGCTCGTCGGCGTCTGCGACTGCGCATCTCCTGCTGCTGTTTTTTGCTCTGCTCGTCGGCGTCGGCGACTGCGCTGATCCTGCTGCTTTTTTTTGCTCTGCTCATTGGCGTCAGCGACTGGGCTGATCCTGCTGCTGTTTTCTGCTCTGCTCGTCTGCGTCAGCAAATGCGCTGATCCTGCTGCTGTTTCCTGCTCTGCTTGTCGCGGTCGGCGACTGCGCTGGTCCTGCTGTTGTTTTCTGCTCTGATCGCCGGCGTCGGCGACTGCGCTGGACCTGCTGCTGTTTTCTTCTCTGCTGGTCGGCCTTTGCTCTGCTCGTCGGCGTCTGCGACTGCGCTGGTCCTGCTGCTGTTTTCTGCTCTGCTCGTCATCGACTGCGCTGGTCCTGCTGCTGTTTTCTGCACTGCTCATCGGCATCGGCGACTGCGCTGATCCTTCTGCTGTTTTCTGCTCTGTTCGTCGGCGTCGGCGACTGCGCTGGTCCTGCTGCTGTTATCTTCTCTGCTCGTCGGCGTCGGCGACTGCGCTGATCCTGCTGCTGTTTTCTGCTCTGCTCGTCGGCGTCTGCGACTGCGCTGGTCCTGCTGTTGTTTTCGCCTCTGCTCGTCTGCGTCTGCGACTGCGCTGATCTTGCTGCTGTTTTCTGCTCTGCTTGTCGGCGTCGGCGACTGCGCTGGTCCTGCTGCTGTTTTCTTCTCTGCTCGTCGGCGTTGGCGACTGCGCTAATCCTGCTGCTGTTTTCTGCTCTGCTCGTCGGCGTCTGCGACTGCACAGGTCCTGCTGCTGTTTTCTGCTCTGCTCGTCGGCGTCTGCGACTGCGCTGGTCCTGCTGCTGTTTTCTGCTTTGCTCGTTGGCGACTGCGCTGATCCTGCTGCTGTTTTCTGCTCTGCTCGTAGGCGTCGGCAACTGCGCTGGTCCTGCTGCTGTTTTCTGCACTGCTCATCGGCGTCGGCGACTGCGCTGATCCTGCTGCTGTTTTCTGCTTTGCTTGTAGGCGTCGCCGACTGCGCTGGTCCTGCTGCTGTTTTCTGCTCTGCTCGTCGGCCTCTGCGACTGCGCTGATCCTGCTGCTGTTTTTTGTTCTGCTCGTCGGCGTCGGCGACTGCGCTGATCCTGCTGCTTTTTTCTGCTCTGCTTGTCGGCGTCAGTGACTGCATTGATCCTGCTGCTGTTTTCTGCTCTGCTCGTCAGTGTCAGCGACTACGCTGATCCTGCTGCTGTTTTTTGCTCTGCTCGTCGGCGACTGCGCTGGTCCTGCTGCTGTTTTCTGCACTGCTCATCGGCGTCGGCGACTGCGCTGATCCTGCTGCTGTTTTCTGCTCTGCTCGTAGGCGTCGCCAACTGCGCTGGTCCTACTGTTGTTTTCGCCTCTGCTCGTCTGCGTCTGCTCTGCTCGTCGGCGTCTGCGACTGCGCTGGTCCTGCTGTTGTTTTCGCCTCTGCTCGTCTGCGTCTGCTCTGCTCGTCGGCGTCTGTGACTGCGCTGGTCCTGCTGCTGTTTTCTGCTCTGCTCGTCGGCGTCTGCGACTGCGCTGGTCCTGCTGCTGTTTTCTGCTCTGCTCGTAGGCGTCGGCGACTGCGCTGGTCCTTCTGCTGTTTTCTGCACTGCTCATCGGCGTCGGCGACTGCGCCGATCCTGCTCCTGTTTCTGCTTTGCTCGTAGGCGTCGCCGACTGCGCTGGTCCTGCTGCGGTTTTCTGCTCTGCTCGTTGGCGACTGCACTGGTCCTGCTGCTGTTTTCTGCTTTGCTCGTCGGCGTCTGCGACTGCGTTGATCCTGCTGCTGTTTTTTGCTCTGCTCGTCGGCGTCGGCGACTGCGCTGATCCTGCTGCTGTTTTCTGCTCTGCTGGTCGGCGTCGGCGACTGCGCTGGTCCTGCTGCTGTTTTCTTCTCTGCTCGTCGGCGTTGGCGACTGCGCTAATCCTGCTGCTGTTTTCTGCTCTGCTCGTCGGCGTCTGCAACTGCACTGGTCCTGCTGCTGTTTTCTGCTCTGCTCGTCGGCGTCTGCAACTGCGCTGGTCCTGCTGCTGTTTTCTGCTCTGCTCGTCGGCGACTGCGCTGATCCTGCTGCTGTTTTCTGCTCTGCTCGTAGGCATCGGCAACTGCGCTGGTCCTGCTACTGTTTTCTGCACTGCTCATCGGCGTCGGTGACTGCGCTGATCCTGCTGCTGTTTTCTGCTTTGCTCGTAGGCATCGCCGACTGCGCTGGTCCTGCTGCTGTTTTCTGCTCTGCTTGTCGGCGTCTGTGACTGCGCTGATCCTGCTGCTGTTTTTTGCTCTGCTCGTCGGCGTCGGCGACTGCGCTGATCCTGCTGCTGTTTTCTACTCTGCTCGTCGGCTTCGGCGACTGCGCTGGTCCTGCTGCTGTTTTCTTCTCTGCTCGTCGGCGTCGGCGACTGCGCTGATGCTGTTTTCTGCTCTGCTCGTCGAGGTCAGCAACTGCACTGATCCTGCTACTTTTTTCTTTTCTGCTCGTCGGCGTCAGCAACTGCGCTGATCCTGCTGCTGTATTCTGCTCTGCTCGTCGCCTTCGGCGACTGCGCTCGTCCTGCTGTTGTTTTCTGCTCTGATCGTCGGCGTCGGCGACTGCGCTGATCCTGCTGCTATTTTCTGCTCTGCTCGTCGCCGTCCGTGCTGATCCTGCTGCTGTTTCTTGCTCTGCTCGTCGCCGTCGGCGACTGCGCTGGTCCTGCTGTTGTTTTCTTCTCTGCTCGTCAGCGTCTGCTCTGCTCGTCGGCGTCTGCTCTGCTCGTCGGCGTCTGCTCTGCTCGTCGTCGTCTGCGACTACGCTGGTGCTGCTGCTGTTTTTTGCACTGCTCATCGACGTCGGCGACTGCGCTGGTCCTGCTGTTGTTTTCGCCTCTGCTCGTCGGCGTCTGCGACTGCGCTGGTCCTGCTGCTGTTTTCTGCTCTGCTCGTCGGCGACTGTGCTGGTCCTGCTGCTGTTTTCTGCACTGCTCATCGGCGTCGGCAACCGCGTTGATCCTGCTGCTGTTTTCTGCTCTGCTCGTTGGCGTCTGCGACTGCGCATCTCCTGCTTCTTTTTTCTGCTCTGCTCGTCGGCAGCAGCGACTGCGCTGATCCTGCTGCTGTTTTCTGCTCTGCTCGTTGGCTTCTGCGACTGTTCATCTCCTGCTGCTTTTTTCTGCTCTGCTCGTCGGCATCAGCGACTGCGCTGATCCTCCTGCTGTTTTCTGCTCTGCTCGTCAGTGTCAGCGACTACGCTGATCCTGCTGCTGTTTTTTGCTCTGCTCGTCGGCGACTGTGCTGGTCCTGCTGCTGTTTTCTGCACTGCTCATCGGTGTCGGCGACTGTTCTGATCCTGCTGCTGTTTTCTGCTCTGCTCGTAGTGTAGGAGCTAAAAGCAGTGTTTTGTGTATGTTGACATGTTGCTTATCAATGCCAGCCGTTTATCAGGCAGCCCAGCTGCTGAGTACATGCTCCAAAAAACATGTTGATCTGTCCAGCTTATGTAAGTTTCAACTACTTTTGACCATATTAGGATGTGGAAATAGCACCCCATCATTTCTCAGAATCAAAAGGGAGGTGGGGGTTGAATAGTATAACTGATGCTGCGTGGTGTAGGAGGGGGGGCTTTTGCAGAAGGATCTCCAGCCGAGGTGTTTAGATCGAAGCTGGACGCTGTCCCCTGTGAAGTGTTGGTGATGTATGGATGGGTTGTGTAAATAAATGCCCCCCGCTGAGTTTGGACAAAACCTGTCTCTTTCTTGTTTTTGATAAGGAAAAAGAACCACATTTGGCTACCACGAAGCGGGGAGTGGAGGTGTGCTCTTCGGATCGTTTCTCAGTCCACTGAAACTTGACTCCGGGGCCCTTATAGGTAAGAACAACTTTTGTTCAATTTTGGAGTTATTTCCGTGGATTGTGAAATGGTCTGGGAGAAAAAACATGCCCTACTCATAATTTAGAATAACAACAAGAGAAGGCGCTTGTCCAGAGCAGCGGTGAAATTATTCACACATGTGTGAAGTCAGCTGAGTCATTTTGATGACGGACAAAGTTTGTGACAAATTAAAAGCTGGGACAGCGAGAATTGGAATAGAATTTGACAGCTGATTAAAGTCCAGTGAGGACAAGTGAACGAGGTCGACAATTGAGATCCAGTAGGGTGCCTCGGTGAAGCCGGGCAACAACTGGGATCTGAGAAAAAGCGCTGAAGTTGTGACAGATAAGCTTGCCAGTAATTCGGTTGAATCCTCGGGGATTGGTAAATTTCATGAGTTTTTGGCAAAGATATGTTTGACGTCAGAGTTTGCAGCAAAGTGGCTGTAAACAACTCTAGAGCTCAGAAATTGTTTGTTTGTGTGAGTGTGTTTGTGAGAGAAGTTTTGTGGGTGGGACAGGCGTGTGAGATAAGCGTGTGTGTGTGGAGGAGATAAGAGTGTGTGCGAGTTGAGAAGTGGGTGCGTGAGTTGAGAAGGTGTGTCAGGCGCCAGAGAATTAGAGGAAAAAAGAAAAACAAAGGAGTAATACAGATCAATATTGTTCACTGCAGTGCTAAATTTTGATGTTTAATGTTATACAAATTTCAAAGTCTGTGATCTTGTTCTGATTAGTCTTTAAACAGAAAACCAGAAGTTAAAATAATTAGTTTTAGAGTGACATATATATAAATAAAAATATATGCTGAAGTGCACAAGCATGATAACTATTTTTACCAGCTGGGTAATGTGAAATATGAGAAATATAGATTATGATTAATAAATAAATAATAATGTTTATGCGTGTTGAGTGTGTGGCATAAAATGATGCTTCGGTGTCAAATTGCTTTGAAGTGTGTTTTTCTTATCTCTATGCAAGTGTGAAAGCTTTGCTGTGTGTGGTTGTTTTACTCGTGAAAGGTCAAATACTCTGATCTTGTTTGGGCTGTTGCTTGGATGAACTGGAGAGAAGCTGATTCTTCTTCTGCTGATTCGGTCTCTCTTATGGTTGACTTTTTCCTGTGTTGTGATGTTATAAAGCTGTATGAGAGTTGCTAAAATCTGCAGGCTGAATGCTCTTGGGTGTCGTCAGCGTGTTCGTTTCTCCGTAGACACCCTGAGCTGTCAGAGCCAAGTTTAGACTGAGCAGAGGGGCCAGTCCAGAAGCGCAAAGCTCCACCTACAAGCTGTCCTCTCCATACACACGCACAGACACAGAAGTACAGATGCGATCCCGCCTCTGACTCCACCTCTGTGTGTGGATAGGTTGGTGAGCCAGAGGGCGTAGAGAAACCCCACCCTGTGGGCTGAACATTGCTCACACACAGCTCGGACCAAGGATACGGCTATTTTTAGCCTGTCACACAAGCCTGACTCTGCAGGACAGAAGATTTGAGTCAAACTCATCTTGCAGCTTAACTGCTGGAGAAATACATACATCAGGCATTAAGTTTTCTTTCAACAATAACTAAAGCTTTTTGAACTAACTTTACTTTAGTGTTACATCAGAAGAGATTTGATTTTAAGGCATTTACAATAAGAAGATAAATTGTTCAACATTTGTGTAAACAGAGCAACAACAGATTACTCAAGACCACAGCATCATATGTCACCAGTATCTGTTTCAACTTTCAATTCTTGTGTTATTTTAAGGAGATTATAAATAAACAAACTAGTCAACTAATCAAAGGAATAATAGTGTCACTGAAACTTCAAAATGTCTGTCACGCCAGCAGGAATTTTGGCAGCGAAGAATCCGGCTTTAGCAAAAGAGATAAAGCACATGTCAGAGAAGTGGTCAAAACGGACGAGAAAACTATGCAATCCGTGGCCATCTGAAGGCACTTTTGACGTAGTGGCGTGTGATAATTTGGAATTGAGAATTCAGGATCATAAAGCAGATGGATCCAAGAAAAGACAGCAGAAAAGAAAAAAAGAAATTCAGATCCTGGACTTATTCAGGAATGAAGGAAAGATTTACAGACAGAACTTTAAACATGCCATTCTTAAAATGAAAGACAAATTGGACAAACCCCAGAAGGAAGTGAAGGCCCCAGCAGAAGAGGGCCTGTATCCCCTTTTGGGAACCGTTACAATTACGGGAGATTTTGATTTGCGCGACACATTCGACAAAGGTCCTAAGGGTTTAGATGTTGACAATGCAATTTTAAAATTAACAACATCACAGCAATCAGATGAAGCACCTGGCAAAGAAAAGCATGCAAAAGGAAGTGAGGAAAGAGAATTCGAACAAACAACTCCACCTCGTGGAACGCATCCAAAATATTGCAGTACAGAACGTCGAGCGGTAAGGGAAGAAGGACGAAGGGAGATTGATTGTTTTGCAGAACATAAGGATTTTTTGAAAAGGCAACCGAAGGCTAACTCATACTGGATTGACCTTGAGAACAAGGATGAGGATGTACATGATGAGCTAAACGATGTTGACCAAATTATACAGGACATATCTGAAGGCCTGCGGAAATCCTTAAATCACATCACAGGCACACATTCAGATGAGGTTAGGGAGAACACCACTAGCACAAGCAAGGAGAAAAATTTCAAGCCTTTTTACAAACCAGGCATTCACTCACCAGAGCGTGGTGACCCAAATACAGGTCTGACTCAGGAGAAGGAAAAACCAGGTCCTAGCAGTGAAAGCCGTGAGCTGAGACCCAGACATGACTTAAAACCACCTATTCGATACACTAATGATGGTCAGTACCCAATTTTAATTAAGGGCACAAGAGCTAATTATATTCCCTGGCAGAGCCTCGACCTCACTGGTTTGGTTTCACGGCTGCCCCACATTCAAGATGGCGCGGGAAGGTGGATTGGGGCCTTCGAACAGGAGACAACTGGGCTAATGCTTGCCCTTGGAGATCTCAAAGCTATTTTGGCTCGAGTTGTTGGGACATCAGCTATGGGAACATTGCTAGCATCCAATGGAGTCCAATGGATGCTGGACCCAATGGCTGACGGCAAGGAGTTTAACACATACAGAAATGCACTCTGGAACATACTAAGAGCAGCATATCCCAACAGGATTGACCCCAAAGCTTTGAAAGGTGAGCCACTTTCAGAGACTGAGAGTCCTGCGTCATTTGTTGACAGGCAGCTCAGACAGTGGAAGCTGGAGACGGAGGAGGGTCCTGAGGGGACGCCGATAATGACTTCTCTGTTCCGAACATCCCTGATTTCTGCTCTCCCAACTCCTGTGCGAGACAAACTGGAGGATGTTGTGGGACTGGACTCAATGCCACATGTGCAGTTCAGAGACCATGTAGTCCACGCAGTGGACCGCTATCGGGAAGACAGTAACAAAATGATTGAGCAAGAAAAGTGCGCTCAGAGAAAACTCACGCAGTTGCACATAAATGATCTCCAGCACAAGGCGAAGACCCAGGCGGCAGTGGAGAAAAGTGACAGCAAGAGTGACAGTCAAACCCAAGCATTGCAGACAGCTTTGGCCCCGCCTCAAACTCCATCTCAACCGGTTATCAATGTCTACCCAAACCAGTATGGTAGACAGCAGCCCGGACCACAGAGACGATTTCCAAATCGTTTCCCCAATCGCTACCCAACCCGACAAGGCTGGGTGCAGCAGAACCGACCCCCACTTCCAGGTTCATGTTGGGGGTGTGGCCAGATGGGTCACCTGTATCGAGACTGTCCGAATCCAATTCCAAACCCTGAATGGTCTGGGCGTGGTGGTGGAACACGACCAAACCGGGGAAGAGGAGGTCCAGTTAATCCATGGGCAGCACAACAAGGATTCTAGGGATGCCCGGAGGGCTCTGGGGGGGAGGAGCAACTACCAATTTTAATAGCTAACGCCAATAAAGAACCAGTGATCAATGTTAAAATAGAAGGCAAATCGGTCCCAATGTTAGTAGATACTGGGGCAACCTACTCATGCATAAAATCAAATTATGCAACTCATCTCCCCATGTCTGAGAAAAGCGTAAAGACAACAGGGTTCTCGGGAACAAAACAAATAAACCCCTTAACAGCTCCAGTAAGACTAGCAGTTGATGACAGTGAAATCGTAATTCCAATTCTGATTTCAGACCAAACTCCAGTTAATCTACTAGGAAGAGATGCATTGTGTAAACTAAAAACAAAAATCTGGTGCCCACCAGAAGGAATTTATGTAGATAGCTCTGGAATAAACTTTCAAATGACTGCTCAGACAGAATACGCTAAGGTCTACTGGCTTGGTGACATTAACAAGCCAGTCTCAGAGATGTTTCAACAGTGGAAAAAATTTATTGAAGCTCAAATTCCAGAAGCTACTGTACCGTTCAGTGACTATCACTGCACAATGACTTATGATCCATCATGCAGTAGAATCTTTGAAGAAAAATGGGACAAAGAAACAAAAGACTTGCACGTTAGGCTAGTGTCACAATACATCGTGATAGGACAGCAAGGTGCAGCTGTGAATGTGGAAGAAAACCCATTTATTGAAAAATGGCACACTGTGCCAGAATCAGCACCACACATTACCTTAATGGTAAACAAAGGCTTTGGGTCAAGAGATCTTGGACCAATGATGTTAACAGCAACTAAAACAGAGTGGCAGAAAACAGATAACCCGCTAATCTATACTACAAAAAATGCAGAAATGATTAAAATTCTCTGCGGCGGCACCATGATGTCAAAACCACAGGTTGTAACAGTCGCAAACAAAAAACACATGCAAGGTTTAGCAGAATCAGAAACAGTTCAAAACAAGTTGAAAGCCAACATGCTAAAACAAGTTCCAGACCAGCTATGGTCTAAACATGACACGGATGTTGGACTGGTAACATCGGCAACTCCAGTTCAAGTGGAATTGAAGCCAAATGCAAGACTGCCTTATCGACCCCAATACCCACTAAAGCCAGAAGCAGAAGAGGGTATAAATGCAACTATTGAAGGTCTAATTCAAGCAGGAGTACTAAAAGAAACCTATAGCACATGTAACACTCCAATTCTGCCAGTGCTAAAAGCAGACAAGCTCAAGTACCGACTGGTACATGATTTAAGAGCTGTAAATGAAGTGATCACTGACTTTGACGCAGACGTGCCAAACCCAAGCACATTACTGAGTAACATTGATGGGGAAGCTAAATACTTCACGGTAATTGATCTGTGTTCAGCATTTTTTAGCATCCCATTGGCCAAAGAATCACAATATCTTTTTGCTTTCACGTTTCGTGGGAGACAGCTCACGTACAGAAGGCTACCACAAGGGCTAAAACACAGTCCACACATCTTTAATAAGATTTTGAAACAGAGCCTCGAAGGCATCGAGGTGAACAGCACTGTGATTCAGTATGTTGATGACCTACTGATTTGCGCACGAACAATCGATGATTGTCATCGTGACTCCATTAAAGTCCTACAGAAGTTAGCTCGGGGAGGACACAAAGCCTCTCTAACAAAGCTTCAGTACTGCCAACCACAGGTAGAGTACCTAGGGAGAGTAATCTCCCATGGGACTGTCGCCATCTCACCAGAACACGTGGAAGGTGTGAGCAAAGCTCCACAACCACAAACTGTCGGACAAATGATGACATTTCTGGGAATGACTGGTTTTAAATCCGAGTGGATTGAAAACTATGCTGAAAAAACCGCATCACTTAGGGCACTGATTAAAGATGCTGGAAGTGAGTCTTTAAAATCGACTCTAAAATGGACAAATGAAGCTAAGATAGCTTTTGAAACCATCAAACAAGACATGCAAACTGCGCCAAGTTTAGCAACACCTGACTACACAAAACCATTTTTGCTGTACGTCGCAAACAGACATGACATGTATGCCTCTGCAGTGTTAATGCAGGACACATGCAGTGGACGTCGGAAACAACCTATTGCGTACTACAGTGCAAAACTTGACAATGTGGCACAGGGATGGCCCCCTTGTTATCAAGGATTGGCTGCTTTGCATTATGCTTATGAGAAAGCCTCAGTGATAACAATGGGATATCCTGTGACCATCTACACACATCACAAAATATCTGAACTAATCAACCGAGGGAAGTTTGTGTTAAACCAAGCAAGATGCCTGCAGTATATGCCACTACTGACATATCCTGACGTTGTCATAAAGAGGTGTGCCGCAGCAAACCCTGCTAACAGTGTTCCCTTTGAGTTTGAAGGAGAACCACATTGCTGCATAGCCGAGGTATCTAGATACACTAAGCTAAGGCCTGATTTGGAATCTACCCCTTTCGACCAATCTGATGTCACCTATTTTGTTGATGGTTCATGTTTTAGAGACTACTTAGGAAACCATGCAGCGTTTGCTGTTGTGGAAAAAGTAGATGACAGATTTGAAACAGTAAAAGCTGAAAAGTGTAACCAACCCTGTTCTGCGCAGCTAGCGAAACTCAAAGCCCTGACCGAAGCTTGCAAGTTGGCAAGTGGCCAGGTAGCAACTATTTACACTGACTCTGCATACGCCCATGGTGTTTGTCACCTGTTTGGAAGTGTGTGGAGACAAAGAGGTTTTAAGAAGACGGATGGTACACCCATCCTTCATGGAAAGCAGATCAACGAGCTGATCTTAGCAATGATGCTTCCATCGAAACTTGCCATTGTAAAGTGCCCTGCGCACCGCAAGGGTAACTGTGATGTCATCAGAGGCAACAATGCAGCAGATGAGGCGGCAAAATCTGCCTCCAGGTGTGAAGAAGCCATTTTGGCACCTGTAATATCATTAGAGCCTGCAATAACACCAGAAGACATCATTCTGATTCAGGAAAAGGCAGAGAAAAGCGAGCAGCAGTGTTGGAGAAGAAGAGGTGCAACAATGGACTCAAGCGGCTTGTGGAGGTCTCATGAGGGCTTGATCGTTGCACCTGTCTCCTTGCTGACGATGCTAATCTCGGAAAGCCACGGTCCTGATCATTGTGGTCGTGCAGAGGTGCTGAAAAGACTTAACAAACAAGGTTACTGGTCACCATACCTAAAAGCCATGGTTGAGGAAGTAATAGATCAGTGTGACATTTGTGCTGAGAACAATGTAAAAAAGGGCATCACAGTCCCAGCGGGACACATTCCAGTGCCCGAAGGTCCTTTCAAACATTTGGTCATTGACTATGTTGACATGATTAAGTCTGTGCATGGGAAACGGTACATGCTGGTGATCATTGACAGATTCAGTCGGTGGATCGAAGCTGTTCCCTCTAAAGATCTAGGTTCAGAAACAGTGGTAAAGTTTCTAGTCAGAGAAGTGATTCCTCGCTTTGGTATCCCGTCGGAAATAAGCTTGGGCAATGGTCCTGCTTTTGTTGAAAAAGTCCTTAAAGGTGTGTTGCAACAACTAAGGATAAAGCAACGATTAGGATCAGTTTATCACCCCCAGAGCCAAGGGATGGTCGAGCGAGCGAATCTGACGTTGAAGTCTAAAATCTGCAAAATCTGTGCTTGTACTAGCCTTAACTGGGTTGATGCATTGCCGCTTGCCTTAATGAGCTATCGCATGCAAACTAACAGAAGCACGCATCTTTCACCTCATGAGGTCCTAACAGGCAGGCCAATGCCAGCTCCTCAGCTTAGAGGACCCCACAAGGGGCCTTCGCTGGAACAGCTAGAGCTTGAATTCAAAAGCTATATCAAGCAACTAACCAGCATCCATAAAGCCATCTATTTGCAGGAAAAGAGAAAGGAGCTCGTCTCTAGCGCAGGCGCAGACGGGCCGGTAGTTCCTGGAGACCAGGTGTACATCAAAGTTTTCAGGAGGAAGTGGCACGAACCGCGACGAGAGGGTCCCTACAAAGTGGTTCGAGCAACGCCAACAGCAGTCCAGGTCGAAGTAGGATCGACGTGGCATCATCTGACGCACTGCATGAAAGTCAAAGACAAAACTCAGGGCAGTATTGTGCCTAACGTAACAAACCGGCATGATGGCCGGAGGAGAGAAGGGCGTGCTAAGCCTGATGACAGTTCTGTTTTCGATAACACTAGGGGGTCTGATGATGGTGCTGGAGGAGGTGAAGATGGAGACGATGGCCGAGGAGCGACTCGTCGACCCATCACAAGAGCATACGCCAGACGACTTGGCCAACGACGAGGCAGCATACCATGATCAAGTTAAGTACAATTCAGCAGGCCGGATGCAACATAGGTCGGCATCCCTGCCTGCATTCGACGTAGCAATTGTTAAAACTGGTGATATAACCACAGTTCCAAGTAATGTTTTAACTACTAGCGCTACTGCTACTGTGATCCCTGATGTTTTGACTACCACAGCCCCTGTTGGAAAGGTGAGGGCCGACTGGAGCTCTTCCTCTCTTTTACAGCTAGTGACTCCACTGATTTCAAGATCTAAAACAACGCCGATTAGCAAGCTGAGAAGCGTAACCGCTAAGCCACCTGTCAGTACTACAACTCCCACAGGAGGTGTAGCTGTGAAATCTGGCTTTCCCACTGCAACCTCTGGTAGTAACCATGTTCGTAATCTCACTCAGAAAGGACAAAATGAACAAGAAGTGACCAATCGCAAAGCTGTACCTAAGACACTATTTGGGCCAATTAGACCTAGGTCCGGCGGTAACACAGGGCCTATCTCCCCTAGAGCGAGCAGACATTTGGCTATTGAGGATAGGCTTTGGGATGCAGCCATGCAAAATAGTTGGTATAAATGGGCTTTGTATACGACAAGAGAAATTACTCCTAATGACTGCATAGTGTGCGCTCAAGCACCCGGAATGTTACCTGAGGTTGTTCCGGAAAAGTATACTTCTAGTGAGTGTGCCATTACACAACAACGCACATGTAAGACTAGAAAGGTAATAGAGATAAATAAAAAGATTCCACCTCTTCTTAAGATGCCATTGTGTGGATTCCAATGCAGATTGCTCCATGGTACACGAGATAAGTACAAATATGTTGAAAAATATGCAGAATATAACATCCTAGAGGAATGTGCTGAATTTGCGATCCAAACAGACCAAAATGGTCCTCCAACGGACTACAAAATTGATTATAGTGCTGATTATGAATGTTTTGCAAGCGGAGGTTTCGCTGACGATGGAGGAGTGGAGGTAGGTAATACATCTGTCAACTGTAACGTCACTTGGGTATTATCCTGGTTCCCGCATGCAAATATGACGCCACTTCTCATTGATACCCCTGTTTGGTATGAAAACCCTGTAACTCTTAGTCAGGACTGTGATAACATATCGATGACGATCCCCACTCTGGATCTCATAGGTGAGCAAGACATTCCAGTGGCCGACAGCTACTGGATGTGTGGTGGTGATGTTCTAATGAATGTTTTGCCAAGTTTTTGGGTTGGGTTGTGTACGCTAGTACGTATGAAAGTTCCAGTGACTATCTTGCATGAAGGTGTGAGTGAATTACTTCAGTTGGAGACTACCAATAGACGTAGGACAAAGAGGTATGATGTGTTTGATCATGAAGTGCATTTAAACGCCATAGGACTGCCAACAGGAATTCCCATAGAATTTCAAGCAAGAGATGAGGTAATAGCAGGTTTAGAGTCAATTCTTCCTTGGATAACAATAAATAAGAATGTGAAATGGATCAACTATGTTTATTTTAATCAGCAAAGAATCTTAAATTACACAGTAAATAACCTTGGCCTCTTGGGTGAACAACTTCATGCCACAGTCAAAATGACTTTGCAGCATGACCAGGCTTTGGACTGGTTGCTGGCCGAGAAAGGTGGGCTCTGTAAGTTTCTGAACTCCAGTGGGCAAGAATGTTGCACCTACATTCCAAGTAATACGGCCCCTGATGGTGCATTTACTGAAGGCATGAGGAAATTGAAGATTTAAAGATAGAGCTGAAGGAGAATGCAGGCAGGGAAAGCTGGTCCTTAGACTCCTTAGCCCTCAAATTGGGTCAGTGGGGAGCTATTTTGGTAAAAGCAGGAATTAGTGCAATAGTAGTACTAATTCTGATTTCTCTATTGGCATGTTGCATCCTACCTGTTGTGAGGAGACTGTGGGAGCGAACTCTGGCTGCCCAAATGAACCTTGCTGCGTCGTCTCAATATGTGCAAATGGAAATGGCCGCAATGGACTCAGCACGACACCCAATGTGCCTGAAGAATGGGACGGCTGATGGGACAACGGCGGAGTAATCTTTGCGTCTCATCATAGATGTTGCTGTTGTGGTTACATGCACTCGACTAAGGAATCGGCCTCAAAGTCCTCTTCCAGCGGCAAGACCCCTGCAGCAGTCATCAATAAAACTGAACTTGACTCTTATGTTTTCTTCACTACATTTCTTTTTCAGTTCTGCAGCTGGGACTCTGACTCCGTTCTCTATTTCAGTTGAGCAGTTGTGTTGTTACGTTGAGTATATTCATTACACCTCCTGTTGTGTTTAACTTTTATAGGTTTAGTCACAGCGACATCATCTAGTCGTTCATTCGTATCCACGTCAATCATTTATTTCACATGAGTTTGTATTTTTGATTGCATATTCACGTACAGTTACTGGTTGCAATATTGCTAAGGGTAATTAATGCTCGATCATTCTTATGATTTTTGTTCTCTGTTGGAAGGTTTCATCAGTTTGTTTTCTCTTATGTGCGTTCTTTTGTTAATTCACTGTTACCTAATGTCTGCCATATACTTAGGCTAGGCTTGCATGCTCACTCTGTGCTTTATGTGACCTTCCTGTTTGGGGCCAGGAGGTCAAGGGGGAATTTTTCCTGTTAAGAACAGCGGACAGGTTTTCGCCCCCTTACAGTTTGCGCATGCATTTTGATGTGACTGAGCTGGTTAAAGACGTCACATTCCATATTGTGTTTTGAAGCTGATACTTACTTTGTGTACTCATCCAAGTGTTGGTTTGCAGTTACTTCGTCGTTACATATATGCCTATATAGTTTGGTTGAAGTTTGTAGTGTATTTGTCATTTTGCCATTCGACGCCCATTTACTGGTTTATGTTAACGTTCACTTATGTGTTAAGTTATATGTTATGTAGCCAGCTTATTAATGGGGGTGGACACCCCCATGGGGGGGATCTGTAGGAGCTAAAAGCAGTGTTTTGTGTATGTTGACATGTTGCTTATCAATGCCAGCCGTTTATCAGGCAGCCCAGCTGCTGAGTACATGCTCCAAAAAACATGTTGATCTGTCCAGCTTATGTAAGTTTCAACTACTTTTGACCATATTAGGATGTGGAAGTAGCACCCCATCATTTCTCAGAAACAAAAGGGAGGTGGGGGTTGAATAGTATAACTGATGCTGCGTGGTGTAGGAGGGGGGGCTTTTGCAGAAGGATCTCCAGCTGAGGTGTTTAGATCGAAGCTGGACGCTGTCCCCTGTGAAGTGTTGGTGATGTATGGATGAGTTGTGTAAATAAATGCCCCCCGCTGAGTTTGGACAAAACCTGTCTCTTTCTTGTTTTTGATAAGGAAAAAGAACCACAGTAGGCGTCGCCGACTGCGCTGGTCCTACTGTTGTTTTCGCCTCTGCTCGTCTGTGTCTGCTCTGCTCGTCGGCGTCTGCGACTGCGCTGGTCCTGCTGTTGTTTTCGCCTCTGCTCGTCTGCGTCTGCTCTGCTCGTCGGTGTCTGCGACTGCGCTGGTCCTGCTGCTGTTTTCTGCTCTGCTCGTCGGCGTCTGCGACTGCGCTGGTCCTGCTGCTGTTTTCTGCTCTGCTCGTAGGCGTCGGCGACTGCGCTGGTCCTTCTGCTGTTTTCTGCACTGCTCATCGGCGTCGGCGACTGCGCTGATCCTGCTGCTGTTTTCTGCTTTGCTCGTAGGCGTCGCCGACTGCGCTGGTCCTGCTGCATTTTTCTGCTCTGCTCGTTGGCGACTGCGCTTGTCCTGCTGCTGTTTTCTGCTCTGCTCGTCGGCGTCTGCGACTGCGCTGATCCTGCTGCTGTTTTTTGCTCTGCTCATCGGAGTCGGCGACTGCGCTGATCCTGCTGCTGTTTTCTGCTCTGCTCGTCGGCGTCGGCGACTGCGCTGGACCTGCTGCTGTTTTCTTCTCTGCTCATCGGCGTCGGCGACTGCGCTGATCCTGCTGCTGTTTTCTGCTCTGCTCGTCGGTGTCTGCGACTGCGCTGGTCCTGCTGTTGTTTTCGCCTCTGCTCGTCTGCGTCTGCGACTGTGCTGATCCTGCTGCTGTTTTCTGCTCTGCTCGTCGGCGTCGGCGACTGTGATAATCCTGCTGCTGTTTTCTGCTCTGCTCGTCGGCGTCTGCGACTGCACTGGTCCTGCTGCTGTTTTCTGCTCTGCTCGTCGGCGTCTGCAACTGCGCTGGTCCTGCTGCTGTTTTCTGCTTTGCTCGTTGGCGACTGCGCTGATCCTGCTGCTGTTTTCTGCTCTGCTTGTAGGCGTCGGCAACTGCGCTGGTCCTGCTGCTGTTTTCTGCACTGCTCATCGGCGTCTGCGACTGCGCTGATCCTGCTGCTGTTTTCTGCTCTGCTCGTCGCCTTCGGCGACTGCGCTCGTCCTGCTGTTGTTTTCTGCTCTGATCGTCGGCATCAGCGACTGCGCTGGTCCTGCTGCTGTTTTCTGCTCTGCTCATCGGCGTCGGCTACTGCGCTGATCCTGCTGCTATTTTCTGCTCTGCTCGTCTGCGTCAGCGAATGATCTGATCCTGCTTCTGTTTTCTGCTCTGATCGTCGGCGTCGGCGACTGCGCTGGTCCTCCTGCTGATTTCTGCTCTGCTCATCGGCGTCGGCTACTGCGCTGATCCTGCTGCTATTTTCTGCTCCTCTCGTCTGCGTCAGCGAATGCTCTGATCCTGCTGCTGTTTTCTGCTCTGCTCGTTGCCGTCAGCGCTGATCCTGCTGCTGTTTCCTGCTCTGCTCGTCGCCGTCTGCGACTGCGCTGGTCCTGCTGTTGTTTTCTTCTCTGCTCGTCGGCGTATGCTCTGCTCGTCGGCGTCTGCTCTGCTCGACGGCGTCTGCTCTGCTCGTCGGCGTCTGCGACTACGCTGGTCCTGCTGCTGTTTTCTGCACTGCTCATCGGCGTCGGCGACTGCGCTGGTCCTGCTGTTGTTTTCGCCTCTGCTCGTCGGCGTCTGCGACTGCGCTGGTCCTGCTGCTGTTTTCTGCTCTGCTCGTCGAAGACTGCGCTGGTCCTGCTGCTGTTTTCTGCACTGCCCATCGGCGTCGGCAACCGCGTTGATCCTGCTGCTGTTTTCTGCTCTGCTCGTTGGCGTCTGCGACTGCGCATCTCCTGCTGCTTTTTTCTGCTCTGCTCGTCGGCGTCTGAGACTGCGCATCTCCTGCCGCTGTTTTTTGCTCTGTGCGTCGGCGACTGCGCTTATCCTGCTGCTGTTTCCTGCTCTGCCTGTCAGCGTCGGCGACTGCGCTGGTGCTGCTGCTGTTTTCTGCTCTGCTAGTCAGCGTTGGCGCTGATCCTGCTGCTGTTTCCTGCTCTGCTCGTCGCCGTCGGCGACTGCGCTGGTCCTGCTGTTGTTTTCTGCTCTGATTGTCGGCGTTGGCGACTGCGCTGGTCCTGCTTCTGTTTTCTGCTCTGCTCGTCGGCGTCGGCTACTGCGCTGATCCTGCTGCTATTTTCTGCTCTGCTCATCGGCGTCAGCGACTGGGATGATCCTGCTGCTGTTTTCTGCTCTGCTCATCTGCGTCAGCAAATGCGCTGATCCTGCTGCTGTTTTCTGCTCTGTTCGTCGCCGTCGGCGCCTGCGCTGGTCCTGCTGTTGTTTTCTTCTCTGCTCGTCAGCATCTGCTCTGCTCATTGGGGTCTGCGACTGCGCTGGTCCTGCTGCTGTTTTCTGCTCTGCTCGTCGGCGTCGGTGACTGCGCTGATCCTGCGGCTGTTTTCTGCACTGCTCGTCGGCGACTGCCCAGCTCCTGCTGCTATTTTCTGCTCTGCTAGTCGGCGACTGCGCTGGTCCTGCTGCTGTTTTCTGCTCTGCTCGTCGGCGACTGCGCTGGTCCTGCTGCTGTTTTCTGCTCTGCTCATCGGTGTCGGCTACTGCGCTGATCCTGCTGCTATTTTCTGCTCTGCTCGTCTGCGTCAGCGAATGATCTGATCCTGCTTCTGTTTTCTGCTCTGATCGTCGGCGTCGGCGACTGCGCTGGTCCTGCTGCTGTTTTCTGCTCTGCTCATCGGCGTCGGCTACTGCGCTGATCCTGCTGCTATTTTCTGCTCTGCTCGTCTGCGTCAGCGAATGCTCTGATCCTGCTGCTGTTTTCTGCTCTGCTCGTTGCCGTCAGCGCTGATCCTGCTGCTGTTTCCTGCTCTGCTCGTCGCCGTCGGCGACTGCGCTGGTCCTGCTGTTGTTTTCTTCTCTGCTCGTCGGCGTATGCTCTGCTCGTCGGCGTCTGCTCTGCTCGACGGCATCTGCTCTGCTCGTCAGGGTCGGCGACTGCGCTGGTCCTGCTGTTGTTTTCGCCTCTTCTCGTCGGCGTCTGCGTCTGCGCTGGTCCTGCTGCTGTTTTCTGCTCTGCTCGTCGGCGACTGCGCTGGTCCTGCTGCTGTTTTCTGCACTGCCCATCGGCGTCGGCAACCGCGTTGATCCTGCTGCTGTTTTCTGCTCTGCTCGTTGGCGTCTGAGACTGCGCATCTCCTGCCGCTGTTTTTTGCTCTGTGCGTCGGCGACTGCGCTTATCCTGCTGCTGTTTCCTGCTCTGCCTGTCAGCGTCGGCGACTGCGCTGGTGCTGCTGCTGTTTTCTGCTCTGCTCGTCAGCGTTGGCGCTGATCCTGCTGCTGTTTCCTGCTCTGCTCGTCGCCGTCGGCGACTGCGCTGGTCCTCCTGTTGTTTTCTGCTCTGATTGTCGGCGTTGGCGACTGCGCTGGTCCTGCTTCTGTTTTCTGCTCTGCTCGTCGGCGTCGGCTACTGCGCTGATCCTGCTGCTATTTTCTGCTCTGCTCATCGGCGTCAGCGACTGGGATGATCCTGCTGCTGTTTTCTGCTCTGCTCATCTGCGTCAGCGAATGCGCTGATCCTGCTGCTGTTTTCTGCTCTGTTCGTCGCCGTCGGCGCCTGCGCTGGTCCTGCTGTTGTTTTCTTCTCTGCTCGTCAGCGTCTGCTCTGCTCATTGGGGTCTGCGACTGCGCTGGTCCTGCTGCTGTTTTCTGCTCTGCTCGTCGGCGTCGGTGACTGCGCTGATCCTGCGGCTGTTTTCTGCACTGCTCGTCGGCGACTGCGCAGGTCCTGCTGCTATTTTCTGCTCTGCTAGTCGGCGACTGCGCTGGTCCTGCTGCTGTTTTCTGCTCTGCTCGTCGGCGACTGCGCTGGTCCTGCTGCTGTTTTCTGCTCTGCTCGTCGGCGACTGCGCTGGTCCTGCTGCTGTTTTCTGCACTGCTCATCGACGTCGGCGACTGCGCTGGTCCTGCTGTTGTTTTCGCCTCTGCTCGTCGGCGTCAGCGACTGCATTGATCCTGCTGCTGTTTTCTAATCTGCTCGTTGGCGTCTGCGACTGCTCATCTCCTGCTGCTTTTTTCTGCTCTGCTCGTCGGCGTCAGCGACTGCGCTGGTCCTGCTGCTGTTTTCAGCACTGCTCATCGGCGTCGGCGACTGCGCTGATCCTACTGCTGTTTTCTGCTCTGCTCGTAGGCGTCGGCGACTGCGCTGGTCCTGCTGCTGTTTTCTGCACTGCTCATCGGCGTCGGCGACTGCGCTGATTCTGCTGCTGTTTTCTGCTCTGCTCGTAGGCGGCGCCGACTGCGCTGGTCCTGCTGTTGTTTTCGAATCTGCTCGTCTGTGTCTGCTCTGCTCGTCGGCGTCAGCGACTGCGCTGACCCTGCTGCTGTTTTCTGCTCTGATCGTCTGCGACTGCACATCTCCTGCTGCTGTTTTTTGCTCTGCTCGTCGGCGTCAGCGACTGCTCTGATCCTGCTGCTGTTTTCTGCTCTGCTCGTCGGCGTCTGCGACTGCGCATCTCCTGCTGCTGTTTATTGCTCTGCTCGTCGGCGACTGTGCTGGTCCTGCTGCTGTTTTCTGCTCTGCTCATCGGCGTCGGCTACTGCGCTGATCCTGCTGCTGTTTTCTGCTCTGCTTGTCTGCGTCAGCGAATGCGCTGATCCTGCTGCTGTTTCCTGCTCTGCTCGTCGCCGCCGGCGACTGCGCTGGTCCTGCTGTTGTTTTCTGCTCTGATCGTTGGCGTCGGCGACTGCACTGGTCCTGCTGCTGTTTTCTTCTATGCTCGTCGGCGTCTGCTCTGCTCGTCGGCGTCTGCGACTGCCCTGGACCTGCTGCTGTTTTCTGCTCTGCTCATCGGCGACTGCGCTGGTCCAGCTGGTGTTTTCTGCACTGCTCATCTGGGTCGGCGACTGCGCTGGTCCTGCTGTTGTTTTCGCCTCTGCTTGTCGGCGTCTGCAACTGCGCTGGTCCTGCTGCTGTTTTCTGCTCTGCTCGTAGGCGTCGGCGACTGCGCTGGTCCTGCTGCTGTTTTCTGCACTGTTCATCGGCGTCGGCGACTGCGCTGATCCTGCCGCTTTTTTCTGCCCTGCTCGTCGGCGTCAGCGACTGCGCTGGACCTGCTGCTGTTTTCTGCTCTGTTCGTTGCCGTATGCGACTGCGCATCTCCTGCCGATTTTTTCTGCTCTGCTCGTCGGCGTCAGCGACTGCGCTGATCCTGCTGCTGTTTTCTGCTCTGCTCGTCGGCGTCTGCGAATGCGCATCTCCTGCTGCTGTTTTTTGCTCTGCTCGTCGGCGTCGGCGACTGCGCTGATCCTGCTGCTGTTTTCTGCACTGCTCGTCGGCGACTGCCCAGCTCCTGCTGCTATTTTCTGCTCTGCTAGTCGGCGACTGCGCTGGTCCTGCTGCTGTTTTCTGCTCTGCTCGTCGGCGACTGCGCTGGTCCTGCTGCTGTTTTCTGCTCTGCTCATCGGTGTCGGCTACTGCGCTGATCCTGCTGCTATTTTCTGCTCTGCTCGTCTGCGTCAGCGAATGATCTGATCCTGCTTCTGTTTTCTGCTCTGATCGTCGGCGTCGGCGACTGCGCTGGTCCTGCTGCTGTTTTCTGCTCTGCTCATCGGCGTCGGCTACTGCGCTGATCCTGCTGCTATTTTCTGCTCTGCTCGTCTGCGTCAGCGAATGCTCTGATCCTGCTGCTGTTTTCTGCTCTGCTCGTTGCCGTCAGAGCTGATCCTGCTGCTGTTTCCTGCTCTGCTCGTCGCCGTCGGCGACTGCGCTGGTCCTGCTGTTGTTTTCTTCTCTGCTCGTCGGCGTATGCTCTGCTCGTCGGCGTCTGCTCTGCTCGACGGCATCTGCTCTGCTCGTCAGGGTCGGCGACTGCGCTGGTCCTGCTGTTGTTTTCGCCTCTTCTCGTCGGCGTCTGCGTCTGCGCTGGTCCTGCTGCTGTTTTCTGCTCTGCTCGTCGGCGACTGCGCTGGTCCTGCTGCTGTTTTCTGCACTGCCCATCGGCGTCGGCAACCGCGTTGATCCTGCTGCTGTTTTCTGCTCTGCTCGTTGGCGTCTGAGACTGCGCATCTCCTGCCGCTGTTTTTTGCTCTGTGCGTCGGCGACTGCGCTTATCCTGCTGCTGTTTCCTGCTCTGCCTGTCAGCGTCGGCGACTGCGCTGGTGCTGCTGCTGTTTTCTGCTCTGCTCGTCAGCGTTGGCGCTGATCCTGCTGCTGTTTCCTGCTCTGCTCGTCGCCGTCGGCGACTGCGCTGGTCCTCCTGTTGTTTTCTGCTCTGATTGTCGGCGTTGGCGACTGCGCTGGTCCTGCTTCTGTTTTCTGCTCTGCTCGTCGGCGTCGGCTACTGCGCTGATCCTGCTGCTATTTTCTGCTCTGCTCATCGGCGTCAGCGACTGGGATGATCCTGCTGCTGTTTTCTGCTCTGCTCATCTGCGACAGCGAATGCGCTGATCCTGCTGCTGTTTTCTGCTCTGTTCGTCGCCGTCGGCGCCTGCGCTGGTCCTGATGTTGTTTTCTTCTCTGCTCGTCAGCGTCTGCTCTGCTCATTGGGGTCTGCGACTGCGCTGGTCCTGCTGCTGTTTTCTGCTCTGCTCGTCGGCGTCGGTGACTGCGCTGATCCTGCGGCTGTTTTCTGCACTGCTCGTCGGCGACTGCGCAGGTCCTGCTGCTATTTTCTGCTCTGCTAGTCGGCGACTGCGCTGGTCCTGCTGCTGTTTTCTGCTCTGCTCGTCGGCGACTGCGCTGGTCCTGCTGCTGTTTTCTGCTCTGCTCGTCGGCGACTGCGCTGGTCCTGCTGCTGTTTTATGCACTGCTCATCGACGTCGGCGACTGCGCTGGTCCTGCTGTTGTTTTCGCCTCTGCTCGTCGGCGTCAGCGACTGCATTGATCCTGCTGCTGTTTTCTAATCTGCTCGTTGGCGTCTGCGACTGCTCATCTCCTGCTGCTTTTTTCTGCTCTGCTCGTCGGCGTCAGCGACTGCGCTGATCCTCCTGCTGTTTTCTGCTCTGCTCGTCGGTGTCAGCGACTGCGCTGGTCCTGCTGCTGTTTTCAGCACTGCTCATCGGCGTCGGCGACTGCGCTGATCCTACTGCTGTTTTCTGCTCTGCTCGTAGGCGTCGGCGACTGCGCTGGTCCTGCTGCTGTTTTCTGCACTGCTCATCGGCGTCGGCGACTGCGCTGATTCTGCTGCTGTTTTCTGCTCTGCTCGTAGGCGGCGCCGACTGCGCTGGTCCTGCTGTTGTTTTCGAATCTGCTCGTCTGTGTCTGCTCTGCTCGTCGGCGTCAGCGACTGCGCTGACCCTGCTGCTGTTTTCTGCTCTGATCGTCTGCGACTGCACATCTCCTGCTGCTGTTTTTTGCTCTGCTCGTCGGCGTCAGCGACTGCTCTGATCCTGCTGCTGTTTTCTGCTCTGCTCGTCGGCGTCTGCGACTGCGCATCTCCTGCTGCTGTTTATTGCTCTGCTCGTCGGCGACTGTGCTGGTCCTGCTGCTGTTTTCTGCTCTGCTCATCGGCGTCGGCTACTGCGCTGATCCTGCTGCTGTTTTCTGCTCTGCTTGTCTGCGTCAGCGAATGCGCTGATCCTGCTGCTGTTTCCTGCTCTGCTCGTCGCCGCCGGCGACTGCGCTGGTCCTGCTGTTGTTTTCTGCTCTGATCGTCGGCGTCGGCGACTGCACTGGTCCTGCTGCTGTTTTCTTCTATGCTCGTCGGCGTCTGCTCTGCTCGTCGGCGTCTGCGACTGCCCTGGACCTGCTGCTGTTTTCTGCTCTGCTCATCGGCGACTGCGCTGGTCCAGCTGGTGTTTTCTGCACTGCTCATCTGGGTCGGCGACTGCGCTGGTCCTGCTGTTGTTTTCGCCTCTGCTTGTCGGCGTCTGCAACTGCGCTGGTCCTGCTGCTGTTTTCTGCTCTGCTCGTAGGCGTCGGCGACTGCGCTGGTCCTGCTGCTGTTTTCTGCACTGTTCATCGGCGTCGGCGACTGCGCTGATCCTGCCGCTTTTTTCTGCCCTGCTCGTCGGCGTCAGCGACTGCGCTGGACCTGCTGCTGTTTTCTGCTCTGCTCGTTGCCGTATGCGACTGCGCATCTCCTGCCGATTTTTTCTGCTCTGCTCGTCGGCGTCAGCGACTGCGCTGATCCTGCTGCTGTTTTCTGCTCTGCTCGTCGGCGTCTGCGAATGCGCATCTCCTGCTGCTGTTTTTTGCTCTGCTCGTCGGCGTCGGCGACTGCGCTGATCCTGCTGCTGTTTTCTGCTCTGCTCATTGGCGTCAGCGACTGGGCTGATCCTGCTGCTGTTTTCTGCTCTGCTCGTCTGCGTCAGCGAATGCGCTGGTCCTGCTTTTGTTTTCTGCACTGCTGATCGGCGTTGGTGACTGTGTTGATCCTGCTGCTGTTTTCTGCTCTGCTCGTAGGCGTCGGCGACTGCGCTGGTCTTGCTTCTGTTTTCTGCACTGCTCATCGGCGTCGGCGACTGCGCTGGTCCTGCTGTTGTTTTCGCCTCTGCTCGTCGGCTTCTGCTCTGCTCATCGGCGTCTGCGACTGCACTGGTCCTGCTGCTGTTTTCTGCTCTGCTCGTCGACAAATGCGCTGGTCCTGCTGCTGTTTTCTGCACTGCTCATCGACGTCGGCGACTGCGCTGATCCTGCTGCTGTTTTCTGCTCTGCTCGTAGGCGTTGCCGACTGCGCTGGTCCTGCTGCTGTTTTCGCCTCTGCTCCTCTGCGTCTGCGACTGCGCTGGTCCTGCTGCTGTTTTCTGCTCTGCTCGTCGGCGTCTGCGACTGCGCTGGTCCTGCTGCTGTTTTCTGCTCTGCTCGTAGGCGTCGGCGACTGCGCTGGTCCTTCTGCTGTTTTCTGCACTGCTCATCGGCGTCGGCGACTGCGCTGATCCTGCTGCTGTTTTCTGCTTTGCTCGTAGGCGTCGCCGACTGCGCTGGTCCTTCTGCTGTTTTCTGCTCTGCTCGTTGGCGACTGCGCTGATCCTGCTGCTGTTTTCTGCTCTGCTCGTCGGCGTCTGCGACTGCGCTGATCCTCCTGCTGTTTTTTGCTCTGCTCGTCGGCGTCGGCGACTGCGCTGATCCTTCTGCTGTTTTCTGCTCTGCTCGTCGGCGACTGCACTGGTCCTGCTGCTGTTTTCTTCTCTGCTCGTCGGCGTCGGCGACTGCGCTGATCCTGCTGCTGTTTTCTGCTCTGCTCGTCGGCGTCTGCGACTGCGCTGGTCCTGCTGTTGTTTTCGCCTCTGCTCGTCTGCGTCTGCGACTGCGCTGATCCTGCTGCTGTTTTCTGCTCTGCTCGTCGGCGTCGGCGACTGCGCTGGTCCTGCTGTTGTTTTCTGCTCTGATCGTCGGCGTCAGCGACTGCGCTGGTCCTGCTGCTGTTTTCTTCTCTGCTCGTCGGCGTCTGCTCTGCTCGTCGGCGTCTGAGATTGCGCTGGTCCTGCTGCTGTTTTCTCTTCTGCTCGTCTGCGACTGCGCTGGTCCTGCTGCTGTTTTCTGCTCTGCTCGTCGGCGACTGCGCTGGTCCTGCTGCTGTTTTCTGCACTGCTCATCGGCGTCGGCGACTGTGCTGATCTACTGCTGTTTACTGCTCTGCTCGTAGGCGTCGGCGACTGCGCTGGTCCTGCTGCTGTTTTCTGCACTACTCATCGGCGTCGGCGACTGCGCTGATCCTGCTGCTGTTTACTGCTCTGCTTGTCGGCGACTGCGCTGGTCCTGCTGTTGTTTTCGCCTCTGCTCGTCGGCGTCTGCTCTGCTCATCGGCGTCTGCTCTGCTCATCGGCGTCTGCGACTGCGCTGGTCCTGCTGCTGTTTTCTGCTCTGCTCGTTGGCGACTGCGCTGGTCCTGCTGCTGTTTTCTGCACTGCTCATCGGCGTTGGCGACTGCGCTGATCCTGCTGCTGTTTACTGCTCTGCTTGTCGGCGACTGCGCTGGTCCTGCTGTTGTTTTCGCCTCTGCTCGTCGGCGTCTGCTCTGCTCAACGGCGTCTGCGACTGCGCTGGTCCTGCTGCTGTTTTCTGCTCTGCTCGTTGGCGACTGCGCTTGTCCTGCTGCTGTTTTCTGCACTGCTCATCGGCGTTGGCGACAGCGTTGATCCTGCTGCTGTTTTCTGCTCTGCTCGTTGGCGTCTTCGACTGCGCATCTCCTGCCGCTTTTTTCTTATCTGCTCGTCGGCGTCAGTGACTGCGCTGATCCTGCTGCTGTTTTTTGCTCTGCTCGTCGGCGTCGGCAACTGCGCTGATCCTGCTGATGTTTTCTGCTCTGCTCATCGGCGTCAGCGACTGGGCTGATCCTGCTGCTGTTTTCTGCTCTGCTCGTCTGCGTCAGCGAATGTGCTGATCCTGTTGCTGTTTCCTGCTCTGCTCGTCGCCGTCGGCGACTTCACTGGTCCTGTTTATGAATGTTTTAGACTCATTTGGACTACAGCAATTGGTAAATGTCCCCACACATGCGGCTTCTCACACCCTGGATTTGGTTTTATCTTTTGGACTGGATGTGCATGATTTATCTGTGGATCCTGTGGCATTTTCCGACCATGCTGTGATCACGTTCAGCATCTCACGTCTCCTTCCTCCAGCCCGGCGACGGTCTGCTCGTTACTCCAGGCGCTTATCTCCGAGTACGACTTCCAACTTTCTGTCGGTTTTGGACACTGATGCCCTCGCTCCGCCCTTGTCGGTTACCTGCATGGATGTAGATGGCCTTCTGCATCGGTTCAATGTGACCTGCTCTGCTGCTCTGGACGCTGTTGCCCCTCTGAGACCGAGGCGGAAACAGACAACATCTTACCCTTGGCTGAATGATTACACCCGTAGCCTCAGGCGACAGTGTAGGGTGCTGGAACGGAGGTGGAGGAGAGACAGACTGTCATGCTCTCGGCTGCTTCTGGTTGATGCACTTTCACACTACCAGAGAGCAGTTAGATCTGCTCGTAATAACTATTTTTCTGCTATCATTTCACAGCATCATGGAGACCAGTCCAGGCTGTACAGCACAGTTAACTCCCTGCTACTGTTAAATGAGTCTGATGGTCTAAATCCCACTGTTGCTTTATGCACAGAGCTACAGAGCTTTTTCCTCAACAAGATCCTTGGTATTAGGCTTAGCCTCCAGCCTCAAATACACACTATCCATGTGGAACCGCCGGATCCACCTGCCTTCTCAGACTTTGCTCCAGTTCAGCTTGCTGACTTGATGAAACTGATTAGCTCCATGAAGCCAGCTGGCTCTTCGGTGGACTGCCTCCCAGCTAAATTGGTACGTGACCCGGTGTCTGCGCTGAGCCCGGCACTCTTGAACATTTTTAACATTAGCCTCAGCACTGGAGTGTTCCCTAAGGTTTTTAAAGATGCGGTTGTTCAGCCGATATTGAAAAAACCTGGTTTGGATCCCTCCACTTATGAGAACTTTCGCCCGATATCGAAAGTCCCGTTTCTCTCGAAGGTCCTTGAGAAAATTGTGCATGGCCAGATCTCTGCCCATATGAATAGCAACTCGTTGCTGGATGTATTTCAGTCAGCTTTTAGACCAAACCATAGCACTGAGTCTGCTTTGATTAGGGTGCTAAATGACATTCTGGTGGCATCTGACTCTGGGTCTAGGGTACTGCTCCTCCAGCTGGACCTTTCAGCGGCTTTTGATACGGTCGATCACCAAATTTTACTGAATCGGCTTGGGTCTTGGGTTGGGGTGACGGGGGTGGCGCTTAAATGGTTCCGCTCCTACCTATAAACCCAAACCATCTCTGTACAGATTGGTGACTGTGCATCCTCCAGTCTTCCACTGCCTTGGGGGGTGCCGCAAGGTTCCGTTCTTGGGCCATTGCTGTTTTCAATCTACCTTCTGCCTCTGGGCAATATCCTGAATCAGCATGGCCTGAGCTACCACATCTACGCAGATGACTGTCAGCTATACGTGGAAATGGACGAGAAAAATGCGGGCTCGAAATTGGCTGCATGTATGGATGACGTGAAGGGCTGGCTGGCATCCAACTTCTTAAAACTGAATGAAAAGAAGTCTGAGTTTATTGTTTTTGACCCCCGCAACCACCATGGCTCTCACCCTGTTTGTGACCTTTTAACCCTTAACCCCAAACAGTGTGTGACGAGTCTCGGGGTCAAGCTGGATGCTGGACTCACAATGGCCTCACAGATAAACTCTGTAGTGAGGTCGTGTTTTTATCAGCTTCGCCGCCTTACTCACCTCAGACGAATCCTGAAACGGAGGCATTTGGAGTCAGTCATTCATGCATTCATTACCTCTCGCCTGGACTATGCAAACGCCCTCCTCGTTGGTGTTCCGGACTCTGCCCTGAATCGGCTGCAGGTTGTTCAGAATGCTGCTGCCAGGTTCTTGACGGGTACACACCGACGTAGCCACATTACACCTGTCCTGGCACATCTTCACTGGCTCCCTGTCATTTTCAGAGTGCAGTTTAAGTTACTGACTTTTGTTTTTAAAGCACTCAATGACCTGGCACCTTCCTACCTCTCTGCCCTTCTCACTCCATATGTGCCCAGCCGCTCGTTGAGGTCGGCTGACCTATTGCTGCTGCACACGCCGCGGATGAGGCTCAAATCGCGGGGTGAACGAGCATTTGTCCATGCTGCCCCAAAGCTATGGAACTAATTGCCCATTGGAGTTCGGCAGGCTCCATCTCTGGCGGTTTTTAAATCTCGTTTAAAGACCCACTTTTACACTTTGGCTTTTAGACAGTGACTCGTTTTAGTGTTTTATTGTGTCATTGTTTTAATGTGTTCTTATTATTCATGTTTTCTCTGCTTTTAATTGAGATTTTATCCTTAGTTTAAGCTCCTTGTAATGGGTGTGTTTTGTTTTAGCCTGTGCAGCACTTTGGGCAGCTCCCATGCTGCATTTTAAATGTGCTATATAAATAAACTATGCTATGCTATGCTATGCTGTTGTTGTTTTCTGCTCTGATCGCCGGCGTCAGCGACGTTGCTGGTCCTGCTGCTGTTTTCTTCTCTGCTCGTCGGCGTCTGCGCTGGCCCTGCTGCTGTTTTCTGCTCTGCTCGTCGGCGACTGCGCTGGTCCTGCTGTTGTTTTCGCCTCTGCTCGTCGGCAAATGCTCTGCTCATCGGCGTCTGCGACTGCGCTGGTCCTGCTGCTGTTTTCTGCTCTGCTCATTGGCGTCTGCGACTGCGCATCTCCTGCTGCTGTTTTTTGCTATGCTCGTCGGCGTCAGCGACTGCGCTTATCCTGCTGCTGTTTTCTGCTCTGCTCGTCGGCGTCTGCGACTGCGCATCTCCTGCTGCTATTTTTTGCTCTGCTCGTCGGCGACTGCGCCTGTCCTACTGCTGTTTTCTGCTCTGCTCATCGGCGTCGGCTACTGCGCTGATCCTGCTGCTGTTTTCTGCTCTGCTCGTCTGCGTCAGCGAATGCGCTGATCCTGCTGCTGTTTCCTGCTCTGCTCGTCGCCGTCGGCGACTGCGCTGGTCCTGCTGTTGTTTTCTGCTCTGATCGTCGGCGTCCGCGACTGCGCTGGTCCTGCTGCTGTTTTCTTCTCTGCTCGTCGGCGTCTGCTCTGCTCGTCGGCGTCTGCGACTGCGCTGGTCCTGCTGCTGTTTTCTGCTCTGCTCGTCTGCGACTGCGCTGTTCCTGCTGCTGTTTTCTGCTCTGCTCATCGGCGACTGCACTGGTCCTGCTGCTGTTTTCTGCGCTGCTCATCGGCGTCGGCGACTTCGCTGATCCTGCTGCTGTTTTCTGCTCTGCTTGTCTGCGTCAGCGAATGTACTTATCCTGCTGCTGTTTCCTGCTCTGCTCGTTGCCGTCGGGGACTTCGCTGGTCCTGCTGTTGTTTTCTGCTGTGATCGCCGGCGTCGGCGACAGCGCTGGTCCTGCTGCTGTTTTCTTCTCTGCTCGTCGGCGTCTGCTCTGCTCGTCGGCGTCTGCGCTGGTCCTGCTGCAGTTTTCTGCTCTGCTCGTCGGCGACTGCGCTGGTCCTGCTGTTGTTTTTGCCTCTGCTCGTCGGCGTCTGCTCTGCTCATCGGCGTCTGCGACTGCCCTGGACCTGCTGCTGTTTTCTGCTCTGCTCATCGGCGACTGCGCTGGTCCAGCTGCTGTTTTCTTCTATGCTCGTCGGCGTCTGCTCTGCTCGTCGGCGTCTGCGACTGCCCTGGACCTGCTGCTGTTTTCTGCTCTGCTCATCGGCGACTGCGCTGGTCCAGCTGGTGTTTTCTGCACTGCTCATCTGGGTCGGCGACTGCGCTGGTCCTGCTGTTGTTTTCGCCTCTGCTTGTCGGCGTCTGCAACTGCGCTGGTCCTGCTGCTGTTTTCTGCTCTGCTCGTAGGCGTCGGCGACTGCGCTGGTCCTGCTGCTGTTTTCTGCACTGTTCATCGGCGTCGGCGACTGCGCTGATCCTGCCGCTTTTTTCTGCTCTGCTCGTCGGCGTCAGCGACTGCGCTGGACCTGCTGCTGTTTTCTGCTCTGCTCGTTGCCGTATGCGACTGCGCATCTCCTGCCGATTTTTTCTGCTCTGCTCGTCGGCGTCAGCGACTGCGCTGATCCTGCTGCTGTTTTCTGCTCTGCTCGTCGGCGTCTGCGAATGCGCATCTCCTGCTGCTGTTTTTTGCTCTGCTCGTCGGCGTCGGCGACTGCGCTGATCCTGCTGCTGTTTTCTGCTCTGCTCATTGGCATCAGCGACTGGGCTGATCCTGCTGCTGTTTTCTGCTCTGCTCGTCTGCGTCAGCGAATGCGCTGGTCCTGCTTTTGTTTTCTGCACTGCTGATCGGCGTTGGTGACTGTGTTGATCCTGCTGCTGTTTTCTGCTCGGCTCGTAGGCGTCGGCGACTGCGCTGGTCTTGCTTCTGTTTTCTGCACTGCTCATCGGCGTCGGCGACTGCGCTGGTCCTGCTGTTGTTTTCGCCTCTGCTCGTCGGCTTCTGCTCTGCTCATCGGCGTCTGCGACTGCACTGGTCCTGCTGCTGTTTTCTGCTCTGCTCGTCGACAAATGCGCTGGTCCTGCTGCTGTTTTCTGCACTGCTCATCGACGTCGGCGACTGCGCTGATCCTGCTGCTGTTTTCTGCTCTGCTCGTAGGCGTTGCCGACTGCGCTGGTCCTGCTGCTGTTTTCGCCTCTGCTCGTCTGCGTCTGCGACTGCGCTGGTCCTGCTGCTGTTTTCTGCTCTGCTCGTCGGCGTCTGCGACTGCGCTGGTCCTGCTGCTGTTTTCTGCTCTGCTCGTAGGCGTCGGCGACTGCGCTGGTCCTTCTGCTGTTTTCTGCACTGCTCATTGGCGTCGGCGACTGCGCTGATCCTGCTGCTGTTTTCTGCTTTGCTCGTAGGCGTCGCCGACTGCGCTGGTCCTTCTGCTGTTTTCTGCTCTGCTCGTTGGCGACTGCGCTGATCCTGCTGCTGTTTTCTGCTCTGCTCGTCGGCGTCTGCGACTGCGCTGATCCTGCTGCTGTTTTTTGCTCTGCTCGTCGGCGTCGGCGACTGCGCTGATCCTTCTGCTGTTTTCTGCTCTGCTTGTCGGCGACTGCACTGGTCCTGCTGCTGTTTTCTTCTCTGCTCGTCGGCGTCGGCGACTGCGCTGATCCTGCTGCTGTTTTCTGCTCTGCTCGTCGGCGTCTGCGACTGCGCTGGTCCTGCTGTTGTTTTCGCCTCTGCTCGTCTGCGTCTGCGACTGCGCTGATCCTGCTGCTGTTTTCTGCTCTGCTCGTCGGCGTCGGCGACTGCGCTGGTCCTGCTGTTGTTTTCTGCTCTGATCGTCGGCGTCAGCGACTGCGCTGGTCCTGCTGCTGTTTTCTTCTCTGCTCGTCGGCGTCTGCTCTGCTCGTCGGCGTCTGAGATTGCGCTGGTCCTGCTGCTGTTTTCTCTTCTGCTCGTCTGCGACTGCGCTGGTCCTGCTGCTGTTTTCTGCTCTGCTCGTCGGCGACTGCGCTGGTCCTGCTGCTGTTTTCTGCGCTGCTCATCGGCGTCGGCGACTGTGCTGATCTACTGCTGTTTACTGCTCTGCTCGTAGGCGTCGGCGACTGCGCTGGTCCTGCTGCTGTTTTCTGCACTGCTCATCGGCGTCGGCGACTGCGCTGATCCTGCTGCTGTTTACTGCTCTGCTTGTCGGCGACTGCGCTGGTCCTGCTGTTGTTTTCGCCTCTGCTCGTCGGCGTCTGCTCTGCTCATCGGCGTCTGCGACTGCGCTGGTCCTGCTGCTGTTTTCTGCTCTGCTCGTTGGCGACTGCGCTGGTCCTGCTGCTGTTTTCTGAACTGCTCATCGGCGTTGGCGACTGCGCTGATCCTGCTGCTGTTTACTGCTCTGCTTGTCGGCGACTGCGCTGGTCCTGCTGTTGTTTTCGCCTCTGCTCGTCGGCGTCTGCTCTGCTCATCGGCGTCTGCGACTGCGCTGGTCCTGCTGCTGTTTTCTGCTCTGCTCGTTGGCGACTGCGCTTGTCCTGCTGCTGTTTTCTGCACTGCTCATCGGCGTTGGCGACAGCGTTGATCCTGCTGCTGTTTTCTGCTCTGCTCGTTGGCGTCTTCGACTGCGCATCTCCTGCCGCTTTTTTCTTATCTGCTCGTCGGCGTCAGTGACTGCGCTGATCCTGCTGCTGTTTTTTGCTCTGCTCGTCGGCGTCGGCAACTGCGCTGATCCTGCTGATGTTTTCTGCTCTGCTCATCGGCGTCAGCGACTGGGCTGATCCTGCTGCTGTTTTCTGCTCTGCTCGTCTGCGTCAGCGAATGTGCTGATCCTGTTGCTGTTTCCTGCTCTGCTCGTCGCCGTCGGCGACTTCACTGGTCCTGTTGTTGTTTTCTGCTCTGATCGCCGGCGTCAGCGACGTTGCTGGTCCTGCTGCTGTTTTCTTCTCTGCTCGTCGGCGTCTGCGCTGGCCCTGCTGCTGTTTTCTGCTCTGCTCGTCGGCGACTGCGCTGGTCCTGCTGTTGTTTTCGCCTCTGCTCGTCGGCAAATGCTCTGCTCATCGGCGTCTGCGACTACGCTGGTCCTGCTGCTGTTTTCTGCTCTGCTCATTGGCGTCTGCGACTGCGCATCTCCTGCTGCTGTTTTTTGCTATGCTCGTCGGCGTCAGCGACTGCGCTTATCCTGCTGCTGTTTTCTGCTCTGCTCGTCGGCGTCTGCGACTGCGCATCTCCTGCTGCTGTTTTTTGCTCTGCTCGTCGGCGACTGCGCCTGTCCTACTGCTGTTTTCTGCTCTGCTCATCGGCGTCGGCTACTGCGCTGATCCTGCTGCTGTTTTCTGCTCTGCTCGTCTGCGTCAGCGAATGCGCTGATCCTGCTGCTGTTTCCTGCTCTGCTCGTCGCCGTCGGCGACTGCGCTGGTCCTGCTGTTGTTTTCTGCTCTGATCGTCGGCGTCCGCGACTGCGCTGGTCCTGCTGCTGTTTTCTTCTCTGCTCGTCGGCGTCTGCTCTGCTCGTCGGCGTCTGCGACTGCGCTGGTCCTGCTGCTGTTTTCTGCTCTGCTCGTCTGCGACTGCGCTGTTCCTGCTGCTGTTTTCTGCTCTGCTCATCGGCGACTGCACTGGTCCTGCTGCTGTTTTCTGCGCTGCTCATCGGCGTCGGCGACTTCGCTGATCCTGCTGCTGTTTTCTGCTCTGCTTGTCTGCGTCAGCGAATGTACTGATCCTGCTGCTGTTTCCTGCTCTGCTCGTCGCCGTCGGGGACTTCGCTGGTCCTGCTGTTGTTTTCTGCTGTGATCGCCGGCGTCGGCGACAGCGCTGGTCCTGCTGCTGTTTTCTTCTCTGCTCGTCGGCGTCTGCTCTGCTCGTCGGCGTCTGCGCTGGTCCTGCTGCAGTTTTCTGCTCTGCTCGTCGACGACTGCGCTGGTCCTGCTGTTGTTTTTGCCTCTGCTCGTCGGCGTCTGCTCTGCTCATCGGCGTCTGCGACTGCGCTGGTCCTGCTGCTGTTTTCTGCTCTACTCGTTGGCGACTGCGCTGGTCCTGCTGCTGTTTTCTGCACTGCTCATCGGCGTCGGCGACTGCGCTGATCCTGCTGCTGTTTTCTGCACTGTAATCGGCGTCAGCGACTGCGCTGATCCTGCTGCTGTTTTCTGCTCTGCTCGTAGGCGTCGGCGACTGCGGTGGTCCTGCTGTTGTTTTCTGCACTGCTCATTGGCGTCGGCGACTGCGCTTATCCTGTTGCTGTTTTCTGCTCTGCTTGTAGGCGTCGCCGACTGCGCTGATCCTGCTGCTGTTTTCTTCTCTGCTCGTCGGCGACTGCGCTGGTCCTGCTGCTGTTTTCTTCTCTGCTCGTCGGCGTCTGCTCTGCTCGTCGGCGTCTGCGACTGCGCTGGTCCTGCTGCTGTTTTCTGCTCTGCTTGTCTGCGACTGCGCTGGTCCTGCTGGTGTTTTCTGGTCTGCTCGTCAGCGACTGCGCTTGTCCTGCTGCTGTTTTCTGCGCTGCTAATCGGTGTCGGCGATTGTGCTGATCCTGCTGCTGTTTTCTGCTCTGCTCGTAGGCGTCGGCGACTGCGCTGGTCCTGCTGCTTTTTTCTGCACTGCTCATCGGCGTCGGCGACTGCGCTGATCCTGCTGCTGTTTCCTGCTCTGCTCGTCGGCGACTGCAACTGCGCATCTCCTGCTGCTTTTTTCTGCTCTGCTCGTCGGCGTCAGCGACTGCGCTGATCCTGCAGCTGTTTTCTGCTCTGCTCGTCGGCGTCTGCGACTCCGCATCTCCTGCTGCTGTTTTTTGCTCTGCTCGTCGGCGTCGGCGACTGCGCTGATCCTGCTGCTGTTTTCTGCTCTGCTCATCGGCGTCAGCGACTAGGCTGATCCTGCTGCTGTTTTCTGCTCTGCTCGTCTGAGGTCAGCGAATGTGCTGATCCTGCTGCTGTTTTCTGCTCTGCTCGTCGCCGTCGGCGACTTCGCTGGTCCTGCTGTTGTTTTCTGCTCTGATCGCCGGCGTCAGCCACAGCGCTGGTCCTGCTGCTGTTTTCTTCTCTGCTCGTCGGCGTCTGCGCTGGTCCTGCTTCTGTTTTCTGCTCTGCTCGTCGGCGACTGCGCTGGTCCTGCTGTTGTTTTCTCCTCTGCTCGTCGGCGTCTGCTCTGCTCATCGGCGTCTGCGACTGCGCTGGTCCTGCTGCTGTTTTCTGCTCTGCTCGTTGGCGACTGCGCTGGTCCTGCTGCTGTTTTCTGCACTGCTCATCGGCGTCGGCGACTGCGCTGATCCTGCTGCTGTTTTCTGCTCTGCTCGTAGGCGTCGGCGACTGCGCTGGTCCTGCTGTTGTTTTCTGCACTGCTCATCGGCGTCGGCGACTGCGCTGATCCTGCTGCTGTTTTCTGCTCTGCTTGTAGGCGTCGCCGACTGTGCTGGTCCTGCTGCTGTTTTCTTCTCTGCTCGTCGGCGACTGCGCTGGGCATGCTGCTGTTTTCTGCACTGCTCATTGGCGTCGGCGACTGCGTGAATCCTTCTGCTGTTTTCTGCTCTGCTCGTTGGCGTCTGCGACTGCGAATCTCCTGCTGCTGTTTTCTGCACTGCTCATCGGCGTCGGCGACTGTGCTGATCCTGCTGCTGTTTTCTGCTCTGCTAGTTGGCATCTGCGACTGCGCATCTCCTGATGCTTTTTTTTTGCTCTACTCGTCAGCGTCAGCCACTGCGCTGATTCTGCTGCTGTTTTCTGCTCTGCTCGTCGGCGTCTGAGACTGCGCATCTCCTGCTGCTGTTTTCTGCACTGCTCATCGCCGTCGGCGACTGTGCTGGTCCTGCTGCTGTTTTCTGCTCTGCTCGTCGGCGTCTGAGACTGCGCATCTCCTGCTGCTGTTTTCTGCACTGCTCATCGGCGTCGGCGATTTCGCTGATCCTGCTGCTGTTTTTTGCTCTGCTCGTCGGCGTCGGCGACTGCGCTGGTCCTGCTGCTGTTTTCTGCACTGCTCATCGGCGTCGGCGACTGCGTTGATCCTGCTGCTGTTTTCTGCTCTCCTCGTTGGCGTCTGCGACAGCCCATCTCCTGCTGCTGTTTTCTGCTCTGCTCGTTGGCGTCGGCGACTGCGCTGGTCCTGCTGCTGTTTTCTTCTCTGCTCGTCGGCGTCGGCGACTGCGCTGATCCTGCTGCTGTTTTCTGCTCTGCTCGTCGGCGTCTGCGACTGCGCTGGTCCTGCTGTTGTTTTCGCCTCTGCTCGTCTGCGTCTGCGACTGCGCTGATCCTGCTGCTGTTTTCTGCTCTGCTCGTCGGCGTCGGCGACTGCGATAATCCTGCTGCTGTTTTCTGCTCTGCTCGTCGGCGTCTGCGACTGCACTGGTCCTGCTGCTGTTTTCTGCTCTGCTCGTCGGCGTCTGCGACTGCGCTGGTCCTGCTGCTGTTTTCTGCTTTGCTCGTTGGCGACTGCGTTGATCCTGCTGCAGTTTTCTGCTCTGCTTGTAGGCGTCGGCAACTGCGCTGGTCCTGCTGCTGTTTTCTGCTCTGCTCGTCGGCGTCTGCGACTGCGCTGATCCTGCTGCTGTTTTCTGCTTTGCTCGTCGGCGTCTGCGACTGCGCTGATCCTGCTGCTGTTTTCTGCTTTGCTCGTAGGCGTCGCCGACTGCACTGGTCCTGCTGCTGTTTTCTGCTCTGCTCGTCGGCGTCTGCGACTGCGCTGATCCTGCTGCTGTTTTTTGCTCTGCTCGTCGGCGTCGGCGACTGCGCTGGTCCTGCTGCTGTTTTCTTCTCTGCTCGTCGGCGTCGGCGACTGCGCTGATGCTGTTTTCTGCTCTGCTCGTTGAGGTCAGCAACTGCACTGATCCTGCTACTTTTTTCTTTTCTGCTCGTCGGCGTCAGCAACTGCGCTGATCCTGCTGCTGTTTTCTGCTCTGCTCGTCGCCTTCGGCGACTGCGCTCGTCCTGCTGTTGTTTTCTGCTCTGATCGTCGGCATCGGCGACTGCGCTGGTCCTGCTGCTGTTTTCTGCTCTGCTCATCGGCGTCGGCTACTGCGCTGATCCTGCTGCTATTTTCTGCTCTGCTCGTCTGCGTCAGCGAATGATCTGATCCTGCTTCTGTTTTCTGCTCTGATCGTCGGCGTCGGCGACTGCGCTGGTCCTGCTGCTGTTTTCTGCTCTGCTCATCGGCGTCGGCTACTGCGCTGATCCTGCTGCTATTTTCTGCTCTGCTCGTCTGCGTCAGCGAATGCTCTGATCCTGCTGCTGTTTTCTGCTCTGCTCATCGGCGTCAGCGACTAGGCTGATCCTGCTGCTGTTTTCTGCTCTGCTCGTCTGAGGTCAGCGAATGTGCTGATCCTGCTGCTGTTTTCTGCTCTGCTCGTCGCCGTCGGCGACTTCGCTGGTCCTGCTGTTGTTTTCTGCTCTGATCGCCGGCGTCAGCCACAGCGCTGGTCCTGCTGCTGTTTTCTTCTCTGCTCGTCGGCGTCTGCGCTGGTCCTGCTTCTGTTTTCTGCTCTGCTCGTCGGCGACTGCGCTGGTCCTGCTGTTGTTTTCTCCTCTGCTCGTCGGCGTCTGCTCTGCTCATCGGCGTCTGCGACTGCGCTGGTCCTGCTGCTGTTTTCTGCTCTGCTCGTTGGCGACTGCGCTGGTCCTGCTGCTGTTTTCTGCACTGCTCATCGGCGTCGGCGACTGCGCTGATCCTGCTGCTGTTTTCTGCTCTGCTCGTAGGCGTCGGCGACTGCGCTGGTCCTGCTGTTGTTTTCTGCACTGCTCATCGGCGTCGGCGACTGCGCTGATCCTGCTGCTGTTTTCTGCTCTGCTTGTAGGCGTCGCCGACTGTGCTGGTCCTGCTGCTGTTTTCTTCTCTGCTCGTCGGCGACTGCGCTGGGCATGCTGCTGTTTTCTGCACTGCTCATTGGCGTCGGCGACTGCGTGAATCCTTCTGCTGTTTTCTGCTCTGCTCGTTGGCGTCTGCGACTGCGAATCTCCTGCTGCTGTTTTCTGCACTGCTCATCGGCGTCGGCGACTGTGCTGATCCTGCTGCTGTTTTCTGCTCTGCTAGTTGGCATCTGCGACTGCGCATCTCCTGATGCTTTTTTTTTGCTCTACTCGTCAGCGTCAGCCACTGCGCTGATTCTGCTGCTGTTTTCTGCTCTGCTCGTCGGCGTCTGAGACTGCGCATCTCCTGCTGCTGTTTTCTGCACTGCTCATCGCCGTCGGCGACTGTGCTGGTCCTGCTGCTGTTTTCTGCTCTGCTCGTCGGCGTCTGAGACTGCGCATCTCCTGCTGCTGTTTTCTGCACTGCTCATCGGCGTCGGCGATTTCGCTGATCCTGCTGCTGTTTTTTGCTCTGCTCGTCGGCGTCGGCGACTGCGCTGGTCCTGCTGCTGTTTTCTGCACTGCTCATCGGCGTCGGCGACTGCGTTGATCCTGCTGCTGTTTTCTGCTCTCCTCGTTGGCGTCTGCGACAGCCCATCTCCTGCTGCTGTTTTCTGCTCTGCTCGTTGGCGTCGGCGACTGCGCTGGTCCTGCTGCTGTTTTCTTCTCTGCTCGTCGGCGTCGGCGACTGCGCTGATCCTGCTGCTGTTTTCTGCTCTGCTCGTCGGCGTCTGCGACTGCGCTGGTCCTGCTGTTGTTTTCGCCTCTGCTCGTCTGCGTCTGCGACTGCGCTGATCCTGCTGCTGTTTTCTGCTCTGCTCGTCGGCGTCGGCGACTGCGATAATCCTGCTGCTGTTTTCTGCTCTGCTCGTCGGCGTCTGCGACTGCACTGGTCCTGCTGCTGTTTTCTGCTCTGCTCGTCGGCGTCTGCGACTGCGCTGGTCCTGCTGCTGTTTTCTGCTTTGCTCGTTGGCGACTGCGTTGATCCTGCTGCAGTTTTCTGCTCTGCTTGTAGGCGTCGGCAACTGCGCTGGTCCTGCTGCTGTTTTCTGCTCTGCTCGTCGGCGTCTGCGACTGCGCTGATCCTGCTGCTGTTTTCTGCTTTGCTCGTCGGCGTCTGCGACTGCGCTGATCCTGCTGCTGTTTTCTGCTTTGCTCGTAGGCGTCGCCGACTGCACTGGTCCTGCTGCTGTTTTCTGCTCTGCTCGTCGGCGTCTGCGACTGCGCTGATCCTGCTGCTGTTTTTTGCTCTGCTCGTCGGCGTCGGCGACTGCGCTGGTCCTGCTGCTGTTTTCTTCTCTGCTCGTCGGCGTCGGCGACTGCGCTGATGCTGTTTTCTGCTCTGCTCGTTGAGGTCAGCAACTGCACTGATCCTGCTACTTTTTTCTTTTCTGCTCGTCGGCGTCAGCAACTGCGCTGATCCTGCTGCTGTTTTCTGCTCTGCTCGTCGCCTTCGGCGACTGCGCTCGTCCTGCTGTTGTTTTCTGCTCTGATCGTCGGCATCGGCGACTGCGCTGGTCCTGCTGCTGTTTTCTGCTCTGCTCATCGGCGTCGGCTACTGCGCTGATCCTGCTGCTATTTTCTGCTCTGCTCGTCTGCGTCAGCGAATGATCTGATCCTGCTTCTGTTTTCTGCTCTGATCGTCGGCGTCGGCGACTGCGCTGGTCCTGCTGCTGTTTTCTGCTCTGCTCATCGGCGTCGGCTACTGCGCTGATCCTGCTGCTATTTTCTGCTCTGCTCGTCTGCGTCAGCGAATGCTCTGATCCTGCTGCTGTTTTCTGCTCTGCTCGTTGCCGTCAGCGCTGATCCTGCTGCTGTTTCCTGCTCTGCTCATCGCCGTCGGCGACTGCGCTGGTCCTGCTGTTGTTTTCTTCTCTGCTCGTCGGCGTATGCTCTGCTCGTCGGCGTATGCTCTGCTCGTCGGCGTCTGCTCTGCTCGACGGCGTCTGCTCTGCTCGTCGGCGTCTGCGACTACGCTGGTCCTGCTGCTGTTTTCTGCACTGCTCATCGGCGTCGGCGACTGCGCTGGTCCTGCTGTTGTTTTCGCCTCTGCTCGTCGGCGTCTGCGACTGCGCTGGTCCTGCTGCTGTTTTCTGCTCTGCTCGTCGGCGACTGCGCTGGTCCTGCTGCTGTTTTCTGCACTGCCCATCGGCGTCGGCAACCGCGTTGATCCTGCTGCTGTTTTCTGCTCTGCTCGTTGGCGTCTGCGACTGCGCATCTCCTGCTGCTTTTTTTCTGCTCTGCTCGTCGGCGTCTGAGACTGCGCATCTCCTGCCGCTGTTTTTTGCTCTGTGCGTCGGCGACTGCGCTTATCCTGCTGCTGTTTCCTGCTCTGCCTGTCAGCGTCGGCGACTGCGCTGGTGCTGCTGCTGTTTTCTGCTCTGCTCATCAGCGTTGGCGCTGATCCTGCTGCTGTTTCCTGCTCTGCTCGTCACCGTCGGCGACTGCGCTGGTCCTGCTGTTGTTTTCTGCTCTTATTGATGGCGTTGGCGACTGCGCTGGTCCTGCTTCTGTTTTCTGCTCTGCTCGTCGGCGTCGGCTACTGCGCTGATCCTGCTGCTATTTTCTGCTCTGCTCATCGGCGTCAGCGACTGGGATGATCCTGCTGCTGTTTTCTGCTCTGCTCATCTGCGTCAGCGAATGCGCTGATCCTGCTGCTGTTTTCTGCTCTGTTCGTCGCCGTCGGCGCCTGCGCTGGTCCTGCTGTTGTTTTCTTCTCTGCTCGTCAGCGTCTGCTCTGCTCATTGGGGTCTGCGACTGCGCTGGTCCTGCTGCTGTTTTCTGCTCTGCTCGTCGGCGTCGGTGACTGCGCTGATCCTGCGGCTGTTTTCTGCACTGCTCGTCGGCGACTGCGCAGGTCCTGCTGCTATTTTCTGCTCTGCTAGTCGGCGACTGCGCTGGTCCTGCTGCTGTTTTCTGCTCTGCTCGTCGGCAACTGCGCTGGTCCTGCTGCTGTTTTCTGCTCTGCTCGTCGGCGACTGCGCTGGTCCTGATGCTGTTTTCTAATCTGCTCGTTGGCGTCTGCGACTGCTCATCTCCTGCTGCTTTTTTCTGCTCTGCTCGTCGGCGTCAGCGACTGCTCTGATCCTCCTGCTGTTTTCTGCTCTGCTCGTCGGTGTCAGCGACTGCGCTGGTCCTGCTGCTGTTTTCAGCACTGCTCATCGGCGTCGGCGACTGCGCTGATCCTACTGCTGTTTTCTGCTCTGCTCGTAGGCGTCGGCGACTGCGCTGGTCCTGCTGCTGTTTTCTGCTCTGCTCGTCGGCGACTGCGCTGGTCCTGCTGTTGTTTTCGCCTCTGCTCGTCGGCGTCTGCTCTGCTCATCGGCGTCTGCGACTGCGCTGGTCCTGCTGCTGTTTTCTGCTCTGCTCGTTGGCGACTGCGCTGGTCCTGCTGCTGTTTTCTGCACTGCTCATTGGCGTCGGCGACTGCGCTGATCCTGCTGCTGTTTTCTGCTCTGCTCGTAGGCGTCGGCGACTGCGCTGGTCCTGCTGTTGTTTTCTGCACTGCTCATCGGCGTCGGCGACTGCGCTGATCCTGCTGCTGTTTTCTGCTCTGCTTGTAGGCGTCGCCGACTGTGCTGGTCCTGCTGCTGTTTTCTTCTCTGCTCGTCGGCGACTGCGCTGGGCATGCTGCTGTTTTCTGCACTGCTCATTGGCGTCGGCGACTGCGTGAATCCTTCTGCTGTTTTCTGCTCTGCTCGTTGGCGTCTGCGACTGCGCATCTCCTGCTGCTGTTTTCTGCACTGCTCATCGGCGTCGGCGACTGTGCTGATCCTGCTGCTGTTTTCTGCTCTGCTCGTTGGCATCTGCGACTGCGCATCTCCTGATGCTTTTTTTTTGCTCTACTCGTCAGCGTCAGCCACTGCGCTGATTCTGCTGCTGTTTTCTGCTCTGCTCGTCGGCGTCTGAGACTGCACATCTCCAGCTGCTGTTTTCTGCACTGCTCATCGCCGTCGGCGACTGTGCTGGTCCTGCTGCTGTTTTCTGCACTGCTCATCGGCGTCGGCGATTTCGCTGATCCTGCTGCTGTTTTTTGCTCTGCTCGTCGGCGTCGGCGACTGCGCTGGTCCTGCTGCTGTTTTCTGCACTGCTCATCGGCGTCGGCGACTGCGTTGATCCTGCTGCTGTTTTCTGCTCTCCTCGTTGGCGTCTGCGACAGCCCATCTCCTGCTGCTGTTTTCTGCTCTGCTCGTTGGCGTCGGCGACTGCGCTGATCCTGCTGCTTTTTTTTGCTCTGCTCATTGGCGTCAGCGACTGGGCTGATCCTGCTGCTGTTTTCTGCTCTGCTCGTCTGCGTCAGCAAATGCGCTGATCCTGCTGCTGTTTCCTGCTCTGCTTGTCGCGGTCGGCGACTGCGCTGGTCCTGCTGTTGTTTTCTGCTCTGATCGCCGGCGTCGGCGACTGCGCTGGACCTGCTGCTGTTTTCTTCTCTGCTGGTCGGCCTCTGCTCTGCTCGTCGGCGTCTGCGCTGGTCCTGCTGCTGTTTTCTGCTCTGCTCGTCGGCGACTGCGCTGGTCCTTCTGGTGTTTTCTGCACTGCTCATCGGCGTCGGCGACTGCGCTGGTCCTGCTGTTGTTTTCGCCTCTGCTCGTCTGCGTCTGCTCTGCTCATTGTTGTCTGCGACTGCGCTGGTCTTGCTGCTGTTTTCTGCTCTGCTCGTCGTCGACTGCGCTGGTCCTGCTGCTGTTTTCTGCACTGCTCATCGGCATCGGCGACTGCGCTGATCCTGCTGCTGTTTTCTGCTCTGCTCGTAGGCGTCGCCGACTGCGCTGGTCCTGCTGCTGTTTTCTGCTCTGCTCGTCGGCGACTGCGCTGGTCCTGCTGCTGTTTTCTGCACTGCTCATCGGCGTCGGCGACTGCGTTGATCCTGCTGCTGTTTTCTGCTCTGCTCGTAGGCGTAGGGGTGGGTGACTGCACTGCTCCTGCTGCTGTTTTCTGCACTGCTCATCGGCGTAGGCGACTGCGCTGATCCTGCTGCTGTTTTCTGCTCTGCTCGTAGGCGTCGCCGACTGCGCTGGTCCTGCTGCTGTTTTCTGCTCTGCTCGTCGTTGACTGTGTTGATCCTGCTGCTGTTTTCTGCTCTGCTAGTCGGCGACTGCGCTGGTCCTGCTTTTGTTTTCTGCACTGCTCATCGGCGTTGGTGACTGTGTTGATCCTGCTGCTGTTTTCTGCTCTGCTCGTAGGCGTCGGCGACTGCGCTGGTCCTGCTGCTGTTTTCTGCACTGCTCATCGGCGTCGGCGACTGCGCTGTTCCTGCTGTTGTTTTCGCCTCTGCTCGTCGGCTTCTGCTCTGCTCATCGGCGTCTGTGACTGCACTGGTCCTGCTGCTGTTTTCTGCTCTGCTCGTCGACAAATGCGCTGGTCCTGCTGCTGTTTTCTGCACTGCTCATCGACGTCGGCGACTGCGCTGATCCTGCTGCTGTTTTCTGCTCTGCTCGTAGGCGTTGCCTACTGCGCTGGTCCTGCTGCTGTTTTCGCCTCTGCTCATCTGTGTCTGCTCTGCTCGTCGGCGTCTGCGACTGCGCTGGTCCTACTGTTGATTTCGCCTCTGCTCGTCTGCGTCTGCGACTGCTCTGGTCCTGCTGCTGTTTTCTGCTCTGCTCGTCGGCGTCTGCGACTGCGCTGGTCCTGCTGCTGTTTTCTGCTCTGCTCCTAGGCGTCGGCGACTGCGCTGGTCCTTCTGCTGTTTTCTGCACTGCTCATCGGCGTCGGCGACTGCGCTGATCCTGCTGCTGTTTTCTGCTTTGCTCGTAGGCGTCGCCGACTGTGCTGGTCCTGCTGCTGTTTTCTGCTCTGCTCGTTGGCGACTGCGCTGATCCTGCTGCTGTTTTCTGCTCTGCTCGTTGGCGTCAGCGACTGCGCTGATCCTGCTGCTGTTTTTTGCTCTGCTCGTCGGCGTCGGCGACTGCGCTGATCCTACTGCTGTTTTCTGCTCTGTTCGTCGGCGTCGGCGACTACGCAGGTCCTGCTGCTGTTTTCTTCTCTGCTCGTCGGCGTCGGCGACTGCGCTGATCCTGCTGCTGTTTTCTGCTCTGCTCGTCGGCGTTGGCGACTGCGCTAATCCTGCTGCTGTTTTCTGCTCTGCTCGTCAGCGTCTGCGACTGCACAGGTCCTGCTGCTGTTTTCTGCTCTGCTCGTCGGCGTCTGCGACTGCGCTGGTCCTGCTGCTGTTTTCTGCTTTGCTCGTTGGCGACTGCTCTGATCCTGCTGCTGTTTTCTGCTCTGCTCGTAGGCGTCGGCAACTGCGCTGGTCCTGCTGCTGTTTTCTGCACTGCTCATCGGCGTCGGCGACTGCGCTGATCCTGCTGCTGTTTTCTGCTTTGCTTGTAGGCGTCGCCGACTGCGCTGGTCCTGCTGCTGTTTTCTGCTCTGCTCGTCGGCGTCTGCGACTGCGCTGATCCTGCTGCTGTTTTTTGTTCTACTCGTCGGCGTCGGCGACTGCGCTGATCCTGCTGCTTTTTTCTGCTCTGCTTGTCGGCGTCAGTGACTGCATTGATCCTGCTGCTGTTTTCTGCTCTGCTCGTCAGTGTCAGCGACTGCGCATCTCCTGCTGCTGTTTTCTGCTCTGCTCGTCGGCGTCTGCGACTGCGCTGGTCCTGCTGCTGTTTTCTGCTTTGCTCGTTGGCGACTGCGCTGATCCTGCTGCTGTTTTCTGCTCTGCTTGTAGGCGTCGGCAACTGCGCTGGTCCTGCTGCTGTTTTCTGCACTGCTCGTCGGCGTCTGCGACTGCGCTGATCCTGCTGCTGTTTTCTGCTTTGCTCGTAGGCGTCGCCGACTGCACTGGTCCTGCTGCTGTTTTCTGCTCTGCTCGTCGGCGTCTGCGACTGCGCTGATCCTGCTGCTGTTTTTTGCTCTGCTCGTCAGCGTCGGCGACTGCGCTGGTCCTGCTGCTGTTTTCTTCTCTGCTCGTCGGCGTCGGCGACTGCGCTGATGCTGTTTTCTGCTCTGCTCGTCGAGGTCAGCAACTGCACTGATCCTGCTACTTTTTTCTTTTCTGCTCGTCGGCGTCAGCAACTGCGCTGATCCTGCTGCTGTTTTCTGCTCTGCTCGTCGCCTTCGGCGACTGCGCTCGTCCTGCTATTGTTTTCTGCTCTGATCGTCGGCATCGGCGACTGCGCTGGTCCTGCTGCTGTTTTCTGCTCTGCTCATCGGCGTCGGCTACTGCGCTGATCCTGCTGCTATTTTCTGCTCTGCTCGTCTGCGTCAGCGAATGATCTGATCCTGCTTCTGTTTTCTGCTCTGATCGTCGGCGTCGGCGACTGCGCTGGTCCTGCTGCTGTTTTCTGCTCTGCTCATCGGCGTCGGCTACTGCGCTGATCCTGCTGCTATTTTCTGCTCTGCTCGTCTGCGTCAGCGAATGCTCTGATCCTGCTGCTGTTTTCTGCTCTGCTCGTTGCCGTCAGCGCTGATCCTGCTGCTGTTTCCTGCTCTGCTCATCGCCGTCGGCGACTGCGCTGGTCCTGCTGTTGTTTTCTTCTCTGCTCGTCGGCGTATGCTCTGCTCGTCGGCGTATGCTTTGCTCGTCGGCGTCTGCTCTGCTCGACGGCGTCTGCTCTGCTCGTCGGCGTCTGCGACTACGCTGGTCCTGCTGCTGTTTTCTGCACTGCTCATCGGCGTCGGCGACTGCGCTGGTCCTGCTGTTGTTTTCGCCTCTGCTCGTCGGCGTCTGCGACTGCGCTGGTCCTGCTGCTGTTTTCTGCTCTGCTCGTCGGCGACTGCGCTGGTCCTGCTGCTGTTTTCTGCACTGCCCATCGGCGTCGGCAACCGCGTTGATCCTGCTGCTGTTTTCTGCTATGCTCGTTGGCGTCTGCGACTGCGCATCTCCAGCTGCTTTTTTCTGCTCTGCTCGTCGGCGTCTGAGACTGCGCATCTCCTGCCGCTGTTTTTTGCTCTGTGCGTCGGCGACTGCGCTTATCCTGCTGCTGTTTCCTGCTCTGCCTGTCAGCGTCGGCGACTGCGCTGGTGCTGCTGCTGTTTTCTGCTCTGCTCATCAGCGTTGGCGGTGATCCTGCTGCTGTTTCCTGCTCTGCTCGTCGCCGTCGGCGACTGCGCTGGTCCTGCTGTTGTTTTCTGCTCTTATTGATGGCGTTGGCGACTGCGCTGGTCCTGCTTCTGTTTTCTGCTCTGCTCGTCGGCGTCGGCTACTGCGCTGATCCTGCTGCTGTTTTCTGCTCTGCTCATCTGCGTCAGCGAATGCGCTGATCCTGCTGCTGTTTTCTGCTCTGTTCGTCGCCGTCGGCGCCTGCGCTGGTCCTGCTGTTGTTTTCTTCTCTGCTCGTCAGCGTCTGCTCTGCTCATTGGGGTCTGCGACTGCGCTGGTCCTGCTGCTGTTTTCTGCTCTGCTCGTCGGCGTCGGTGACTGCGCTGATCCTGCGGTTGTTTTCTGCACTGCTCGTCGGCGACTGCGCAGGTCCTGCTGCTATTTTCTGCTCTGCTAGTCGGCGACTGCGCTGGTCCTGCTGCTGTTTTCTGCTCTGCTCGTCGGCAACTGCGCTGGTCCTGCTGCTGTTTTCTGCTCTGCTCGTCGGCGACTGCGCTGGTCCTGATGCTGTTTTCTAATCTGCTCGTTGGCGTCTGCGACTGCTCATCTCCTGCTGCTTTTTTCTGCTCTGCTCGTCGGCGTCATCGACTGCACTGATCCTCCTGCTGTTTTCTGCTCTGCTCGTCGGTGTCAGCGACTGCGCTGGTCCTGCTGCTGTTTTCAGCACTGCTCATCGGCGTCGGCGACTGCGCTGATCCTACTGCTGTTTTCTGCTCTGCTCGTAGGCGTCGGCGACTGCGCTGGTCCTGCTGCTGTTTTCTGCACTGCTCATCGGCGTCGGCGACTGCGCTGATTCTGCTGCTGTTTTCTGCTCTGCTCGTAGGCGGCGCCGACTGCGCTGGTCCTGCTGTTGTTTTCGCCTCTGCTCGTCTGTGTCTGCTCTGCTCGTCGGCGTCAGCGACTGCGCTGACCCTGCTGCTGTTTTCTGCTCTGATCGTCTGCGACTGCACATCTCCTGCTGCTGTTTTTTGCTCTGCTCGTCGGCGTCAGCGACTGCTCTGATCCTGCTGCTGTTTTCTGCTCTGCTCGTCGGCGTCTGCGACTGCGCATCTCCTGCTGCTGTTTATTGCTCTGCTCGTCGGCGACTGCGCTGGGTCCTGCTACTGTTTTCTGCTCTGCTCATCGGCGTCGGCTACTGCGCTGATCCTGCTGCTGTTTTCTGCTCTGCTTGTCTGCGTCAGCGAATGCGCTGATCCTGCTGCTGTTTCCTGCTCTGCTCGTCGCCGCCGGCGACTGCGCTGGTCCTGCTGTTGTTTTTTGCTCTGATCGTCGGCGTCGGCGACTGCACTGGTCATGCTGCTGTTTTCTTCTCTGCTCGTCGGCGTCTGCTCTGCTCGTCGGCGTCTGCGACTGCCCTGGACCTGCTGCTGTTTTCTGCTCTGCTCATCGGCGACTGCGCTGGTCCTGCTGGTGTTTTCTGCACTGCTCATCTGGGTCGGCGACTGCGCTGGTCCTGCTGTTGTTTTCGCCTCTGCTTGTCGGCGTCTGCAACTGCGCTGGTCCTGCTGCTGTTTTCTGCTCTGCTCGTAGGCGTCGGCGACTGCGCTGGTCCTGCTGCTGTTTTCTGCACTGTTCATCGGCGTCGGCGACTGCGCTGATCCTGCCGCTTTTTTCTGCTCTGCTCGTCGGCGTCAGCGACTGCGCTGGACCTGCTGCTGTTTTCTGCTCTGCTCGTTGCCGTATGCGACTGCGCATCTCCTGCCGATTTTTTCTGCTCTGCTCGTCGGCGTCAGCGACTGCGCTGATCCTGCTGCTGTTTTCTGCTCTGCTCGTCGGCGTCTGCGAATGCGCATCTCCTGCTGCTGTTTTTTGCTCTGCTCGTTGGCGTCGGCGACAGCGCTGATCCTGCTGCTGTTTTCTGCTCTGCTCATTGGCGTCAGCGACTGGGCTGATCCTGCTGCTGTTTTCTGCTCTGCTCGTCTGCGTCAGCGAATGCGCTGGTCCTGCTTTTGTTTTCTGCACTGCTGATCGGCGTTGGTGACTGTGTTGATCCTGCTGCTGTTTTCTGCGCTGCTCGTAGGCGTCGGCGACTTCGCTGGTCTTGCTGTTGTTTTCTGCACTGCTCATCGGCGTCGGCGACTGCGCTGGTCCTGCTGTTATTTTCGCCTCTGCTCGTCGGCTTCTGCTCTGCTCATCGGCATCTGCGACTGCACTGGTCCTGCTGCTGTTTTCTGCTCTGCTGGTCGACAAATGCGCTGGTCCTGCTGCTGTTTTCTGCACTGGTCATCGACGTCGGCGACTGCGCTGATCCTGCTGCTGTTTTCTGCTCTGCTCGTAGGCATTGCCGACTGCGCTGGTCCTGCTGCTGTTTTCGCCTCTGCTCGTCTGCGTCGGTGACTGCGCTGATCCTGCTGCTGTTTTCTGCTTTGCTCGTAGGCGTCGCCGACTGCGCTGGTCCTTCTGCTGTTTTCTGCTCTGCTCGTTGGCGACTGCGCTGATCCTGCTGCTGTTTTCTGCTCTGCTCGTCGGCGTCTGCGACTGCGCTGATCCTGCTGCTGTTTTTTGCTCTGCTCGTCGGCGTCGGCGACTGCGCTGATCCTTCTGCTGTTTTCTGCTCTGCTCGTCGGCGTCGGCGACTGCGCTGGTCCTGCTGCTGTTTTCTTCTCTGCTCGTCGGCGTTGGCGACTGCGCTAATCTTGCTGCTGTTTTCTGCTCTGCTCGTCGGCGTCGGCGACTGCGCTGGTCCTGCTGCTGTTTTCTTCTCTGCTCGTCGGCGTTGGCGACTGCGCTGGTCCTGCTGCTGTTTTCTGCTTTGCTCCTTGGCGACGGCGACTGCGCTAGGCCTGCTGCTGTTTTTTTCTCTGCTCGTCGGCGTTGGCGACTGCGCTAATCCTGCTGCTGTTTTCTGCTCTGCTCGTCGGCGTCTGCGACTGCACAGGTCCTGCTGCTGTTTTCTGCTCTGCTCGTCGGCGTCTGCGACTGCGCTGGTCCTGCTGCTGTTTTCTGCTTTGCTCGTTGGCGACTGCGCTGATCCTGCTGCTGTTTTCTGCTCTGCTCGTAGGCGTCGGCGACTGCACTGATCCTGCTGCTGTTTTCTGCTTTGCTTGTAGGCGTCGCTAACTGCGCTGGTCCTGCTGCTGTTTTCTGCTCTGCTCGTCGGCGTCTGCGACAGCGCTGATCCTGCTGCTGTCTTTTGTTCTGCTCGTCGGCGTCGGCGACTGGGCTGATCCTGCTGCTTTTTTCTGTTCTGCTTGTCGGCGTCAGCGATTGCGCTGATCCTGCTGCTGTTTTCTGCTCTGCTCGTCAGTGTCAGCGACTACGCTGATCCTGCTGCTGTTTTTTGCTCTGCTCGTCGGCGACTGCGCTGGTCCTGCTGCTGTTTTCTGCACTGCTCATCGGCGTCGGCGACTGCGCTGATCCTTCTGCTGTTTTCTGCTCTGCTCGTAGGCGTCGCCAACTGCGCTGGTCCTACTGTTGTTTTCGCCTCTGCTCGTCTACGTCTGCTCTGCTCGTCTGCGTCTGCGACTGCGCTGGTCCTGCTGCTGTTTTCTGCTCTGCTCGTCGGCGACTGCGTTGATCCTGCTGCTGTTTTCTGCTCTGCTCTTTGGCGTCTGCGACTGCGCATCTCCTGCTGCTTTTTTCTGCTCTGCTCGTCGGCGTCAGCGACTGCGCTGACCCTGCTGCTGTTTTCTGCTCTGATCGTCTGCGACTGCACATCTCCTGCTGCTGTTTTTTGCTCTGCTCGTCGGCGTCAGCGACTGCTCTGATCCTGCTGCTGTTTTCTGCTCTGCTCGTCGGCGTCTGCGACTGCGCATCTCCTGCTGCTGTTTATTGCTCTGCTCGTCGGCGACTGCGCTGGTCCTGCTGCTGTTTTCTGCTCTGCTCATCGGCGTCGGCTACAGCGCTGATCCTGCTGCTGTTTTCTGCTCTCCTTGTCTGCGTCAGCGAATGCGCTGATCCTGCTGCTGTTTCCTGCTCTGCTCGTCGCCGCCGGCGACTGCGCTGGTCCTGCTGTTGTTTTCTGCTCTGATCGTCGGCGTCGGCGACTGCACTGGTCCTGCTGCTGTTTTCTTCTCTGCTCGTCGGCGTCTGCTCTGCTCGTCGGCGTCTGCGACTGCCCTGGACCTGCTGCTGTTTTCTGCTCTGCTCATCGGCGACTGCACTGGTCCTGCTGGTGTTTTCTGCACTGCTCATCTGGGTCGGCGACTGCGCTGGTCCTGCTGTTGTTTTCGCCTCTGCTTGTTGGCGTCTGCAACTGCGCTGGTCCTGCTGCTGTTTTCTGCTCTGCTCGTAGGCGTCGGCGACTGCGCTGGTCCTGCTGCTGTTTTCTGCACTGTTCATCGGCGTCGGCGACTGCGCTGATCCTGCCGCTTTTTTCTGCTCTGCTCGTCGGCGTCAGCGACTGCGCTGGACCTGCTGCTGTTTTCTGCTCTGCTCGTTGCCGTATGCGACTGCGCATCTCCTGCCGATTTTTTCTGCTCTGCTCGTCGGCGTCAGCGACTGCGCTGATCCTGCTGCTGTTTTCTGCTCTGCTCGTCGGCGTCTGCGAATGCGCATCTCCTGCTGCTGTTTTTTGCTCTGCTCGTCGGCGACTGCGCTGGTCCTGCTGCTGTTTTCTGCACTGCTCATCGGCGTCGGCGACTGCGCTGATCCTTCTGCTGTTTTCTGCTCTGCTCGTAGGCGTCGCCAACTGCGCTGGTCCTACTGTTGTTTTCGCCTCTGCTCGTCTGCGTCTGCTCTGCTCGTCTGCGTCTGCGACTGCGCTGGTCCTGCTGCTGTTTTCTGCTCTGCTCGTCGGCGACTGCGTTGATCCTGCTGCTGTTTTCTGCTCTGCTCTTTGGCGTCTGCGACTGCGCATCTCCTGCTGCTTTTTTCTGCTCTGCTCGTCGGCATCAGCGACTGCGCTGACCCTGCTGCTGTTTTCTGCTCTGATCGTCTGCGACTGCACATCTCCTGCTGCTGTTTTTTGCTCTGCTCGTCGGCGTCAGCGACTGCTCTGATCCTGCTGCTGTTTTCTGCTCTGCTCGTCGGCGTCTGCGACTGCGCATCTCCTGCTGCTGTTTATTGCTCTGCTCGTCGGCGACTGCGCTGGTCCTGCTGCTGTTTTCTGCTCTGCTCATCGGCGTCGGCTACAGCGCTGATCCTGCTGCTGTTTTCTGCTCTGCTTGTCTGCGTCAGCGAATGCGCTGATCCTGCTGCTGTTTCCTGCTCTGCTCGTTGCCGCCGGCGACTGCGCTGGTCCTGCTGTTGTTTTCTGCTCTGATCGTCGGCGTCGGCGACTGCACTGGTCCTGCTGCTGTTTTCTTCTCTGCTCGTCGGCGTCTGCTCTGCTCGTCGGCGTCTGCGACTGCCCTGGACCTGCTGCTGTTTTCTGCTCTGCTCATCGGCGACTGCACTGGTCCTGCTGGTGTTTTCTGCACTGCTCATCTGGGTCGGCGACTGCGCTGGTCCTGCTGTTGTTTTCGCCTCTGCTTGTTGGCGTCTGCAACTGCGCTGGTCCTGCTGCTGTTTTCTGCTCTGCTCGTAGGCGTCGGCGACTGCGCTGGTCCTGCTGCTGTTTTCTGCACTGTTCATCGGCGTCGGCGACTGCGCTGATCCTGCCGCTTTTTTCTGCTCTGCTCGTCGGCGTCAGCGACTGCGCTGGACCTGCTGCTGTTTTCTGCTCTGCTCGTTGCCGTATGCGACTGCGCATCTCCTGCCGATTTTTTCTGCTCTGCTCGTCGGCGTCAGCGACTGCGCTGATCCAGCTGCTGTTTTCTGCTCTGCTCGTCGGCGTCTGCGAATGCGCATCTCCTGCTGCTGTTTTTTGCTCTGCTCGTCGGCGTCGGCGACTGCGCTGATACTGCTGCTGTTTTCTGCTCTGCTCATTGGCGTCAGCGACTGGGCTGATCCTGCTGCTGTTTTCTGCTCTGCTCGTCTGCGTCAGCGAATGCGCTGGTCCTGCTTTTGTTTTCTGCACTGCTCATCGGCGTTGGTGACTGTGTTGATCCTGCTGCTGTTTTCTGCTCTGCTCGTAGGCGTCGGCAACTGCGCTGGTCCTGCTGCTGTTTTCTGCACTGCTCATCGGCGTCGGCGACTGCGCTGGTACTGCTGTTGTTTTCGCCTCTGCTCGTCGGCTTCTGCTCTGCTCATCGGCGTCTGCGACTGCGCTGGTCCTGCTGCTGTTTTCTGCACTGCTCATCGACGTCGGCGACTTCGCTGATCCTGCTGCTGTTTTCTGCTCTGCTCGTAGGCGTTGCCGACTGCGCTGGTCCTGCTGCTGTTTTCGCCTCTGCTCGTCTGTGTCTGCTCTGCTCGTCGGCGTCTGCGCTGGTCCTGCTGTTGTTTTCGCCTCTGCTCGTCTGCGTCTGCGACTGCGCTGGTCCTGCTGCTGTTTTCTGCTCTGCTCGTCGGCGTCTGCGACTGCGCTGGTCCTGCTGCTGTTTTCTGCTCTGCTCGTAGGCGTCGGCGACTGCGCTGGTCCTTCTGCTGTTTTCTGAACTGCTCATCGGCGTCGGCGACTGCGCTGATCCTGCTGCTGTTTTCTGCTTTGCTCGTAGGCGTCGCCGACTGCGCTGGTCCTTCTGCTGTTTTCTGCTCTGCTCGTTGGCGACTGCGCTGATCCTGCTGCTGTTTTCTGCTCTGCTCGTCGGCGTCTGCGACTGCGCTGATCCTGCTGCTGTTTTTTGCTCTGCTCGTCGGCGTCGGCGACTGCGCTGATCCTTCTGCTGTTTTCTGCTCTGCTCGTCGGCGTCGGCGACTGCGCTGGTCCTGCTGCTGTTTTCTTCTCTGCTCGTCGGCGTCGGCGACTGCGCTGATCCTGCTGCTGTTTTCTGCTCTGCTCGTCGGCGTCTGCGACTGCACTGATCCTGCTGCTGTTTTCTGCTCTGCTCGTCGGCGTCGGTGACTGCGCTGGTCCTGCTGCTGTTTTCTTCTCTGCTCGTCGGCGACTGCGCTAATCCTGCTGCTGTTTTCTGCTCTGCTCGTCGGCGTCTGCGACTGCACAGGTCCTGCTGCTGTTTTCTGCTCTGCTCGTCGGCGTCTGCGACTGCGCTGGTCCTGCTGCTGTTTTCTGCTTTGCTCGTTGGCGACTGCGCTGATCCTGCTGCTGTTTTCTGCTCTGCTCGTAGGCGTCGGCAACTGCGCTGGTCCTGCTGCTGTTTTCTGCACTGCTCATCGGCGTCGGCGACTGCGCTGAGCCTGCTGCTGTTTTCTGCTTTGCTTGTATGCGTCGCCGACTGCGCTGGTCCTGCTGCTGTTTTCTGCTCTGCTCGTCGGCGTCTGCAACTGCGCTGATCCTATTGCTGTTTTTTGTTCTGCTCATCGGCGTCGGCGACTGCGCTGATCCTGCTGCTTTTTTCTGCTCTGCTTGTCGGCGTCAGCGACTGCGCTGATCCTGCTGCTGTTTTCTGCTCTGCTCGTCAGTGTCAGCGACTACGCTGATCCTGCTGCTGTTTTTTGCTCTGCTCGTCGGCGACTGCGCTGGTCCTGCTGCTGTTTTCTGCACTGCTCATCGGCGTCGGCGACTGCGCTGATCCTGCTGCTGTTTTCTGCTCTGCTCGTAGGCGTCGCCAACTGCGCTGGTCCTACTGTTGTTTTCGCCTCTGCTCATCTGCGTCTGCTCTGCTCGTCGGCGTCTGCGACTGCGCTGGTCCTGCTGCTGTTTTCTGCTCTGCTCGTCGGCGTCTGCGACTGCGCTGGTCCTGCTGCTGTTTTCTGCTCTGCTCGTAGGCGTCGGGGACTGCACTGGTCCTTATGCTGTTTTCTGCACTGCTCATCGGCGTCGGCGACTGCGCCGATCCTGCTCCTGTTTTCTGCTTTGCTCGTAGGCGTCGCCGACTGCGCTGGTCCTGCTGCTGTTTTCTGCTCTGCTCGTTGGCGACTGCACTGGTCCTGCTGCTGTTTTCTGCTCTGCTCGTCGGCGTCTGCGACTGCGCTGATCCTGCTGCTGTTTTTTAATCTGATCGTCGGCGTCGGCGACTGCGCTGATCCTGCTGCTGTTTTCTGCTCTGCTGGTCGGCGTCGGCGACTGCGCTGGTCCTGCTGATGTTTTCTGCTCTGCTCGTCGGCGTCTGCGACTGCGCTGGTCCTGCTGTTGTTTTCGCCTCCGCTTGTCTGCGTCTGCGACTGCGCTGATCCTGCAGCTGTTTTCTGCTCTGCTCGTCGGCGTCGGCGACTGTGCTGGTCCTGCTGCTGTTTTCTTCTCTGCTCGTCGGCGTTGGCGACTGCGCTAATCCTGCTGCTGTTTTCTGCTCTGCTCGTCGGCGTCTGCGACTGCACTGGTCCTGCTGCTGTTTTCTGCTCTGCTCGTAGGCGTCGCCAACTGCGCTGGTCCTACTGTTGTTTTCGCCTCTGCTCGTCTGCGTCTGCTCTGCTCGTCGGCGTCTGCGACTGCGCTGGTCCTGCTGCTGTTTTCTGCTCTGCTCGTCGGCGTCTGCGACTGCGCTGGTCCTGCTGCTGTTTTCTGCTCTGCTCATCGGCGTTGGCGACTGCGCTGATCCTGCAGCTGTTTTCTGCTCTGCTCGTCGGCGTCGGCGACTGTGCTGGTCCTGCTGCTGTTTTCTTCTCTGCTCGTCGGCGTTGGCGACTGCGCTAATCCTGCTGCTGTTTTCTGCTCTGCTCGTCGGCGTCTGCGACTGCACTGGTCCTGCTGCTGTTTTCTGCTCTGCTCGTAGGCGTCGCCAACTGCGCTGGTCCTACTGTTGTTTTCGCCTCTGCTCGTCTGCGTCTGCTCTGCTCGTCGGCGTCTGCGACTGCGCTGGTCCTGCTGCTGTTTTCTGCTCTGCTCGTCGGCGTCTGCGACTGCGCTGGTCCTGCTGCTGTTTTCTGCTCTGCTCATCGGCGTTGGCGACTGCGCTGATCCTGCAGCTGTTTTCTGCTCTGCTCGTAGGCGTCGGGGACTGCGCTGGTCCTTCTGCTGTTTTCTGCACTGCTCATTGGCGTTGGCGACTACGCCGATCCTGCTCCTGTTTTCTGCTTTGCTCGTAGGCGTCGCCGACTGCGCTGGTCCTGCTGCTGTTTTCTGCTCTGCTCGTTGGCGACTGCACTGGTCCTGCTGCTGTTTTCTGCTCTGCTCGTCGGCGTCTGCGACTGCGCTGATCCTGCTGCTGTTTTTTAATCTGATCGTCGGCGACTGCGCTGATCCTGCTGCTGTTTTCTGCTCTGCTGGTCGGCGTCGGCGACTGCGCTGGTCCTGATGCTGTTTTCTGCTCTGCTCGTCGGCGTCTGCGACTGCACTGGTCCTGCTGTTGTTTTCGCCTCTGCTCGTCTGCGTCTGCGACTGCGCTGATCCTGCAGCTGTTTTCTGCTCTGCTCGTCGGCGTCGGCGACTGCGCTGGTCCTGCTGCTGTTTTCTTCTCTGCTCGTCGGCGTTGGCGACTGCGCTAATCCTGCTGCTGTTTTCTGCTCTGCTCGTCGGCGTCTGCGACTGCACTGGTCCTGCTGCTGTTTTCTGCTCTGCTCGTCGGCGTCTGCGACTGCGCTGGTCCTGCTGCTGTTTTCTGCTCTGCTCGTCGGCGACTGCGCTGATCCTGCTGCTGTTTTCTGCTCTGCTCGTAGGCATCGGCAACTGCGCTGGTCCTGCTACTGTTTTCTGCACTGCTCATCGGCGTCGGTGACTGCGCTGATCCTGCTGCTGTTTTCTGCTTTGCTCGTAGGCGTCTCTGACTGCGCTGGTCCTGCTGCTCTTTTCTGCTTTGCTTGTCGGCGTCTGCGACTGCGCTGATCCTGCTGCTGTTTTTTGCTCTGCTCGTCGGCTTCGGCGACTGCGCTCGTCCTGCTGTTGTTTTCTGCTCTGATTGTCGGCGTCGGCGACTGCGCTGATCCTGCTGCTATTTTCTGCTCCGCTCGTCTGCGTCAGCGAATGCTCTGATCCTGCTGCTGTTTTCTGCTATGCTCGTCGCCGTCAGCGCTGATCCTGCTGCTGTTTCTTGCTCTTCTCGTCGCCGTCGGCGACTGCGCTGGTCCTGCTGCTGTTTTCTGCACTGCTCATCGGCGTCGGCAACCACTTTGATCCTGCTGCTGTTTTCTGCTCTGCTCGTTGGCGTCTGCGACTGCGCATCTCCTGCTTCTTTTTTCTGCTCTGCTCGTCGGCAGCAGCGACTGCGCTGATCCTGCTGCTGTTTTCTTCTCTGCTCGTCGGCGTCTGCTCTGCTCGTCGGCGTCTGCGACTGCCCTGGACCTGCTGCTGTTTTCTGCTCTGCTCGTTGCCGTATGCGACTGCGCATCTCCTGCCGATTTTTTCTGCTCTGCTCGTCGGCGTCAGCGACTGCGCTGATCCTGCTGCTGTTTTCTGCTCTGCTCGTCGGCGTCTGCGAATGCGCATCTCCTGCTGCTGTTTTTTGCTCTGCTCGTCGGCGTCGGCGACTGCGCTGATCCTGCTCCTGTTTTCTGCTCTGCTCATTGGCGTCGCCGACTGCGCTGGTCCTGCTGCTGTTTTCTGCTCTGCTCGTTGGCGACTGCACTGGTCCTGCTGCTGTTTTCTGCTCTGCTCGTCGGCGTCTGCGACTGCGCTGATCCTGCTGCTGTTTTTTAATCTGATCGTCGGCGTCGGCGACTGCGCTGATCCTGCTGCTGTTTTCTGCTCTGCTGGTCGGCGTCGGCGACTGCGCTGGTCCTGCTGCTGTTTTCTGCTCTGCTCGTCGGCGTCTGCGACTGCGCTGGTCCTGCTGTTGTTTTCGCCTCTGCTCGTCTGCGTCTGCGACTGCGCTGATCCTGCAGCTGTTTTCTGCTCTGCTCGTCGGCGTCGGCGACTGTGCTGGTCCTGCTGCTGTTTTCTTCTCTGCTCGTCGGCGTTGGCGACTGCGCTAATCCTGCTGCTGTTTTCTGCTCTGCTCGTCGGCGTCTGCGACTGCGCTGGTCCTACTGTTGTTTTCGCCTCTGCTCGTCTGCGTCTGCTCTGCTCGTTGGCGTCTGCGACTGCGCTGGTCCTGCTGCTGTTTTCTGCTCTGCTCGCCGGCGTCTGCGACTGCGCTGGTCCTGCTGCTGTTTTCTGCTCTGCTCGTCGGCGACTGCGTTGATCCTGCTGCTGTTTTCTGCTCTGCTCTTTGGCGTCTGCGACTGCGCATCTCCTGCTGCTTTTTTCTGCTCTGCTCGTCGGCATCAGCGACTGCGCTGACCCTGCTGCTGTTTTCTGCTCTGATCGTCTGCGACTGCACATCTCCTGCTGCTGTTTTTTGCTCTGCTCGTCGGCGTCAGCGACTGCTCTGATCCTGCTGCTGTTTTCTGCTCTGCTCGTCGGCGTCTGCGACTGCGCATCTCCTGCTGCTGTTTATTGCTCTGCTCGTCGGCGACTGCGCTGGTCCTGCTGCTGTTTTCTGCTCTGCTCATCGGCGTCGGCTACAGCGCTGATCCTGCTGCTGTTTTCTGCTCTGCTTGTCTGCGTCAGCGAATGCGCTGATCCTGCTGCTGTTTCCTGCTCTGCTCGTTGCCGCCGGCGACTGCGCTGGTCCTGCTGTTGTTTTCTGCTCTGATCGTCGGCGTCGGCGACTGCACTGGTCCTGCTGCTGTTTTCTTCTCTGCTCGTCGGCGTCTGCTCTGCTCGTCGGCGTCTGCGACTGCCCTGGACCTGCTGCTGTTTTCTGCTCTGCTCATCGGCGACTGCACTGGTCCTGCTGGTGTTTTCTGCACTGCTCATCTGGGTCGGCGACTGCGCTGGTCCTGCTGTTGTTTTCGCCTCTGCTTGTTGGCGTCTGCAACTGCGCTGGTCCTGCTGCTGTTTTCTGCTCTGCTCGTAGGCGTCGGCGACTGCGCTGGTCCTGCTGCTGTTTTCTGCACTGTTCATCGGCGTCGGCGACTGCGCTGATCCTGCCGCTTTTTTCTGCTCTGCTCGTCGGCGTCAGCGACTGCGCTGGACCTGCTGCTGTTTTCTGCTCTGCTCGTTGCCGTATGCGACTGCGCATCTCCTGCCGATTTTTTCTGCTCTGCTCGTCGGCGTCAGCGACTGCGCTGATCCAGCTGCTGTTTTCTGCTCTGCTCGTCGGCGTCTGCGAATGCGCATCTCCTGCTGCTGTTTTTTGCTCTGCTCGTCGGCGTCGGCGACTGCGCTGATACTGCTGCTGTTTTCTGCTCTGCTCATTGGCGTCAGCGACTGGGCTGATCCTGCTGCTGTTTTCTGCTCTGCTCGTCTGCGTCAGCGAATGCGCTGGTCCTGCTTTTGTTTTCTGCACTGCTCATCGGCGTTGGTGACTGTGTTGATCCTGCTGCTGTTTTCTGCTCTGCTCGTAGGCGTCGGCAACTGCGCTGGTCCTGCTGCTGTTTTCTGCACTGCTCATCGGCGTCGGCGACTGCGCTGGTACTGCTGTTGTTTTCGCCTCTGCTCGTCGGCTTCTGCTCTGCTCATCGGCGTCTGCGACTGCGCTGGTCCTGCTGCTGTTTTCTGCACTGCTCATCGACGTCGGCGACTTCGCTGATCCTGCTGCTGTTTTCTGCTCTGCTCGTAGGCGTTGCCGACTGCGCTGGTCCTGCTGCTGTTTTCGCCTCTGCTCGTCTGTGTCTGCTCTGCTCGTCGGCGTCTGCGCTGGTCCTGCTGTTGTTTTCGCCTCTGCTCGTCTGCGTCTGCGACTGCGCTGGTCCTGCTGCTGTTTTCTGCTCTGCTCGTCGGCGTCTGCGACTGCGCTGGTCCTGCTGCTGTTTTCTGCTCTGCTCGTAGGCGTCGGCGACTGCGCTGGTCCTTCTGCTGTTTTCTGAACTGCTCATCGGCGTCGGCGACTGCGCTGATCCTGCTGCTGTTTTCTGCTTTGCTCGTAGGCGTCGCCGACTGCGCTGGTCCTTCTGCTGTTTTCTGCTCTGCTCGTTGGCGACTGCGCTGATCCTGCTGCTGTTTTCTGCTCTGCTCGTCGGCGTCTGCGACTGCGCTGATCCTGCTGCTGTTTTTTGCTCTGCTCGTCGGCGTCGGCGACTGCGCTGATCCTTCTGCTGTTTTCTGCTCTGCTCGTCGGCGTCGGCGACTGCGCTGGTCCTGCTGCTGTTTTCTTCTCTGCTCGTCGGCGTCGGCGACTGCGCTGATCCTGCTGCTGTTTTCTGCTCTGCTCGTCGGCGTCTGCGACTGCACTGATCCTGCTGCTGTTTTCTGCTCTGCTCGTCGGCGTCGGTGACTGCGCTGGTCCTGCTGCTGTTTTCTTCTCTGCTCGTCGGCGACTGCGCTAATCCTGCTGCTGTTTTCTGCTCTGCTCGTCGGCGTCTGCGACTGCACAGGTCCTGCTGCTGTTTTCTGCTCTGCTCGTCGGCGTCTGCGACTGCGCTGGTCCTGCTGCTGTTTTCTGCTTTGCTCGTTGGCGACTGCGCTGATCCTGCTGCTGTTTTCTGCTCTGCTCGTAGGCGTCGGCAACTGCGCTGGTCCTGCTGCTGTTTTCTGCACTGCTCATCGGCGTCGGCGACTGCGCTGAGCCTGCTGCTGTTTTCTGCTTTGCTTGTATGCGTCGCCGACTGCGCTGGTCCTGCTGCTGTTTTCTGCTCTGCTCGTCGGCGTCTGCAACTGCGCTGATCCTATTGCTGTTTTTTGTTCTGCTCATCGGCGTCGGCGACTGCGCTGATCCTGCTGCTTTTTTCTGCTCTGCTTGTCGGCGTCAGCGACTGCGCTGATCCTGCTGCTGTTTTCTGCTCTGCTCGTCAGTGTCAGCGACTACGCTGATCCTGCTGCTGTTTTTTGCTCTGCTCGTCGGCGACTGCGCTGGTCCTGCTGCTGTTTTCTGCACTGCTCATCGGCGTCGGCGACTGCGCTGATCCTGCTGCTGTTTTCTGCTCTGCTCGTAGGCGTCGCCAACTGCGCTGGTCCTACTGTTGTTTTCGCCTCTGCTCATCTGCGTCTGCTCTGCTCGTCGGCGTCTGCGACTGCGCTGGTCCTGCTGCTGTTTTCTGCTCTGCTCGTCGGCGTCTGCGACTGCGCTGGTCCTGCTGCTGTTTTCTGCTCTGCTCGTAGGCGTCGGGGACTGCACTGGTCCTTATGCTGTTTTCTGCACTGCTCATCGGCGTCGGCGACTGCGCCGATCCTGCTCCTGTTTTCTGCTTTGCTCGTAGGCGTCGCCGACTGCGCTGGTCCTGCTGCTGTTTTCTGCTCTGCTCGTTGGCGACTGCACTGGTCCTGCTGCTGTTTTCTGCTCTGCTCGTCGGCGTCTGCGACTGCGCTGATCCTGCTGCTGTTTTTTAATCTGATCGTCGGCGTCGGCGACTGCGCTGATCCTGCTGCTGTTTTCTGCTCTGCTGGTCGGCGTCGGCGACTGCGCTGGTCCTGCTGATGTTTTCTGCTCTGCTCGTCGGCGTCTGCGACTGCGCTGGTCCTGCTGTTGTTTTCGCCTCCGCTTGTCTGCGTCTGCGACTGCGCTGATCCTGCAGCTGTTTTCTGCTCTGCTCGTCGGCGTCGGCGACTGTGCTGGTCCTGCTGCTGTTTTCTTCTCTGCTCGTCGGCGTTGGCGACTGCGCTAATCCTGCTGCTGTTTTCTGCTCTGCTCGTCGGCGTCTGCGACTGCACTGGTCCTGCTGCTGTTTTCTGCTCTGCTCGTAGGCGTCGCCAACTGCGCTGGTCCTACTGTTGTTTTCGCCTCTGCTCGTCTGCGTCTGCTCTGCTCGTCGGCGTCTGCGACTGCGCTGGTCCTGCTGCTGTTTTCTGCTCTGCTCGTCGGCGTCTGCGACTGCGCTGGTCCTGCTGCTGTTTTCTGCTCTGCTCATCGGCGTTGGCGACTGCGCTGATCCTGCAGCTGTTTTCTGCTCTGCTCGTCGGCGTCGGCGACTGTGCTGGTCCTGCTGCTGTTTTCTTCTCTGCTCGTCGGCGTTGGCGACTGCGCTAATCCTGCTGCTGTTTTCTGCTCTGCTCGTCGGCGTCTGCGACTGCACTGGTCCTGCTGCTGTTTTCTGCTCTGCTCGTAGGCGTCGCCAACTGCGCTGGTCCTACTGTTGTTTTCGCCTCTGCTCGTCTGCGTCTGCTCTGCTCGTCGGCGTCTGCGACTGCGCTGGTCCTGCTGCTGTTTTCTGCTCTGCTCGTCGGCGTCTGCGACTGCGCTGGTCCTGCTGCTGTTTTCTGCTCTGCTCATCGGCGTTGGCGACTGCGCTGATCCTGCAGCTGTTTTCTGCTCTGCTCGTAGGCGTCGGGGACTGCGCTGGTCCTTCTGCTGTTTTCTGCACTGCTCATTGGCGTTGGCGACTACGCCGATCCTGCTCCTGTTTTCTGCTTTGCTCGTAGGCGTCGCCGACTGCGCTGGTCCTGCTGCTGTTTTCTGCTCTGCTCGTTGGCGACTGCACTGGTCCTGCTGCTGTTTTCTGCTCTGCTCGTCGGCGTCTGCGACTGCGCTGATCCTGCTGCTGTTTTTTAATCTGATCGTCGGCGACTGCGCTGATCCTGCTGCTGTTTTCTGCTCTGCTGGTCGGCGTCGGCGACTGCGCTGGTCCTGATGCTGTTTTCTGCTCTGCTCGTCGGCGTCTGCGACTGCACTGGTCCTGCTGTTGTTTTCGCCTCTGCTCGTCTGCGTCTGCGACTGCGCTGATCCTGCAGCTGTTTTCTGCTCTGCTCGTCGGCGTCGGCGACTGCGCTGGTCCTGCTGCTGTTTTCTTCTCTGCTCGTCGGCGTTGGCGACTGCGCTAATCCTGCTGCTGTTTTCTGCTCTGCTCGTCGGCGTCTGCGACTGCACTGGTCCTGCTGCTGTTTTCTGCTCTGCTCGTCGGCGTCTGCGACTGCGCTGGTCCTGCTGCTGTTTTCTGCTCTGCTCGTCGGCGACTGCGCTGATCCTGCTGCTGTTTTCTGCTCTGCTCGTAGGCATCGGCAACTGCGCTGGTCCTGCTACTGTTTTCTGCACTGCTCATCGGCGTCGGTGACTGCGCTGATCCTGCTGCTGTTTTCTGCTTTGCTCGTAGGCGTCTCTGACTGCGCTGGTCCTGCTGCTCTTTTCTGCTTTGCTTGTCGGCGTCTGCGACTGCGCTGATCCTGCTGCTGTTTTTTGCTCTGCTCGTCGGCTTCGGCGACTGCGCTCGTCCTGCTGTTGTTTTCTGCTCTGATTGTCGGCGTCGGCGACTGCGCTGATCCTGCTGCTATTTTCTGCTCCGCTCGTCTGCGTCAGCGAATGCTCTGATCCTGCTGCTGTTTTCTGCTATGCTCGTCGCCGTCAGCGCTGATCCTGCTGCTGTTTCTTGCTCTTCTCGTCGCCGTCGGCGACTGCGCTGGTCCTGCTGCTGTTTTCTGCACTGCTCATCGGCGTCGGCAACCACTTTGATCCTGCTGCTGTTTTCTGCTCTGCTCGTTGGCGTCTGCGACTGCGCATCTCCTGCTTCTTTTTTCTGCTCTGCTCGTCGGCAGCAGCGACTGCGCTGATCCTGCTGCTGTTTTCTTCTCTGCTCGTCGGCGTCTGCTCTGCTCGTCGGCGTCTGCGACTGCCCTGGACCTGCTGCTGTTTTCTGCTCTGCTCGTTGCCGTATGCGACTGCGCATCTCCTGCCGATTTTTTCTGCTCTGCTCGTCGGCGTCAGCGACTGCGCTGATCCTGCTGCTGTTTTCTGCTCTGCTCGTCGGCGTCTGCGAATGCGCATCTCCTGCTGCTGTTTTTTGCTCTGCTCGTCGGCGTCGGCGACTGCGCTGATCCTGCTCCTGTTTTCTGCTCTGCTCATTGGCGTCGCCGACTGCGCTGGTCCTGCTGCTGTTTTCTGCTCTGCTCGTTGGCGACTGCACTGGTCCTGCTGCTGTTTTCTGCTCTGCTCGTCGGCGTCTGCGACTGCGCTGATCCTGCTGCTGTTTTTTAATCTGATCGTCGGCGTCGGCGACTGCGCTGATCCTGCTGCTGTTTTCTGCTCTGCTGGTCGGCGTCGGCGACTGCGCTGGTCCTGCTGCTGTTTTCTGCTCTGCTCGTCGGCGTCTGCGACTGCGCTGGTCCTGCTGTTGTTTTCGCCTCTGCTCGTCTGCGTCTGCGACTGCGCTGATCCTGCAGCTGTTTTCTGCTCTGCTCGTCGGCGTCGGCGACTGTGCTGGTCCTGCTGCTGTTTTCTTCTCTGCTCGTCGGCGTTGGCGACTGCGCTAATCCTGCTGCTGTTTTCTGCTCTGCTCGTCGGCGTCTGCGACTGCGCTGGTCCTACTGTTGTTTTCGCCTCTGCTCGTCTGCGTCTGCTCTGCTCGTTGGCGTCTGCGACTGCGCTGGTCCTGCTGCTGTTTTCTGCTCTGCTCGCCGGCGTCTGCGACTGCGCTGGTCCTGCTGCTGTTTTCTGCTCTGCTCATCGGCGTTGGCGACTGCGCTGATCCTGCAGCTGTTTTCTGCTCTGCTCGTAGGCGTCGGGGACTGCGCTGGTCCTTCTGCTGTTTTCTGCACTGCTCATCGGCGTTGGCGACTGCGCCGATCCTGCTCCTGTTTTCTGCTTTGCTCGTAGGCGTCGCCGACTGCGCTGGTCCTGCTGCTGTTTTCTGCTCTGCTCGTTGGCGACTGCACTGGTCCTGCTGCTGTTTTCTGCTCTGCTCGTCGGCGTCTGCGACTGCGCTGATCCTGCTGCTGTTTTTTAATCTGATCGTCGGCGACTGCGCTGATCCAGCTGCTGTTTTCTGCTCTGCTGGTCGGCGTCGGCGACTGCGCTGGTCCTGCTGCTGTTTTCTGCTCTGCTCGTCGGCGTCTGCGACTGCGCTAATCCTGCTGCTTTTTTCTGCTCTGCTCGTCGGCGTCTGCGACTGCACTGGTCCTGCTGCTGTTTTCTGCTCTGCTCGTCGGCGTCTGCGACTGCGCTGGTCCTGCTGCTGTTTTCTGCTCTGCTCGTCGGCGACTGCGCTGATCCTGCTGCTGTTTTCTGCTCTGCTCGTAGGCATCGGCAACTGCGCTGGTCCTGCTACTGTTTTCTGCACTGCTCATCGGCGTCGGTGACTGCGCTGATCCTGCTGCTGTTTTCTGCTTTGCTCGTAGGCGTCTCTGACTGCGCTGGTCCTGCTGCTCTTTTCTGCTTTGCTTGTCGGCGTCTGCGACTGCGCTGATCCTGCTGCTGTTTTTTGCTCTGCTTGTCGGCTTCGGCGACTGCGCTCGTCCTGCTGTTGTTTTCTGCTCTGATCGTCGGCGTCGGCGACTGCGCTGATCCTGCTGCTATTTTCTGCTCCGCTCGTCTGCGTCAGCGAATGCTCTGATCCTGCTGCTGTTTTCTGCTATGCTCGTCGCCGTCAGCGCTGATCCTGCTGCTGTTTCTTGCTCTGCTCGTCGCCGTAGGCGACTGCGCTGGTCCTGCTGCTGTTTTCTGCACTGCTCATCGGCGTCGGCAACCGCTTTGATCCTGCTGCTGTTTTCTGCTCTGCTCGTTGGCGTCTGCGACTGCGCATCTCCTGCTTCTTTTTTCTGCTCTGCTCGTCGGCAGCAGCGACTGCGCTGATCCTGCCGCTGTTTTCTTCTCTGCTCGTCGGCGTCTGCTCTGCTCGTCGGCGTCTGCGACTGCCCTGGACCTGCTGCTGTTTTCTGCTCTGCTCGTTGCCGTATGCGACTGCGCATCTCCTGCCGATTTTTTCTGCTCTGCTCGTCGGCGTCAGCGACTGCGCTGATCCTGCTGCTGTTTTCTGCTCTGCTCGTCGGCGTCTGCGAATGCGCATCTCCTGCTGCTGTTTTTTGCTCTGCTCGTCGGCGTCGGCGACTGCGCTGATCCTGCTGCTGTTTTCTGCTCTGCTCATTGGCGTCAGCGACTGGGCTGATCCTGCTGCTGTTTTCTGCTCTGCTCGTCTGAGTCAGCGAATGCGCTGGTCCTGCTTTTGTTTTCTGCAATGCTCATCGGCGTTGGTGACTGTGTTGATCCTGCTGCTGTTTTCTGCTCTGCTCGTAGGCGTCGGCGACTGCGCTGGTCCTGCTGCTGTTTTCTGCACTGCTCATCGGCGTCGGCGACTGCTCTGGTCCTTCTGTTGTTTTCGCCTCTGCTCGTCGGCTTCTGCTCTGCTCATCGGCGTCTGCGACTGCACTGGTCCTGCTGCTGTTTTCTGCTCTGCTCGTCGACAAATGCGCTGGTCCTGCTGCTGTTTTCTGCACTGCTCATCGACGTCGGCGACTGCGCTGATCCTGCTGCTGTTTTCTGCTCTGCTCGTCGGCGTCTGCGACTGCGCTGGTCCTGCTGCTGTTTTCTGCTCTGCTCGTAGGCGTCGGCGACTGTGCTGGTCCTTCTGCTGTTTTCTGAACTGCTCATCGGCGTCGGCGACTGCGCTGATCCTGCTGCTGTTTTCTGCTTTGCTCGTAGGCGTCGCCGACTGCGCTGGTCCTTCTGCTGTTTTCTGCTCTGCTCGTTGGCGACTGCGCTGATCCTGCTGCTGTTTTCTGCTCTGCTCGTCGGCGTCTGCGACTGCGCTGATCCTGCTGCTGTTTTTTGCTCTGCTCGTCGGCGTCGGCGACTGCGCTGATCCTTCTGCTGTTTTCTGCTCTTCTCGTCGGCGTCGGCGACTGCGCTGGTCCTGCTGCTGTTTTCTTCTCTGCTCGTCGGCGTCGGCGACTGCGCTGATCCTGCTGCTGTTTTCTGCTCTGCTCGTCGGCGTCTGCGACTGCGCTGATCCTGCTGCTGTTTTCTGCTCTGCTCGTCGGCGTCGGCGACTGCGCTGGTCCTGCTGCTGTTTTCTTCTCTGCTCGTCGGCACTGGTGACTGCGCTAATCCTGCTGCTGTTTTCTGCTCTGCTTGTCGGCGTCTGCGACTGCACAGGTCCTGCTGCTGTTTTCTGCTCTGCTCGTCGGCGTCTGCGACTGCGCTGGTCCTGCTGCTGTTTTCTGCTTTGCTCGTTGGCGACTGCGCTGATCCTGCTGCTGTTTTCTGCTCTGCTCGTAGGCGTCGGCAACTGCGCTGGTCCTGCTGCTGTTTTCTGCACTGCTCATCGGCGTCGGCGACTGCGCTGAGCCTGCTGCTGTTTTCTGCTTTGCTTGTAGGCGTCGCCGACTGCGCTGGTCCTGCTGCTGTTTTCTGCTCTGCTCGTCGGCGTCTGCAACTGCGCTGATCCTATTGCTGTTTTTTGTTCTGCTCGTCAGTGTCAGCGACTACGCTGATCCTGCTGCTGTTTTTTGCTCTGCTCGTCGGCGACTGCGCTGGTCCTGCTGCTGTTTTCTGCACTGCTCATCGGCGTCGGCGACTGCGCTGATCCTGCTGCTGTTTTCTGCTCTGCTCGTAGGCGTCGCCAACTGCGCTGGTCCTACTGTTGTTTTCGCCTCTGCTCGTCTGCGTCTGCTCTGCTCGTCGGCGTCTGCGACTGCGCTGGTCCTGCTGCTGTTTTCTGCTCTGCTCGTCGGCGTCTGCGACTGCGCTGGTCCTGCTGCTGTTTTCTGCTCTGCTCGTAGGCGTCGGGGACTGCGCTGGCCTTCTGCTGTTTTCTGCACTGCTCATCGGCGTCGGCGACTGTGCCGATCCTGCTCCTGTTTTCTGCTTTGCTCGTAGGCGTCGCCGACTGCGCTGGTCCTGCTGCTGTTTTCTGCTCTGCTCGTTGGCGACTGCACTGGTCCTGCTGCTGTTTTCTGCTCTGCTCGTCGGCGTCTGCGACTGCGCTGATCCTGCTGCTGTTTTTTAATCTGATCGTCGGCGTCGGCGACTGCGCTGATCCTGCTGCTGTTTTCTGCTCTGCTGGTCGGCGTCGGCGACTGCGCTGGTCCTGCTGCTGTTTTCTGCTCTGCTCGTCGGCGTCTGCGACTGCGCTGGTCCTGTTGTTGTTTTCGCCTCTGCTCGTCTGCGTCTGCGACTGCGCTGATCCTGCAGCTGTTTTCTGCTCTGCTCGTCGGCGTCGGCGACTGCGCTGGTCCTGCTGCTGTTTTCTTCTCTGCTCGTCGGCGTCTGCGACTGCACTGGTCCTGCTGCTGTTTTCTGCTCTGCTCGTAGGCGTCGCCAACTGCGCTGGTCCTTCTGTTGTTTTCGCCTCTGCTCATCTGCGTCTGCTCGGCTCGTCGGCGTCTGCGACTGCGCTGGTCCTGCTGCTGTTTTCTGCTCTGCTCGTCGGCGTCTGCGACTGCGCTGGTCCTGCTGCTGTTTTCTGCACTGCTCATCGGCGTCGGCGACTGCGCCGATCCTGCTCCTGTTTTCTGCTTTGCTCGTAGGCGTCGCCGACTGCGCTGGTCCTGCTGCTGTTTTCTTCTCTGCTCGTTGGCGACTGCACTGGTCCTGCTGCTGTTTTCTGCTCTGCTCGTCGGCGTCTGCGACTGCGCTGATCCTGCTGCTGTTTTTTAATCTGATCGTCGGCGTCGGCGACTGCGCTGATCCTGCTGCTGTTTTCTGCTCTGCTGGTCGGCGTCGGCGACTGCGCTGGTCCTGCTGCTGTTTTCTGCTCTGCTCGTCGGCGTCTGCGACTGCGCTGGTCCTGCTGTTGTTTTCGCCTCTGCTCGTCTGCGTCTGCGACTGCGCTGATCCTGCAGCTTTTTTCTGCTCTGCTCGTCGGCGTCGGCGACTGCGCTGGTCCTGCTGCTGTTTTCTTCTCTGCTCGTCGGCGTTGGCGACTGCGCTAATCCTGCTGCTGTTTTCTGCTCTGCTCGTCGGCGTCTGCGACTGCACTGGTCCTGCTGCTGTTTTCTGCTCTGCTCGTCGGCGTCTGCGACTGCGCTGGTCCTGCTGCTGTTTTCTGCTCTGCTCGTCAGCGACTGCGCTGATCCTGCTGCTGTTTTCTGCTCTGCTCGTAGGCATCGGCAACTGCGCTGGTCCTGCTACTGTTTTCTGCACTGCTCATCGGCGTCGGTGACTGCGCTGATCCTGCTGCTGTTTTCTGCTTTGCTCGTAGGCGTCGCCGACTGCGCTGGTCCTGCTGCTGTTTTCTGCTCTGATCGTCGGCGTCGGCGACTGCCCTGATCCTGCTGCTATTTTCTGCTCCGCTCGTCTGCGTCAGCGAATGCTCTGATCCTGCTGCTGTTTTCTGCTCTGCTCGTCGCCGTCAGCGCTGATCCTGCTGCTGTTTTTTGCTCTGCTCGTCGCCGTCGGCGACTGCGCTGGTCCTGCTGTTGTTTTCTTCTCTGCTCGTCGGCGTCTGCTCTGCTCGTCGGCGTCTGCTCTGCTCGTCGGCGTCTGCGACTACGCTGGTGCTGCTGCTGTTTTTTGCACTGCTCATCGACGTCGGCGACTGCGCTGGTCCTGCTGTTGTTTTCGCCTCTGCTCGTCGGCGTCTGCGACTGCGCTGGTCCTGCTGCTGTTTTCTGCTCTGCTCGTCGGCGACTGTGCTGGTCCTGCTGCTGTTTTCTGCACTGCTCATCGGCGTTGGCAACCGCGTTGTTCCTGCTGCTGTTTTCTGCTCTGCTCGTAGGCGTCTGCGACTGCGCATCTCCTGCTTCTTTTTTCTACTCTGCTCGTCGGCAGCAGCGACTGCGCTGATCCTGCTGCTGTTTTCTGCTCTGCTCGTTGGCTTCTGCGACTGTTCATCTCCTGCTGCTTTTTTCTGCTCTGCTCGTTGGCATCAGCGACTGCGCTGATCCTGCTGCTGTTTTCTGCTCTGCTGGTCAGTGTCAGCGACTACGCTGATCCTGCTGCTGTTTTTTGCTCTGCTCGTCGGCGACTGCGCTGGTCCTGCTGCTGTTTTCTGCACTGCTCATCGGCGTCGGCGACTGTTCTGATCCTGCTGCTGTTTTCTGCTCTGCTCGTAGGCGTCGCCGACTGCGCTGGTCCTACTGTTGTTTTCGCCTCTGCTCATCTGTGTCTGCTCTGCTCGTCGGCGTCTGCGACTGCGCTGGTCCTGCTGTTGTTTTCGCCTCTGCTCGTCTGCGTCTGCTCTGCTCGTCGGTGTCTGCGACTGCGCTGGTCCTGCTGCTGTTTTCTGCTCTGCTCGTCGGCGTCTGCGACTGCGCTGGTCCTGCTGCTGTTTTCTGCTCTGCTCGTAGGCGTCGGCGACTGCGCTGGTCCTTCTGCTGTTTTCTGCACTGCTCATCGGCGTCGGCGACTGCGCTGATCCTGCTGCTGTTTTCTGCTTTGCTCGTAGGCGTCGCCGACTGCGCTGGTCCTGCTGCTGTTTTCTGCTCTGCTCGTTGGCGACTGCGCTCGTCCTGCTGCTGTTTTCTGCTCTGCTCGTCGGCGTCTGCGACTGCGCTGATCCTGCTGCTGTTTTTTGCTCTGCTCGTCGGCGTCGGCGACTGCGCTGATCCTGCTGCTGTTTTCTGCTCTGCTCGTCGGCGTCGGCGACTGCGCTGGTCCTGCTGCTGTTTTCTTCTCTGCTCGACGGCGTCGGTGACTGCGCTGATCCTGCTGCTGTTTTCTGCTCTGCTCGTCGGCGTCTGCGACTGCGCTGGTCCTGCTGTTGTTTTCGCCTCTGCTCGTCTGTGTCTGCGACTGCGCTGATCCTGCTGCTGTTTTCTGCTCTGCTCGTCGGCGTCTGTGACTGCGCTGGTCCTGCTGCTGTTTTCTTCTCTGCTCGTCGGTGTTGGCGACTGCGATAATCCTGCTGCTGTTTTCTGCTCTGCTCGTCGGCGTCTGCGACTGCACTGGTCCTGCTGCTGTTTTCTGCTCTGCTCGTAGGCGTCGGCAACTGCGCTGGTCCTGCTGCTGTTTTCTGCACTGCTCATCGGCGTCTGCGACTGCGCTGATCCTGCTGCTGTTTTCTGCTTTGCTCGTAGGCGTCGCCGACTGCACTGGTCCTGCTGCTGTTTTCTGCTCTGCTCGTCGGCGTCTGCGACTGCGCTGATCCTGCTGCTGTTTTTTGCTCTGCTCGTCGGCGTCGGCGACTGCGCTGATCCTGCTGCTGTTTTCTACTCTGCTCGTCGGCGTCGGCGACTGCGCTGGTCCTGCTGCTGTTTTCTTCTCTGCTCGTCGGCGTCGGCGACTGCGCTGATGCTGTTTTCTGCTCTGCTCGTCGAGGTCAGCAACTGCACTGATCCTGCTACTTTTTTCTTTTCTGCTCGTCGGCGTCAGCAACTGCGCTGATCCTGCTGCTGTTTTCTGCTCTGCTCGTCGCCTTCGTCGACTGCGCTCGTCCTGCTGTTGTTTTCTGCTCTGATCGTCGGTATCGGCGACTGCGCTGGTCCTGCTGCTGTTTTCTGCTCTGCTCATCGGCGTCGGCTACTGCTCTGATCCTGCTGCTATTTTCTGCTCTGCTCGTCTGCGTCAGCGAATGATCTGATCCTGCTTCTGTTTTCTGCTCTGATCGTCGGCGTCGGCGACTGCGCTGGTCCTGCTGCTGTTTTCTGCTCTGCTCATCGGCGTCGGCTACTGGGCTGATCCTGCTGCTATTTTCTGCTCTGCTCGTCTGCGTCAGCGAATGCTCTGATCCTGCTGCTGTTTTCTGCTCTGCTCGTTGCCGTCAGCGTTGATCCTGCTGCTGTTTCCTGCTCTGCTTGTCGCCGTCGGCGACTGCGCTGGTCCTGCTGTTGTTTTCTTCTCTGCTCGTCGGCGTATGCTCTGCTCGTCGGCGTCTGCTCTGCTCGACGGCGTCTGCTCTGCTCGTCGGCGTCTGCGACTACGCTGGTCCTGCTGCTGTTTTCTGCACTGCTCATCGGCGTCGGCGACTGCGCTGGTCCTGCTGCTGTTTTCTGCTCGTCAGCGTCTGCGACTGCGCTGGTCCTGCTGCTGTTTTCTGCACTGCTCATCGGCGTCGGCAACCGCGTTAATCCTGCTGCTGTTTTCTGCTCTGCTCCTTGGCGTCTGTGACTGCGCATCTCCTGCTGCTTTTTTCTGCTCTGCTCGTCGGTGTCTGAGACTGCGCATCTCCTGCCGCTGTTTTTTGCTCTGTGCGTCGGCGACTGCGCTTATCCTGCTGCTGTTTCCTGCTCTGCTCGTCAGCGTCGGCGACTGCGCTGGTGCTGCTGCTGTTTTCTGCTCTGCTCGTCAGCATTGGCGCTGATCCTGCACTGTTTCCTGCTCTGCTCGTCGCCGTCGGCGACTGCGCTGGTCCTGCTGTTGTTTTCTGCTCTGATTGTCGGCGTTGGCGACTGCGCTGGTCCTGCTTCTGTTTTCTGCTCTGCTCGTCGGCGTCGGCTACTGCGCTGATCCTGCTGCTATTTTCTGCTCTGCTCATCGGCGTCAGCGACTGGGATGATCCTGCTGCTGTTTTCTGCTCTGCTCATCTGCGTCAGCGAATGCGCTGATCCTGCTGCTGTTTTCTGCTCTGTTCGTCGCCGTCGGCGCCTGCGCTGGTCCTGCTGTTGTTTTCTTCTCTGCTCGTCAGCGTCTGCTCTGCTCATCGGGGTCTGCGACTGCGCTGGTCCTGCTGCTGTTTTCTGCTCTGCTCGTCGGCGTCGGTGACTGCGCTGATCCTGCGGCTGTTTTCTGCACTGCTCGTCGGCGACTGCGCAGGTCCTGCTGCTATTTTCTGCTCTGCTAGTCGGCGACTGCGCTGGTCCTGCTGCTGTTTTCTGCTCTTCTCGTCGGCGACTGCGCTGGTCCTGCTGCTGTTTTCTGCACTGCTCATCGACGTCGGCGACTGCGCTGGTCCTGCTGTTGTTTTCGCCTCTGCTCGTCGGCGTCAGCGACTGCGTTGATCCTGCATCTGTTTTCTAATCTGCTCGTTGGCGTCTGCGACTGCTCATCTCCTGCTGCTGTTTTCTGCTCTGCTCGTCGGTGTCAGCGACTGCGCTGGTCCTGCTGCTGTTTTCAGCACTGCTCATCGAAGTCGGCGACTGCGCTGATCCTACTGCTGTTTTCTGCTCTGCTCGTAGGCGTCGGCGACTGCGCTGGTCCTGCTGCTGTTTTCTGCACTGCTCATCGGCGTCGGCGACTGCGCTGATTCTGCTGCTGTTTTCTGCTCTGCTCGTAGGCGGCGCCGACTGCGCTGGTCCTGCTGTTGTTTTCGCCTCTGCTCGTCTGTGTCTGCTCTGCTCGTCTGCGTCTGCGACTGCGCTGGTCCTGCTGCTGTTTTCTGCTCTGCTCGTCTGCGACTGCGTTGATCCTGCTGCTGATTTCTGCTCTGCTCTTTGGCGTCTGCGACTGCGCATCTCCTGCTGCTTTTTTCTGCTCTGCTCGTCGGCGTCAGCGACTGCGCTGACTCTGCTGCTGTTTTCTGCTCTGATCGTCTGCGACTGCACATCTCCTGCTGCTGTTTTTTGCTCTGCTCGTCGGCGTCAGCGACTGCGCTGATTCTGCTGCTGTTTTCTGCTCTGCTCGTCGGCATCTGCAAATGCGCATCTCCTGCAGCTGTTTATTGCTCTGCTCGTCAGCGACTGCGCTGATCCTGCTGCTGTTTTCTGCTCTGCTCATCGGCGTCGGCTACTGCGCTGATCCTGCTGCTGTTTTCTGCTCTGCTTGTCTGCGTCAGTTAATGCGCTGATCCTGCTGCTGTTTCCTGCTCTGCTCGTCGCCGCCGGCGACTGCGCTGGTCCTTCTGTTGTTTTCTGCTCTGATCGTCGGCGTCGGCGACTGCACTGGTCCTGCTGCTGTTTTCTTCTCTGCTCGTCGGCGTCTGCTCTGCTCGTCGGCATCTGCGACTGCCCTGGACCTGCTGCTGTTTTCTGCTCTGCTCATCGGCGACTGCGCTGGTCCTGCTGGTGTTTTCTGCACTGCTCATCTGGGTCGGCGACTGCGCTGGTCCTGCTGTTGTTTTCGCCTCTGCTTGTCGGCGTCTGCGACTGCGCTGGTCCTGCTGCTGTTTTCTGCTCTGCTCGTAGGCGTCGGCGACTGCGCTGGTCCTGCTGCTGTTTTCTGCACTGTTCATCGGCGTCGGCGACTGCGCTGATCCTGCCGCTTTTTTCTGCTCTGCTCGTCGGCGTCAGTGACTGGGCTGGTCCTGCTGTTGTTTTCTGCTCTGATCGCCGGCGTCGGCGACTGCGCTGGACCTGCTGCTGTTTTCTGCTCTGCTCGTTGCCGTATGCGACTGCGCATCTCCTGCCGATTTTTTCTGCTCTGCTCGTCGGCGTCAGCGACTGCGCTGATCCTGCTGCTGTTTTCTGCTCTGCTCGTCGGCGTCTGCGAATGCGCATCTCCTGCTGCTGTTTTTTGCTCTGCTCGTCGGCGTCGGCGACTGCGCTGATCCTGCTGCTGTTTTCTGCTCTGCTCATTGGCGTCAGCGACTGGGCTGATCCTGCTGCTGTTTTCTGCTCTGCTCGTCTGCGTCAGCGAATGCACTGATGCTGCTGCTGTTTTCTGCACTGCTCATCGGCGTCGGCGACTGCGTTGATCCTGCTGCTGTTTTCTGCTCTGCTCGTTGGCGTCTGCGACTGCACATCTCCTGCCGATTTTTTCTGCTCTGCTCATCGGCGTCAGCGACTGGGCTGGTCCTGCTGTTGTTTTCTGCTCTGATCGCCGGCGTCGGCGACTGCGCTGGTCCTGCTGCTGTTTTCATCTCTGCTCGTCGGCGTCTGCTCTGCTCGTCGGCGTCTGCGCTGGTCCTGCTGCTGTTTTCTGCTCTGCTCGTCGGCGACTGCTCTGGTCCTGTAGTTGTTTTCGCCTCTGCTCGTCGGCGTCTGCTCTGCTCATCGGCGTCTGCGACTGCGCTGGTCATGCTGCTGTTTTCTGCTCTGCTCATTGGCGTCTGCGACTGCGCATCTCCTGCTGCTTTTTTCTGCTCTGCTCGTTGGCGTCAGCGACTGCGCTGAACCTGCTGCTGATTTCTGCTCTGATCGTCTGCGACTGCGCATCTCCTGCTGCTTTTTTTTGCACTTCTCGTCGGTGTCAGCGACTGTGCTGATCCTGCTGCTGTTTTCTGCTCTGCTCGTCGCCGTTGGCGACTGCGCTCGTCCTGCTGTTGTTTTCTGCTCTGATCATCGGCGACTGCGCTGGTCCTGCTGCTGTTTTCTGCTCTGCTCATCGGCGTCTGCGACTGCGCTGACCCTGCTGCTTATTTCTGCTCTGATTGTCTGCGACTGCAGATCTCCTGCTGCTGTTTTTTGCTCTGCTCGTCGGTGTCAGCGACTGCGCTGATCCTGCTGCTGTTTTCTCCTCTTTTCGTCGGCGTCTGCGACTGCGCTGGTCCTGCTGCTGTTTTCTGCTCTGCTCCTCGGTGACTGCGGTGATCCTGCTGCTGTTTTCTGCTCTGCTCGTCGGCGACTGCGCTGATCCTGCTGCTGTTTTCTGCTCTGCTCGTAGGCGTCGGCGACTGCGCTGGTCCTGCTGCTGTTTTCTGCACTGCTCATCGGCGTCGGCGACTGCGCTGTTCCTGCTGCTGTTTTCTGCTATGCTCGTAGGCTTCGCCGACTGCGCTGGTCCTGCTGCTGTTTTCTGCTCTGCTCGTCGGCGACTGCGCTGGTCCTGCTGCTGTTTTCTGCACTGCTCATCGGCGTCGGCGACTGCATTGATCCTGCTGCTGTTTTCTGCTCTGCTTGTTGGCGTCTGCGACTACGCATCGCCTGCTGCTTTTTTCAGCTCTGCTCGTCGGCGTCAGCCACTGCGCTGATCCTGCTGCTGTTTTCTGCTCTGTTCGTTGGTGTCAGCGACTACGCTGATCCTGCTGCTTTTTTCTGCTCTGCTCATCGGCGTCTGCGACTGCGCTGGTCCTGCTGCTGTTTTTTGCTCTGCTCGTCGGCGTCGGCGACTGCGCTGATCCTGCTGCTGCTTTCTGCTCTGCTCGTCGGAGTCTGCGACTGCGCTGGTCCTGCTGCTGTTTTCTGCTGTGCTCGTCGGCATCAGCGACTGCGCTGATGCTGTTTTCTGCTCTGCTCGTCGAGGTCAGCAACTTCGCTGATCCTGCTGCTGTTTTCTGCTCTGCTCGTCGCCGTCGGCGACTGCGGTCGTCCTGCTGTTGTTTTCTGCTCTGATCGTCGGCGTCGGCGACTGCGCTGGTCCTGCTGCTGTTTTCTGCTCTGCTCATCGGCGTCTGCTACTGCGCTGATCCTGCTGCTATTTTCTGCTCTGCTCATCGGCTTCAGCGACTGGGCTGATCCTGCTGCTGTTTTCTGCTCTGCTTGTCTGCGTCAGCGAATGCGCTGATCCTGCTGCTGTTTTCTGCTCTGCTCGTCGCCGTCAGTGCTGATCCTGCTGCTGTTTCCTGCTCTGCTCGTCGCCGTCGGCGACTGCGCTGGTCCTGCTGTTGTTTTCTTCTCTGCTCGTCGGCGTCTGCTCTGCTCGTCGGCGTCAGCGACTGCGCTGGTCCTCTGCTGTTTTCTGCTCTGCTTGTCGGTGACTGCGCTGATCCTGCTGCAGTTTTCTGCACTGCTAATTGGCGTCGGCGACTGCGCTGATCCTGCTGCTGTTTTCTGCTCTGCTCGTACGCGTCGGCGACTGCGCTGGTCCTGCTGCTGTTTTCTGCTCTGCTCGTCGGCTACTGCGCTGATCCTGCTGCTGTTTTCTGCTCTGCTTGTCTGCGTCAGCGAATGCGCTGATCCTGCTGCTGTTTCCTGCTCTGCTCGTCGCCGTCGGCGACTGCGCTGGTCCTGCTGTTGTTTTCTGCTCTGATCGTCAGCGTCGTCGACTGCGCTGGTCCTGCTGCTGTTTTCTTCTCTGCTCGTCGGCGTCTGCTCTTCTCGTCGGCGTCTGCGACTGCGCTGGGCCTGCTGCTGTTTTCTGCTCTGCTCGTCTGCGACTGCGCTGGTCCTGCTGGTGTTTTCTGCACTGCTCATCGGCGTCGGCGACTAAGCTGGTCCTGCTGTTGTTTTCGCCTCTGCTCGTCGGCGTCTGCGACTGCGCTGGTCTTGCTGCTGTTTTCTGCTCTGCTCGTCGGCGACTGCGCTGGTCCTGCTGCTGTTTTCTGCACTGCTCATCGGCGTCGGCGACTGTGCTGATCCTACTGCTGTTTTCTGCTCTGCTCATAGGCGTCGGCGACTGTGCTGGTCCTGCTGCTGTTTTCTGCACTGCTCATCGGCGTCGGCGACTGCGCTGATCCTGCTGCTGTTTTCCGCTCTGCTCGTCGGCGACTGCGCTGGACCTGCTGCTGTTTTCTGCACTTCTCATCGGCGTCGGCGACTGCGTTGATCCTGCTGCTGTTTTCTGCTCTGCTCGTTGGCGTCTGCGACTGCGCATCTCCTGCCGCTTTTTTCTGCTCTGCTCGTCGGCGTCAGCGACTGCGCTGATCCTGCTGTTTTTTTCTGCTCTGCTCGTCGGCGTCTGCGACTGCGCGTCTCCCTCTGCTGTTTTTTGCTCTGCTCGTCGGCGTCGGCGACTGCGCTGATCCTGCTGCTGTTTTCTGCTCTGCTCATCGGCGACTGCGCTGGTCCTGCTGCTGTTTTCTGCACTGCTCATCGGCGTTGGCGACTGCGTTGATCCTACTGCTGTTTTCTGCTCTGCTCATTGGCGTCTGCGACTGCGCATCTCCTGCTGCTTTTTTCTGCTCTGCTCGTCAGCGTCAGCGACTGCACTGACCCTGCTGCTGTTTTCTGCTCTGATCGTCTGCGACTGCGCATCTCCTGCTGCTGTTTTTTGCTCTGCTCGTCGGCGTCAGCGACTGCGCTGATCCTGCTGCTGTTTTCTGCTCTGCACGTTGGCGTCTGCGACCGCACATCTCCTGCTGCTGTTTTTTGCTCTGCTCGTCGGCGTCTGCGCTGGTCCTGCTGCTGTTTTCTGCTCTGCTCATCGGCGTAGGCTAATGCGCTGATCCTGCTGCTGTTTTCTGCTCTGCTTGTCTGCGTCAGCGAATGCGCTGATCCTGCTGCTGTTTCCTGCTCTGCTCGTCGCTGTCGGCGACTGCGCTGGTCCTGATGCTGTTTCCTTCTCTGCTCGTCGGCGTCTGCTCTGCTTGTCGGCGTCTGCGACTGCGCTGGTCCTGCTGCTGTATTCTGCTCTGCTCATCGGCGACTGCGCTGGTCCTGCTGGTGTTTTCTGCTCTGCTCGACGGCGACTGTGCTGGTCTTGCTGCTGTTTTCTGCACTGCTCATCGGCGACGGCGACTGTGCTGATCCTGCTGCTGTTTTCTGCTCTGCTCGTAGGTGTCGGCGACTGCGCTGGTCATGCTGCTGTTTTCTGCACTGCTCATCGGCGTCTGTGACTGCGCTGGTCCTGCTGCTGTTTTCTGCTCTGCTCGTCCGCGACTGCGCTGGTCCTGATGCTGTTTTCTGCACTGCTCATGTGCGTCGGCGACTGTGTTGATCCTGCTGCTGTTTTCAGCTCTGCTCATTGGCGTCTGTGACTGCACATCTCCTGCTGCTGTTTTCTGCTCTGCTCATCGGCGTCTGCGACTGCGCATCTCCTGCTGCTGTTTTTTGCTCTGCTCGTCGGCGACTGCGCTGGTCCTGCTGCTGTTTTCTGCTCTGCTCATCAGCGTCAGCTACTGCGCTGATCCTTCTGCTGTTTTCTGCTCTGCTCGTTGCCGTCGGCGACTGCGCTGGTCCTGCTGTTGTTTTCTGCTCTGATCTTCAAAGTCGGCGACTGCGCTGGTCCTGCTGCTGTTTTCTTCTCTGCTCGTTGGCGTCTGCTCTGCTCGTCGGCGTCTGCGACTGCGCTGGTCCTACTGGTGTTTTCTGCACTGCTCATCGGCGTCGGCGACTGCGCTGGTCCTGCTGTTGTTTTCGCCTCTGCTCGTCGGCGTCTGCGACTGCGCATCTCCTGCTGCTGTTTTTTGCTCTGCTCGTCGGCGTTGGCGACTGCGCTGATCCTGCTGCTGTTTTCTGCTCTGCTTATTGGCGGCAGCGACTGCGCTGATCCTGCTGCTGTTTTCTGCTCTGCTCGTCGGCGACTGCGCTGGACCTGCAGCTGTTTTCTGCACTGCTCATCGGCGTCTGCGACTGCGTTGATCCTGCTGCTCTTTTCTGCTCTGCTTGTTGGCGTCTGCGACTGCGCATCTCCTGCCGCTTTTTTCTGCTCTGCTCGTCGGCGTCAGCGACAGCGCTGATCCTGCTGCTGTTTTCTGCTCTGCTCGTCGGCGTCTGCGACTGCGCATCTCCTGCTGCTGTTTTTTGCTAAGCTCGTCGGCGTCGGCGACATCGCGGATCCTGCTGCTGTTTTCTGCTCTGCTCATCGGCGACTGCGCCGGTCTTGCTGCTGTTTTCTGCACTGCTCATCGGCGTTGGCGACTGCGTTGATCCTGCTGCTGTTTTCTGCTCTGCTCATTGGCGTCTGCGACTGCGCATCTCCTGCTGATTTTTTCTGCTCTGCTCGTCAGCGTCAGCGACTGCGCTGACCCTGCTTCTGTTTTCTGCTCTGATCGTCTGCGACTGCGCATCTCCTGCTGCTGTTTTTTGCTCTGCTCGTCGGCATCGGCGACTGCGCTGATCCTGCTGCTGTTTTCTGCTCTGCTCGTCGGTGACTGCGCTGGTCCTGCTGCTGTTTTCTGCTCTGCTCGTCGGCGTCGGCAACTGCGCTGGTCCTGCTGCTGTTTTCTGCTCTGCTCATCGGCGTCGGCTACTGCGCTGATCCTGCTGCTATTTTCTGCTCTACTCATCGGTGTCAGCGACTGGGCTGATCCTGCTGCTGTTTTCTGCTCTGCTTGTCGGCGTCGGGGACTGCGCTGGTCGTGCTGCTGTTTTCTGCTCTGCTCGTCGGCGTTTGCGACTGCGCTGGTCCTGCTGCTGTTTTCTGCTCTGCTCATCGGCATCAGCGACTGCGCTGATGCTGTTTTCTGCTCTGCTCATCGAGGTCAGCAACTGCGCTGATCCTGCTGCTGTTTTCTGCTCTGCTCGTCGCCGTCGGCGACTGCGCTCGTCCTGCTGTTGTTTTCTGCTCTGATCGTCGGCGACTGCGCTGGTCCTGCTGCTGTTTTCTGCTCTGCTCATCGGCGTCTGCGACTGCGCTCACCCTGCTGCTGATTTTCACTCTGATCGTCTGCGACTGCGCATCTCCTGCTGCTGTTTTTTGCTCTGCTCGTCGGTGTCAGCGACTGTGCTGATCCTGCTGCTGTTTTCTGCTCTGCTCATCGGCGTCTGCGACTGCGCTGGTCCTGCTGCTGTTTTCTGCTCTGCTCATCGGCGACTGCGGTAATCCTGCTGCTGTTTTCTGCTCTGCTCGTCGGCGACTGCGCTGATCCTGCTGCTGTTTTCTGCTCTGCTCGTAGGCGTCGGCGACTGCGCTGGTCCTGCTGCTGTTTTCTGCACTGCTCATCGGCGTCGCCGACTGCGCTGGTCCTGCTGCTGTTTTCTGCTCTGCTCGTCGGCGACTGCGCTGGTCCTGCTGCTGTTTTCTGCACTGCCCATCGGCATCGGCGACTGCGTTGATCCTGCTGCTGTTTTCTGCTCTGCTTGTTGGCGTCTGCGACTGCGCATCTCCTGCTACTTTTTTCTGCTCTGCTCGTCGGCGTCAGCGACTGCGCTGATCCTGCTGCTGTTATCTGCTCTGCTCGGTGGTGTCAGCGACTACGCAGATCCTGCTGCTGTTTTCTGGTCTGCTCATCGGCGTCAGCGACTGCGCTGGTCCTGCTGCTTTTTTCTGCTCTGCTCATCGGCGACTGCGCTGACCCTGCTGCTGATTTCTGCTCTGATCGTCTGCGACTGCGCATCTCCTGCTGCTGTTTTTTGCTCTGCTCGTCGGTGTCAGCGACTGCGCTGATCCTGCTGCTGTTTTCTGCTCTGCTCGTCGGCGTCTGCGACTGCGCTGGTCCTGCTGCTGTTTTCTGCTCTGCTCGTCGGCGACTGCGGTGATCCTGCTGCTGTTTTCTGCTCTGCTCGTCGGCGACTGCGCTGATCCTGCTGCTGTTTTCTGCTCTGCTCGTAGGCGTCGCCGACTGCGCTGGTCCTGCTGCTGTTTTCTGCACTGCTCATCGGCGTCGGCGACTGCACTGGTCCTGCTGTTGTTTTCGCCTCTGCTCGTCGGCGTCTGCGACTGCGCTTGTCCTGCTGCTGTTTTCTGCTCTGCTCGACGGCGACTGTGCTGGTCTTGCTGCTGTTTTCTGCACTGCTCATCGGCGTCGGCGACTGCGCTGGTCATCCTGCTGTTTTCTGCACTGCTCATCGGCGTCTGTGACTGCGCTGGTCCTGCTGCTGTTTTCTGCTCTGCTCGTCCGCGACTGCGCTGGTCCTGCTGCTGTTTTCTGCACTGCTCATGTGCGTCGGCAACTGCGTTGATCCTGCTGCTGTTTTCTGCTCTGCTCGTAGGTGTCGGCGACTGCGCTGGTCCTGCTGCTGTTTTCTGCACTGCTCATCGGCGTCGGCGACTGCGCTGATTCTGCTGCTGTTTTCTGCTCTGCTCGTAGGCGGCGCCGACTGCGCTGGTCCTGCTGTTGTTTTCGCCTCTGCTCGTCTGTGTCTGCTCTGCTCGTCTGCGTCTGCGACTGCGCTGGTCCTGCTGCTGATTTCTGCTCTGCTCTTTGGCGTCTGCGACTGCGCATCTCCTGCTGCTTTTTTCTGCTCTGCTCGTCGGCGTCAGCGACTGCGCTGACTCTGCTGCTGTTTTCTGCTCTGATCGTCTGCGACTGCACATCTCCTGCTGCTGTTTTTTGCTCTGCTCGTCGGCGTCAGCGACTGCGCTGATTCTGCTGCTGTTTTCTGCTCTGCTCGTCGGCATCTGCAAATGCGCATCTCCTGCTGCTGTTTATTGCTCTGCTCGTCGGCGACTGCGCTGATCCTGCTGCTGTTTTCTGCTCTGCTCATCGGCGTCGGCTACTGCGCTGATCCTGCTGCTGTTTTCTGCTCTGCTTGTCTGCGTCAGTTAATGCGCTGATCCTGCTGCTGTTTCCTGCTCTGCTCGTCGCCGCCGGCGACTGCGCTGGTCCTTCTGTTGTTTTCTGCTCTGATCGTCGGCGTCGGCGACTGCACTGGTCCTGCTGCTGTTTTCTTCTCTGCTCGTCGGCGTCTGCTCTGCTCGTCGGCATCTGCGACTGCCCTGGACCTGCTGCTGTTTTCTGCTCTGCTCATCGGCGACTGCGCTGGTCCTGCTGGTGTTTTCTGCACTGCTCATCTGGGTCGGCGACTGCGCTGGTCCTGCTGTTGTTTTCGCCTCTGCTTGTCGGCGTCTGCGACTGCGCTGGTCCTGCTGCTGTTTTCTGCTCTGCTCGTAGGCGTCGGCGACTGCGCTGGTCCTGCTGCTGTTTTCTGCACTGTTCATCGGCGTCGGCGACTGCGCTGATCCTGCCGCTTTTTTCTGCTCTGCTCGTCGGCGTCAGTGACTGGGCTGGTCCTGCTGTTGTTTTCTGCTCTGATCGCCGGCGTCGGCGACTGCGCTGGACCTGCTGCTGTTTTCTGCTCTGCTCGTTGCCGTATGCGACTGCGCATCTCCTGCCGATTTTTTCTGCTCTGCTCGTCGGCGTCAGCGACTGCGCTGATCCTGCTGCTGTTTTCTGCTCTGCTCGTCGGCGTCTGCGAATGCGCATCTCCTGCTGCTGTTTTTTGCTCTGCTCGTCGGCGTCGGCGACTGCGCTGATCCTGCTGCTGTTTTCTGCTCTGCTCATTGGCGTCAGCGACTGGGCTGATCCTGCTGCTGTTTTCTGCTCTGCTCGTCTGCGTCAGCGAATGCACTGATGCTGCTGCTGTTTTCTGCACTGCTCATCGGCGTCGGCGACTGCGTTGATCCTGCTGCTGTTTTCTGCTCTGCTCGTTGGCGTCTGCGACTGCACATCTCCTGCCGATTTTTTCTGCTCTGCTCATCGGCGTCAGCGACTGGGCTGGTCCTGCTGTTGTTTTCTGCTCTGATCGCCGGCGTCGGCGACTGCGCTGGTCCTGCTGCTGTTTTCATCTCTGCTCGTCGGCGTCTGCTCTGCTCGTCGGCGTCTGCGCTGGTCCTGCTGCTGTTTTCTGCTCTGCTCGTCGGCGACTGCTCTGGTCCTGTAGTTGTTTTCGCCTCTGCTCGTCGGCGTCTGCTCTGCTCATCGGCGTCTGCGACTGCGCTGGTCATGCTGCTGTTTTCTGCTCTGCTCATTGGCGTCTGCGACTGCGCATCTCCTGCTGCTTTTTTCTGCTCTGCTCGTTGGCGTCAGCGACTGCGCTGAACCTGCTGCTGATTTCTGCTCTGATCGTCTGCGACTGCGCATCTCCTGCTGCTTTTTTTTGCACTTCTCGTCGGTGTCAGCGACTGTGCTGATCCTGCTGCTGTTTTCTGCTCTGCTCGTCGCCGTCGGCGACTGCGCTCGTCCTGCTGTTGTTTTCTGCTCTGATCATCGGCGACTGCGCTGGTCCTGCTGCTGTTTTCTGCTCTGCTCATCGGCGTCTGCGACTGCGCTGACCCTGCTGCTTATTTCTGCTCTGATTGTCTGCGACTGCGCATCTCCTGCTGCTGTTTTTTGCTCTGCTCGTCGGTGTCAGCGACTGCGCTGATCCTGCTGCTTTTTTCTCCTCTTTTCGTCGGCGTCTGCGACTGCGCTGGTCCTGCTGCTGTTTTCTGCTCTGCTCGTCGGTGACTGCGGTGATCCTGCTGCTGTTTTCTGCTCTGCTCGTCGGCGACTGCGCTGATCCTGCTGCTGTTTTCTGCTCTGCTCGTAGGCGTCGGCGACTGCACTGGTCCTGCTGCTGTTTTCTGCACTGCTCATCGGCGTCGGCGACTGCGCTGTTCCTGCTGCTGTTTTCTGCTATGCTCGTAGGCTTCGCCGACTGCGCTGGTCCTGCTGCTGTTTTCTGCTCTGCTCGTCGGCGACTGCGCTGGTCCTGCTGCTGTTTTCTGCACTGCTCATCGGCGTCGGCGACTGCATTGATCCTGCTGCTGTTTTCTGCTCTGCTTGTTGGCGTCTGCGACTACGCATCTCCTGCTGCTTTTTTCAGCTCTGCTCGTCGGCGTCAGCCACTGCGCTGATCCTGCTGCTGTTTTCTGCTCTGTTCGTTGGTGTCAGCGACTACGCTGATCCTGCTGCTTTTTTCTGCTCTGCTCATCGGCGTCTGCGACTGCGCTGGTCCTGCTGCTGTTTTTTGCTCTGCTCGTCGGCGTCGGCGACTGCGCTGATCCTGCTGCTGCTTTCTGCTCTGCTCGTCGGAGTCTGCGACTGCGCTGGTCCTGCTGCTGTTTTCTGCTGTGCTCGTCGGCATCAGCGACTGCGCTGATGCTGTTTTCTGCTCTGCTCGTCGAGGTCAGCAACTTCGCTGATCCTGCTGCTGTTTTCTGCTCTGCTCGTCGCCGTCGGCGACTGCGGTCGTCCTGCTGTTGTTTTCTGCTCTGATCGTCGGCGTCGGCGACTGCGCTGGTCCTGCTGCTGTTTTCTGCTCTGCTCATCGGCGTCTGCTACTGCGCTGATCCTGCTGCTATTTTCTGCTCTGCTCATCGGCTTCAGCGACTGGGCTGATCCTGCTGCTGTTTTCTGCTCTGCTTGTCTGCGTCAGCGAATGCGCTGATCCTGCTGCTGTTTTCTGCTCTGCTCGTCGCCGTCAGTGCTGATCCTGCTGCTGTTTCCTGCTCTGCTCGTCGCCGTCGGCGACTGCGCTGGTCCTGCTGTTGTTTTCTTCTCTGCTCGTCGGCGTCTGCTCTGCTCGTCGGCGTCAGCGACTGCGCTGGTCCTCTGCTGTTTTCTGCTCTGCTTGTCGGTGACTGCGCTGATCCTGCTGCAGTTTTCTGCACTGCTAATTGGCGTCGGCGACTGCGCTGATCCTGCTGCTGTTTTCTGCTCTGCTCGTACGCGTCGGCGACTGCGCTGGTCCTGCTGCTGTTTTCTGCTCTGCTCGTCGGCTACTGCGCTGATCCTGCTGCTGTTTTCTGCTCTGCTTGTCTGCGTCAGCGAATGCGCTGATCCTGCTGCTGTTTCCTGCTCTGCTCGTCGCCGTCGGCGACTGCGCTGGTCCTGCTGTTGTTTTCTGCTCTGATCGTCAGCGTCGTCGACTGCGCTGGTCCTGCTGCTGTTTTCTTCTCTGCTCGTCGGCGTCTGCTCTTCTCGTCGGCGTCTGCGACTGCGCTGGGCCTGCTGCTGTTTTCTGCTCTGCTCGTCTGCGACTGCGCTGGTCCTGCTGGTGTTTTCTGCACTGCTCATCGGCGTCGGCGACTAAGCTGGTCCTGCTGTTGTTTTCGCCTCTGCTCGTCGGCGTCTGCGACTGCGCTGGTCTTGCTGCTGTTTTCTGCTCTGCTCGTCGGCGACTGCGCTGGTCCTGCTGCTGTTTTCTGCACTGCTCATCGGCGTCGGCGACTGTGCTGATCCTACTGCTGTTTTCTGCTCTGCTCATAGGCGTCGGCGACTGTGCTGGTCCTGCTGCTGTTTTCTGCACTGCTCATCGGCGTCGGCGACTGCGCTGATCCTGCTGCTGTTTTCCGCTCTGCTCGTCGGCGACTGCGCTGGACCTGCTGCTGTTTTCTGCACTTCTCATCGGCGTCGGCGACTGCGTTGATCCTGCTGCTGTTTTCTGCTCTGCTCGTTGGCGTCTGCGACTGCGCATCTCCTGCTGCTTTTTTCTGCTCTGCTCGTCGGCGTCAGCGACTGCGCTGATCCTGCTGTTTTTTTCTGCTCTGCTCGTCGGCGTCTGCGACTGCGCATCTCCCTCTGCTGTTTTTTGCTCTGCTCGTCGGCGTCGGCGACTGCGCTGATCCTGCTGCTGTTTTCTGCTCTGCTCATCGGCGACTGCGCTGGTCCTGCTGCTGTTTTCTGCACTGCTCATCGGCGTTGGCGACTGCGTTGATCCTACTGCTGTTTTCTGCTCTGCTCATTGGCGTCTGCGACTGCGCATCTCCTGCTGCTTTTTTCTGCTCTGCTCGTCAGCGTCAGCGACTGCACTGACCCTGCTGCTGTTTTCTGCTCTGATCGTCTGCGACTGCGCATCTCCTGCTGCTGTTTTTTGCTCTGCTCGTCGGCGTCAGCGACTGCGCTGATCCTGCTGCTGTTTTCTGCTCTGCACGTTGGCGTCTGCGACCGCACATCTCCTGCTGCTGTTTTTTGCTCTGCTCGTCGGCGTCTGCGCTGGTCCTGCTGCTGTTTTCTGCTCTGCTCATCGGCGTAGGCTAATGCGCTGATCCTGCTGCTGTTTTCTGCTCTGCTTGTCTGCGTCAGCGAATGCGCTGATCCTGCTGCTGTTTCCTGCTCTGCTCGTCGCTGTCGGCGACTGCGCTGGTCCTGATGCTGTTTCCTTCTCTGCTCGTCGGCGTCTGCTCTGCTTGTCGGCGTCTGCGACTGCGCTGGTCCTGCTGCTGTATTCTGCTCTGCTCATCGGCGACTGCGCTGGTCCTGCTGGTGTTTTCGCCTCTGCTCGTTGGCGTCTGCGACTGCGCTTGTCCTGCTGCTGTTTTCTGCTCTGCTCGACGGCGACTGTGCTGGTCTTGCTGCTGTTTTCTGCACTGCTCATCGGCGACGGCGACTGTGCTGATCCTGCTGCTGTTTTCTGCTCTGCTCGTAGGTGTCGGCGACTGCGCTGGTCATGCTGCTGTTTTCTGCACTGCTCATCGGCGTCTGTGACTGCGCTGGTCCTGCTGCTGTTTTCTGCTCTGCTCGTCCGCGACTGCGCTGGTCCTGATGCTGTTTTCTGCACTGCTCATGTGCGTCGGCGACTGTGTTGATCCTGCTGCTGTTTTCAGCTCTGCTCATTGGCGTCTGCGACTGCGCATCTCCTGCTGCTGTTTTTTGCTCTGCTCGTCGGCGACTGCGCTGGTCCTGCTGCTGTTTTCTGCTCTGCTCATCAGCGTCAGCTACTGCGCTGATCCTTCTGCTGTTTTCTGCTCTGCTCGTTGCCGTCGGCGACTGCGCTGGTCCTGCTGTTGTTTTCTGCTCTGATCTTCAAAGTCGGCGACTGCGCTGGTCCTGCTGCTGTTTTCTTCTCTGCTCGTTGGCGTCTGCTCTGCTCGTCGGCGTCTGCGACTGCGCTGGTCCTACTGGTGTTTTCTGCACTGCTCATCGGCGTCGGCGACTGCGCTGGTCCTGCTGTTGTTTTCGCCTCTGCTCGTCGGCGTCTGCGACTGCGCATCTCCTGCTGCTGTTTTTTGCTCTGCTCGTCGGCGTTGGCGACTGCGCTGATCCTGCTGCTGTTTTCTGCTCTGCTTATTGGCGGCAGCGACTGCGCTGATCCTGCTGCTGTTTTCTGCTCTGCTCATCGGCGACTGCGCTGGACCTGCAGCTGTTTTCTGCACTGCTCATCGGCGTCTGCGACTGCGTTGATCCTGCTGCTGTTTTCTGCTCTGCTTGTTGGCGTCTGCGACTGCGCATCTCCTGCCGCTTTTTTCTGCTCTGCTCGTCGGCGTCAGCGACAGCGCTGATCCTGCTGCTGTTTTCTGCTCTGCTCGTCGGCGTCTGCGACTGCGCATCTCCTGCTGCTGTTTTTTGCTAAGCTCGTCGGCGTCGGCGACATCGCGGATCCTGCTGCTGTTTTCTGCTCTGCTCATCGGCGACTGCGCCGGTCTTGCTGCTGTTTTCTGCACTGCTCATCGGCGTTGGCGACTGCGTTGATCCTGCTGCTGTTTTCTGCTCTGCTCATTGGCGTCTGCGACTGCGCATCTCCTGCTGATTTTTTCTGCTCTGCTCGTCAGCGTCAGCGACTGCGCTGACCCTGCTTCTGTTTTCTGCTCTGATCGTCTGCGACTGCGCATCTCCTGCTGCTGTTTTTTGCTCTGCTCGTCGGCATCGGCGACTGCGCTGATCCTGCTGCTGTTTTCTGCTCTGCTCGTCGGTGACAGCGCTGGTCCTGCTGCTGTTTTCTGCTCTGCTCGTCGGCGTCGGCAACTGCGCTGGTCCTGCTGCTGTTTTCTGCTCTGCTCATCGGCGTCGGCTACTGCGCTGATCCTGCTGCTATTTTCTGCTCTACTCATCGGTGTCAGCGACTGGGCTGATCCTGCTGCTGTTTTCTGCTCTGCTTGTCGGCGTCGGGGACTGCGCTGGTCGTGCTGCTGTTTTCTGCTCTGCTCGTCGGCGTTTGCGACTGCGCTGGTCCTGCTGCTGTTTTCTGCTCTGCTCATCGGCATCAGCGACTGCGCTGATGCTGTTTTCTGCTCTGCTCATCGAGGTCAGCAACTGCGCTGATCCTGCTGCTGTTTTCTGCTCTGCTCGTCGCCGTCGGCGACTGCGCTCGTCCTGCTGTTGTTTTCTGCTCTGATCGTCGGCGACTGCGCTGGTCCTGCTGCTGTTTTCTGCTCTGCTCATCGGCGTCTGCGACTGCGCTCACCCTGCTGCTGATTTCTGCTCTGATCGTCTGCGACTGCGCATCTCCTGCTGCTGTTTTTTGCTCTGCTCGTCGGCGTCGGCGACATCGCGGATCCTGCTGCTGTTTTCTGCTCTGCTCATCGGCGACTGCGCCGGTCTTGCTGCTGTTTTCTGCACTGCTCATCGGCGTTGGCGACTGCGTTGATCCTGCTGCTGTTTTCTGCTCTGCTCATTGGCGTCTGCGACTGCGCATCTCCTGCTGATTTTTTCTGCTCTGCTCGTCAGCGTCAGCGACTGCGCTGACCCTGCTTCTGTTTTCTGCTCTGATCGTCTGCGACTGCGCATCTCCTGCTGCTGTTTTTTGCTCTGCTCGTCGGCATCGGCGACTGCGCTGATCCTGCTGCTGTTTTCTGCTCTGCTCGTCGGTGACAGCGCTGGTCCTGCTGCTGTTTTCTGCTCTGCTCGTCGGCGTCGGCAACTGCGCTGGTCCTGCTGCTGTTTTCTGCTCTGCTCATCGGCGTCGGCTACTGCGCTGATCCTGCTGCTATTTTCTGCTCTACTCATCGGTGTCAGCGACTGGGCTGATCCTGCTGCTGTTTTCTGCTCTGCTTGTCGGCGTCGGGGACTGCGCTGGTCGTGCTGCTGTTTTCTGCTCTGCTCGTCGGCGTTTGCGACTGCGCTGGTCCTGCTGCTGTTTTCTGCTCTGCTCATCGGCATCAGCGACTGCGCTGATGCTGTTTTCTGCTCTGCTCATCGAGGTCAGCAACTGCGCTGATCCTGCTGCTGTTTTCTGCTCTGCTCGTCGCCGTCGGCGACTGCGCTCGTCCTGCTGTTGTTTTCTGCTCTGATCGTCGGCGACTGCGCTGGTCCTGCTGCTGTTTTCTGCTCTGCTCATCGGCGTCTGCGACTGCGCTCACCCTGCTGCTGATTTCTGCTCTGATCGTCTGCGACTGCGCATCTCCTGCTGCTGTTTTTTGCTCTGCTCGTCGGTGTCAGCGACTGTGCTGATCCTGCTGCTGTTTTCTGCTCTGCTCGTCGGCGTCTGCGACTGCGCTGGTCCTGCTGCTGTTTTCTGCTCTGCTCATCGGCGACTGCGGTAATCCTGCTGCTGTTTTCTGCTCTGCTCGTCGGCGACTGCGCTGATCCTGCTGCTGTTTTCTTCTCTGCTCGTAGGCGTCGGCGACTGCGCTGGTCCTGCTGCTGTTTTCTGCACTGCTCATCGGCGTCGCCGACTGCGCTGGTCCTGCTGCTGTTTTCTGCTCTGCTCGTCGGCGACTGCGCTGGTCCTGCTGCTGTTTTCTGCACTGCCCATCGGCATCGGCGACTGCGTTGATCCTGCTGCTGTTTTCTGCTCTGCTTGTTGGCGTCTGCGACTGCGCATCTCCTGCTACTTTTTTCTGCTCTGCTCGTCGGCGTCAGCGACTGCGCTGATCCTGCTGCTGTTATCTGCTCTGCTCGGTGGTGTCAGCGACTACGCAGATCCTGCTGCTGTTTTCTGGTCTGCTCATCGGCGTCAGCGACTGCGCTGGTCCTGCTGCTTTTTTCTGCTCTGCTCATCGGCGACTGCGCTGACCCTGCTGCTGATTTCTGCTCTGATCGTCTGCGACTGCGCATCTCCTGCTGCTGTTTTTTGCTCTGCTCGTCGGTGTCAGCGACTGCGCTGATCCTGCTGCTGTTTTCTGCTCTGCTCGTCGGCGTCTGCGACTGCGCTGGTCCTGCTGCTGTTTTCTGCTCTGCTCGTCGGCGACTGCGGTGATCCTGCTGCTGTTTTCTGCTCTGCTCGTCGGCGACTGCGCTGATCCTGCTGCTGTTTTCTGCTCTGCTCGTAGGCGTCGCCGACTGCGCTGGTCCTGCTGCTGTTTTCTGCACTGCTCATCGGCGTCGGCGACTGCACTGGTCCTGCTGTTGTTTTCGCCTCTGCTCGTCGGCGTCTGCGACTGCGCTTGTCCTGCTGCTGTTTTCTGCTCTGCTCGACGGCGACTGTGCTGGTCTTGCTGCTGTTTTCTGCACTGCTCATCGGCGTCGGCGACTGCGCTGGTCATCCTGCTGTTTTCTGCACTGCTCATCGGCGTCTGTGACTGCGCTGGTCCTGCTGCTGTTTTCTGCTCTGCTCGTCCGCGACTGCGCTGGTCCTGCTGCTGTTTTCTGCACTGCTCATGTGCGTCGGCAACTGCGTTGATCCTGCTGCTGTTTTCTGCTCTGCTCATTGGCGTCTGCGACTGCACATCTCCTGCTGCTGTTTTTTGCTCTGCTCGTCGGCGTCAGCGACTGCGCTTATCCTGCTGCTCTTTTCTGCTCTGCTCATCGGCGTCTGCGACTGCGCATCTCCTGCTGCTGTTTTTTGCTCTGCTCGTCGGCGACTGCGCTGGTCCTGCTGCTGTTTTCTGCTCTGCTCATCGGCGTCGGCTACTGCGCTGATCCTTCTGCTGTTTTCTGCTCTGCTTGTCTGCGTCAGTGAATGCGCTGATCCTGCTGCTGTTTCCTGCTCTGCTCGTCACCGTCGGCGACTGCGCTGGTCCTGCTGTTGTTTTCTGCTCTGATCATCGGCGTCGGCGACTGCGCTGGTCCTGCTGCTGTTTTCTTCTCTGCTCGTCGGCGTCTGCTCTGCTCGTCGGCGTCTGCGACTGCGCTGGTCCTACTGGTGTTTTCTGCACTGCTTATCGGCGTCGGCGACTGCGCTGGTCCTGCTGTTGTTTTCGCCTCTGCTCGTCGGCGTCTGCGACTGCGCATCTCCTGCTGCTGTTTTTTGCTCTGCTCGTCGGCGTTGGCGACTGCGCTGATCCTGCTGCTGTTTTCTGCTCTGCTTATTGGCGGCAGCGACTGCGCTGATCCTGCTGCTGTTTTCTGCTCTGCTCGTTGGCGTCTGCGACTGCGCATCTCCTGCCGCTTTTTTCTGCTCTGCTCGTCGGCGTCAGCGACAGCGCTGATCCTGCTGCTGTTTTCTGTTCTGCTCGTCAGCGTCAGCGACTGCGCTGACCCTGCTGCTGTTTTCTGCTCTGATCGTCTGCGACTGCCCATCTCCTGCTGCTGTTTTTTGCTCTGCTCGTCGGCGTCGGCGACTGCGCTGATCCTGCTGCTGTTTTCTGCTCTGCTCGTCGGCGACTGCGCTGGTCCTGCTGCTGTTTTCTGCTCTGCTCATCGGCGTCGGCTACTGCGCTGATCCTGCTGCTATTTTCTGCTCTGCTCATCGGTGTCAGCGACTGGGCTGATCCTGCTGCTGTTTTCTGCTGCTGTTTTCTGCTCTGCTTGTCGGCGTCGGGGACTGCGCTGGTCGTGCTGCTGTTTTCTGCTCTGCTCGTCGGCGTCTGCGACTGCGCTGGTCCTGCTGCTGTTTTCTGCTCTGCTCGTTGGCATCAGCGACTGCGCTGATGCTGTTTTCTGCTCTGCTCGTCGAGGTCAGCAACTGCGCTGATCCTGCTGCTGTTTTCTGCTCTGCTCTTCGCCGTCGGCGACTGCGCTCGTCCTGCTGTTGTTTTCTGCTCTGATCGTCGGCGACTGCGCTGGTCCTGCTGCTGTTTTCTGCTCTGCTCATCGGCGTCTGCGACTGCGCTCACCCTGCTGCTGATTTCTGCTCTGATCGTCTGCGACTGCGCATCTCCTGCTGCTGTTTTTTGCTCTGCTCGTCGGTGTCAGCGACTGCGCTGATCCTGCTGCTGTTTTCTGCTCTGCTCGTCGGCGTCTGCGACTGCGCTGGTCCTGCTGCTGTTTTCTGCTCTGCTCGTCGGTGTCTGCGAATGAGCATCTCCTGCTGCTGTTTTTTGCTCTGCTCGTCGGCGACTGCGCTGGTCCTGCTGTTGTTTTCTGCTCTGCTCATCGGCGTCGGCTACTGCGCTGATCCTTCTGCTGTTTTCTGCTCTGCTTGTCTGCGTCAGCGAATGCGCTGATCCTGCTGCTGTTTCCTGCTCTGCTCGTCGCCGTCGGCGACTGCGCTGGTCCTGCTGTTGTTTTCTGCTCTGCTCGTCGGCGTCTGCGACTGCGCTGGACCTGCTGCTGTTTTCTGCTCTGCTCGTCGGCGACTGCGCTGGTCCTGCTGGTGTTTTCTGCACTGCTCATCGGCGTCGGTGACTGCGCTGATCCTGCTGTTGTTTTCGCCTCTGCTCGTCTGCCTCTGCGACTGCGCATATCCTGCTGCTGTTTTTTGCTCTGCTCGTCGGCTTTGGCGACTGTGCTGATCCTGCTGCTGTTTTCTGCTCTGCTTATTGGCGTCAGCGACTGGGCTGATCCTGCCGATTTTTCCGGCTCTGCTCATCGGCGTCAGCGACTGGGCTGGTCCTGCTGTTGTTTTCTGCTCTGATCGCCGGCGTCGGCGACTGCGCTGGTCCTGCTGCTGTTTTCTTCTCTGCTCGTCGGCGTCTGCTCTGCTCGTCGGCGTCTGCGCTGGTCCTGCTGCTGTTTTCTGCTCTGCTCGTCGGCGACTGCTCTGGTCCTGCAGTTGTTTTCGCCTCTGCTCGTCGGCGTCTGCTCTGCTCATCGGCGTCTGCGACTGCGCTGGTCATGCTGCTGTTTTCTTCTCTGCTCATTGGCGTCTGCGACTGCGCATCTCCTGCTGCTTTTTTCTGCTCTGCTCGTTGGCGTCAGCGACTGCGCTGACCCTAATGCTGTTTTCTGCTCTGATTGTCTGCGACTGCGCATCTCCTGCTGCTGTTTTTTGCTCTGCTCGTCTGCGTCAGCCACTGCGCTGATCTTGCTGCTGTTTTCTGCTCTGCTCGTTGGCGTCTGCGACTGCACTGGTCCTGCTGCTGTTTTCTGCTCTGCTCGTCGGCGACTGCGCTGATCCTGCTGCTGTTTTCTGCTCTGCTCGTAGGCGTTGGTGACTGCGCTGGTCCTGCTGCTGTTTTCTGCACTGCTCATCGGCGTCGGCGACTGCGCTGATCCTGCTGCTGTTTTCTGCTTTGCTCGTAGGCGTCGCCGACTGCGCTGGTCCTGCTGCTGTTTTCTGCTCTGCTCGTCGGCGACTGCGCTGGTCCTGCTGCTGTTTTCTGCACTGCTCATCGGCGTCAGTGACTGCGTTGATCCTGCTGCTGTTTTCTGCCCTGCTCGTTGGCGTCTGCGACTGCGCATCTCCTGCTGCTTTTTTCTGCTCTTCTCGTCGGCGTCAGCGACTGCGCTGATCCTGCTGCTGTTTTCTGCTCTGCTCGTTGGTGTCAGCGACTACGCTGATCCTGCTGCTGTTTTCTGCTCTACTCGTCGGCGTCTGCGACTGCGCTCTTCCTGCTGCAGTTTTTTGCTCTGCTCGTCGGCGTCGGCGACTGCGCTGATCCTGCTGCTTTCTGCTCTGTTCGTCGGCGTCTGCCACTGCGCTGATCCTGCTGCTGTTTTCTGCTCTGCTCGTCGGCGTCGGCGACAGCGCTGGTCCTGCTGCTGTTTTCTGCTCTGCTCGTCGGCATCAGCGACTGCGCTGATGCTGTTTTCTGCTCTGCTCGTCGAGGTCAGCAACTGCGCTGATCCTGCTGCTGTTTTCTGCTCTGCTCGTCGCCGTCGGCGACTTGGCTAGTCCTGCTGTTGTTTTCTTCTCTGCTCGTCGGCGTCTGCTCTGCTCATCGGCGTCTGCGACTGCGCTGGTCCTGCTGCTGTTTTCTGCTCTGCTCGTCGGTGACTGCGCTGGTCCTGCTGCTGTTTTCTGCACTGTTCATCGGCTTCGGCGACTGCGCTGATCCTGCTGCTGTTTTCTGCACTGCTAATTGGCGTTGGCGACTGCGCTGATCCTGCTGCTGTTTTCTGCTCTGCTCGTACGCGTCGGCGACTGCGCTGGTCCTGCTGCTGTTTTCTGCTCTGCTCGTCGGCGACTGCACTGGTCCTGCTGCTGTTTTCTGCACTGCTCATCGGCGTCGGCGACTGCGCTGGTCCTGCTGTTGTTTTCGCCTCTGCTCGTCGGCGTCTGCGACTGCGCTGGTCCTGCTGCTGTTTTCTGCTCTGCTCGTCGGCGACTGCGCTGGTCCTGCTGCTGTTTTCTGCACTGCTCATCGGCGTCGGCAACCGCGTTGATCCTGCTGCTGTTTTCTGCTCTGCTTGTTGGCGTCTGCGACTGCGCATCTCCTGCTGCTTTTTTCTGCTCTGCTCATCGGCGTCAGCGACTGCGCTGATCCTGCTGCTGTTTTCTGCTCTTCTCGTCGGCGTCTGAGACTGCGCATCTCCTGCCGCTGTTTTTTGCTCTGTGCGTCGGCGACTGCGCTTATCCTGCTGCTGTTTTCTGCTCTGCTCGTCAGCGTCAGCGACTGCGCTGGTCCTGCTGCTGTTTTCTGCTCTGCTCGTCGGCGTCGGCGACAGCGCTGGTCCTGCTGCTGTTTTCTGCTCTGCTCGTCGGCATCAGCGACTGCGCTGATGCTGTTTTCTGCTCTGCTCGTCGAGGTCAGCAACTGCGCTGATCCTGCTGCTGTTTTCTGCTCTGCTCGTCGCCGTCGGCGACTTGGCTAGTCCTGCTGTTGTTTTCTTCTCTGCTCGTCGGCGTCTGCTCTGCTCATCGGCGTCTGCGACTGCGCTGGTCCTGCTGCTGTTTTCTGCTCTGCTCGTCGGTGACTGCGCTGGTCCTGCTGCTGTTTTCTGCACTGTTCATCGGCTTCGGCGACTGCGCTGATCCTGCTGCTGTTTTCTGCACTGCTAATTGGCGTTGGCGACTGCGCTGATCCTGCTGCTGTTTTCTGCTCTGCTCGTACGCGTCGGCGACTGCGCTGGTCCTGCTGCTGTTTTCTGCTCTGCTCGTCGGCGACTGCACTGGTCCTGCTGCTGTTTTCTGCACTGCTCATCGGCGTCGGCGACTGCGCTGGTCCTGCTGTTGTTTTCGCCTCTGCTCGTCGGCGTCTGCGACTGCGCTGGTCCTGCTGCTGTTTTCTGCTCTGCTCGTCGGCGACTGCGCTGGTCCTGCTGCTGTTTTCTGCACTGCTCATCGGCGTCGGCAACCGCGTTGATCCTGCTGCTGTTTTCTGCTCTGCTTGTTGGCGTCTGCGACTGCGCATCTCCTGCTGCTTTTTTCTGCTCTGCTCATCGGCGTCAGCGACTGCGCTGATCCTGCTGCTGTTTTCTGCTCTTCTCGTCGGCGTCTGAGACTGCGCATCTCCTGCCGCTGTTTTTTGCTCTGTGCGTCGGCGACTGCGCTTATCCTGCTGCTGTTTTCTGCTCTGCTCGTCAGCGTCAGCGACTGCGCTGGTCCTGCTGCTGTTTTCTGCTCTGCTCGTCGGCGTCGGCGCTGATCCTGCTGCTGTTTCCTGCTCTGCTCGTCGCCGTCAGCGACTACACTGGTCCTGCTGTTGTTTTCTGCTCTGATTGTCGGCGACTGCGCTGGTCTTGCTGCTGTTTTCTGCTCTGCTCGTCGGCGTCGGCGACTGCACTGACCCTGCTGCTGTTTTCTGCTCTGCTTGTCGGCATCGGCTACTGCGCTGTTCCTGCTGCTATTTTCTGCTCTGCTCATCGGCGTCAGCGACTGGGATGATCCTTCTGCTGTTTTCAGCTCTGCTCGTCTGCGTCAGCGAATGCGCTGATCCTGCTGCTGTTTTCTGCTCTGCTCGTCGCCGTCGGCGCCTGCGCTGGTCCTGCAGTTGTTTTCTTCTCTGCTCGTCAGCGTCTGCTCTGCTCGTCGGCGTCTGCGACTGCGCTGGTCCTGCTGCTGTTTTCTGCTCTGCTCGGCGGTGACTGCGCTGGTCCTGCTAGTGTTTTCTGCACTGCTCAACGCGTTGGCGACTGCGCTGATCCTGCGGCTGTTTTCTGCACTGCTCGTCGGCGACTGCGCAGGTCCTGCTGCTGTTTTCTGCTCTGCTCGTCGGCGACTGCACTGGTCCTGCTGCTGTTTTCTGCTCTGCTCTTCTGCGACTGCACTGGTCCTGCTGCTGTTTTCTGCACTGCTCATCAGCGTCGGCGACTGCGCTGGTCCTGCTGTTGTTTTCGCATCTGATCGTCGGCGTCTGCTTTGCTCGTCGGCGTCTGCGACTGCGCAGGTCCTGCTGCTGTTTTCTGCTCTGCTCATCGGCGTCAGCGACTGGGTTGATCCTGCTGTTGTTTTCTGCTCTGATTGTCGGCGTCGGCGACTGCGCTGGTCCTGCTGCTGTTTTCTTCTCTGCTCGTCAGAGTAGGCGACTGCACTGACCCTGCTGCCGTTTTCTGCTCTGCTTGTCGGCGTCGGCTACTGTGCTGTTCCTGCTGCTATTTTCTGCTCTGCTCATCGGCGTCGGCGACTGCGCTGATCCTGCTGCTGTTTTCTGCTCTGCTCGTAGGCGTCGGCGACTGCGCTGGTCATGCTGCTGTTTTCTGCACTGCTCATCAGCGTCGGCGACTGCGCTGATCCTGCTGCTGTTTTCTGCTCTGCTCATAGGCGTCGCCGACTGCTCTGGTCCTGCTGTTGTTTTCGCCTCTGCTCGTCTGCGTCTGCTCTGCTCGTCGGCGTCTACGACTGCGCTGGTCCTGCTGCTATTTTCTGCTCTGCTCGTCGGCGACTGCGCTGGTCCTGCTGCTGTTTTCTGCACTGCTCATTGGCGTCTGCGACTGTGCTGATCCTGCTGCTTTTTTCTCTGCTCTGCTCGTAGGCGTCGGCGACTGCGCTGGTCCTGCTGCTGTTTTCTGCACTGCTCATCGGCGTCTGCGCTGGTCCTGCTGCTGTTTCTGCACTGCTCATTGGCGTCTGCGACTGCGCATCTCCTGCTGCTTTTTTCTGCTCTGCTCGTCGGCGTCAGCGACTGCGCTGACCCTGCTGCTGTTTTCTACTCTGATCGTCTGCGACTGCGCATCTCCTGCTGCTGTTTTTTGCTCTGCTCGTCGGCATCAGCGACTGCGCTGATCCTGCTGCTGTTTTCTGCTCTGCTCGTCGGCGTCTGCACATCTCCTGCTGCTGTTTTTTGCTCTGCTCGTCGGCGTCGGCTACTGTGCTGATCCTGCTGCTGTTTTCTGCTCTGCTTGTCTGCGTCAGCGAATGTGCTGATCCTGCTGCTATTTTCTGCTCTGCTCGTCGCCGTGGGCGACTGCGCTGGTCTTGCTGTTGTTTTCTGCTCTGATCGTCGGCGACTGCGCTGGTCATGCTGCTGTTTTCTTCTCTGCTTGTCGGCGTCTGTTCTGCTCGTCGGAGTCTGCGACTGTGCTGGTCCTGCTGCTGTTTTCTGCTCTGCTCATCGGCAACTGCGCTGGTCCTGCTGGTGTTTTCTGCACTGCTCATCGGCGTCGGCGACTGCGCTGGTCCTGCTGCTGTTTTCTGCTCTTCTCGTCAGCGACTGCGCTGGTCCTACTGCTTTTTTCTGCACTGCTCATCGGCGTCGGCGACTGTGCTGGTCCTGCTGCTGTTTTCTGCACTAATCATCGGCGTCGGCGACTGCGCTGATCCTGCTGCTGTTTTCTGCTCTGCTCGTCGGCGACTGCGCTGGACCTGCTGCTGTTTTCTGCACTGCTCATCGGCGTCGGCGACTGCGTTGATCCTGCTGCTTTTTTCTGCTCTGCTCGTTGGCGTCTGCGACTGCGCATCTCCTGCCGCTTTTTTCTGCTCTGCTCGTCGGCGTCAGCGACTGCGTTGATCCTGCTGTTGTTTTCTGCTCTGCTCGTCGGCGTCCGCGAATGCGCTGATCCTGCTGCTGTTTCCTGCTCCGCTCGTCGCCGTCGGCGACTGCGCTGGTCCTGCTGCTGTTTTCTGCTCTGCTTGTCTGCGTCGGCGAATGCGCTGATCCTGCTGCTGTTTCCTGCTCTGCTCATCGACATCGGCGACTGCGCTGATCCTGCTGCTGTTTTCTGCTCTGCTCGTTGGCGTCTGCGACTGTGCATCTCCTGCCGCTTTTTTCTGCTCTGCTTATCGGCGTCAGCGACTGCGCATCTCCTGCTGCTGTTTTTTGCTCTGCTTGTCTGCGTCAGCGAATCCGCTGATCCTGCTGCTGTTTCCTGCTCTGCTCATCGCCGTTGGCGACTTCGCTGGTCCTGCTGTTGTTTTCTGCTCTGATCGCCGGCGTCGGCGACTGCGCTGGTCCTGCTGCTGTTTTCTTCTCTGCTCGCCGGCGTCTGCTCTGCTCGTCGGCGTCTGCGCTGGTCCTGCTGTTGTTTTCTGCTCTGCTCGTCGGCGACTGCGCTGGTCCTGCTCTTGTTTTCGCTTCTGCTCGTCGGCGGCTGCTCTGCTATTGGCGTCTGCGACTGCGCTGGTCCTGCTGCTGTTTTCTGCTCTGCTCATTGGCGTCTGCGACTGCGCATCTCCTGCTGCTTTTTTTCTGCTCTGCTCGTCGGCGTCAGCGACTGCGCTGACCTTGCTGCTGTTTTCTACTCTGATCGTCTGCGACTGTGCATCTCCTGCTGCTGTTTTTTGCTCTGCTCGTCGGCGTCAGCGACTGTGCTGACCCTGCTGCTGTTTTCTGCTCTGATCGTCTGCGACTGCGCATCTCCTGCTGCTTTTTTCTGCTCTGCTCGTCGGCGTCAGCGACTGCGCTGACACTGCTGCTGTTTTCTGCTCTGATCGTCTGCGACTGTGCATCTCCTGCTGCTGTTTTATGCTCTGCTCGTCGGCGTCAGCGACTGCGCATCTCCTGCTGCTGTTTTTTGCTCCGCTCATCGGCGACTGCGCTTGTCCTGCTGCTGTTTTCTGCTCTGCTCATCGGCGTCGGCGACTGCGCTGGTCCTGCTGTTGTTTTCTGCTCTGCTCGTCCACGTCAGCGAATGCACTGATCCTGCTGCTGTTTCCTGCTCTGCTCGTCGCCGTCGGCGACTGCGCTGGTCCTGCTGTTGTTTTCTGCTATGATCATAGGCGTCGGCGACTGCGCTGGTCCTGCTGCTGTTTTCTTCTCTGCTCGTCGGCGTCTGCTCTGCTCGTCGACGTCTGCGACTGCGCTGGGCCTGCTGCTGTTTTCTGCTCTGCTCGTCGGCGACTGCGCTGGTCCTGCTGGTGTTTTCTGCTCTGCTCATCGACGTCAGCGACTGCGCTGGTCCTGCTGTTGTTTTCGCCTCTGCTCGTCAGCGTCTGCGACTGCGCTGGTCCTGCTGCTGTTTTCTGCTCTGCTCGTCTGCGACTGCGCTGGTCCTGTTGCTGTTTTCTGCACTGCTCATCGGCGTCGGCGACTGTGCTGATCCTGCTGCTGTATTCTGCCCTAATCGCAGGCGTTGGCGACTGCGCTGGTCCTGCTGCTGTTGTCTGCACAGCTCATCTGCATCGGCGACTGCGCTGATCCTGCTGCTGTTTTCTGCTCTGCTCGTCGGCGACTGCGCTAGGCCTGCTGCTGTTTTCTGCACTGCTCATCGGCGTTGGCGACTGCGTTGATCCTGCTGCTGTTTTCTGCTCAGCTCATCGGCGTCAGCGACTGGGCTGATCCTGCTGCTGTTTTCTGCTCTGCTCGTCTGTGTCGGCGAATGCGCTGATCCTGCTACTGTTTTCTGCTCTGCTTGTCGCCGTCGGCGACTTCGCTGGTCCTGCTGTTGTTTTCTGCTCTGATCACCGGCGTCGGCGACTGCGCTGGTCCTGCTGCTGTTTTCTTCTCTGCTCGTCGGCGTCTGCTCTGCTCGTTGGCGTCTGCGCTTGTCCTGCTGATGTTTTCTGCTCTACTCGTCGGCGACTGCGCTGGTCCTGCTGTTGTTTTCGCCTCTGCTCGTCGGCGTCTGCTCTGCTCATCGGCGTCTGCGACTGCGCTGGTCCTGCTGCTGTTTTCTGCTCTGCTCATTGGCGTCTGCGGCTGCGCATCTCCTGCTGCTTTTTTCTGCTCTGCTCGTCGCCGTCAGCGCTGATCCTGCTTCTGTTTCCTGCTCCGCTCGTCGCCGTCAGCGACTGGGCTGATCCTGCTGCTGTTTTCTGCGCTGCTCGTCTGCGTCAGCGAATGCGGTGATCCTGCTGCTGTTTTCTGCTCTGCTCGTCGCCGTCAGCGCTGATCCTGCTGCTGTTTCCTGCTCCGCTCGTCACCGTCAGCAACTGCGCTGGTCCTGCTGCTGTTTTCTGCTCTGCTTGTCGGCAACTGCGCTGGTCCTGCTGCTGTTTTCTGCACTGTTCATCGGCGTCGGCGACTGTGCTGGTCCTGCTGTTGTTTTCGCCTCTGCTCGTCGGCGTCTGCGACTGCACTGGTCCTGCTGCTGTTTTCTGCTCTGCTCGTCGGCGACTGCGCTGGTCCTGCTGCTGTTTTCTGCTCTGCTTTTCGGCGTCGGCTACTGCACTGATCCTGCTGCTATTTTCTGCTCTGCTCATCGGCGTCAGCGACTGGGATGATCCTGCTGCTGTTTTCTGCTCTGCTCGTCTGCGTCAGCGAATGCGCTGATCCTGCTGCTGTTTTCTGCTCTGCTCATCGCCGTCGGCGCCTGCGCTGGTCCTGCTGTTGTTTTCTTCTCTGCTCATCAGCGTCTGCTCTGCTCGTTGGCGTCTGCGACTGCGCTGGTCCTGCTGCTGTTTTCTGCTCTGCTCGTCGGTGACTGCGCTGGTCCTGCTAGTGTTTTCTGCGCTGCTCATCGGCGTCGGTGACTGCGCTGATCCTGCGGCTGTTTTCTGCCCTTCTCGTCAGCGACTGCGCAGGTCCTGCTGCTGTTTTCTGCTCTGCTCGTTGGGGACTGTGCTGGTCCTGCTGCTGTTTTCTGCTCTGCTCGTCGGCGACTGCGCTGGTCCTGCTGCTGTTTTCTGCTCTGCTCGTCGGCGACTGCGCTGGTCCTGCTGCTGTTTTCTGCACTGCTCGTCGGCGTCGGCGACTGCGCTTGTCCTGCTCTTGTTTTCGCCTCTGCTTGTCGGCGTCTGCTCTGCTCGTCGGCGTCTGCGACTGCTCGTCTCCTGCTGCTTTTTTCTGCTCTGCTCGTCGGCGTCAGCGACTGCGCTGATCCTGCTGCTGTTTTCTGCTCTGCTCGTCGCTGTCAGCGACTACGATGATCCTGCTGCTGTATTTTGCTCTGCTCGTCGGCGACTGCGCTGGTCCTGCTCCTGTTTTCTGCACTGCTCATCAGCGTCGGCGACTGCGCTGATCCTGCTGCTGTTTTCTGCTCTGCTCGTAGGCGTCGGCGACTGCGCTGGTCCTGCTGCTGTTTTCTGCACTGCTCATCGGCGTCGCCGACTGCGCTGATCCTGCTGCTGTTTTCTGCTCTGCTTGTAGGCGTCGCCGACTGCGCTGGTCCTGCTGTTGTTTTCGCCTCTGCTCGTCTGCGTCTGCTCTGCTCGTCGGCGTCTGCGACTGCGCTGGTCCTGCTGTTGTTTTCGCCTCTGCTCGTCTGCGTCTGCTCTGCTCGTCGGCATCTGCGACTGCGCTGGTCCTGCTGCTGTTTTCTGCTCTGCTCGTCGGCGACTGCGCTCGTCCTGCTGCTGTTTTCTGCACTGCTCATCGGCGTCGGCGACTGCGTTGATCCTGCTGCTGTTTTCTGCTCTGCTCATTGGCGTCTGCGACTGCGCATCTCCTGCTGCTTTTTTCTGCTCTGCTCGTCGGCGTCAGCGACTGCGCTGACCCTGCTGCTGTTTTCTGCTCTGATCGTCTCCGACTGCGCATCTCCTGCTGCTGTTTTTTGCTCTGCTCGTCGGCGTCGGCGACTGCGCTGATCCTGCTGCTGTTTTCTGCTCTGCTCGTAGGCGTCGGCGACTGTGCTGGTCCTGCTGCTGTTATCTGCACTGCTCATTGGCGTCGCCGACTGCGCTGATCCTGCTGCTATTTTCTGCTCTGCTCGTAGGCGTCGCCGACTGCGCTGGTCCTGCTGTTGTTTTCGCCTCTGCTTGACTGCGTCTGCTATGCTCGTCGGCGTCTGCGACTGCGCTGGTCCTGCTGTTGTTTTCACCTCTGCTCGTCTGCGTCTGCTCTGCTCGTCAGCGTCTGCGACTGCGCTGGTCCTGCTGCTGTTTTCTGCTCTGCTCGTCGGCGACTGCGCTGGTCCTGCTGCTGTTTTCTGCACTGCTCATCGGCGTCGGCGAATGCGTTGATCCTGCTGCTGTTTTCTGCTCTGCTCATTGGCGTCTGCGACTGCGCATCTCCTGCTGCTTTTTTCTGCTCTGCTCGTCGGCGTCAGCGAATGCGCTGACCCTGCTGCTGTTTTCTGCTCTGATCGTCTCCGACTGCGCATCTCCTGCTGCTGTTTTTTGCTCTGCTCGTCGGCGTCAGCGACTGCGCTTATCCTGCTTCTGTTTTCTGCTCTGCTCGTCGGCGTCTGCGACTGCGCATCTCCTGCTGCTGTTTTTTGCTCTGCTCGTCGGCGACTGCGCTGGTCCTGCTGCTGTTTTCTGCTCTGCTCATCGGCGTCGGCTACTGCGCTGATCCTTCTGCTGTTTTCTGCTCTGCTTGTCTGCTTCAACGAATGCGCTGATCCTGCTGCTGTTTCCTGCTCTGCTCGTCGCCGTCGGCGACTGCGCTGGTCCTGCTGTTGTTTTCTGCTCTGATCGTCGGCGTCGGCGACTGTGATGGTCCTGCTGCTGTTTTCTTCTCTTCTCGTCGGCGTCTGCTCTGCTCGTCGGCATCTGCGACTGCGCTGGTCCTGCTGCTGTTTTCTGCTCTGCTCATCGGCGACTGCGCTGGTCCTGCTGGTGTTTTCTGCACTGCTCATCGCCGTCGGCGCCTGCGCTGGTCCTGCTGTTGTTTTCTTCTCTGCTCATCAGCGTCTGCTCTGCTCGTTGGCGTCTGCGACTGCGCTGGTCCTGCTGCTGTTTTCTGCTCTGCTCGTCGGTGACTGCGCTGGTCCTGCTAGTGTTTTCTGCGCTGCTCATCGGCGTCGGTGACTGCGCTGATCCTGCGGCTGTTTTCTGCCCTTCTCGTCAGCGACTGCGCAGGTCCTGCTGCTGTTTTCTGCTCTGCTCGTTGGGGACTGTGCTGGTCCTGCTGCTGTTTTCTGCTCTGCTCGTCGGCGACTGCGCTGGTCCTGCTGCTGTTTTCTGCTCTGCTCGTCGGCGACTGCGCTGGTCCTGCTGCTGTTTTCTGCACTGCTCGTCGGCGTCGGCGACTGCGCTTGTCCTGCTCTTGTTTTCGCCTCTGCTCGTCGGCGTCTGCTCTGCTCGTCGGCGTCTGCGACTGCTCGTCTCCTGCTGCTTTTTTCTGCTCTGCTCGTCGGCGTCAGCAACTGCACTGATCCTGCTGCTGTTTTCTGCTCTGCTCGTCGCTGTCAGCGACTACGATGATCCTGCTACTGTATTTTGCTCTGCTCGTCGGCGACTGTGCTGGTCCTGCTCCTGTTTTCTGCACTGCTCATCGGCGTCGGCGACTGCGCTGATCCTGCTGCTGTTTTCTGCTCTGCTCGTAGGCGTCGGCGACTGCGCTGGTCCTGCTGCTGTTTTCTGCACTGCTCATCGGCGTCGCCGACTGCGCTGATCCTGCTGCTGTTTTCTGCTCTGCTTGTAGGCGTCGCCGACTGCGCTGGTCCTGCTGTTGTTTTCGCCTCTGCTCGTCTGCGTCTGCTCTGCTCGTCAGCGTCTGCGACTGCGCTGGTCCTGCTGCTGTTTTCTGCTCTGCTCGTCGGCGACTGCCCTCGTCCTGCTGCTGTTTTCTGCACTGCTCATCGGCGTCGGCGACTGCGTTGATCCTGCTGCTGTTTTCTGCTCTGCTCATTGGCGTCTGCGACTGCGCATCTCCTGCTGCTTTTTTCTGCTCTGCTCGTCGGCGTCAGTGACTGCGCTGACCCTGCTGCTGTTTTCTGCTCTGATCGTCTCCGACTGCGCATCTCCTGCTGCTGTTTTTTGCTCTGCTCGTCGGCGTCGGCGAATGCGCTGATCCTGCTGCTGTTTTCTGCTCTGCTCGTAGGCGTCGGCGACTGTGCTGGTCCTGCTGCTGTTTTCTGCACTGCTCATTGGCGTCGCCGACTGCGCTGATCCTGCTGCTATTTTCTGCTCTGCTCGTAGGCGTCGCCGACTGCGCTGGTCCTGCTGTTGTTTTCGCCTCTGCTTGACTGCGTCTGCTATGCTCGTCGGCGTCTGCGACTGCGCTGGTCCTGCTGTTGTTTTCACCTCTGCTCGTCTGCGTCTGCTCTGCTCGTCAGCGTCTGCGACTGCGCTGGTCCTGCTGCTGTTTTCTGCTCTGCTCGTCGGCGACTGCGCTGGTCCTGCTGCTGTTTTCTGCACTGCTCATCGGCGTCGGCGAATGCGTTGATCCTGCTGCTGTTTTCTGCTCTGCTCATTGGCGTCTGCGACTGCGCATCTCCTGCTGCTTTTTTCTGCTCTGCTCGTCGGCGTCAGCGAATGCGCTGACCCTGCTGCTGTTTTCTGCTCTGATCGTATCCGACTGCGCATCTCCTGCTGCTGTTTTTTGCTCTGCTCGTCGGCGTCAGCGACTGCGCTTATCCTGCTTCTGTTTTCTGCTCTGCTCGTCGGCGTCTGCGACTGCGCATCTCCTGCTGCTGTTTTTTGCTCTGCTCGTCGGCGACTGCGCTGGTCCTGCTGCTGTTTTCTGCTCTTCTCATCGGCGTCGGCTACTGCGCTGATCCTTCTGCTGTTTTCTGCTCTGCTTGTCTGCTTCAACGAATGCGCTGATCCTGCTGCTGTTTCCTGCTCTGCTCGTCGCCGTCGGCGACTGCGCTGGTCCTGCTGTTGTTTTCTGCTCTGATCGTCGGCGTCGGCGACTGTGATGGTCCTGCTGCTGTTTTCTTCTCTTCTCGTCGGCGTCTGCTCTGCTCGTCGGCGTCTGCGACTGCGCTGGTCCTGCTGCTGTTTTCTGCTCTGCTCATCGGCGACTGCGCTGGTCCTGCTGGTGTTTTCTGCACTGCTCATCGGCGTTGGCGACTGCGCTGATCCTGCTGTTGTTTTCGCCTCTGCTCGTCGGCGTCGGCGACTGCGCTGGTCCTGCTGCTGTTTTCTGCTCTGCTCGTCGGCGACTGCGCTGGTCCTGCTGCTATTTTCTGCTCTGCTCATCGGCGTCAGCGACTGGGATGATCCTGCTGCTGATTTCTGCTCTGCTCGTCTGCGTCAGCGATTGCGCTGATCCTGCTGTTGTTTTCTGCTCTGCTCATCGCCGTCGGCGCCTGCGCTGGTCCTGCTGTTGTTTTCTTCTCTGCTCGTCAGCGTCTGCTCTGCTCGTCGGCGTCTGCGACTGCGCTGGTCCTGCTGCTGTTTTCTGCTCTGCTCGTCGGTGACTGCGCTGGTCCTGCTAGTGTTTTCTGCACTGCTCAATGGCGTCGGTGACTCCGCTGATCCTGCGGCTGTTTTCTGCCCTTCTCGTCGGCGACTGCGCAGGTCCTGCTGCTGTTTTCTGCTCTGCTCGTTGGCGACTGCGCTGGTCCTGCTGCCGTTTTCTGCTCTGCTCGTCGGCGACTGCGCTGGTCCTGCTGCTGTTTTCTTCTCTGCTCGTCGGCGACTGCGCTGGTCCTGCTGCTGTTTTCTGCACTGCTCATCGGCGTCAGCGACTGCGCTGGTCCTGCTGTTGTTTTCGCCTCTGCTCGTCGGCATCTGCTCTGCTTGTCGGCGTCTGCGACTGCGCTGGTCCTGCTGCTGTTTTCTGCTCTGCTCGTTGGTGTCGGTGACTGCGTTGATCCTGCTGCTGTTTTCTGCTCTGCTCGATGGCGTCTGCAACTGCTCATCTCCTGCTGCTTTTTTCTGCTCTGCTCGTCGGCGTCAGCTACTGCGCTGATCCTGCTGCTGTTTTCTGCTCTGCTCGTCGTTGTCAGCGACTACACTGATCCTGCTGCTATTTTTTGCTCTGCTCGTCGGCGACTGCTCATCTCCTGCTGCTTTTTTCTGCTCTGCTCGTCGGCATCAGTGACTGGGCTGATCCTGCTGCTGTTTTCTGCTCTGCTCGTCAGCCACTGCGCTGGTCCTGTTGCTGTTTTCTGCACTGCTCATCGGCGTCGGCGACTTCGCTGATCCTGCTGCTGTTTTCTGCTCTGCTCGTAGGCGTCGGCGACTGCGCTGGTCCTGCTGCTGTTTTCTGCACTGCTCATCGGCGTCTGCGAGTGCGCTGATCCTGCTGCTGTTTTCTGCTCTGCTCGTAGGCGTCGCCGACTGCGCTGGTCCTGCTGTTGTTTTCGCCTCTGCTCGTCTGCGTCTGCTCTGCTCGTCGGCGTCTGCGACTGCGCTGGTCCTGCTGTTGTTTTCGCCTCTGCTCGTCTGCGTCTGCTCTACTCGTCGGCGTCTGCGACTGCGCTGGTCCTGCTGCTGTTTTCTGCTCTGCTCGTTGTGACTGCGCTGGTCCTGCTGCTGTTTTCTGCACTGCTCTTTGGTTTCGGCGACTGCGTTGATCCTGCTGCTGTTTTCTGCTCTGCTCATTGGCGTCTGCGACTGCGCATCTCCTGCTGCTTTTTTCTGCTCTGCTCGTCTGCGTCAGCGACTGCGCTGACCCTGCTGCTGTTTTCTGCTCTGATCGTCTCCGACTGCGCATCTCCTGCTGATGTTTTTTGCTCTACTCGTCGGCGTCAGCGACTGCGCTTATCCTGCTGCTGTTTTCTGCTCTGCTCGTCGGTGTCTGCGACTGCCCATCTCCTGCTGCTGTTTTTTGCTCTGCTCGTCGGCGACTGCGCTGGTCCTGCTGCTGTTTTCTGCTCTGCTCATCGGCGTCGGCTACTGCACTTATCCTTCTGCTGTTTTCTGCTCTGCTTGTCTGCTTCAGCGAATGCGCTGATCCTGCTGCTGTTTCCTGCTCTGCTCGTCACCGTCGGTGACTGCTCTGGTCCTGCTGTTGTTTTCTGCTCTGATCGTCGGCGTCGGCGACTGCACTGGTCCTGCTGCTGTTTTCTTCTCTGCTCGTCGGCGTGTACTCTGCTCGTCGGCGTCTGCGCCTGCGCTGGTCCTGCTGCTGTTTTCTGCTCTGCTCATCGGCGACTGCGCTGGTCCTGCTGGTGTTTTCTGCACTGCTCATCGGCGTCGGCGACTGCGCTGGTCCTGCTGTTGTTTTCGCCTCTGCTCGTCGGCGTCTGCGACTGCGCTGGTCCTGCTGCTGTTTTCTGCTCTGCTCGTCGGCGACTGCGCTGGTCCTGCTGCTGTTTTCTGCACTGCTCATCGGCGTCGGCGACTGTGCTTATCCTGCTGCTGTTTTCTGCTCTGCTCGTAGGCGTCGGCGACTGCGCTGGTCCTGCTGCTGTTTTCTGCACTGCTCATCGGCGTCTGCGACTGCGCTGGTCCTGCTGCTGTTTTCTGCTCTGCTCGTAGACGAATGCGCTGGTCCTGCTGCTGTTTTCTGCACTGCTCCTCGGTGTCGGCGACTGTGTTGATCCTGCTGCTGTTTTCTGCTCTGCTTGTCGGTGTCTGCGACTGCACATCTCCTGCTGCTGTTTTTTGCTCTGCTCGTCGGCGTCTGCGCTGGTCCTGCTGCTGTTTTCTGCTCTGCTCATCGGCGTCGGCTACTGCCCTTATCCTTCTGCTGTTTTCTGCTCTGCTCGTCACCGTCGGTGACTAAGCTGGTCCTGCTGTTGTTTTCTGCTCTGATCGTCGGCGTCGGCGACTGCGCTGGTCCTGCTGCTGTTTTCTTCTCTGCTCGTCGGCGTCTGCTCTGCTCGTCGGCGTCTGCGCCTGCGCTGGTCCTGCTGCTGTTTTCTGCTCTGCTCATCGGCGACTGCGCTGGTCCTGCTGCTGTTTTCTGCACTGCTAATTGGCGTCGGCGACTGCGCTGATCCTGCTGCTGTTTTCTGCTCTGCTCGTACGCGTCGGCGACTGCGCTGGTCCTGCTGCTGTTTTCTGCTCTGCTCGCCGGCGACTGCGCTTGTCCTGCTGCTGTTTTCTGCACTGCTCATCGGCGTCAGCAACCGCGTTGATCCTGCTGCTGTTTTCTGCTCTGCTTGTTAGCGTCTGCGACTGCGCATCTCCTGCTGCTTTTTTCTGCTCTGCTTGTCGGCGTCAGCGACTGCGCTGGTCCTGCTGCTGTTTTCTGCTCTTCTCGTCGGCATCTGAGACTGCGCATCTCATGCCGCTGTTTTTTGCTCTGTGCGTGGGCGACTGCGCATATCCTGCTGCTGTTTTCTGCTCTGCTCGTCAGCGTCGGCGACTGCGCTGGTCCTGCTGCTGTTTTCTGCTCTTCTCGTCGGCATCTGAGACTGCGCATCTCATGCCGCTGTTTTTTGCTCTGTGCGTGGGCGACTGCGCTTATCCTGCTGCTGTTTTCTGCTCTGCTCGTCAGCGTCGGCGACTGCGCTGGTCCTGCTGCTGTTTTCTGCTCTGCTCGTTGGCGTCGGTGCTGATCCTGCTGCTGTTTCCTGCACTGCTCGTCGTTGTCGGCGACTGCGCTGGTCCTGCTGTTGTTTTCTGCTCTGATTGTCAGCGTCGGCAACTGCACTGGTCCTGCTGCTGTTTTCTGCTCCGCTCGTCGGCGTCGGCGACTGCACTGACCCTGCTGCTGTTTTCTGCTCTGCTTGTCGGCGTCGGCTGCTGCACTGTTCCTGCTGCTATTTTCTGCTCTGCTCATCGGCGTCAGCGACTGGGATGATCCTGCTGCTGTTTTCTGCTCTGCTCGTCCGCGTCAGCGAATGCGCTGATCCTGCTGCTGTTTTCTGCTCTGCTCGTCGCAGTCGGCGCCTGCGCTGGTCCTGCTGCACTTTTCTGCTCTGCTCGTCGGTGACTGCGCTGGTCCTGCTAGTGTTTTCTGCACTGCTCATCGGCGTCGGCGACTGCGCAGGTCCTGCTGCTGTTTTCTGCTCTGCTCGTCGGCGACTGCGCTGGTCCTGCTGCTGTTTTCGGCTCTGCTCGTCGGCGACTGCGCTGGTCCTGCTGCTGTTTTCTGCTCGGCTCATCGGCGACTGCGCTGGTCCTGCTGCTGTTTTCTGCACTGCTCATCGGCGTCGGCGACTGCGCTGGTCCTGCTGTTGTTTTCGCCTCTGCTCGTCGGCGTCTGCTCTGCTCATCGGCGTCTGCGTCTGCGTTGATCCTGCTGCTGTTTTCTGCTCTGCTCGTTGGCGTCAGCGACTGCGCTGATCCTGCTGCTGTTTTCTGCTCTGCTCGTTGGTGTCAGCGTCTACGCTGATCCTGCTGCTGTTTTTTGCTCTGCTCGTCGGCGACTGCGCTGGTCCTGCTGCTGTTTTCTGCACTGCTCATCGGCATCGGCGACCGCGCTGATCCTGCTGTTCCATTCTGCTCTGCTCGTAGGCGTCGGCGACTGCGCTGGTCCTGCTGCTGTTTTCTGCACTGCTCATCGGCATCGGCGACTGCGTCTGATCCTGCTGCTGTTTTCTGCTCTGCTCGTAGGCATCGCCGACTGCGCTGGTCCTGCTGTAGTTTTCGCCTCTGCTCATCTGCGTCTGCTTTGCTCGTCGCCGTCTGCGACTGCGCTGGTCCTGCTGCTGTTTTCTGCTCTGCTCGTCGGCGACTGCGCTGGTCCTGCTGCTGTTTTCTGCACAGCTCATCGGCGTCGCCGACTGCGTTGATCCTGCTGCTGTTTTCTGCTCTGCTCATTGGCCTCTGCGACTGCGCATCTCCTGCTGCTTTTTTCTGCTCTGCTCGTCGGCGTCTGTGACTGCGCTGGTCCTGCTGCTGTTTTTTGCTCTGCTCGTCGGCGTCAGCGACTGCGCTGATCCTGCTGCTGTTTTCTGCTCTGCTCGTCGGCGTCTGTGACTGCGCATCTCCTGCTGCTGTTTTTTGCTCTGCTCGTCGGCGACTGCGCTGGTCCTGCTGCTGTTTTTTGCTCTGCTCGTCGGCGTCAGCGACTGCGCTGATCCTGCTGCTGTTTTCTGCTCTGCTCGTCGGCGTCTGTGACTGCGCATCTCCTGCTGCTGTTTTTTGCTCTGCTCGTCGGCGACTGTGCTGATCCTGCTGCTTTTTCCTGCTCTGCTCGTCGCCGTCGGCGACTGCGCTGGTCCTGCTGTTGTTTTCTGCTCTGATCCTCGGCGACTGCGCTAGTCCTTCTACTGTTTTCTTCTTTGCTCGTCGGCGTCTGCTCTGCTCGTCGGCGTCTGTGACTGCGCTGGTCCTGCTGCTGTTTTTTGCTCTGCTCATCGGCGACTGCTCTGGTCCTGCTGGTGTTTTCTGCACTGCTCATCGGCGTCGGCGACTGCGCTGGTCCTGCTGTTGTTTTCACCTCTGCTCGTCGGCGTCTGCGACTGCGCTGATCCTCCTGCTGTTTTCTGCTCTGCTCGTAGGCGTCGGCGACTGCGCTGGTCCTGCTGCTGTTTTCTGCACTGCTCATCGGCGTCGGCGACTGCGTTGATCCTGCTGCTGTTTTCTGCTCTGCTCATTGGCGTCTGCGACTGCGCATCTCCTGCCGATTTTTTCTGCTTTGCTTGTCGGCGTCAGCGACTGCGCTGATCCTGCTGCTGTTTTCTGCTCTGCTCGTCGAGGTTTGCGACTGCGCATCTCCTGCTGCTGTTTTCTGCTCTGCTCGTCTGCGTCAGCGAATGCGCTGATCCTGCTGCTGTTTCCTGCTCTGCTCGTCGCCATCGGCGACTTCGCTGGTCCCGCTGTTGTTTTTTGCTCTGATCGCCGGCGTCGGCGACTTTCGCTGGTCCTGCTGCTGTTTTCTTCTCTGCTCGTCGGAGTCTGCTCTGCTCATCGGCGTCTGCGCTGGTCCTGCTGCTGTTTTCTGCTTTGCTCGTCGGCGACTGCGCTGGTCCTGCTATTGTTTTCGCCTCTGCTCGTCGGCGTCTGCTCTGCTCATCGGCGTCTGCGACTGCGCTGGTCCTGCTGCTGTTTTCTGCTCTGCTCATTGGCGCCAGCGACTGCGCATCTCCTGCTGCTTTTTTCTGCTCTGCTCGTCGGCGTCAGCGACTGCGCTGACCCTGCTGCTGTTTTTTGCTCTGCTCGTCGGCATCAGCGACTGCGCTGATGCTGTTTTCTGCTCAGCTCGTCGGGGTCAGCAACTGTGCTGATCCTGCTGCTGTTTTCTGTTCTGCTCGTCGGCGTCAGCAACTGCGCTGATCCTGCTGCTGTTTTCTGCTCTGCTCGTCGCCGTTGGTGACTACGCTCGTCCTGCTGTTGTTTTCTGCTCTGATCGTCGGCGTCTGCGACTGCGCTGTTCCTGCTGCTGTTTTCTGCACTGCTCATCGGCGTCGGCGACTGCGCTGGACCTGCTGTTGTTTTCGCCTCTGCTCGTCGGCGTCTGCTCTGCTCATCGGCGTCTGCGTCTGCGTTGATCCTGCTGCTGTTTTCTGCTCTGCTCGTTGGCGTCTGCGACTGCGCTGTTCCTGCTGCTGTTTTCTGCTCTGCTCATCAGCGTCAGCGACTGGGCTGATCCTGCTGCTGTTTTCTGCTCTACTCGTCGGCGACTGCGCTGGTCCTGCTGCTGTTTTCGGCTCTGCTCGTCGGCGACTGCGCTGGTCCTGCTGCTGTTTTCTGCTCGGCTCATCGGCGACTGCGCTGGTCCTGCTGCTGTTTTCTGCACTGCTCATCGGCGTCGGCGACTGCGCTGGACCTGCTGTTGTTTTCGCCTCTGCTCGTCGGCGTCTGCTCTGCTCATCGGCGTCTGCGTCTGCGTTGATCCTGCTGCTGTTTTCTGCTCTGCTCGTTGGCGTCAGCGACTGCGCTGATCCTGCTGCTGTTTTCTGCTCTGCTCGTTGGTGTCAGCGTCTACGCTGATCCTGCTGCTGTTTTTTGCTCTGCTCGTCGGCGACTGCGCTGGTCCTGCTGCTGTTTTCTGCACTGCTCATCGGCATCGGCGACTGCGCTGATCCTGCTGTTCCATTCTGCTCTGCTCGTAGGCATCGGCGACTGCGCTGGTCCTGCTGCTGTTTTCTGCACTGCTCATCGGCATCGGAGACTGCGTCTGATCCTGCTGCTGTTTTCTGCTCCTCTCGTAGGCATCGCCGACTGCGCTGGTCCTGCTGTAGTTTTTGCCTCTGCTCGTCTGCGTCTGCTTTGTTCGTCGCCGTCTGCGACTGCGCTGGTCCTGCTGCTGTTTTCTGCTCTGCTCGTCGGCGACTGCGCTGGTCCTGCTGCTGTTTTCTGCACTGCTCATCGGCGTCGCCGACTGCGTTGATCCTGCTGCTGTTTTCTGCTCTGCTCATTGGCCTCTGCGACTAAGCATCTCCTGCTGCTTTTTTCTGCTCTGCTCGTCGGCGTCTGTGACTGCGCTGGTCCTGCTGCTGTTTTTTGCTCTGCTCGTCGGCGACTGCGCTGGTCCTGCTGCTGTTTTTTGCTCTGCTCGTCGGCGTCAGCGACTGCGCTGATCCTGCTGCTGTTTTCTGCTCTGCTCGTCGGCGTCTGTGACTGCGCATCTCCTGCTGCTGTTTTTTGCTCTGCTCGTCGGCGACTGCGCTGATCCTGCTGCTTTCTCCTGCTCTGCTCGTCGCCGTCGGCGACTGCGCTGGTCCTGCTGTTGTTTTCTGCTCTGATCCTCGGCGACTGCGCTGGTCCTGCTACTGTTTTCTTCTTTGCTCGTCGGCATCTGCTCTGCTCGTCGGCGTCTGTGACTGCGCTGGTCCTGCTGCTGTTTTTTGCTCTGCTCATCGGCGACTGCTCTGGTCCTGCTGGTGTTTTCTGCACTGCTCATCGGCGTCGGCGACTGCGCTGGTCCTGCTGTTGTTTTCACCTCTGCTCGTCGGCGTCTGCGACTGCGCTGATCCTCCTGCTGTTTTCTGCTCTGCTCGTAGGCGTCGGCGACTGCGCTGGTCCTGCTGCTGTTTTCTGCACTGCTCATCGGCGTCGGCGACTGCGTTGATCCTGCTGCTGTTTTCTGCTCTGCTCATTGGCGTCTGCGACTGCGCATCTCCTGCCGATTTTTTCTGCTTTGCTTGTCGGCGTCAGCGACTGCGCTGATCCTGCTGCTGTTTTCTGCTCTGCTTGTCGAGGTTTGCGACTGCGCATCTCCTGCTGCTGTTTCCTGCTCTGCTCGTCGCCATCGGCGACTTCGCTGGTCCCGCTGTTGTTTTTTGCTCTGATCGCCGGCGTCGGCGACTTTCGCTGGTCCTGCTGCTGTTTTCTTCTCTGCTCGTCGGAGTCTGCTCTGCTCGTCGGCGTCTGCGCTGGTCCTGCTGCTGTTTTCTGCTTTGCTCGTCGGCGACTGCGCTGGTCCTGCTATTGTTTTCGCCTCTGCTCGTCGGCGTCTGCTCTGCTCATCGGCGTCTGCGACTGCGCTGGTCCTGCTGCTGTTTTCTGCTCTGCTCATTGGCGCCAGCGACTGCGCATCTCCTGCTGCTTTTTTCTGCTCTGCTCGTCGGCGTCAGCGACTGCGCTGACCCTGCTGCTGTTTTCTGCTCTGATCGTCTGCGACTGCGCATCTCCTGCTGCTGTTTTTTGCTCTGCTCATCGGCATCAGCGACTGCGCTGATGCTGTTTTCTGCTCAGCTCGTCGGGGTCAGCAACTGCGCTGATCCTGCTGCTGTTTTCTGTTCTGCTCGTCGGCGTCAGCAACTGCGCTGATCCTGCTGCTGTTTTCTGCTCTGCTCGTCGCCGTTGGTGACTACGCTCGTCCTGCTGTTGTTTTCTGCTCTGATCGTCGGCGTCTGCGACTGCGCTGGTCCTGCTGCTGTTTTCTGCTCTGCTCATCAGCGTCAGCGACTGGGCTGATCCTGCTGCTGTTTTCTGCTCTGCTCGTCGCCGTCAGCGCTGATCCTGCTGCTGTTTCCTGCTCTGCTCGTCGCCGTCGGCGACTGCGCTGGTCCTGCTGTTGTTTTCTTCTCTGCTCGTCGGCGTCTGCGACTGCACTGGTCCTGCTGCTGTTTTCTGCTCTGCTCGTCGGTGACTGCGCTGGTCCTGCTGCTGTTTTCTGCTCTGCTCGTTGGCGTCGGCGCTGATCCTGCTGCTGTTTCCTGCTCTGCTTGTCGCCGTCTGCGACTGCGCTGGTCCTGCTGTTGTTTTCTGCTCTGATTGTCAGCGTCGGCGACTGCGCTGGTCCTGCTGCTGTTTTCTGCTCTGCTCGTCGGCGTCGGCGACTGCACTGACCCTGCTGCTGTTTTCTGCTCTGCTTGTCGGCGTCGGCTACTGCACTGTTCCTGCTGCTATTTTCTGCTCTGCTCATCGGCGTCAGCGACTGGGATGATCCTGCTGCTGTTTTCTGCTCTGCTCGTACGCGTCGGCGACTGCGCTGGTCCTGCTGCTGTTTTCTGCTCTGCTCGCCGGCGACTGCGCTGGTCCTGCTGCTGTTATCTGCACTGCTCATCGGCGTCAGCAACCGTGTTGATCCTGCTGCTGTTTTCTGCTCTGCTTGTTGGCGTCTGCGACTGCGCATCTCCTGCTGCTTTTTTCTGCTCTGCTCGTCGGCGTCAGCGACTGCGCTGGTCCTGCTGCTGTTTTCTGCTCTTCTCGTCGGCGTCTTAGACTGCGCATCTCATGCCGGTGTTTTTTGCTCTGTGCGTCGGCGACTGCGCTTATCCTGCTGCTGTTTTCTGCTCTGCTCATCAGCGTCGGCGACTGCGCTGGTCCAGCTGCTGTTTCCTGCTCTGCTCGTCGCCGTCGGCGACTGCGCTGGTCCCGCTGTTGTTTTCTGCTCTGATTGTCAGCGTCGGCGACTGCGCTGGTCCTGCTGCTGTTTTCTGCTCTGCTCGTCGGCGTCGGCGACTGCACTGACCCTGCTGCTGTTTTCTGCTCTGCTTGTCGGCGTCGGCTACTGCACTGTTCCTGCTGCTATTTTCTGCTCTGCTCATCGGCGTCAGCGACTGGGATGATCCTGCTGCTGTTTTCTGCTCTGCTCGTCCGCGTCAGCGAATGCACTGATCCTGCTGCTGTTTTCTGCTCTGCTCGTCGCCGTCGGCGCCTGTGCTGGTCCTGCTGCTCTTTTCTGCTCTGCTCGTCGGTGACTGCGCTGGTCCTGCTAGTGTTTTCTGCACTGCTCATCGGCGTCGGCGACTGCGCTGATCCTGATGCTGTTTTCTGCACTGCTCATCGGCGACTGCGCAGGTCCTGCTGCTGTTTTCTGCTCTGCTCGTCGGCGGCTGCGCTGGACTTGCTGCTGTTTTCGGCTCTGCTCGTCGGCGACTGCGCTGGTCCTGCTGCTGTTTTCTGCTCTGCTCCTCGGCGACTGTGCTGGTCCTGCTGCTGTTTTCTGCACTGCTCATCGGCGTCAGCGACTGCGCTGGTCCTGCTGTTGTTTTCGCCTCTGCTCGTCGGCGTCTGCTCTGCTCGTCGGCGTCTGCGACTGCGCTGGTCCTGCTGCTGTTTTCTGCTCTGCTCGTCGGCGTCGGCGACTGCGTTGATCCTGCTGCTGTTTTCTGCTCTGTTCGTTGGCGTCTGTGACTGCTCATCTCCTGCTGCTTTTTTCTGCTCTGCTCGTCGGCGTCAGCGACTGCGCTGATCCTGCTGCTGTTTTCTGCTCTGCTCGTTGGTGTGAGCGTCTACGCTGATCCTGCTGCTGTTTTTTGCTCTGCTCGTCGGCGACTGCGCTGGTCCTGCTGCTGTTTTCTGCACTGCTCATCGGCGTCGGCGACTGCGCTGATCCTGCTGTTGTATTCTGCTCTGCTCGTAGGCGTCGGCGACTGCGCTGGTCCTGCTGCTATTTTCCTCACTGCTCATCGGCATCGGCGACTGCGTCTGATCCTGCTGCTGTTTTCTGCTCTGCTGGTAGGCGTCGCCGACTGCGCTGGTCCTGCTGTTGTTTTCGCCTCTGCTCGTCTGCGTCTGCTTTGCTCGTCGCCGTCTGCGACTGCGCTGGTCCTGCTGCTGTTTTCTGCTCTGCTCGTCGGCGACTGCGCTGGTCCTGCTGCTGTTTTCTGCACTGCTCATCGGCGTCACCGACTGCGTTGATCCTGCTGCTGTTTTCTGCTCTGCTCATTGGCCTCTGCGACTGCGCATCTCCTGCTGCTTTTTTCTGCTCTGCTCGTCGGCGTCAGCGACTGCGCTGACCCTGCTGCTGTTTTCTGCTCTGATCGTCTGCGACTGCGCATCTCCTGCTGCTGTTTTTTGCTCTGCTCGTCGGCGTCAGCGACTGCGCTGATCCTGCTGCTGTTTTCTGCTCTGCTCGTCGGCGTCTGTGACTGCGCATCTCCTGCTGCTGTTTTTTGCTCTGCTCGTCGGCGACTGCGCTGGACCTGCTGCTGTTTTCTGCTCTGCTCGTCGGCGTCTACGACTGCGCTGGTCCTGCTGCTGTTTTCTGCTCTGCTCGTCGACGACTGCGCTGATCCTGCTGCTGTTTTCTGCTCTGCTCGTAGGCGTCGGCGACTGCGCTGGTCCTGCTGCTGTTTTCTGCACTGCTCATCGGCGTCGGCGACTGCGCTGATCCTGCTGCTGTTTTCTGCTTTGCTCGTAGGCGTCGCCGACTGCGCTGGTCCTGCTGCTGTTTTCTGCTCTGCTCGTCGGCGACTGCGCTGGTCCTGCTGCTGTTTTCTGCACTGCTCATCGGCGTCGGCGACTGCGTTGATCCTGCTGCTGTTTTCTGCTCTGCTCGTTGGCGTCTGCGACTGCGCATCTCCTGCTGCTTTTTTCTGCTCTGCTCGTCGGCGTCAGCAACTGCGCTGATCCTGCTGCTGTTTTCTGCTCTGCTCGTCTGTGTCTGCGACTACGCTGATCCTGCTGCTGTTTTCTGCTTTGCTCGTAGGAGTCGCCGACTGCGCTGGTCCTGCTGCTGTTTTCTGCTCTGCTCATAGGCGTCGGCGACTGCGCTGGTCCTGCTGCTGTTTTCTGCACTGCTCATCGGCGTCGGCGACTGCGCTGATCCTGCTGCTGTTTTCTGCTCTGCTCGTAGGCGTAGGCGTCGGCGCCTGCGCTGGTCCTGCTGCTGTTTTCTGCTCTGCTGGTCGGCGACTGCGCTGGTCCAGCTGCTGTTTTCTGCACTGCTCATCGGCATCGGCGACTGCGCTGGTCCTGCTGCTGTTTTCTGCTCTGCTCGTTGGCGTCTGCGACTGTGCATCTCCTGCTGCTTTTTTCTGCTCTGCTCGTCGGCGTCAGCGACTGCGCTGATCCTGCTGCTGTTTTCTGCTCTGCTCGTCGGCGTCGGCGACTGCGCTGATCCTGCTGCTGTTTTCTGCTCTGCTCGTCGGCGTCTGCGACTGCGCTGATCCTGCTGCTGTTTTCTGCTCTGCTCGTCGGCGTCAGCAAATGCGCTGATCCTGCTGCTGTTTTCTGTTCTGCTCCTCGGCGTCAGCAACTGCGCTGATCCTGCTGCTGTTTTCTGCTCTGCTCGTTGCCGTCGGCGACTGCGCTCGTCCTGCTGTTGTTTTCTGCTCTGATCGTCGGCGTCGGCGACTGCGCTGCTCCTGCTGCTGTTTTCTGCTCTGCTCATCGGCGTCGGCTACTGCGCTGATCCTGCTGCTGTTTTCTGCTCTGCTCATCGGCGTCAGCGACTGGGCTGATCCTGCTGCTGTTTTCTGCGCTGCTCGTCTGCGTCAGCGAATGCGCTGATCCTGCTGCTGTTTTCTGCTCTGCTCGTCGCCGTCAGCGCTGATCCTGCTGCTGTTTCCTGCTCTGCTCGTCGCCGTCGGCGACTGCGCTGGTCCTGCTGTTGTTTTCTTCTCTGCTCGTCGGCGTCTGCTCTGCTCGTCTGCGTCTGTTCTGCTCGTCGGCGTCTGTTCTGCTCGTCAGTGTCTGCGACTGTGCTGATCCTGCTGCTGTTTTCTGCTCTGCTAGTTGGTGACTGCGCTGGTCCTGCTGCTGTTTTCTGCACTGCTCATCGGCTTTGGCGACTGCGCTGATCCTGCTGCTGTTTTCTGCACTGCTAATTGGCGTCAGCGACTGCGCTGATCCTGCTGCTGTTTTCTGCTCTGCTCGTAGGCGTCGGCGACTGCGCTGGTCCTGCTGCTGTTTTCTGCTCTGCTCAGCGGCGTCGGCGACTGCGGTGGTCCTGCTGTTGTATTCGCCTCTGCTCGTTGGCGTCTGCGACTGCGCTGGTCCTGCTGCTGTTTTTTGCTCTGCTCGTCTGCGACTGCGCTGGTCCTGCTGCTGTTTTCTGCTCTTCTCGCCGGCATCTGAGACTGCGCATCTCCTGCCGCTGTTTTTTGCTCTGTGCGTCGGCGACTGCGCTTATCCTGCTGCTGTTTTCTGCTCTGCTCGTCAGCGTCGGCGACTGCGCTGGTCCTGCTGCAGTTTTCTGCTCTGCTCGTCGGCGTCGGTGCTGATCCTGCTGCTGTTCTCTGCTCTGCTCGTCGCCGTCGGCGACTGCGCTGGTCCTGCTGTTGTTTTCTGCTCAGATTGTCGGCGTCGGCGACAGCGCTGGTCCTGCTGCTGTTTTCTGTTCTGCTTGTCGGCGTCGGCTACTGCGCTGATCCTGCTGCTATTTTCTGCTCTGCTCATCAGCGTCAGCGACTGGGATGATCCTGCTGCTGTCGTCTGCTCTGCTCGTCGGCGTCTGCGACTGCGCTGGTCCTGCTGCTGTTTTCTGCTCTGCTCGTCGGTGACTGGGCTGGTCCTGCTAGTGTTTTCTGCACTGTTCATCGGCGTTGGTGACTTCGCTGATCCTGCGGCTGTTTTCTGCACTGCTCGTCGGTGACTGCGCAGGTCCTGCTGCTGTTTTCTGCTCTGCTCGTCGGCCACTGCGCTGGTCCTGCTGCTGTTTTCTGCTCTGCTCGTCAGCGACTGCGCTGGTCCTGCTGCTGTTTTCTGCTCTGCTCGTCGGCGACTGCGCTAGTCCTGCTGCTGTTTTCTGCACTGCTCATCGGCGGCGGCGACTGCGCTGGTCCTGCTGTTGTTTTCGCCTCTGCTCGTCGGCATCTGCTCTGCTCGTCGGCGTCTGCGACTGCGCTGGTCCTGCTGCTTTTTTCTGCTCTGCTCGTCAGCGTCGGCGACTGCGTTGATTCTACTGCTGTTTTCTGCTCTGCTCATTGGCGTCTGCGACTGCTCATCTCCTGCTGTTTTTTTCAGCTCTGCTCATCGGCGTCAGCGACTGCGCTGATCCTGCTGCTGTTTTCTGCTCTGCTCGTAGGTGTCAGCGACTATGCTGCTCCTGCTGCTGTTTTTTGCTCTGCTCGTCGGCGACTGCGCTGGTCCTGCTGCTGTTTTCTGCACTGCTCATCGGCGTCGGCAACTGCGCTGATCCTGCTGCTGTTTTCTGCTCTGCTCGTAGGCGTCTGCGCTGGTCCTGCTGCTGTTTTCAGCACTGGTCATCGGCGTCGGCGACTGCGCTGATCCAGCTGCTGTTTTCTGCTCTGCTCGTAGGCGTCGCCGACTGTGCTGGTCCTGCTGTTGTTTTCGCCTCTGCTCGTCTGCGTCTGCTCTGCTCGTCGGCGTCTGCGACTGCGCTGGTTCTGCTGTTGTTTTCGCCTCTGCTCGTTTGCGTCTGCTCTGCTCGTCGGCGTCTGCGACTGCGCTGGTCCTTGCGCTGTTTTCTGCTCTGCTCATCGGCCACTGCGCTGGTCCTGCTGCTGTTTTCTGCTCTGCTCATTGGCGTCTGGGACTGCGCATCTCCTTCTGCTTTTTTCTGCTCTGCTCGTCGGCGTCAGCGACTGCGCTGACCCTGCTGCTGTTTTTTGCTCTGATCGTCTGCGACTGCGCATTTCCTGCTGCTGTTTTTTGCTCTGCTCGTCGGCGTCAGCGACTGCGCTGATCCTGCTGCTGTTTTCTGCTCTGCTCGTCGGCGACTGCGACTGCACATCTCCTGCTGCTGTTTTCTGCTCTGCTTGTCTGCGTCAGCGAATGCGCTGATCCTGCTGCTGTTTCCTGCTCTGCTCGTCGCCGTTGGCTACTGCGCTGGTCCTGCTGTTGTTTTCTGCTCTGATCGTCGCCGTCGGCGACTGCGCTTGTCCTGCTGCTGTTTTCTTCTCTGCTTGTCGGCGTCTGCGACTTCGCTGGTCCTGCTAGTGTTTTCTGCTCTGCTCAACGGCGACTGCGCTGGTCTTGCTGGTGTTTTCTGCACTGCTCATCGGCGTCGGCGACTGCGCTGGTCCTGCTGTTGTTTTCGCCTCTGCTCGTCGGCGTCTGCGACTGCGCTGGTCCTGCTGCTGTTTTCTGCTCTGCTCGTCGGTGACTGCGCTGGTCTGCTGCTGTTTTCTGCTCTGCTCGTCGGCATCAGCAACTGCGCTGACCCTGCTGCTATTTTCTGCTCTGATCGTCTGCGACTGCGCATCTCCTGCTGCTGTTTTTTGCTCTGCTCGTCGGCGTCTGCGACTGCGCATCTCCTGCTGCTGTTTTTTGTTCTGCTTGTCGGCGACTGCGCTGGTCCTGCTGCTGTTTTCTGCTCTGGTCATCAGCGTCGGCTACTGCGCTGATCCTGCTGCTGTTTTCTGCTCTGCTTATCTGCGTCCGGGAATGCGCTGATCCTGCTGCTGTTTCCTGCTCTGCTCGTCGCCGTCGGCGCCTGCGCTGGTCCTGCTGTTGTTTTCTGCTCTGATCATCGGCGTCGGCGACTGCGCTGGTCCTGCTGCTGTTTTCTTCTCTGCTCGTCGGCGTCTGCTCTGCTCGTCGGCGTCTGCAACGGCGTTGGACCTGCTGCTGTTTTCTGCTCTGCTCATCGGCGACTGCGCTGGTCCTGCTGGTGTTTTCTGCACTGCTCATTGGCGTCGGCGACTGCTCTGGTTCTGCTGTTGTTTTCGCCTCTGCTCGTCGGCGTCTGCGACTGCGCTGGTCCTGCTGCTGTTTTCTGCTCTGCTCGTAGGCGTCGGCGACTGCGCTGGTCCTGCTGCTGTTTTCTGCACTGCTCATCGGCGTCGGCGACTGCGCTGATCATGCTGCTGTTTTCTGCTCTGCTCGTCGGCGACTGCGTTGATCCTGCTGCTGTTTTCTGCTCTGCTCGTTGGCGTCTGCGACTGCGCATCTCCTGCCGATTTTTTCTGCTCTGCTCGTCGGCGTCAGCGACTGCGCTGGTCCTGCTGCTGTTTTCTGCTCTGCTCGTCGGTGACTGCGCTGATCCTGCTGCTATTTTCTGCTCTGCTCGAAGGTGTCGGCGACTGCGCTGGTCCTGCTGCTGTTTTCTGCACTGCTCATCGGCGTCGGCGACTGCGCTGATCATGCTGCTGTTTTCTGTTTGGCTCGTAGGCGTCGCCGACTGCGCTGGTCCTGCTGCTGTTTTCTGCTCTGCTCGTCGGCGACTGCGCTGGTCCTGCTGCTGTTTTCTGCACTGCTCATCGGCGTCGGCAACTGCGTTGATCCTGCTTCTGTTTTCTGCTCTGCTCGTTGGCGTCTGCGACTGCGCATCTCCTGCTGCTTTTTTCAGCTCTGCTCGTCGGCTTCAGCAACTGCGCTGATCCTGCTCCTGTTTTCTGCTCTGCTCGTCGGTGTCAGCGACTGCGTTGATCCTGCTGCTGTTTTCTGCTCTGCTCGTCGGCGTCTGCGACTGCGCATCTCCTGCTGCTGTTTTTTGCTCTGCTCGTCGGCGACTGCGCTGATGCTGCTGCTGTTTTCTGCTCTGCTCGAAGGCGTCGGCGACTGCGCTGGTCCTGCTGCTGTTTTTTGCACTGCTCATCGGCGTTGGCGACTGCGCTGATCCTGCTGCTGTTTTCTGCTCTGCTCGAAGGCGTTGGCGACTGCGCTGGTCCTGCTGCTGTTTTTTGCACTGCTCATCGGCGTTGGCGACTGCGCTGATCCTGCTGCTCTTTTCTGCTCTGCTCGTCGGCGTCTGCGACTGCGCATCTCCTGCTGCTGTTTTTTGCTCTGCTCGTCGGCGTCGGCGACTGCGCTGATCCTGCTGCTGTTTTCTGCTCTGCTCATTGGCGTCAGCGACTGGGCTGATCCTGCTGCTGTTTTCTGCTCTGCTTGTCTGCGTCAGCGAATGCACTGATCCTGCTGCTCTTTTCTGCTCTGCTCGTCGGCGTCTGCAACTGCGCTGGTCCTGCTGCTGTTTTCTGCTCTGCTCGTTGGTGACTGCGCTGATCCTGCTGCTATTTTCTGCTCTGCTCGTCGGCGTTTGTGCTGGTCCTGCTGCTGTTTTCTGCTCTTCTCGTCGGCGACTGCTCTGGTCCTGCAGTTGTTTTTGCCTCTGCTCGTCAGCGTCTGCTCTGCTCATCGGCGTCTGCGACTGCGCTGGTCATGCTGCTGTTTTCTGCTCTGCTCATTGGCGTCTGCGACTGCTTATCTCCTGCTGCTTTTTTCTGCTCTGCTCGTCGGCGTCAGCGACTGCGCTGACCCTGCTGCTGTTTTCTGCTCTGATCGTCTGCGACTGCGCATCTCCTGCTGCTGTTTTTTGCTCTGCTCGTCGGCGTCAGTGACTGCGCTGATCCTGCTGCTCTTTTCTGCTCTGCTCGTCGGCGTCTGCGACTGCGCTGGTCCTGCTGCTGTTTTCTGCTCTGCTCGTGGGCGACTGCGCTGATCCTGCTGCTGTTTTCTGCTCTGCTCGAAGGCGTCGGCGACTGCACTGGTCCTGCTGCTGTTTTCTGCACTGATCATCGGCGTCGGCGACTGCGCTGATCCTGCTGCTCTTTTCTGCTCTGCTCGTCGGCGTCTGCGACTGCGCATCTCCTGCTGCTGTTTTTTGCTCTGCTCGTCGGCGTCTGCGACTGCGCTGATCCTGCTGCTGTTTTCTGCTCTGCTCATTGGCGTCAGCAACTGGGCTGATCCTGCTGCTGTTTTCTGCTCTGCTCATCGGCGTCAGCGACTGCGTGGATCCTGCTGCTGTTTTCTACTCTGCTCGTCGGCGTCAGCGACTGCGCTGATGCTGTTTTCTGCTCTGCTCATCGGCGTCGGCGACTGCGTTGATCCTGCTGCTGTTTTCTGCTCTGATCGCCGACGTCGGCGACTGCGCTGGTCCTGCTGCTGTTTTCTTCTCTGCTCGTCGGTGTCTGCTCTGCTCGTCGGCATTTGCGCTGGTCATGCTGCTGTTTTCTGCTCTTCTCGTCGGCGACTGCTCTGGTCCTGCAGTTGTTTTCGCCTCTGCTCGTCAGCGTCTGCTCTGCTCATCGGCGTCTGCGACTGCGCTGGTCATGCTGCTGTTTTCTGCTCTGCTCATTGGCGTCTGCGACTGCTTATCTCCTGCTGCTTTTTTCTGCTCTGCCCGTCGGCGTCAGGGACTGCGCTGACCCTGCTGCTGTTTTCTGCTCTGATCGTCTGCGACTGCGCATCTCCTGCTGCTGTTTTTTGCTCTGCTCGTCGGCGTCAGCGACTGCGCTGATCCTGCTGCTCTTTTCTGCTCTGCTCGTCGGCGTCTGCAACTGCGCTGATCCTGCTGCTGTTTCCTGCTCTGCTCGTCGGCGTTGGCGACTGCGGTGATCCTTCTGCTGTTTTCTGCTCTGCTCATTGGCGTCAGCAACTGGGCTGATCCTGCTGCTGTTTTCTGCTCTGCTCATCGGCGTCAGCGACTGCGTTGATCCTGCTGCTGTTTTCTACTCTGCTCGTCGGCGTCAGCGACTGCGCTGATCCTGCTGCTCTTTTCTGCTCTGCTCGTCGGCGTCTGCGACTGCGCTGGTCCTGCTGCTGTTTTCTGCTCTGCTCGTCGGCGACTGCGCTGATCCTGCTGCTATTTTCTGCTCTGCTCGAAGGTGTTGGCGACTGCGCTGGTCCTGCTGCTGTTTTCTGCACTGCTCATCGGCGTCGGCGACTGCACTGATCGTGCTGCTGTTTTCTGTTTGGCTAGTAGGCGTCGCCGACTGCGCTGGTCCTGCTGCTGTTTTCTGCTCTGCTCGTCGGCGACTGCGCTTGTCCTGCTGCTGTTTTCTGCACTGCTCATCGGCGTCGGCGACTGCGTTGATCCTGCTGCTGTTTTCTGCTCTGCTCGTTGACGTCTGCGACTGCGCATCTCCTGCTGCTTTTTTCTGCTCTGCTCGTCGGGGTCAGCAACTGCGCTGATCCTGCTCCTGTTTTCTGCTCTGCTCGTCGGTGTCAGCGACTGCGTTGATCCTGCTGCTGTTTTCTGCTCTGCTCGTCGGCGTCTGCGACTGCGCATCTCCTGCTGCTGTTTTTTGCTCTGCTCGTCGGCGACTGCGCTGGTCCTGCTGCTGTTTTCTGCTCTGCTCATCGGCGTCGGCTACTGCGCTGATCCTGCTGTTGTTTCCTGCTCTGCTCGTCGCCGTCGGCGACTGCGCTGGTCCTGCTGTTGTTTTCTGCTCTGATCGTCGGCTCCGGCGACTGCGCTGGTCCTGCTGCTGTTTTCTTCTCTGCTCGTCGGCGTCTGCTCTGCTCGTCGGCGTCTGCGACTGCGCTGATCCTGCTGCTGTTTTCTGCTCTGCTCGTCGGCGTCTGTGACTGAACATCTCCTGCTGCTGTTTTTTGCTCTGCTCGTCGGCGACTGCGCTTGTCCTGCTGCTGTTTTCTGCTCTGTTCATCGGCGTCGGCTACTGCGCTGTTCCTGCTGCTGTTTTCTGCTCTGCTCGTTGGCGTCTGCGACTGCGCATCTCCTGCTGCTTTTTTTCTGCTCTGCTCGTCGGCGTCAGCGACTGCGCTGATCCTGCTGCTGTTTTCTACTCTGATCGTCTGCGACTGCGCATCTCCTGCTGCTGTTTTTTGCTCTGCTCGTCGGCGTCGGCGATTGCGTTGATTCTACTGCTGTTTTCTGCTCTGCTCGTTGGCGTCTGCGAATGCTCATCTCCTGCTGTTTTTTTCAGCTCTGCTCGTCGGCGTCAACGACTGCGCTGATCCTACTGCTGTTTTCTGCTCTGCTCGTCGATGTCAGCGACTACGCTGATCCTGCTGCTGTTTTTTGCTCTGCTCGTCGGCGACTGCGCTGGTCCTGCTGCTGTTTTCTGCACTGCTCATCGTCGTCGGCGACTGCGCTGATCCTGCTGCTGTTTTCTGCTCTGCTCGTAGGCGTCTGCGACTGCGCTGGTCCTGCTGCTGTTTTCAGCACTGCTCATCGGCGTCGGCGACTACGCTGATCCAGCTGCTGTTTTCTGCTCAGCTCGTAGGTGTCGCCGACTGTGCTGGTCCTGCTGTTGTTTTCGCCTCTGCTCGTCTGCGTCTGCTTTGCTTGTCGGCGTCTGCGACTGCGCTGGTTCTGCTGTTGTTTTCGCCTCTGCTCGTCTGCGTCTGCTCTGCTCGTCGGCGTCTGCGACTGGGCTGATCCTGCTTCTGTTTTCTGCTCTGCTCATCGGCGTGGGCGACTGCGTTGATCCTGCTGCTGTTTTCTGCTCTGCTCGTCGGCGTCAGCGACTGGGCTGGTCCTGCTGTTGTTTTCTGCTCTGATCGCCGACGTCGGCGACTGCGCTGGTCCTGCTGCTGTTTTCTTCTCTGCTAGTTGGTGTCTGCTCTGCTCGTCGGCGTTTGTGCTGGTCCTGCTGCTGTTTTCTGCTCTTCTCGTCGGCGACTGCTCTGGTCCTGCAGTTGTTTTCGCCTCTGCTCGTCAGCGTCTGCTCTGCTCATCGGCGTCTGCGACTGCGCTGGTCATGCTGCTGTTTTCTGCTCTGCTCATTGGCGTCTGCGACTGCTTATCTCCTGCTGCTTTTTTCTGCTCTGCTCGTCGGCGTCAGCGACTGCGCTGACCCTGCTGCTGTTTTCTGCTCTGATCGTCTGTGACTGCGCATCTCCTGCTGCTGTTTTTTGCTCTGCTCGTCGGCGTCAGCGACTGCGCTGATCCTGCTGCTCTTTTCTGCTCTGCTCGTCGGCGTCTGCAACTGCGCTGGTCCTGCTGCTGTTTTCTGCTCTGCTCGTCGGTGACTGCGCTGATCCTGCTGCTATTTTCTGCTCTGCTCGAAGGTGTCGGCGACTGCGCTGGTCCTGCTGCTGTTTTCTGCACTGCTCATCGGCGTCGGCGACTGCGCTGATCATGCTGCTGTTTTCTGTTTGGCTCGTAGGCGTCGCCGACTGCGCTGGTCCTGCTGCTGTTTTCTGCTCTGCTCGTCGGCGACTGCGCTGGTCCTGCTGCTGTTTTCTGCACTGCTCATCGGCGTCGGCGACTGCGTTGATCCTGCTTCTGTTTTCTGCTCTGCTCGTTGGCGTCTGCGACTGCGCATCTCCTGCTGCTTTTTTCAGCTCTGCTCGTCGGCTTCACCAACTGCGCTGATCCTGCTCCTGTTTTCTGCTCTGCTCGTCGGTGTCAGCGACTGCGTTGATCCTGCTGCTGTTTTCTGCTCTGCTCGTCGGCGTCTGCGACTGCGCATCTCCTGCTGCTGTTTTTTGCTCTGCTCGTCGGCGACTGCGCTGGTCCTGCTGCTGTTTTCTGCTCTGCTCATCGGCGTCGGCTACTGCGCTGATCCTGCTGTTGTTTCCTGCTCTGCTCGTCGCCGTCGGCGACTGCGCTGGTCCTGCTGTTGTTTTCTGCTCTGATCGTCGGCGCCGGTGACTGCGCTGGTCCTGCTGCTGTTTTCTGCTCTGCTCGTCGGCGTCTGTGACTGCGCATCTCCTGCTGCTGTTTTTTGCTCTGCTCGTCGGGGACTGCGCTTGTCCTGCTGCTGTTTTCTGCTCTGCTCATCGGCGTGGGCTATTGCGCTGATCCTGCTGCTGTTTTCTGCTCTGCTCGTTGGTGTCTGCGACTGCGCATCACCTGCTGCTTTTTTTCTGCTCTTCTCATCGGCGTCAGCGACTGCGCTGATCCTGCAGCTGTTTTCTGCTCTGCTCGTCGCCGTCTGCGACTGTGCTGGTCCTGTTGCTGTTTTCTGCTCTGCTCGTCGGCGTCGCCGACTGCGCTGGTCCTGCTGTTGTTTTCGCCTCTGCTCGTCTGCGTCTGCTCTGCTCGTCGGTGTCTGCGACTGCGCTGGTCCTGCTGTTGTTTCCGCCTCTGCTCGTCTGCGTCTGCTCTGCTCGTCGGCGTCTGCGACTGCGCTGGTCCTGCTGCTGTTTTCTGCTCTGCTCGTCGGCGACTGCGCTGGTCCTGCTGCTGTTTTCTGCACTGCTCATCGGCGTCGGCGAATGCGCTGATCCTGCTGCTGTTTTCTGCTTTGCTCGTAGGCGTCGCCGACTGCGCTGGTCCTGCTGCTGTTTTCTGCTCTGCTCGTCGGCGACTGCGCTGGTCCTGCTGCTGTTTTCTGCTCTGCTCATCGGCGTCGGCTACTGCGCTGATCCTGCTGTTGTTTCCTGCTCTGCTCGTCGCCGTCGGCGACTGCGCTGGTCCTGCTGTTGTTTTCTGCTCTAATCGTCGGCGCCGGTGACTGCGCTGGTCCTACTGCTTTTTTCTTGTCTGCTCGTCGGCGTCTGCTCTGCTCGTCTGCGTCTGCGACTGCGCTGATCCTGCTGCTGTTTTCTGCTCTGCTCGTCGGCGTCTGTGACTGCGCATCTCCTGCTGCTGTTTTTTGCTCTGCTGTTCGGCGACTGCGCTTGTCCTGCTGCTGTTTTCTGCTCTGCTCATCGGCGTCGGCTACTGCGCTGATCCTGCTGCTGTTTTCTGCTCTGCTCGTTGGCGTCTCTGACTGCGCATCTCCTGCTGCTTTTTTTCTGCTCTTCTCGTCGGCGTCAGCGACTGCGCTGATCCTGCAGCTGTTTTCTGCTCTGCTCGTCGCCGTCTGCGACTGTGCTGGTCCTGTTGCTGTTTTCTGCTTTGCTCGTCGGCGACTGCGCTGATCCTGCTGCTGTTTTCTGCTCTGCTCGTAGGCATCGCCGACTGCGCTGGTCCTGCTGTTGTTTTCGCCTCTGCTCGTCTGCGTCTGCTCTGCTCGTCGGCGTCTGCGACTGCGCTGGTCCTGCTGTTGTTTTCGCCTCTGCTCATCTGCGTCTGCTCTGCTCGTCGGCGTCTGCGACTGCGCTGGTCCTGCTGCTGTTTTCTGCTCTGCTCGTCGGCGACTGCGCTGGTCCTGCTGCTGTTTTCTGCACTGCTCATCGGCGTCGGCGACTGCGCTGATCCTGCTGCTGTTTTCTGCTTTGCTCGTAGGCGTCGCAGACTGCGCTGGTCCTGCTGCTGTTTTTTGCTCTGCTCGTCGGCGACTGCGCTGGTCCTGCTGCTGTTTTCTGCACTGCTCATCGGCGTCGGCGACTGCGTTGATCCTGCTGCTGTTTTCTGCTCTGCTCGTTGGCGTCTGCGACTGCGCATCTCCTGCTGCTTTTTTTCTGCTCTGCTCGTCGGCGTCTGCGACTGCGCTGATCCTGCAGCTGTTTTCTGCTCTGCTCGTCGCCGTCTGCGACTGAGCTGGTCCTGTTGCTGTTTTCTGCTCTGCTCCGCGGCGACTGCGCTGATCCTGCTGCTGTTTTCTGCTCTGCTCGTAGGCGTCGCCGACTGCGCTGGTCCTGCTGTTGTTTTCGCCTCTGCTCGTCTGCGTCTGCTCTGCTCGTCGGCGTCTGCGACTGCGCTGGTCCTGCTGTTGTTTTCGCCTCTGCTCGTCTGCGTCTGCTCTGCGCGTCTGCGTCTGCGACTGCGCTGGTCCTGCTGCTGTTTTTGCTCTGCTCGTCGGTGACTGCGCTGGTCCTGCTGCTGTTTTCTGCACTGCTCATCGGCGTCGGCGACTGCGTTGATCCTGCTGCTGTTTTCTGCTCTGCTCTTTGGCGTCTGCGACTGCGCATCTCCTGCTGCTTTTTTCAGCTCTGCTCGTCGGCGTCAGCAACTGCACTGATTCTGCTGCTGTTTTCTGCTCTGCTCGTCGGTGTCAGCGACTACGCTGATCCTGCTGCTGTTTTCTGCACTGCTCATTGGCGTCGGCGACTGCGTTGATCCTGCTGCTGTTTTCTGCTCTGCTCGTCGGCGTCTGCGCATCTCCTGCTGCTGTTTTTTGCTCTGCTCGTCGGCGACTGCGCTGGTCCTGCTGCTGTTTTCTGCTCTGCTCATCAGCGTCGGCTACTGCGCTGCTCCTGCATTTGTTTCCTGCTCTGCTCGTCGCCGTCTGCGACTGCGCTGGTCCTGCTGTTGTTTTCTGCTCTGATCGTCGGCGCCGGCGACTGCACTGTTCCTGCTGCTGTTTTCTTCTCTGCTCGTCGGCGTCTGCTCTGCTCGTTGGCGTCTGCGACTGCGCTGATCCTGCTGCTGCTTTCTGCTCTGATCGTCGGCGTCTGTGACTGCGCATCTCCTGCTGCTGTTTTTTGCTCTGCTCGTCGGCGACTGCACTTGTCCTGCTGCTGTTTTCTGCTATGATCATCGGCGTCGGCTACTGCGCTGATCCTGCTGCTGTTTTCTGCTCTGCTCGTTGGCGTCTGCGACTGTGCTGGTCCTGTTGCTGTTTTCTGCTCTGCTCGTCGGCGACTGCGCTGATCCTGCTGCTGTTTTCTGCTCTGCTCGTAGGCGTCGCCGACTGCGCTGGTCCTGCTGTTGTTTTCGCCTCTGCTCGTCGGCGTCTGCGACTGCGCTGGTCCTGCTGTTGTGTTCGCCTCTGCTCGTCTGCGTCTGCTCTGCTCGTCGGCGTCTGCGACTGCGCTGGTCCTGCTGCTGTTTTCTGCTCTGCTCGTCGGCGACTGCGCTGGTCCTGCTGCTGTTTTCTGCACTGCTCATCGGCGTCGGCGACTGTGCTGATCCTGCTGCTGTTTTCTGCTCTGCTCGTAGGCGTCGGCGACTGCGCTGGTCCTGCTGCTGTTTTCTGCACTGCTCATCGGCGTCTGCGACTGCGCTGGTCCTGCTGCTGTTTTCTGCTCTGCTCGTCGGCGACTGCGCTGGTTCTGCTGCTGTTTTCTGCACTGCTCATCGGCGTCGGCAACTGCGTTGATCCTGCTGCTGTTTTCTGCTCTGCTCATTGGAGTCTGCGACTGCGCATCTCCTGCTGCTTTTTTCTGCTCTGCTCGTCGGCGTCAGCGACTGCGCTGACCCTGCTGCTGTTTTCTACTCTGATCGTCTGCGACTGCGCATCTCCTGCTGCTGTTTTTTGCTCTGCTCGTCGGCGACTGCGCTGGTCCTGCTGCTGTTTTCTGCTCTGCTCATCGGCGTCGGCTACTGCGCTGATCCTGCTGCTGTTTTCTGCTCTGCTTGTCTGTGTCAGCGAATGCGTTGATCCTGCTGCTGTTTCTTGCTCTGCTCATCGCCGTCGGCGACTGCACTGGTCCTGCTGTTGTTTTCTGCTCTGATCGTCGGCGACTGCGCTGGTCATGCTGCTGTTTTCTTCTCTGCTTGTCGGCGTCTGCTCTGCTCGTCGGAGTCTGCGACTGCGCTGGTCCTGCTGCTGTTTTCTGCTCTGCTCATCGGCAACTGCGCTGGTCCTGCTGGTGTTTTCTGCACTGCTCATCGGCGTCGGCGACTGCACTGGCCCTGCTGTTGTTTTCGCCTCTGCTCGTCGGCGTCTGCGACTGCGCTGGTCCTGCTGCTGTTTTCTGCTCTGCTCGTCGGCGACTGCACTGGTCCTGCTGCTTTTTTCTGCACTGCTCATCGGCGTCGGCGACTGTGCTGATCCTGCTGCTGTTTTCTGCTCTGCTCGCCGGCGACTGCGCTGGACCTGCTGCTGTTTTCTGCACTGCTCATCGGCGTCGGCGACTGCGTTGATCCTGCTGCTGTTTTCTGCTCTGCTCGTTGGCGTCTGCGACTGCACATCTCCTGCCGCTTTTTTCTGCTCTGCTCGTCGGAGTCAGCGACTGCGCTGATCCTACTGCTGTTTTCTGCTCTGCTCGTCGGCGTCTGCGAATGCGCAGATCCTGCTGCTGTTTCCTGCTCTGCTCGTCGCCGTCGGCGACTGCGCTGGTCCTGCTGCTGTATTCTGCTCTGCTTGTCTGCATCAGCGAATGCGCTGATCCTGCTGCTGTTTCCTGCTCTGCTCTTCGCCGTCGGCGACTGCGCTGGTCCTGCTGTTGTTTTCTGCTCTGATCGTCGGCAACTGCGCTGGTCATGCTGCTGTTTTTTTCTCTGCTTGTCGGCGTCTGCTCTGCTCGTCGGCGTCTGCGACTATGCTGGTCCTGCTGCTGTTTTCTGCACTGCTCATCGGCGTTGGCGACTGCGCTGGTCCTGCTGTTTTTTTCGCCTCTGCTCGTCTGCGTCTGCTCTGCTCATCGGCGTCTGCGACTGCGCTGGTCCTGCTGTTGTTTTCGCCTCTGCTCGTCTGCGTCTGCTCTGCTTGTCGGCGTCTGCGACTGCGCTGGTCCTACTGCTGTTTTCTGCTCTGCTCGTCGGCGACTGCGCTGGTCCTGCTGTTGTTTTCGCCTCTGGTCGTCTGCGTCTGCTCTGCTCGTCGGCGTCTGCGACTGCGCTGGTCCTGCTGCTGTTTTCTGCTCTGCTCGTAGGCGTTGGCGACTGCGCTGGTCCTGCTGCTGTTTTCTTCACTGCTCATCGGCGTCTGCGACTGCGCTGATCCAGCTGCTGTTTTCTGCTCTGCTCGTAGGCGTCGCCGACTGTGCTGGTCCTGCTGTTGTTTTCGCCTCTGCTCGTCTGCGTCTGCTCTGCTCGTCGGCGTCTGCGACTGCGCTGGTCCTGCTGCTGTTTTCTGCTCTGCTCGTCGGCCACTGCGCTGGTCCTGCTGCTGTTTTCTGCACTGCTCATCGGCGTTGGTGACTGCATTGATCCTGCTGCTGTTTTCTGCTCTGCTCATTGGCGTCGGCGACTGCACTGGCACTGCTGTTGTTTTCTGCTCTGCTCGTCGGCCACTGCGCTGGTCCTGCTGCTGTTTTCTGCTCTGCTCGTCGGCGTCAGCGACTGCGCTGACCCTGCTGCTGTTTTTTGCTCTGATTGTCTGCGACTGCGCATTTCCTGCTGCTGTTTTTTGCTCTGCTCGTCGGCGTCAGCGACTGCGCTGATCCTGCTGCTGTTTTCTGCTCTGCTCGTCGGCGTCTGCGACTGCACATCTCCTGCTGTTGTTTTTTGCTCTGCTCGTCGGCGTCTGCGACTGCGCTGGTCCTGCTGCTGTTTTCTGCTCTGCTCGTCGGCCACTGCGCTGGTCCTGCTGCTGTTTTCTGCACTGCTCATCGGCGTTGGTGACTGCATTGATCCTGCTGCTGTTTTCTGCTCTGCTCATTGGCGTCTGGGACTGCGCATCTCCTTCTGCTTTTTTCTGCTCTGCTCGTCGGCGTCAGCGACTGCGCTGACCCTGCTGCTGTTTTTTGCTCTGATCGTCTGTGACTGCGCATTTCCTGCTGCTGTTTTCTGCTCTGCTTGTCTGCGTCAGCGAATGCGCTGATCCTGCTGCTGTTTCCTGCTCTGCTTGTCGCCGTCGGCGACTGCGCTGGTCCTGCTGTTGTTTTCTTCTCTGATCGTCGGCGTCGGCGACTGCGCTGGTCCTGCTGCTGTTTTCTTCACTGCTCGTCGGCGTCTGCGACTGCGTTGGTCCTGCTAGTGTTTTCTGCTCTGCTCAACTGCGACTGCGCTGGTCTTGCTGGTGTTTTCTGCACTGCTCATCGGCGTCGGCGACTGCGCTGGTCCTGCTGTTGTTTTCGCCTCTGCTCGTCGGCGTCTGCGACTGCGCTGGTCCTGCTGCTGTTTTCTGCTCTGCTCGTCGGTGACTGCGCTGGTCCTGCTGCTGTTTTCTGCTCTGCTCGTCGGTGACTGCGCTGGTCCTGCTGCTGTTTTCTGCACTGCTCATCGGCGTCGGTGACTGCGCTGGTCCTGCTGCTGTTTTCTGCACTGCTCATCGGCGTCTGCGACTGCGCTGGTCCTGCTGCTTTTTTTTGCTCTGCTCGTCGGCGACTGCGCTGGTCCTGCTGCTGTTTTCTGCTCTGCTCGTCGGCGTCAGCAACTGCGCTGACCCTGCTGCTATTTTCTGCTCTGATCGTCTGCGACTGAGCATCTCCTGCTGCTGTTTTTTGCTCTGCTCGTCGGCGTCAGCGACTGCGCTGATCCTGCTGCTGTTTTCTGCTCTGCTCGTCGGCGTCTGCGACTGCGCATCTCCTGCTGTTTTTTTCACCTCTGCTCGTCTGCGTCTGCTCTGCTCATCAGCGTCTGCAACTGCGCTGGTCCTGCTGTTGTTTTCGCCTCTGCTCGTCTGCGTCTGCTCTGCTCGTCGGCGTCTGCGCTGGTCCTGCTGCTGTTTTCTGCTCTGCTCGTCGGCGAATGCGCTGGTCCTGCTGCTGTTTTCTGCACTGCTCATCGGCGTCAGCGACTGTGCTGATCCTGCTGCTGTTTTCTGCTCTGCTCGTAGGCGTCGGCGACTGCGCTGGTCCTGCTGCTGTTTTCGCCTCTGCTCGTCGGCGTCTGCGACTGCGCTGATCCTGCTGGTGTTTTCTGCTCTGCTCGTAGGCGTCGGCGACTGCGCTGGTCCTGCTGCAGTTTTCTGCACTGCTCATCGGCGCCTGCAACTGCGTATCTCCTGCTGCTGTTTTTTGCTCTGCTCGTCGGCGTCAGCGACTGCGCTGATCCTGCTGCTCTTTTCTGCTCTGCTCGTCGGCGTCTGCGACTGCGCTGGTCCTGCTGCTGTTTTCTGCACTGCTCATCAGCGTCTGCGACTGCGCATCTCCTGCTGCTGTTTTCAGCTCTGCTCGTAGGCGTCGGCGACTGCGCTGGTCCTGCTGCTGTTTTCTGCACTGCTCATCGGCGTCTGCGACTGCGCTGGTCCTGCTGCTGTTTTCTGCTCTGCTCGTCGGCGACTGCGCTGGTCCTGCTGCTGTTTTCTGCTCTGCTCGTCGGCGTCTGCGACTGCGCATCTCCTGCTGCTGTTTTTTGTTCTGCTCCTCGGCGACTGTGCTGGTCCTGCTGCTGTTTTCTGCTCTGCTCATCAGCGTCGGCTACTGCGCTGATCCTGCTGCTGTTTTCTGCTCTGCTTGTCTGCGTCAGCGAATGCGCAGATCCTGCTGCTGTTTCCTGCTCTGCTCATCGCCGTCGGCGACTGCGCTGGTCCTGCTGCTGTTTTCTTCTCTGCTCGTCGGCGTCTGCTCTGCACGTCGGCGTCTGCGACGGCGCTGGACCTGCTGCTGTTTTCTGCTCTGCTCATCGGCGACTGCGCTGGTCCTGCTGGTGTTTTCTGCACTGCTCATTGGCGTCGGCGACCGCTCTGGTCCTGCTGTTGTTTTTGCCTCTGCTCGTCGGCATCTGCGACTGCGCTGGTCCTGCTGCTGTTTTCTGCTCTGCTCGTAGGCGTCAGCGACTGCGCTGGTCCTGCTGCTGTTTTCTGCACTGCTCATCGGCGTCGGCGACTGCGCTGATCCTGCTGCTGTTTTCTGCTCTGCTCGTCGGCGACTGCGTTGATCCTGCTGCTGTTTTCTGCTCTGCTCGTTGGCGTCTGTGACTGCGCATCTCCTGCCGATTTTTTCTGCTCTGCACGTCGGCGTCAGCGACTGCGCTGATCCTGCTGCTGTTTTCTGCTCTGCTCTTCGGCGTATGCGACTGCTCATCTCCTGCTGCTGTTTTTTGCTCTGCTCGTCGGCGTCGGCGACTGCGCTGATCCTGCTGCTGTTTTCTGCTCTGCTTGTCTGCGTCAGCGAATGAGCTGATCCTGCTGCTGTTTTCTGCACTGCTCATCGGCGTCAGCGACTGCGTTGATCCTGCTGCTGTTTTCTGCTCTGCTCGTCGGCGTCAGCGACTGGGCTGGTCCTGCAGTTGTTTTCTGCTCTGATCGCCGACGTCGGCGACTGCGCTGGTCCTGCTGCTGTTTTCGCCTCTGCTCGTCGGCGTCTGCGACTGCGCTGGTTCTGCTGTTGTTTTCGCCTCTGCTCGTCTGCGTCTGCTCTGCTCGTCGGCGTCTGCGTCTGCGCTGGTCCTGCTGCTGTTTTCTGCTCTGCTCGTCGGCCACTGCGCTGGTCCTGCTGCTGTTTTCTGCACTGCTCATCGGCATTGGTGACTGCATTGATCCTGCTGCTGTTTTCTGCTCTGCTCATTGGCGTCTGGGACTGCGCATCTCCTTCTGCTTTTTTCTGCTCTGCTCGTCGGCGTCAGCGACTGCGCTGACCCTGCTGCTGTTTTTTGCTCTGATCGTCTGCGACTGCGCATTTCCTGCTGCTGTTTTTTGCTCTGCTCGTTGGCGTCTGCGACTGCGCTGATCCTGCTGCTGTTTTCTGCTCAGCTCGTCGGCGTCTGCGACTGCACATCTCCTGCTGTTGTTTTTTGCTCTGCTCGTCGGCGTCTGCGACTGCGCTGGTCCTGCTGCTGTTTTCTGCTCTGCTCGTCGGCCACTGCGCTGGTCCTGCTGCTGTTTTCTGCACTGCTCATCCGCGTTGGTGACTGCATTGATCCTGCTGCTGTTTTCTGGTCTGCTCATTGGCGTCAGCGACTGCGCTGACCCTGCTGCTGTTTTTTGCTCTGATTGTCTGCGACTGCGCATTTCCTGCTGCTGTTTTCTGCTCTGCTTGTCTGCGTCAGCGAATGCGCTGATCCTGCTGCTGTTTCCTGCTCTGCTCGTCGCCGTCGGCGACTGCGCTGGTCCTGCTGTTGTTTTCTGCTCTGATCGTCGGCGTCGGCGACTGCGCTGGTCCTGCTGCTGTTTTCTTCTCTGCTCGTCGGCGTCTGCGACTGCGCTGGTCCTGCTAGTGTTTTCTGCTCTGCTCAACGGCGACTGCGCTGGTCTTGCTGGTGTTTTCTGCACTGCTCATCGGCGTCTGCGACTGCGCTGGTCCTGCTGTTGTTTTCGCCTCTGCTCTTCGGCGTCTGCGACTGCGCTGGTCCTGCTGCTGTTTTCTGCTCTGCTCGTCGGTGACTGCGCTGGTCCTGCTGCTGTTTTCTGCACTGCTCATCGGCGTCGGCGACTGCGTTGATCCTGCTGCTGTTTTCTTAACTGCTCATCAGCGTCTGCGACTGCGCATCTCCTGCTGCTGTTTTCTGCTCTGCTCGTCGGCGTCGGCGACAGTGCTGATCAAGCTGCTGTTTTCTGCTCTGCTCGTCGGCGTCTGCGACTGCGCATCTCCTGCTGCTGTTTTTTGTTCTGCTCGTCGGCGACTGTGCTGGTCCTGCTGCTGTTTTCTGCTCTGCTCATCAGCGTCGGCTACTGCGCTGATCCTGCTGCTGTTTTCTGCTCTGCTTGTCTGCGTCAGCGAATGCGCAGATCCTGCTGCTGTTTCCTGCTCTGCTCGTCGCCGTCGGCGACTGCGCTGGTCCTGCTGCTGTTTTCTTCTCTGCTCGTCGGTGTCTGCTCTGCTCGTCGGCGTCTGCGACGGCGCTGGACCTGCTGCTGTTTTCTGCTCTGCTCATCGGCGACTGCGCTGGTCCTGCTGTTGTTTTCGCCTCTGCTCGTCGGCGTCTGCGACTGCGCTGGTCCTGCTGCTGTTTTCTGCTCTGCTCGTCGGTGACTGCGCTGGTCCTGCTGCTCTTTTCTGCACTGCTCATCGGCGTCGGCGACTGCGTTGATCCTGCTGCTGTTTTCTGCACTGCTCATCAGCGTCTGCGACTGCGCATCTCCTGCTGCTGTTTTCTGCTCTGCTCGTAGGCGTCGGCGACTGCGCTGGTCCTGCTGCAGTTTTCTGCACTGCTCATCGGCGCCTGCAAAGCGTATCTCCTGCTGCTGTTTTTTGCTCTGCTCGTCGGCGTCAGCGACTGCGCTGATCCTGCTGCTCTTTTCTGCTCTGCTCATCGGCGTCTGCGACTGCGCTGGTCCTGCTGCTGTTTTCTGCACTGCTCATCGGCGTCGGTGACTGCGTTGATCCTTCTGCTGTTTTCTGCACTGCTCATCAGCGTCTGCGACTGCGCATCTCCTGCTGCTGTTTTCAGCTCTGCTTGTAGGCGTCGGCGACTGCGCTGGTCCTGCTGCTGTTTTCTGCACTGCTCATCGGCGTCTGCGACTGCGCTGGTCCTGCTGCTGTTTTCTGCTCTGCTCGTCGGCGACTGCGCTGGTCCTGCTGCTGTTTTCTGCTCTGCTCGTCGGCGTCAGCGACAGTGCTGATCAAGCTGCTGTTTTCTGCTCTGCTCGTCGGCGTCTGCGACTGCGCATCTCCTGCTGCTGTTTTTTGTTCTGCTCGTCGGCGACTGTGCTGGTCCTGCTGCTGTTTTCTGCTCTGCTCATCAGCGTCGGCTACTGCGCTGATCCTGCTGCTGTTTTCTGCTCTGCTTGTCTGCGTCAGCGAATGCGCAGATCCTGCTGCTGTTTCCTGCTCTGCTCGTCGCCGTCGGCGACTGCGCTGGTCCTGCTGCTGTTTTCTTCTCTGCTCGTCGGCGTCTGCTCTGCACGTCGGCGTCTGCGACGGCGCTGGACCTGCTGCTGTTTTCTGCTCTGCTCATCGGCGACTGCGCTGGTCCTGCTGGTGTTTTCTGCACTGCTCATTGGCGTCGGCGACTGCTCTGGTCCTGCTGTTGTGTTTGCCTCTGCGCGTCGGCATCTGCGACTGCGCTGGTCCTGCTGCTGTTTTCTGCTCTGCTCGTAGGCGTCAGCGACTGCGCTGGTCCTGCTGCTGTTTTCTGCACTGCTCATCGGCGTCGGCGACTGCGCTGATCCTGCTGCTGTTTTCTGCTCTGCTCGTCGGCGACTGCGTTGATCCTGCTGCTGTTTTCTGCTCTGCTCGTTGGCGTCTGTGACTGCGCATCTCCTGCCGATTTTTTCTGCTCTGCACGTCGGCGTCAGCGACTGCGCTGATCCTGCTGCTGTTTTCTGCTCTGCTCTTCAGCGTATGCGACTGCGCATCTCCTGCTGCTGTTTTTTGCTCTGCTCGTCGGCGTCGGCGACTGCGCTGATCCTGCTGCTGTTTTCTGCTCTGCTTGTCTGCGTCAGCGAATGCGCTGATCCTGCTGCTGTTTTCTGCACTGCTCATCGGCATCAGCGACTGCGTTGATCCTGCTGCTGTTTTCTGCTCTGCTCGTCGGCGTCAGCGACTGGGCTGGTCCTGCAGTTGTTTTCTGCTCTGATCGCCGACGTCGGCGACTGCGCTGGTCCTGCTGCTGTTTTCTTCTCTGCTCGTCGGCGTCTGCTCTGCTCGTCGGCGTCTGCGCTGGTCCTGCTGCTGTTTTCTGCTCTTCTCGTCGGCGACTGCTCTGGTCCTGCAGTTGTTTTCGCCTCTGCTCGTCAGCGTCTGCTCTGCTCATCGGCGTCTGCGACTACGCTGGTCATGCTGCTGTTTTCTGCTCTGCTCATTGGCGTCTGCGACTGCTTATCTCCTGCTGCTTTTTTCTTCTCTGCTCGTCGGCGTCAGCGACTGCACTGACCCTGCTGCTGTTTTCTGCTCTGATCGTCTGCGACTGCGCATCTCCTGCTGCTGTTTTTTGCTCTGCTCGTCGGCGTCAGCGACTGCGCTGATCCTGCTGCTCTTTTCTGCTCTGCTCGTCGGCGTCAGCGACTGGGCTGGTCCTGCTGTTGTTTTCTGCTCTGCTCGTCGGCGTCTGCGCTGGTCCTGCTGCTGTTTTCTGCTCTGATCGTCTGCGACTGCGCTGGTCCTGCTGCTGTTTTCTGCTCTGCTCGTCGGCGACTGCGCTGATGCTGCTGCTGTTTTCTGATCTGCTCGAAGGCGTCGACGACTGCGCTGGTCCTGCTGCTGTTTTCTGCACTGCTCATCGGCGTTGGCGACTGCGCTGATCCTGCTGCTCTTTTCTGCTCTGCTCGTCGGCGTCTTCGACTGTGCATCTCCTGCTGCTGTTTTTTGCTCTGCTCGTCAGCGTCGGCGACTGCGCTGATCCTGCTGCTGTTTTCTGCTCTGCTCATTGGCGTCAGCGACTGGGCTGATCCTGCTGCTGTTTTCTGCTCTGCTTGTCTGCGTCAGCGAATGCACTGATCCTGCTGCTGTTTTCTGCACTGCTCATCGGCGTCGGCAACTGCGTTGATCCTGCTGCTGTTTTCTGCTCTGCTCGTCGGCGTCAGCGACTGGGGTGGTCCTGCTGTTTTTTTCTGCTCTGATCGCCGACGTCGGCGACTGCGCTGGTCCTGCTGCTGTTTTCTTCTCTGCTTGTCGGTGTCTGCTCTGCTCGTCGGCGTCTGCGCTGGTCCTGCTGCTGTTTTCGCCTCTGCTCGTCAGTGTCTGCTCTGCTCATCGGCGTCTGCGACTGCACTGGTCATGCTGCTGTTTTCTGCTCTGCTCATCGGCGACTGCGCTGGTCCTGCTGTTGTTTTCGCCTCTGCTCGTCGGCGTCTGCGACTGCGCTGGTCCTGCTGCTGTTTTCTGCTCTGCTCGTCGGTGACTGCGCTGGTCCTGCTGCTCTTTTCTGCACTGCTCATCGGCGTCGGCGACTGCGTTGATCCTGCTGCTGTTTTCTGCACTGCTCATCAGCGTCTGCGACTGCGCATCTCCTGCTGCTGTTTTCTGCTCTGCTCGTAGGCGTCGGCGACTGCGCTGGTCCTGCTGCAGTTTTCTGCACTGCTCATCGGCGCCTGCAACTGCGTATCTCCTGCTGCTGTTTTTTGCTCTGCTCGTCGGCGTCAGCGACTGCGCTGATCCTGCTGCTCTTTTCTGCTCTGCTCGTCGGCGTCTGCGACTGCGCTGGTCCTGCTGCTGTTTTCTGCACTGCTCATCGGCGTCGGTGACTGCGTTGATCCTTCTGCTGTTTTCTGCACTGCTCATCAGCGTCTGCGACTGCGCATCTCCTGCTGCTGTTTTCAGCTCTGCTCGTAGGCGTCGGCGACTGCGCTGGTCCTGCTGCTGTTTTCTGCACTGCTCATCGGCGTCTGCGACTGCGCTGGTCCTGCTGCTGTTTTCTGCTCTGCTCGTCGGCGACTGCGCTGGTCCTGCTGCTGTTTTCTGCTCTGCTCGTCGGCGTCAGCGACAGCGCTGATCAAGCTGCTGTTTTCTGCTCTGCTCGTCGGCGTCTGCGACTGCGCATCTCCTGCTGCTGTTTTTTGTTCTGCTCGTCGGCGACTGTGCTGGTCCTGCTGCTGTTTTCTGCTCTGCTCATCAGCGTCGGCTACTGCGCTGATCCTGCTGCTGTTTTCTGCTCTGCTTGTCTGCGTCAGCGAATGCGCTGATCCTGCTGCTGTTTCCTGCTCTGCTTGTCGCCGTCGGCGACTGCGCTGGTCCTGCTGCTGTTTTCTTCTCTGCTCGTCGGCGTCTGCTCTGCACGTCGGCGTCTGCGACGGCGCTGGACCTGCTGCTGTTTTCTGCTCTGCTCATCGGCGACTGCGCTGGTCCTGCTGGTGTTTTCTGCACTGCTCATTGGCGTCGGCGACTGCTCTGGTCCTGCTGTTGTGTTTGCCTCTGCTCGTCGGCATCTGCGACTGCGCTGGTCCTGCTGCTGTTTTCTGCTCTGCTCGTAGGCGTCAGCGACTGCGCTGGTCCTGCTGCTGTTTTCTGCACGGCTCATCGGCGTCGGCGACTGCGCTGATCCTGCTGCTGTTTTCTGCTCTGCTCGTCGGCGACTGCGTTGATCCTGCTGCTGTTTTCTGCTCTGCTCGTTGGCGTCTGTGACTGCGCATCTCCTGCCGATTTTTTCTGCTCTGCACGTCGGCGTCAGCGACTGCGCTGATCCTGCTGCTGTTTTCTGCTCTGCTCTTCGGCGTATGCGACTGCGCATCTCCTGCTGCTGTTTTTTGCTCTGCTCGTCGGCGTCGGCGACTGCGCTGATCCTGCTGCTGTTTTCTGCTCTGCTTGTCTGCGTCAGCGAATGCGCTGATCCTGCTGCTGTTTTCTGCACTGCTCATCGGCATCAGCGACTGCGTTGATCCTGCTGCTGTTTTCTGCTCTGCTCGTCGGCGTCAGCGACTGGGCTGGTCCTGCAGTTGTTTTCTGCTCTGATCGCCGACGTCGGCGACTGCGCTGGTCCTGCTGCTGTTTTCTTCTCTGCTCGTCGGCGTCTGCTCTGCTCGTCGGCGTCTGCGCTGGTCCTGCTGCTGTTTTCTGCTCTTCTCGTCGGCGACTGCTCTGGTCCTGCAGTTGTTTTCGCCTCTGCTCGTCGGTGTCTGCTCTGCTCGTCGGCGTCTGCGCTGGTCCTGCTGCTGTTTTCGCCTCTGCTCGTCAGTGTCTGCTCTGCTCATCGGCGTCTGCGACTGCACTGGTCATGCTGCTGTTTTCTGCTCTGCTCATTGGCGTCTGCGACTGCTTATCTCCTGCTGCTTTTTTCTGCTCTGCTCGTTGGCGTCAGCGACTGCGCTGACCCTGCTGCTGTTTTCTGCTCTGATCGTCTGCGACTGCGCATCTGCTGCTGCTGTTTTTTGCTCTGCTCGTCGGCGTCAGCGACTGCGCTGATCCTGCTGCTCTTTTCTGCTCTGCTCGTCGGCGTCTGCGACTGCGCTGGTCCTGCTGCTGTTTTCGGCTCTGCTCGTCGGCGACTGCGCTGATCCTGCTGCTGTTTTCTGCTCTGCTCGAAGGCTTCGGCGACTGCGCTGGTCCTGCTGCTGTTTTCTGCACTGATCATCGGCGTTGTCGACTGCGCTGATCCTGCTGCTCTTTTCTGCTCTGCTCGTCGGCGTCTGCGACTGCGCATCTCCTGCTGCTGTTTTTTACTCTGCTCGTCGGCGTCTGCGACTGCGCTGATCCTGCTGCTGTTTTCTGCTCTGCTCATTGGCGTCAGCAACTGGGCTGATCCTGCTGCTGTGTTCTGCTCTGCTCGTCGGCGTCAGCGACTGGGCTGGTCCTGCAGTTGTTTTCTGCTCTGATCGCCGACGTCGGCGACTGCGCTTGTCCTGCTGCTGTTTTCTTCTCTGCTCGTCGGTGTCTGCTCTGCTCGTCGGCATCTGCGCTGGTCCTGCTGCTGTTTTCTGCTCTTCTCGTCGGCGACTGCTCTGGTCCTGCAGTTGTTTTCGCCTCTGCTCGTCAGCGTCTGCTCTGCTCATCGGCGTCTGCGACTGCGCTGGTCATGCTGCTGTTTTCTGCTCTGCTCATTGGCGTCTGCGACTGCTTATCTCCTGCTGCTTTTTTCTGCTCTGCTCGTCGGCGTCAGCGACTGCGCTGAACCTGCTGCTGTTTTCTGATCTGATCGTCTGTACCTGCGCATCTCCTGCTGCTGTTTTTTGCCCTGCTCGTCGGCGTCAGCGACTGCGCTGATCCTGCTGCTCTTTTCTGCTCTGCTCATCGGCGTCTGCGACTGCGCTGGTCCTGCTGCTGTTTTCTGCTCTGCTCGTCGGCGACTGCGCTGATCCTGCTGCTGTTTTCTGCTCTGCTCGAAGGTGTCGGCGACTGCGCTGGTCCTGCTGCTGTTTTCTGCACTGCTCATCGGCGTCGGCGACTGCGCTGATCCTGCTGCATTTTTCTGCTTGGCTCGTAGGCGTCGCCGACTGCGCTGGTCCTGCTGCTGTTTTCTGCTCTGCTCGTCGGCGACTGCGCTGGTCCTGCTGCTGTTTTCTGCACTGCTCATCGGCGTCGGCGACTGCGTTGATCCTGCTGCTGTTTTCTGCTCTGCTCGTTGGCGTCTGCGACTGCGCATCTCCTGCTGCTTTTTTCTGCTCTGCTCGTCGGCGTCAGCAACTGCTCTGATCCTGCTCCTGTTTTCTGCTCTGCTCGTCGGTGTCAGCGACTGCGTTGATCCTGCTGCTGTTTTCTGCTCTGCTCGTCGGCGTCTGCGACTGCGCATCTCCTGCTGCTGTTTTTTGCTCTGCTCGTCGGCGACTGCGCTGGTCCTGCTGCTGTTTTCTGCTCTGCTCATCGGCGTCGGCTACTGCGCTGATCCTGCTGTTGTTTCCTGCTCTGCTCGTCGCCGTCGGCGACTGCGCTGGTCCTGCTGCTGTTTTCTGCTCTGCTCGTCGACGACTGCGCTGGTCCTGCTGCTGTTTTCTGCACTGCTCATCGGCGTCTGCGACTGCGCATCTCCTGCTGCTTTTTTCTGCTCTGCTCGTCGGCTTCAGCAACTGTGCTGATTCTGCTGCTGTTTTCTGCTCTGCTCGTCGGTGTCAGCGACTACGCTGATCCTACTGCTGTTTTCTGCACTGCTCATTGGCGTCGGCGACTGCGTTGATCCTGCTGCTGTTTTCTGCTCTGCTTGTCGGCGTCTGCGCATCTCCTGCTGCTGTTTTTTGCTCTGCTCGTTGGCGACTGCGCTGGTCCTGCTGCTGTTTTCTGCTCTGCTCGTCGGCGTCTGCTCTGCTCGTTGGCGTCTGCGACTGCGCTGATCCTGCTGCTGTTTTCTGCTCTGCTCGTCGGCGTCTGTGACTGCGCATCTCCTGCTGCTGTTTTTTGCTCTGCTCGTCGGCGACTGCGCTTGTCCTGCTGCTGTTTTCTGCTATGATCATCGGCATCGGCTACTGCGCTGATCCTGCTGCTGTTTTCTGCTCTGCTCGTTGGCGTCTGCGACTGCGCATCTCCTGCTGCTTTTTTCTGCTCTGCTCGTCGGCGTCAGTGACTGCGCTGATCCTGCAGCTGTTTTCCGCTCTGCTCGTCGCCGTCTGCGACTGTGCTGGTCCTGTTGCTGTTTTCTGCTCTGCTCGACGGCGACTGCGCTGATCCTGCTGCTGTTTTCTGCTCTGCTCGTAGGCGTCGCCGACTGCGCTGGTCCTGCTGTTGTTTTCGCCTCTGCTCGTCTGCGTCTGCTCTGCTCGTCGGCGTCTGCGACTGCGCTGATCCTGCTGTTGTGTTCGCCTCTGCTCGTCGGCGACTGCGCTGATCCTGCTGCTGTTTTCTGCTCTGCTCGAAGGCTTCGGCAACTGCGCTGGTCCTGCTGCTGTTTTCTGCACTGATCATCGGCGTTGTCGACTGCGCTGATCCTGCTGCTCTTTTCTGCTCTGCTTGTCGGCGTCTGCGACTGCGCATCTCCTGCTGCTGTTTTTTGCTCTGCTCGTCGGCGTCTGCGACTGCGCTGATCCTGCTGCTGTTTTCTGCTCTGCTCATTGGCGTCAGCAACTGGGCTGATCCTGCTGCTGTGTTCTGCTCTGCTCGTCGGCGTCAGCGACTGGGCTGGTCCTGCAGTTGTTTTCTGCTCTGATCGCCGACGTCGGCGACTGCGCTGGTCCTGCTGCTGTTTTCTTCTCTGCTCGTCGGTGTCTGCTCTGCTCGTCGGCGTCTGCGCTGGTCCTGCTGCTGTTTTCTGCTCTTCTCGTCGGCGACTGCTCTGGTCCTGCAGTTGTTTTCGCCTCTGCTCGTCAGCGTCTGCTCTGCTCATCGGCGTCTGCGACTGCGCTGGTCATGCTGCTGTTTTCTGCTCTGCTCATTGGCGTCTGCGACTGCTTATCTCCTGCTGCTTTTTTCTGCTCTGCTCGTCGGCGTCAGCGACTGCGCTGAACCTGCTGCTGTTTTCTGATCTGATCGTCTGTACCTGCGCATCTCCTGCTGCTGTTTTTTTCCCTGCTCGTCGGCGTCAGCGACTGCGCTGATCCTGCTGCTCTTTTCTGCTCTGCTCATCGGCGTCTGCGACTGCGCTGGTCCTGCTGCTGTTTTCTGCTCTGCTCGTCGGCGACTGCGCTGATCCTGCTGCTGTTTTCTGCTCTGCTCGAAGGTGTCGGCGACTGCGCTGGTCCTGCTGCTGTTTTCTGCACTGCTCATCGGCGTCGGCGACTGCGCTGATCCTGCTGCATTTTTCTGCTTGGCTCGTAGGCGTCGCCGACTGCGCTGGTCCTGCTGCTGTTTTCTGCTCTGCTCGTCGGCGACTGCGCTGGTCCTGCTGCTGTTTTCTGCACTGCTCATCGGCGTCAGCGACTGCGTTGATCCTGTTGCTGTTTTCTGCTCTGCTCGTTGGCGTCTGCGACTGCGCATCTCCTGCTGCTTTTTTCTGCTCTGCTCGTCGGCGTCAGCAACTGCTCTGATCCTGCTCCTGTTTTCTGCTCTGCTCGTCGGTTTCAGCGACTGCGTTGATCCTGCTGCTGTTTTCTGCTCTGCTCGTCGGCGTCTGCGACTGCGCATCTCCTGCTGCTGTTTTTTGCTCTGCTCGTCGGCGACTGCGCTGGTCCTGCTGCTGTTTTCTGCTCTGCTCATCGGCGTCGGCTACTGCGCTGATCCTGCTGTTGTTTCCTGCTCTGCTCGTCGCCGTCGGCGACTGCGCTGGTCCTGCTGCTGTTTTCTGCTCTGCTCGTCGACGACTGCGCTGGTCCTGCTGCTGTTTTCTGCACTGCTCATCGGCATCTGCGACTGCGCATCTCCTGCTGCTTTTTTCTGCTCTGCTCGTTGGCTTCAGCAACTGTGCTGATTCTGCTGCTGTTTTCTGCTCTGCTCGTCGGTGTCAGCGACTACGCTGATCCTACTGCTGTTTTCTGCACTGCTCATTGGCGTCGGCGACTGCGTTGATCCTGCTGCTGTTTTCTGCTCTGCTCGTCGGCGTCTGCGCATCTCCTGCTGCTGTTTTTTGCTCTGCTCGTCGGCGACTGCGCTGGTCCTGCTGCTGTTCTCTGCTCTGCTCATCAGCGTTGGCTACTGCGCTGATCCTGCTGTTGTTTCCTGCTCTGCTCGTCGCCGTCGGCGACTGCGCTGGTCCTGCTGTTGTTTTCTGCTCTGATCGTCGGCGCCGGCGACTGCGCTGGTCCTGCTGCTGTTTTCTTCTCTGCTCGTCGGCGTCTGCTCTGCTCGTTGGCGTCTGCGACTGCGCTGATCCTGCTGCTGTTTTCTGCTCTGCTCGTCGGCGTCTGTGACTGCGCATCTCCTGCTGCTGTTTTTTGCTCTGCTCGTCGGCGACTGCACTTGTCCTGCTGCTGTTTTCTGCTATGATCATCGGCATCGGCTACTGCGCTGATCCTGCTGCTGTTTTCTGCTCTGCTCGTTGGCGTCTGCGACTGCGCATCTCCTGCTGCTTTTTTCTGCTCTGCTCGTCGGCGTCAGTGACTGCGCTGATCCTGCAGCTGTTTTCCGCTCTGCTCGTCGCTTTCTGCGACTGTGCTGGTCCTGTTGCTGTTTTCTGCTCTGCTCGACGGCGACTGCGCTGAACCTGCTGCTGTTTTCTGCTCTGCTCGTAGGCGTCGCCGACTGCGCTGGTCCTGCTGTTGTTTTCGCCTCTGCTCGTCTGCGTCTGCTCTGCTCGTCGGCATCTGCGACTGCGCTGGTCCTGCTGTTGTGTTCGCCTCTGCTCGTCTGCGTCTGCTCTGCTCGTCGGCGTCTGCGACTGCGCTGGTCCTGCTGCTGTTTTCTGCTCTGCTCGTCGGTGACTGCGCTAGTCCTGCTGCTGTTTTCTGCACTGCTCATCGGCGTCGGCGACTGTGCTGATCCTGCTGCTGTTTTCTGCTCTGCTCGTAGGCGTCGGCGACTGCGTTGGTCCTACTGTTGTTTTCTGCACTGCTCATCGGCGTCTGCGACTGCGCTGGTCCTGCTGCTGTTTTCTGCTCTGCTCGTCGGCAACTGCGCTGGTTCTGCTGCTGTTTTCTGCACTGCTCATCGGCGTCAGCGACTGTGTTGATCCTGCTGCTGTTTTCTGCTCTGCTCATTGGCGTCTGCGACTGCGCATCTCCTGCTGCTTTTTTCTGCTCTACTCGTCGGCGTCAGCGACTGCGCTGACCTTGCTGCTGTTTTCTACTCTGATCGTCTGCGACTGCGCATCTCCTGCTGCTGTTTTTTGCTCTGCTCGTCGGCGACTGCGCTGGTCCTGCTGCTGTTTTCTGCTCTGCTCATCGGCGTCGGCTACTGCGCTGATCCTGCTGATGTTTTCTGCTCTGCTTGTCTGCGTCAGCGAATGCGCTGATCCTGCTGCTGTTTCCTGCTCTGCTCGTCGCCGTCGGCGACTGCACTGGTCCTGCTGTTGTTTTATGCTCTGATCGTCGGCGACTGCGCTGGTCATGCTGCTGTTTTCTGCTCTGCTCGTTGGCGACTGCGCTGGTCCTGCTGCTGTTTTCTGCACTGCTCATCGGCGTCGGCAACTGTGCTGATCCTGCTGCTGTTTTCTGCTCTGCTCGTCGGCGACTGCGTCTGCGCTGGTCCTGCTGCTGTTTTCTGCTCTGCTCGTCGGCGACTGCGTCTGCGCTGACCCTGCTGCTGTTTTCTACTCTGATCGTCTGCGACTGCGCATCTCCTGCTGCTGTTTTTTGCTCTGCTCATCGGCGTCGGCTACTGTGCTGGTCCTGCTGCTGTTTTCTGCACTGCTCATCGGCGTCGGCTACTGAGCTGATCCTGCTGCTGTTTTCTGCTCTGCTTGTCTGCGTCAGCGAATGCGCTGATCCTGCTGCTGTTTCCTGCTCTGCTCGTCGCCGTCTTGCGACTGCACTGGTCCTGCTGTTGTTTTCTGCTCTGATCGTCGGCGACTGCGCTGGTCATGCTGCTGTTTTCTTCTCTGCTTGTCAGCGTCTGCTCTGCTCGTCGGAGTCTGCGACTGCGCTGGTCCTGCTGCTGTTTTCTGCTCTGCTCATCGGCGACTGCGCTGGTCCTGCTGGTGTTTTCTGCACTGCTCATCGGCGTCGGCGACTGCACTGGCCCTGCTGTTGTTTTCGCCTCTGCTCATCGGCGTCTGCGACTGCGCTGGTCCTGCTGCTGTTTTCTGCTCTGCTCGTCGGCGACTGCACTGGTCCTGCTGCTTTTTTCTGCACTGCTCATCGTCGTCGGCGACTGTGCTGATCCTGCTGCTGTTTTCTGCTCTGCTCGTAGGCGTCGGCGACTGCGCTGGTCCTGCTGCTGTTTTCTGCACTGCTCATCGGCGTCGGCGACTGTGCTGATCCTGCTGCTGTTTTCTGCTCTGCTCGTCGGCGACTGCGCTGGACCTGCTGCTGTTTTCTGCACTGCTCATCGGCGTCTTCGACTGCGTTGATCCTGCTGCTGTTTTCTGCTCTGCCTGTTGGCGTCTGCGACTGCACATCTCCTGCCGCTTTTTTCTGCTCTGCTCGTCGGCGTCAGCGACTGCGCTGATCCTGCTGCTGTTTTCTGCTCTGCTCGTCAGCGTCTGCGAATGCGCTGATCCTGCTGCTGTTTCCTGCTCTGCTCGTCGGCAACTGCGCTGGTCATGCTGCTTTTTTTTTCTCTGCTTGTCGGCGTCTGCTCTGCTCGTCGGCGTCTGCGACTATGCTGGTCCTGCTGCTGTTTTCTGCTCTGCTCTTCGGCGACTGCGCTGGTCCTGCTGGTTTTTTCGCCTCTGCTCGTCTGCGTCTGCTCTGCTCGTCGGCGTCTGTGACTGCGCTGGTCCTGCTGCTGTTTTCTGCTCTGCTCGTCGGCGAATGCGCTGGTCCTGCTGCTGTTTTCTGCACTGCTCATCGGCGTCAGCGACTGTGCTGATCCTGCTGCTGTTTTCTGCTCTGCTCGTAGGCGTCGGCGACTGCGCTGGTCCTGCTGCTGTTTTCTGCACTGCTCATCGGCGTCTGCGACTACGCTAGTCCTGCTGCTGTTTTCTGCTCTGCTCGTCGGCGACTGCACTGGTCCTGCTGCTGTTTTCTGCACTGCTCATCGGCGTCGGCGACTGTGTTGATTCTGCTGCTGTTTGATGCTCTGCTCATCGGCGTCTGCGACTGCGCATCTCCTGCTGCTTTTTTTCTGCTCTGCTCGTCGGCGTCAGCGACTGCGCTGACCCTGCTGCTGTTTTCTAATCTGATCGTCTGCGACTGCGCATCTCCTGCTGCTGTTTTCTGCTCTGCTCGTCGGCGACTGCGCTGGTCCTGCTGCTGTTTTCTGCTCTGCTCATCGGCGTCGGCTACAGCGCTAATCCTGCTGCTGTTTTCTGCTCTGCTTGTCTGCGTCAGCAAATGCGCTGAGCCTGCTGCTGTTTCCTGCTCTGCTCGTCGCCGTCGGCGACTGCGCTGGTCCTACTGTTGTTATCTGCTCTGCTCGTCGGCGACTGCCCTGGTCATGCTGCTGTTTTCTTCTCTGCTTGTCGGCGTCTGCTCTGCTCGTCGGAGTCTGCGACTGTGCTGGTCCTGCTGCTGCTTTATGCTCTGCTCATCGGCGACTGCGCTGGTCCTGCTGGTGTTTTCTGCACTGCTCATCGGCGTTGGCGACTGCGCTGGTCCTGCTGTTGTTTTCGCCTCTGCTCGTCGGCGTCTGCGACTGCGCTGGTCCTGCTACTGTTTTCTGCTCTGCTCGTCGGCGACTGCGAATGTGCTGATCCTGCTGCTGTTTCCTGCTCTGCTCGTCGCTGTCGGCGACTGTGCTGGTCCTGCTGCTGTTTTCTGCTCTGCTTGTCTGCGTCAGCGAATGCGCTGATCCTGCTGCTTTTTCCTGCTCTGCTCGTCGCCGTCGGCGACTGCGCTGGTCCTGCTGTTGTTTTCTGCTCTGATCGTCGGCGACTGCGCTGGTCATGCTGCTGTTTTCTTCTCTGCTTGTCGGCGTCTGCTCTTCTCGTCGGCGTCTGCGACTGCACTGGTCCTGCCGCTTTTTTCTGCTCTGCTCGTCGGCGTCAGCGCTGGTCCTGCTGCTGTTTTCTGCTCTGCTCATCGGCGTCGGCTACAGCGCTAATCCTGCTGCTGTTTTCTGCTCTGCTTGTCTGCGTCAGCAAATGCGCTGAGCCTGCTGCTGTTTCCTGCTCTGCTCGTCGCCGTCGGCGACTGCGCTGGTCCTACTGTTGTTATCTGCTCTGCTCGTCGGCGACTGCCCTGGTCATGCTGCTGTTTTCTTCTCTGCTTGTCGGCGTCTGCTCTGCTCGTCGGAGTCTGCGACTGTGCTGGTCCTGCTGCTGCTTTATGCTCTGCTCATCGGCGACTGCGCTGGTCCTGCTGGTGTTTTCTGCACTGCTCCTCGGCGTTGGCGACTGCGCTGGTCCTGCTGTTGTTTTCGCCTCTGCTCGTCGGCGTCTGCGACTGCGCTGGTCCTGCTACTGTTTTCTGCTCTGCTCGTCGGCGACTGCGAATGTGCTGATCCTGCTGCTGTTTCCTGCTCTGCTCGTCGCTGTCGGCGACTGTGCTGGTGCTGCTTTTTTCTGCTCTGCTTGTCTGCGTCAGCGAATGCGCTGATCCTGCTGCTTTTTCCTGCTCTGCTCGTCGCCGTCGGCGACTGCGCTGGTCCTGCTGTTGTTTTCTGCTCTGATCGTCGGCGACTGCGCTGGTCATGCTGCTGTTTTCTTCTCTGCTTGTCGGCGTCTGCTCTTCTCGTCGGCGTCTGCGACTGCGCTGGTCCTGCCGCTTTTTTCTGCTCTGCTCGGTGGCATCAGCGACTGCGCTGATCCTGCTGCTGTTTTCTGCTCTGCTCATCGGCGTCTGCGACTGCGCATCTCCTGCTGCTGTTTTTTGCTCTGCTCGTCGCGTCGGCGACTGCGCTGATCCTGCTGCTGTTTTCTGCTCTGCTCATCGGCGTCAGCGACTGGGCTGATCCTGCTGCTGTTTTCTGCTCTGCTCATTGGCGTCAGCGAATGCGCTGATCCTGCTGCTGTTTCCTGCTCTGCTCGTCGCCGTCGGCGACTTCGCTTGTCCTGTTGTTGTTTTCTGCTCTGATCGCCGGCGTCGGCAACTGCGCTGGTCCTGCTGCTGTTTTCTTCTCTGCTCGTCGGTGTCTGCTCTGCTCGTCGGCGTCTGCGCTGGTCCTGCTCCTGTTTGATGCTCTGCTCATCGGCGTCTGCGACTGCGCATCTCCTGCTGCTTTTTTTCTGCTCTGCTCGTCGGCGTCAGCGACTGCGCTGACCCTGCTGCTGTTTTCTACTCTGATCGTCTGCGACTGCGCATCTCCTGCTGCTGTTTTCTGCTCTGCTCGTCGGCGACTGCGCTGGTCCTGCTGCTGTTTTCTGCTCTGCACATCGGCGTCGGCTACAGCGCTAATCCTGCTGCTGTTTTCTGCTCTGCTTGTCTGCGTCAGCAAATGCGCTGATCCTGCTGCTGTTTCCTGCTCTGCTCGTCGCCGTCGGCGACTGCGCTGGTCCTACTGTTGTTATCTGCTCTGCTCGTCGGCGACTGCCCTGGTCATGCTGCTGTTTTCTTTGCTTGTCGGCGTCTGCTCTGCTCGTCGGAGTCTGCGACTGTGCTGGTCCTGCTGCTGCTTTATGCTCTGCTCATCGGCGACTGCGCTGGTCCTGCTGGTGTTTTCTGCACTGCTCATCGGCGTTGGCGACTGCGCTGGTCCTGCTGTTGTTTTCGCCTCTGCTCGTCTGCGTCTGCGACTGCGCTGGTCCTGCTACTGTTTTCTGCTCTGCTCGTCGGCGACTGCGAATGTGCTGATCCTGCTGCTGTTTCCTGCTCTGCTCGTCGCTGTCGGCGACTGTGCTGGTCCTGCTGCTGTTTTCTGCTCTGCTTGTCTGCGTCAGCGAATGCGCTGATCCTGCTGCTGTTTCCTGCTCTGCTCGTCGCCGTCGGCGACTGCGCTGGTCCTGCTGCTGTTTTCTTCTCTGCTTGTCGGCGTCTGCTCTTCTCGTCGGCGTCTGCGACTGCGCTGGTCCTGCTTCTGTTTTCTGCTCTGCTCATTGGCGTCTGCGACTGCGCATCTCCTGCTGCTTTTTTCTGCTCTGCTCGTCGGCGTCAGCGACTGCACTGACCCTGCTATTGTTTTCTGCTTTGATCGTCTGCGACTGTGCATCTCCTGCTGCTGTTTTTTGCTCTGCTCGTCGGCGTCAGCGACTGCGCTGATCCTGCTGCTGTTTTCTGCTCTGCTCGTCGGCGTCTGTGACTGCGCATCTCCTGCTGCTGTTATTCTCTCTGCTCGTCGGCGACTGCGCTGGTCCTGCTGCTGTTTTCTGCACTGCTCATTGGCGTCGGCGACTGCGCTTATCCTGCTGCTGTTTTCTGCTCTGCTCGTCGGCGACTGCGCTGGACCTACTGCTGTTTTCTGCACTGCTCATCGGCGTCGGCGACTGCGTTGATCCTGCTGCTGTTTTCTGCTCTGGTCGTTGGCGTCTGCGACTGCGCATCTCCTGCCGCTTTTTTCTGCTCTGCTCGTCGGCGTCATCGACTGCGCTGATCCTGCTGCTGTTTTCTGCTCTGCTCGTCGGCGTCTGTGACTGCGCATCTCCTGCTGCTGTTTTTTGCTCTGCTCGTCGGCGTCGGCAACTGCGCTGATCCTGCTGCTGTTTGTTGCTCTGCTCATCGGCGTCAGCGACTGGGCTGATCCTGCTGATGTTTTCTGCTCAGCTCGTCTGCGTCGGCTACTGCGCTGATCCTGCTGCTGTTTTCTGCTCTGCTTGTCTGCGTCAGCGAATGCGCTGATCCTGCTGCTGTTTCCTGCTCTGCTCGTCGCCGTCTTGCGACTGCACTGGTCCTGCTGTTGTTTTCTGCTCTGATCGTCGGCGACTGCGCTGGTCATGCTGCTGTTTTCTTCTCTGCTTGTCAGCGTCTGCTCTGCTCGTCGGAGTCTGCGACTGCGCTGGTCCTGCTGCTGTTTTCTGCTCTGCTCATCGGCGACTGCGCTGGTCCTGCTGGTGTTTTCTGCACTGCTCATCGGCGTCGGCGACTGCACTGGCCCTGCTGTTGTTTTCGCCTCTGCTCGTCGGCGTCTGCGACTGCGCTGGTCCTGCTGCTGTTTTCTGCTCATTGGCGTCGGCGACTGCGTTGATCCTGCTGCTGTTTTCTGCTCTGCCTGTTGGCGTCTGCGACTGCACATCTCCTGCCGCTTTTTTCTGCTCTGCTCATCGGCGTCAGCGACTGCGCTGATCCTGCTGCTGTTTTCTGCTCTGCTCGTCGGCGTCTGCGAATGCGCTGATCCTGCTGCTGTTTCCTGCTCTGCTCTTCGGCGACTGCGCTGGTCCTGCTGGTTTTTTCGCCTCTGCTCGTCTGCGTCTGCTCTGCTCGTCGGCGTCTGTGACTGCGCTGGTCCTGCTGCTGTTTTCTGCTCTGCTCGTCGGCGAATGCGCTGGTCCTGCTGCTGTTTTCTGCACTGCTCATCGGCGTCAGCGACTGTGCTGATCCTGCTGCTGTTTTCTGCTCTGCTCGTAGGCGTCGGCGACTGCGCTGGTCCTGCTGCTGTTTTCTGCACTGCTCATCGGCGTCTGTGACTGCGCTAGTCCTGCTGCTGTTTTCTGCTCTGCTCGTCGGCGACTGCGCTGGTCCTGCTGCTGTTTTCTGCACTGCTCATCGGCGTCGGCGACTGTGTTGATTCTGCTGCTGTTTGATGCTCTGCTCATCGGCGTCTGCGACTGCGCATCTCCTGCTGCTTTTTTTCTGCTCTGCTCGTCGGCGTCAGCGACTGCGCTGACCCTGCTGCTGTTTTCTAATCTGATCGTCTGCGACTGCGCTGGTCCTGCCGCTTTTTTCTGCTCTGCTCGTCGGCGTCAGCGCTGGTCCTGCTGCTGTTTTCTGCTCTGCTCATCGGCGTCGGCTACAGCGCTAATCCTGCAGCTGTTTTCTGCTCTGCTTGTCTGCGTCAGCAAATGCGCTGAGCCTGCTGCTGTTTCCTGCTCTGCTCGTCGCCGTCGGCGACTGCGCTGGTCCTACTGTTGTTATCTGCTCTGCTCGTCGGCGACTGCCCTGGTCATGCTGCTGTTTTCTTCTCTGCTTGTCGGCGTCTGCTCTGCTCGTCGGAGTCTGCGACTGTGCTGGTCCTGCTGCTGCTTTATGCTCTGCTCATCGGCGACTGCGCTGGTCCTGCTGGTGTTTTCTGCACTGCTCATCGGCGTTGGCGACTGCGCTGGTCCTGCTGTTGTTTTCGCCTCTGCTCGTCGGCGTCTGCGACTGCGCTGGTCCTGCTACTGTTTTCTGCTCTGCTCGTCGGCGACTGCGAATGTGCTGATCCTGCTGCAGTTTCCTGCTCTGCTCGTCGCTGTCGGCGACTGTGCTGGTCCTGCTGCTGTTTTCTGCTCTGCTTGTCTGCGTCAGCGAATGCGCTGATCCTGCTGCTTTTTCCTGCTCTGCTCATCGCCGTCGGCGACTGCGCTGGTCCTGCTGTTGTTTTCTGCTCTGATGGTCGGCGACTGTGCTGGTCATGCTGCTGTTTTCTTCTCTGCTTGTCGGCGTCTGCTCTTCTCGTCGGCGTCTGCGACTGCGCTGGTCCTGCCGCTTTTTTCTGCTCTGCTCGTCGGCGTCAGCGCTGGTCCTGCTGCTGTTTTCTGCTCTGCTCATCGGCGTCGGCTACAGCGCTAATCCTGCTGCTGTTTTCTGCTCTGCTTGTCTGCGTCAGCAAATGCGCTGAGCCTGCTGCTGTTTCCTGCTCTGCTCGTCGCCGTCGGCGACTGCGCTGGTCCTACTGTTGTTATCTGCTCTGCTCGTCGGCGACTGCCCTGGTCATGCTGCTGTTTTCTTCTCTGCTTGTCGGCGTCTGCTCTGCTCGTCGGAGTCTGCGACTGTGCTGGTCCTGCTGCTGCTTTATGCTCTGCTCATCGGCGACTGCGCTGGTCCTGCTGGTGTTTTCTGCACTGCTCATCGGCGTTGGCGACTGCGCTGGTCCTGCTGTTGTTTTCGCCTCTGCTCGTCGGCGTCTGCGACTGCGCTGGTCCTGCTACTGTTTTCTGCTCTGCTCGTCGGCGACTGCGAATGTGCTGATCCTGCTGCTGTTTCCTGCTCTGCTCGTCGCTGTCGGCGACTGTGCTGGTCCTGCTGCTGTTTTCTGCTCTGCTTGTATGCGTCAGCGAATGCGCTGATCCTGCTGCTTTTTCCTGCTCTGCTCGTCGCCGTCGGCGACTGCGCTGGTCCTGCTGTTGTTTTCTGCTCTGATCGTCGGCGACTGCGCTGGTCATGCTGCTGTTTTCTTCTCTTCTCGTCGGCGTCTGCGACTGCGCTGGTCCTGCCGCTTTTTTCTGCTCTGCTCGTCGGCGTCAGCGACTGCGCTGATCCTGCTGCTGTTTTCTGCTCTGCTCATCGGCGTCTGCGACTGCGCATCTCCTGCTGCTGTTTTTTGCTCTGCTCGTCGCGTCGGCGACTGCGCTGATCCTGCTGCTGTTTTCTGCTCTGCTCATCGGCGTCAGCGACTGGGCTGATCCTGCTGCTGTTTTCTGCTCTGCTCATTGGCGTCAGCGAATGCGCTGATCCTGCTGCTGTTTCCTGCTCTGCTCGTCGCCGTCGGCGACTTCGCTTGTCCTGTTGTTGTTTTCTGCTCTGATCGCCGGCGTCGGCAACTGCGCTGGTCCTGCTGCTGTTTTCTTCTCTGCTCGTCGGCGTCTGCTCTGCTCGTCGGTGTCTGCGCTGGTCCTGCTCCTGTTTGATGCTCTGCTCATCGGCGTCTGCGACTGCGCATCTCCTGCTGCTTTTTTTCTGCTCTGCTCGTCGGCGTCAGCGACTGCGCTGACCCTGCTGCTGTTTTCTACTCTGATCGTCTGCGACTGCGCATCTCCTGCTGCTGTTTTCTGCTCTGCTCGTCGGCGACTGCGCTGGTCCTGCTGCTGTTTTCTGCTCTGCTCATCGCCGTCGGCTACAGCGCTAATCCTGCTGCTGTTTTCTGCTCTGCTTGTCTGCGTCAGCAAATGCGCTGATCCTGCTGCTGTTTCCTGCTCTGCTCGTCGCCGTCGGCGACTGCGCTGGTCCTACTGTTGTTATCTGCTCTGCTCGTCGGCGACTGCCCTGGTCATGCTGCTGTTTTCTTTGCTTGTCGGCGTCTGCTCTGCTCGTCGGAGTCTGCGACTGTGCTGGTCCTGCTGCTGCTTTATGCTCTGCTCATCGGCGACTGCACTGGTCCTGCTGGTGTTTTCTGCACTGCTCATCGGCGTTGGCGACTGCGCTGGTCCTGCTGTTGTTTTCGCCTCTGCTCGTCTGCGTCTGCGACTGCGCTGGTCCTGCTACTGTTTTCTGCTCTGCTCGTCGGCGACTGCGAATGTGCTGATCCTGCTGCTGTTTCCTGCTCTGCTCGTCGCTGTCGGCGACTGTGCTGGTCCTGCTGCTGTTTTCTGCTCTGCTTGTCTGCGTCAGCGAATGCGCTGATCCTGCTGCTGTTTCCTGCTCTGCTCGTCGCCGTCGGCGACTGCGCTGGTCCTGCTGTTGTTTTCTGCTCTGATCGTCTGCGACTGTGCATCTCCTGCTGCTGTTTTTTTGCTCTGCTCGTCGGCGTCAGCGACTGCGCTGATCCTGCTGCTGTTTTCTGCTCTGCTCGTCGGCGTCTGTGACTTCGCATCTCCTGCTGCTGTTATTTTCTCTGCTCGTCGGCGACTGCGCTGGTCCTGCTGCTGTTTTCTGCACTGCTCATTGGCGTCGGCGACTGCGCTTATCCTGCTGCTGTTTTCTGCTCTGCTCGTCGGCGACTGCGCTGGACCTACTGCTGTTTTCTGCACTGCTCATCGGCGTCGGCGACTGCGTTGATCCTGCTGCTGTTTTCTGCTCTGGTCGTTGGCGTCTGTGACTGCGCATCTCCTGCCGCTTTTTTCTGCTCTGCTCGTCGGCGTCATCGACTGCGCTGATCCTGCTGCTGTTTTCTGCTCTGCTCGTCGGCGTCTGTGACTGCGCATCTCCTGCTGCTGTTTTTTGCTCTGCTCGTCGGCGTCGGCAACTGCGCTGATCCTGCTGCTGTTTGTTGCTCTGCTCATCGGCGTCAGCGACTGGGCTGATCCTGCTGATGTTTTCTGCTCAGCTCGTCTGCGTCAGCGAATGCGCTGATCCTGCTGCTGTTTCCTGCTCTGCTCGTCGCCGTCGGCGACTGCGCTGGTCCTGCTGCTGTTTTCTTCTCTGATTGTCGGCGTCTGCTCTGCTCGTCGGTGTCTGCGCTGGTCCTGCTGCTGTTTTCTGCTCTGCTCGTCGGCGACTGCGCTGGTCCTGCTCTTGTTTTCGCCTCTGCTCGTCGGCGTCTGCTCTGCTCATTGGCGTCTGCGACTGCGCTGGTCCTGCTGCTGTTTTCTGCTCTGCTCCTTGGCGTCTGCGACTGCGCATCTCCTGCTGCTTTTTTCTGCTCTGCTCGTCTGCGACTGTGCATCTCCTGCTGCTGTTTTTTGCTCTGCTCGTCGGCGTCAGCGACTGCGCTGATCCTGCTGCTGTTTTCTGCTCTGCTCGTCGGCGACTGCGCATCTCCTGCTGCTGTTTTTTGCTCTGCTCGTCGGCGACTGCGCTTGTACTGCTGCTGTTTTCTGCTCTGCTCATCGGCGTCGGCTACTGCGCTGATCCTGCTGCTGTTTTTTGCTCTGCTCGTTGGCGTCTGCGACTGCGCATCTCCTGCTGCTTTTTTCTGCTCTGCTCGTCGGCGTCAGCGACTGCGCTGATCCTGCAGCTGTTTTCTGCTCTGCTCGTCGCCGTCTGCGACTGTGCTGGTCCTGTTGCTGTTTTCTGCTCTGCTCGTCGGCGTCTGTGACTGCGCATCTCCTGCTGCTATTTTTTGCTCTGCTCGTCGGCGACTGCGCTTGTCCTGCTGCTGTTTTCTGCTCTGCTCATCGGCGTCGGCTACTGCGCTGATCCTGCTGCTGTTTTCTGCTCTGCTCGTTGGCGTCTGCGACTGCACATCTCCTGCTGCTTTTTTCTGCTCTGCTCATCTGCGTCAGCGACTGCGCTGATTCTGCAGCTGTTTTCTGCTCTGCTCGTCGCCGTCTGCGACTGTGCTGGTCCTGCTGCTGTTTTCTGCTCTGCTCGTCGGCGACTGCGCTGGTCCTGCTGCTGTTTTCAGCACTGCTCATCGGCGTCGGCGACTGCGTTGATCCTGCTGCTTTTTTCTGCTCTGCTCGTCGGCGTCAGCGACTGTGCTGACCCTGCTGCTGTTTTCTGCTCTGATCGCCTGCGACTGCACATCCCCTGCTGCTGTTTTTTGCTCTGCTCGTCGGCGTCAGCGACTGCGCTGCTCCTGCTGCTGTTTTCTGCTCTGCTCGTCAGAGTCTGCGACTGCGCATCTCCTGCTGCTGTTTTTTGCTCTGCTCGTCGGCGACTGCGCTGGTCCTGCTGCTGTTTTCTACTCTGCTCATCGGCGTCTGCTACTGTGCTGATCCTGCTGCTGTTTTCTGCTGTGCTTGTCTGCGTCAGTGAATGCGCTGATCCTGCTGCTGTTTCCTGCTATGCTCGTCGCCGTCGGCGACTACGCTGGTCCTGCTGTTGTTTTCTGCTCTGATCGTCGGCGTCGGCGACTGCGCTGGTCCTGCTGCTGTTTTCTTCTCTGCTCGTCGGCGTCTGCTCTGCTCGTCGGCGTCTGCGACTGCGCTGGTCCTGCTGCTGTTTTCTGCTCTGCTCATCGGTGACTGCGCTGGTCCTGCTGGTGTTTTCTGCACTGCTCATCGGCGTCGGCGACTGCGCTGGTCCTGCTGTTGTTTTCGCCTCTGCTCGTCGGCGTCTGCAACTGCGCTGGTCCTGCTGCTGTTTTCTGCTCTGCTCGTCGGCTACTGCGCTGGTCCTGCTGGTGTTTTCTGCACTGCTCATCGGCGTCGGCGACTGCGCTGGTCCTGCTGTTGTTTTCTCCTCTGCTCGTCGGCGTCTGCAACTGCGCTGGTCCTGCTGCTGTTTTCTGCTCTGCTCTGCTCGTCAGCGACTGCGCAGGTCCTGCTGCTTTTTTCAGCACTGCTCATCGGCGTCGGCGACTGCGTTGATCCTGCTGCTGTTTTCTGCTCTGCTCATTGGCGTCTGCGACTGCGCATCTCCTGCTGCTTTTTTCTGCTCTGCTCGTCGGCGTCAGCGACTGCGCTGATCCTGCTGCTGTTTTCTGCTCTGATCGTCTGCGACTGCGCATCTCCTGCTTCTGTTTTTTGCTCTGCTTGTCGGCGTCGGCGACTGCGCTGGTCCTGCTGCTGTTTTCTGCTCTGCTCATCGGCGTCGGCTACTGCGCTGATCCTGCTGTTGTTTCCTGCTCTGCTCGCCGCCGTCGGCGACTACGCTGGTCCTGCTGTTGTTTTCTGCTCTGATCGTCGGCGCCGGCGACTGCGCTTGTCCCGTCGCTGTTTTCTGCTCTGCTCATCGGCGTCGGCTACTGCGCTGATCCTGCTGCTGTTTTCTGCTCTGCTCGTTGGCGTCTGCGACTGCGCATCTCCTGCAGCTTTTTTCTGCTCTGCTTGTCGGCGTCAGTGACTGCGCTGATCCTGCAGCCGTTTTCTGCTCTGCTCGTCGCCGTCTGCGACTGTGCTGGTCCTGTTGCTGTTTTCTGCTCTGCTCGTCGGCGACTGCGCTGGTCCTGCTGCTATTTTCTGCACTGCTCATTGGCGTCGGCGACTGCGTTGATCCTGCTGTTGTTTTCTGCTCTGCTCATTTGCGTCTGCGACTGCGCATCTCCTGCTGATTTTTTCTGCTCTGCTCGTCAGCGTCAGCGACTGCGCTGACCCTGCTGCTGTTTTCTGCTCTGATCGTCTGCAACTGCGCATCTCCTGCTGCTGTTTTTTTCTCTGCTCGTCGGCATCAGCGACTGCGCTGATCCTGCTGCTGTTTTCTGCTCTGCTCGTCGGAGTCTGCGACTGCGCATCTCCTGCTGCTGTTTTTTGCTCTGCTCGTCGGCGACTGCGCTGGTCCTCCTGCTGTTTTCTGCTCTGCTCATCAGCGTCGGCTACTGCGCTGATCCTGCTGCTGTTTTCTGCACTGATCATCGGCGTCGGCGACTGCGCTGATCCTGCTGCTCTTTTCTGCTCTGCTCGTCGGCGTCTGCGACTGCTCATCTCCTGCTGCTGTTTTTTGCTCTGCTCGTCGGCGTCTGCGACTGCGCTGATCCTGCTGCTGTTTTCTGCTCTGCTCATTGGCGTCAGCAACTGGGCTGATCCTGCTGCTGTTTTCTGCTCTGCTCATTGGCGTCGGCGACTGCGTTGATCCTGCTGCTGTTTTCTACTCTGCTCGTCGGCGTCAGTGACTGGGCTGGTCCTGCTGTTGTTTTCTGCTCTGATCGCCGCCGTCGGCGACTGCGCTGGTCCTGCTGTTGTTTTCTGCTCTGATCGTCGGCGCCGGCGACTGCGCTTGTCCCGCCGCATTTTTCTGCTCTGTTCATCGGCGTCGGCTACTGCGCTGATCCTGCTGCTGTTTTCTGCTCTGCTCGTTGGCGTCTGCGACTGCGCATCTCCTGCAGCTTTTTTCTGCTCTGCTCGTCGGCGTCAGTGACTGCGCTGATCCTGCAGCCGTTTTCTGCTCTGCTCGTCGCCGTCTGCGACTGTGCTGGTCCTGTTGCTGTTTTCTGCTCTGCTCGTCGGCGACTGCGCTGGTCCTGCTGCTGTTTTCTGCACTGCTCATTGGCGTCGGCGACTGCGTTGATCCTGCTGTTGTTTTCTGCTCTGCTCATTTGCGTCTGCGACTGCGCATCTCCTGCTGCTTTTTTTTGCTCTGCTCGTCGGCGTCAGCGACTGCGCTGACCCTGCTGCTGTTTTCTGCTCTGGTCGTCTGCAACTGCGCATCTCCTGCTGCTGTTTTTTGCTCTGCTCGTCGGCGTCAGCGACTGCGCTGATCCTGCTGCTGTTTTCTGCTCTGCTCATCGGAGTCTGCGACTGCGCATCTCCTGCTGCTGTTTTTTTCTCTGCTCGTCGGCGATTGCGCTGGTCCTGCTGCTGTTTTCTGCTCTGCTCATCAGCGTCGGCTACTGCGCTGATCCTGCTGCTGTTTTCTGCACTGATCATCGGCGTCGGCGACTGTGCTGATCCTGCTGCTCTTTTCTGCTCTGCTCGTCGGCGTCTGCGACTGCGCATCTCCTGCTGCTGTTTTTTGCTCTGCTCGTCGGTGTCTGCGACTGCGCTGATCCTGCTGCTGTTTTCTGCTCTGCTCATTGGCGTCAGCAACTGGGCTGATCCTGCTGCTGTTTTCTGCTCTGCTCATCGGCGTCGGCGACTGTGTTGATCCTGCTGCTGTTTTCTGCTCTGCTTGTCGGCGTCAGCGACTGCGCTGGTCCTGCTGCTGTTTTCTTCTCTGCTCGTCGGTGTCTGCTCTGCTCGTCGGCGTCTGCGCAGGTCCTGCTGCTGTTTTCTGCTCTTCTCGTCGGCGACTGCTCTGGTCCTGCAGTTGTTTTCGCCTCTGCTCGTCAGCGTCTTCTCTGCTAATCGGCGTCTGTGACTGCGCTGGTCATGCTGCTGTTTTCTGCTCTGCTCATTGGCATCTGCGACTGCTTATCTCCTGCTGCTTTTTTCTGCTCTGCTCGTCCGCGTCAGCTACTGCGCTGACCCTGCTGCTGTTTTCTGCTCTGATCGTCTGCGACTGCGCATCTCCTGCTGCTGTTTTTTGCTCTGCTCGTCGGCGTCAGCGACTGCGCTGATCCTGCTGCTCTTTTCTGCTCTGCTCGTCGGCGTCTGCGACTGCACCTGGTCCTGCTGCTGTTTTCTGCTCTGCTCGTTGGCGACTGCGCTGGTCCTGCTGTTGTTTTCTGCTCTGATCGTCGGCGCCGGCGACTGCGCTTGTCCCGCCGCATTTTTCTGCTCTGTTCATCGGCGTCGGCTACTGCGCTGATCCTGCTGCTGTTTTCTGCTCTGCTCGTTGGCGTCTGCGACTGCGCATCTCCTGCAGCTTTTTTCTGCTCTGCTCGTCGGCGTCAGTGACTGCGCTGATCCTGCAGCCGTTTTCTGCTCTGCTCGTCGCCGTCTGCGACTGTGCTGGTCCTGTTGCTGTTTTCTGCTCTGCTCGTCGGCGACTGCGCTGGTCCTGCTGCTGTTTTCTGCACTGCTCATTGGCGTCGGCGACTGCGTTGATCCTGCTGTTGTTTTCTGCTCTGCTCATTTGCGTCTGCGACTGCGCATCTCCTGCTGCTTTTTTTTGCTCTGCTCGTCGGCGTCAGCGACTGCGCTGACCCTGCTGCTGTTTTCTGCTCTGGTCGTCTGCAACTGCGCATCTCCTGCTGCTGTTTTTTGCTCTGCTCGTCGGCGTCAGCGACTGCGCTGATCCTGCTGCTGTTTTCTGCTCTGCTCATCGGAGTCTGCGACTGCGCATCTCCTGCTGCTGTTTTTTTCTCTGCTCGTCGGCGATTGCGCTGGTCCTGCTGCTGTTTTCTGCTCTGCTCATCAGCGTCGGCTACTGCGCTGATCCTGCTGCTGTTTTCTGCACTGATCATCGGCGTCGGCGACTGTGCTGATCCTGCTGCTCTTTTCTGCTCTGCTCGTCGGCGTCTGCGACTGCGCATCTCCTGCTGCTGTTTTTTGCTCTGCTCGTCGGTGTCTGCGACTGCGCTGATCCTGCTGCTGTTTTCTGCTCTGCTCATTGGCGTCAGCAACTGGGCTGATCCTGCTGCTGTTTTCTGCTCTGCTCATCGGCGTCGGCGACTGTGTTGATCCTGCTGCTGTTTTCTGCTCTGCTTGTCGGCGTCAGCGACTGCGCTGGTCCTGCTGCTGTTTTCTTCTCTGCTCGTCGGTGTCTGCTCTGCTCGTCGGCGTCTGCGCAGGTCCTGCTGCTGTTTTCTGCTCTTCTCGTCGGCGACTGCTCTGGTCCTGCAGTTGTTTTCGCCTCTGCTCGTCAGCGTCTGCTCTGCTAATCGGCGTCTGTGACTGCGCTGGTCATGCTGCTGTTTTCTGCTCTGCTCATTGGCATCTGCGACTGCTTATCTCCTGCTGCTTTTTTCTGCTCTGCTCGTCCGCGTCAGCTACTGCGCTGACCCTGCTGCTGTTTTCTGCTCTGATCGTCTGCGACTGCGCATCTCCTGCTGCTGTTTTTTGCTCTGCTCGTCGGCGTCAGCGACTGCGCTGATCCTGCTGCTCTTTTCTGCTCTGCTCGTCGGCGTCTGCGACTGCACCTGGTCCTGCTGCTGTTTTCTGCTCTGCTCGTTGGCGACTGCGCTGATCCTGCTGCTGTTTTCTGCTCTGCTCGAAGGTGTCGGCGACTGCGCTGGTCCTGCTGCTGTTTTCTGCACTGCTCATCGGCGTCGGCGACTGCGCTGATCCTGCTGCTGTTTTCTGCTCTGCTCATCGGCGTCGGCTACTGCGCTGATCCTGCTGCTGTTTTCTGCTCTGCTCATTTGCGTCTGCGACTGCGCATCTCCTGCTGATTTTTTTTGCTCTGCTCGTCGGCGTCAGCGACTGCGCTGACCCTGCTGCTGTTTTCTGCTCTGATCGTCTGCAACTGCGCATCTCCTGCTGCTGTTTTTTGCTCTGCTCGTCGGCGTCAGCGACTGCGCTGATCCTGCTGCTGTTTTCTGCTCTGCTCGTCGGAGTCTGCGACTGCGCATCTCCTGCTGCTGTTTTTTGCTCTGCTCGTCGGCGACTGCGCTGGTCCTGCTGCTGTTTTCTGCTCTACTCATCGGCGTCGGTTACTCCGCTGATCCTGCTGCTGTTTTCTGCACTGATCATCGGCGTCGGCGACTGCGCTGATCCTGCTGCTCTTTTCTGCTCTGCTCGTCGGCGTCTGCGACTGCGCATCTCCTGCTGCTGTTTTTTGCTCTGCTCGTCGGCGTCTGCGACTGCGCTGATCCTGCTGCTGTTTTCTGCTCTGCTCATTGGCGTCAGCAACTGGGCTGATCCTGCTGCTGTTTTCTGCTCTGCTCATCGGCATCGGCGACTGCGTTGATCCTGCTGCTGTTTTCTGCTCTGCTCGTCGGCGTCAGCGATTGCGCTGGTCCTGCTGCTGTTTTCTTCTCTGCTCGTCGGTGTCTGCTCTGCTCGTCGGCGTCTGCGCAGGACCTGCTGCTGTTTTCTGCTCTTCTCGTCGGCGACTGCTCTGGTCCTGCAGTTGTTTTCGCCTCTGCTCGTCAGCGTCTGCTCTGCTAATCGGCGTCTGTGACTGCGCTGGTCATGCTGCTGTTTTCTGCTCTGCTCATTGGCATCTGCGACTGCTTATCTCCTGCTGCTTTTTTCTGCTCTGCTCGTCCGCGTCAGCTACTGCGCTGACCCTGCTGCTGTTTTCTGCTCTGATCGTCTGCAAATGCGCATCTCCTGCTGCTGTTTTTTGCTCTGCTCGTCGGCGTCAGCGACTGCGCTGATCCTGCTGCTCTTTTCTGCTCTGCTCGTCGGCGTCTGCGACTGCGCTGGTCCTGCTGCTGTATTCTGCTCTGCTCGTTGGTGACTGCGCTGATCCTGCTGCTGTTTTCTGCTCTGCTCGAAGGTGTCGGCAACTGCGCTGGTCCTGCTGCTGTTTTCTGCACTGCTCATCGGCGTCGGCGACTGCGCTGATCCTGCTGCTGTTTTCTGCTTGGCTCGTAGGCGTCGCCGACTGCGCTGGTCCTGCTGCTGTTTTCTGCTCTGCTCGTCGGCGACTGCGCTGGTCCTGCTGCTGTTTTCTGCACTGCTCATCGGAATCGGCGACTGCGTTGATCCTGCTGCTGTTTTCTGCTCTGCTCGTCGGCGTCAGCAACTGCGCTGATCCTGCTCCTGTTTTCTGCTCTGCTCGTCGGTGTCAGCGACTACGCTGATCCTACTGCTGTTTTCTGCACTGCTCATTGGCGTCGGCGACTGTGTTGATCCTGCTGCTGTTTTCTGCTCGGCTCGTCGGCGTCTGCGACTGCTCATCTCCTGCTGCTGTTTTTTGCTCTGCTCGTCAGCGACTGTGCTGGTCCTGCTGCTGTTTTCTGCTCTGCTCATCGGCGTCGGCTACTGCGCTGATCCTGCTGTTGTTTCCTGCTCTGCTCGTCGCCGTCGGCGACTGCGCTGGTCCTGCTGTTGTTTTCTGCTCTGATCGTCGGCGCCGGCGACTGCGCTGGTCCTGCTGCTGTTTTCTTCTCTGCTCGTCGGCGTCTTCTCTGCTCATCGGCGTCTGCGACTACGCTGATCCTGCAGCTGTTTTCTGCTCTGCTCGTCGCCGTCTGCGACTGTGCTGGTCCTGTTGCTGTTTTCTGCTCTGCTCGTCGGCGACTGCGCTGATCCTGCTGCTGTTTTCTGCTCTGCTCGTAGGCGTCGCCGACTGCGCTGGTCCTGCTGTTGTTTTTCGCCTCTGCCTGCGCTGGTCCTGCTGCTGTTTTCTGCACTACTCATCGGCGTCGGCGACTGTGCTGATCCTGCTGCTGTTTTCTGCTCTGCTCGTAGGCGTCGGCGACTGCGCTGGTCCTGCTGCTGTTTTCTGCACTGCTCATCGGCGTCAGCGAATGCGCTGATCCTGCTGCTGTTTCCTGCTCTGCTCATCGCCGTCGGCGACTGCGCTGGTCCTGCTGTTGTTTTCTGCTCTGATCGTCGGCGTCGGCAACTGCGCTGGTTCTGCTGCTGTTTTCTTCTCTGCTCGTCGGCGTCTGCTCTGCTCGTCGGCGTCTGCGACTGCGCTGGTCCTGCTGCTGTTTTCTGCTCTGCTCATCGGCGACTGCGCTGGTCCTGCTGGTGTTTTCTGCACTGCTCATCAGCGTCGGCGACTGCGCTGGTCCTGCTGTTGTTTTTGCCTCTGCTCATCGGCGTCTGCGACTGCGCTGGTCCTGCTGCTGTTTTCTGCTCTGATCGTCGGCGCCGGCGACTGCGCTGGTCCTGCTGCTGTTTTCTTCTCTTCTCGTCGGCGTCTGCTCTGCTCGACGGCGTCTGTGACTGCACTGGTCTTGCTGCTGTTTCCTGCTCTGCTCATCGGCCACTGCGCTGGTCCTGCTGGTGTTTTCTGCACTGCTCATCTGCGTCAGCGACTGTGCTGGTCCTGCTGTTGTTTTCTGCTCTGATCGTCGGCGTCGGCAACTGCGCTGGTCCTGCTGCTGTTTTCTTCTCTGCTCGTCGGCGTCTGCTCTGCTCGTCGGCGTCTGCGACTGCGCTGGTCCTGCTGCTGTTTTCTGCTCTGCTCATCGACGTATGCGCTGGTCCTGCTGGTGTTTTCTGCACTGTTCATCTGCGTCGGCGACTGCGCTGGTCCTGCTGCTGTTTTCTGCTCTGCTCGTCGGCGACTGCCCTGACCCTGCTGCTGTTTTCTGCTCTGATCGTCTGCGACTGTGCATCTCCTGCTGCTGTTTTTTGCTCTGCTCGTCGGCGTCAGCGACTGCTCTGATCCTGCTGCTGTTTTCTGCTCTGCTCGTAGGAGTCTGCGACTGCGCATCTCCTGCTGCTGTTTTTTGCTCTGCTTGTCGGCGACTGCGCTGGTCCTGCTGCTGTTTTCTGCTCTGCTCATCGGCGTCGGCTACTGCGCTGATCCTGCTGCTGTTTTCTGCTCTGCTTGTCTGCGTCAGCGAATGCGCTGATCCTGCTGCTGTTTCCTGCTCTGCTCATCGCCGTCGGCGCCTGCGCTGGTCCTGCTGTTGTTTTCTGCTCTGATCGTCGGCGTCGGCAACTGCGCTGGTCCTGCTGCTGTTTTCTTCTCTGCTCGTCGGCGTCTGCTCTGCTCGTCGGCGTCTGCGACTGCACTGGTCCTGCTGCTGTTTTCTGCTCTGCTCATCGGCGACTGCGCTGGTCCTGCTGGTGTTTTCTGCACTGTTCATCGGCGTCGGCGACTGCGCTGGTCCTGCTGCTGTTTTCTGCTCTGCTCGTCGGTGTCAGTTACTACGCTGATCCTGCTGCTGTTTTTTGCTCTGCTCGTCGGCGACTGCGCTGGTCCTGCTGCTGTTTTCTGCATTGCTCATTGGCGTCGGCGACTGTTCTGATCCTGCTGCTGTTTTCTGCTCTGCTCGTAGGCGTCTGTGACTGCGCTGGTCCTGCTGCTTTTTTCTTCACTGCTCATCGGCGACTGCGACTGCGCTGGTCCTGCTGCTGTTTTCTGCTCTGCTCGTCGGCGACTGCGCAGGTCCTGCTACTGTTTTCTGCACTGCTCATCGGCGTCGGCGACTGCGTTGATCCTGCTGCTGTTTTCTGCTCTGCTCATTGGCGTCTGCGACTGCGCATCTCCTGCTGCTGTTTTCTGCTCTGATCGTCTGCGACTGCGCATCTCCTGATTATGTTTTTTGCTCTGCTCGTCGGCGTCAGCGACTGCGCTGATCCTGCTGCTGTTTTCTGCTCTGCTCGTCGGCGTCTGCGACTGCGCATCTCCTGCTGCTGTTTTTTGCTCTGCTCGTCGGCGTTGTGCTGGTCCTGCTGCTGTTTTCTGCTCTGCTCATCGGCGTCGGCTACTACGCTGATCCTGCTGTTGTTTCCTGCTCTGCTCGTCGCCGTTGGCGACTGCGCTGGTCCTTCTGTTTTTTTCTGCTCTGATCGTCGGCGCCGGCGACTGCGCTGGTCCTGCTGCTGTTTTCTTCTCTGCTCGTCGGCGTCTGCTCTGCTCGACGACGTCTGTGACTGCACTGGTCCTGCTGCTGTTTCCTGCTCTGCTCATCGGCCACTGCGCTGGTCCTGCTGGTGTTTTCTGCACTGCTCATCTGCGTCAGCGACTGTGCTGGTCCTGCTGTTGTTTTCTGCTCTGATCGTCGGCGACGGCGACTGCGCTGGTCCTGCTGCTGTTTTCTTCTCTGCTCGTCGGCGTATGCTCTGCTCGTCGGCGTCTGCGACTGCGCTGTTCCTGCTGCTGTTTTCTGCTCTGCTCATCGACGTATGCGCTGGCCCTGCTGGTGTTTTCGGCACTCTTCATCGGCGTCGGCGACTGCGCTGGTCCTGCTGCTGTTTTATGCTCTGCTCGTCGGCGACTGCGCTGACCCTGCTGCTCTTTTCTGCTCTGATCGTCTGCGACTGCGCATCTCCTGCTGCTGTTTTTTGCTCTGCTCGTCGGCGTCAGCGACTGCTCTGATTCTGCTGCTGTTTTCTGCTCTGCTCGTAGGAGTCTGCGACTGTGCATCTCCTGCTGCTGTTTTTTGCTCTGCTCGTCGGCGGCTGCGCTGGTCCTGCTGCTGTTTTCTGCTCTGCTCATCGGCGTCGGCTACTGCGTTGATCCTGCTGCTGTTTTCCGCTCTGCTTGTCTGCGTCAGCGAATACGCTGATCCTGCTGCCGTTTCCTGCTCTGCTCGTCGCCGTCGGCGCCTGCGCTGGTCCTGCTGTTGTTTTCTGCTCTCATTGTCAGTGTAGGAAACTGCGCTGGTCCTGCTGCTGTTTTCTTCTCTGCTCGTAGGCGTCTGCTCTGCTCGTCGGCGTCTGCGACAGCACTGGTCCTGCTGCTGTTTTCTGCTCTGCTCGTTGGCGTCTGCGACTGCGCATCTCCTGCTGCTTTTTTCTGCTCTGCTCGTCGGCGTCAGCAACTGCGCTGATCCTGCTCCTGTTTTCTGCTCTGCTCGTCGGTGTCAGCGACTACGCTGATCCTACTGCTGTTTTCTGCACTGCTCATTGGCGTCGGCGACTGCGTTGATCCTGCTGCTGTTTTATGCTCGGCTCGTCGGCGTCTGCGACTGCGCATCTCCTGCTGCTGTTTTTTGCTCTGCTCGTCGGCGACTGCGCTGATCCTGCTGCTGTTTTCTGCACTGATCATCGGCGTCGGCGACTGCGCTGATCCTGCTGCTCTTTTCTGCTCTGCTCGTCGGCGTCTGCGACTGCTCATCTCCTGCTGCTGTTTTTTGCTCTGCTCGTCGGCGTCAGTGACTGTGCTGGTCCTGCTGTTGTTTTCTGCTCTGATCGCCACCGTCGGCAACTGCGCTGGTCCTGCTGTTGTTTTCTGCTCTGCTCATTGGCGTCAGCAACTGGGCTGATCCTGCTGCTGTTTTCTGCTCTGCTCATTGGCGTCGGCGACTGCGTTGATCCTGCTGCTGTTTTCTGCTCTGCTCGTCGGCGTCAGTGACTGTGCTGGTCCTGCTGTTGTTTTCTGCTCTGATCGCCACCGTCGGCAACTGCGCTGGTCCTGCTGTTGTTTTCTGCTCTGATCGTCGGCGCCGGCGACTGCGCTTGTCCCGCCGCTGTTTTCTGCTCTGCTCATCGGCGTCGGCTACTGCGCTGATCCTGCTGCTGTTTTCTGCTCTGCTCATTTGCGTCTGCGACTGCGCATCTCCTGCTGATTTTTTTTGCTCTGCTCGTCGGCGTCAGCGACTGCGCTGACCCTGCTGCTGTTTTCTGCTCTGATCGTCTGCAACTGCGCATCTCCTGCTGCTGTTTTTTGCTCTGCTCGTCGGCGTCAGCGACTGCGCTGATCCTGCTGCTGTTTTCTGCTCTGCTCGTCGGAGTCTGCGACTGCGCATCTCCTGCTGCTGTTTTTTGCTCTGCTCGTCGGCGACTGCGCTGGTCCTGCTGCTGTTTTCTGCTCTGCTCATCGGCGTCGGTTACTCCGCTGATCCTGCTGCTGTTTTCTGCACTGATCATCGGCGTCGGCGACTGCGCTGATCCTGCTGCTCTTTTCTGCTCTGCTCGTCGGCGTCTGCGACTGCGCATCTCCTGCTGCTGTTTTTTGCTCTGCTCGTCGGCGTCTGCGACTGCGCTGATCCTGCTGCTGTTTTCTGCTCTGCTCATTGGCGTCAGCAACTGGGCTGATCCTGCTGCTGTTTTCTGCTCTGCTCATCGGCGTCGGCGACTGCGTTGATCCTGCTGCTGTTTTCTGCTCTGCTCGTCGGCGTCAGCGACTGCGCTGGTCCTGCTGCTGTTTTCTTCTCTGCTCGTCGGTGTCTGCTCTGCTCGTCGGCGTCTGCGCAGGACCTGCTGCTGTTTTCTGCTCTTCTCGTCGGCGACTGCTCTGGTCCTGCAGTTGTTTTCGCCTCTGCTCGTCAGCGTCTGCTCTGCTAATCGGCGTCTGTGACTGCGCTGGTCATGCTGCTGTTTTCTGCTCTGCTCATTGGCATCTGCGACTGCTTATCTCCTGCTGCTTTTTTCTGCTCTGCTCGTCCGCGTCAGCTACTGCGCTGACCCTGCTGCTGTTTTCTGCTCTGATCGTCTGCAAATGCGCATCTCCTGCTGCTGTTTTTTGCTCTGCTCGTCGGCGTCAGCGACTGCGCTGATCCTGCTGCTCTTTTCTGCTCTGCTCGTCGGCGTCTGCGACTGCGCTGGTCCTGCTGCTGTATTCTGCTCTGCTCGTTGGCGACTGCGCTGATCCTGCTGCTGTTTTCTGCTCTGCTCGAAGGTGTCGGCAACTGCGCTGGTCCTGCTGCTGTTTTCTGCACTGCTCATCGGCGTCGGCGACTGCGCTGATCCTGCTGCTGTTTTCTGCTTGGCTCGTAGGCGTCGCCGACTGCGCTGGTCCTGCTGCTGTTTTCTGCTCTGCTCGTCGGCGACTGCGCTGGTCCTGCTGCTGTTTTCTGCACTGCTCATCGGAATCGGCGACTGCGTTGATCCTGCTGCTGTTTTCTGCTCTGCTCGTCGGCGTCAGCAACTGCGCTGATCCTGCTCCTGTTTTCTGCTCTGCTCGTCGGTGTCAGCGACTACGCTGATCCTACTGCTGTTTTCTGCACTGCTCATTGGCGTCGGCGACTGTGTTGATCCTGCTGCTGTTTTCTGCTCGGCTCGTCGGCGTCTGCGACTGCTCATCTCCTGCTGCTGTTTTTTGCTCTGCTCGTCAGCGACTGTGCTGGTCCTGCTGCTGTTTTCTGCTCTGCTCATCGGCGTCGGCTACTGCGCTGATCCTGCTGTTGTTTCCTGCTCTGCTCGTCGCCGTCGGCGACTGCGCTGGTCCTGCTGTTGTTTTCTGCTCTGATCGTCGGCGCCGGCGACTGCGCTGGTCCTGCTGCTGTTTTCTTCTCTGCTCGTCGGCGTCTTCTCTGCTCATCGGCGTCTGCGACTACGCTGATCCTGCAGCTGTTTTCTGCTCTGCTCGTCGCCGTCTGCGACTGTGCTGGTCCTGTTGCTGTTTTCTGCTCTGCTCGTCGGCGACTGCGCTGATCCTGCTGCTGTTTTCTGCTCTGCTCGTAGGCGTCGCCGACTGCGCTGGTCCTGCTGTTGTTTTTCGCCTCTGCCTGCGCTGGTCCTGCTGCTGTTTTCTGCACTACTCATCGGCGTCGGCGACTGTGCTGATCCTGCTGCTGTTTTCTGCTCTGCTCGTAGGCGTCGGCGACTGCGCTGGACCTGCTGCTGTTTTCTGCACTGCTCATCGGCGTCAGCGAATGCGCTGATCCTGCTGCTGTTTCCTGCTCTGCTCATCGCCGTCGGCGACTGCGCTGGTCCTGCTGTTGTTTTCTGCTCTGATCGTCGGCGTCGGCAACTGCGCTGGTTCTGCTGCTGTTTTCTTCTCTGCTCGTCGGCGTCTGCTCTGCTCGTCGGCGTCTGCGACTGCGCTGGTCCTGCTGCTGTTTTCTGCTCTGCTCATCGGCGACTGCGCTGGTCCTGCTGGTGTTTTCTGCACTGCTCATCAGCGTCGGCGACTGCGCTGGTCCTGCTGTTGTTTTTGCCTCTGCTCATCGGCGTCTGCGACTGCGCTGGTCCTGCTGCTGTTTTCTGCTCTGATCGTCGGCGCCGGCGACTGCGCTGGTCCTGCTGCTGTTTTCTTCTCTTCTCGTCGGCGTCTGCTCTGCTCGACGGCGTCTGTGACTGCACTGGTCTTGCTGCTGTTTCCTGCTCTGCTCATCGGCCACTGCGCTGGTCCTGCTGGTGTTTTCTGCACTGCTCATCTGCGTCAGCGACTGTGCTGGTCCTGCTGTTGTTTTCTGCTCTGATCGTCGGCGTCGGCAACTGCGCTGGTCCTGCTGCTGTTTTCTTCTCTGCTCGTCGGCGTCTGCTCTGCTCGTCGGCGTCTGCGACTGCGCTGGTCCTGCTGCTGTTTTCTGCTCTGCTCATCGACGTATGCGCTGGTCCTGCTGGTGTTTTCTGCACTGTTCATCTGCGTCGGCGACTGCGCTGGTCCTGCTGCTGTTTTCTGCTCTGCTCGTCGGCGACTGCCCTGACCCTGCTGCTGTTTTCTGCTCTGATCGTCTGCGACTGTGCATCTCCTGCTGCTGTTTTTTGCTCTGCTCGTCGGCGTCAGCGACTGCTCTGATCCTGCTGCTGTTTTCTGCTCTGCTCGTAGAAGTCTGCGACTGCGCATCTCCTGCTGCTGTTTTTTGCTCTGCTTGTCGGCGACTGCGCTGGTCCTGCTGCTGTTTTCTGCTCTGCTCATCGGCGTCGGCTACTGCGCTGATCCTGCTGCTGTTTTCTGCTCTGCTTGTCTGCGTCAGCGAATGCGCTGATCCTGCTGCTGTTTCCTGCTCTGCTCATCGCCGTCGGCGCCTGCGCTGGTCCTGCTGTTGTTTTCTGCTCTGATCGTCGGCGTCGGCAACTGCGCTGGTCCTGCTGCTGTTTTCTTCTCTGCTCGTCGGCGTCTGCTCTGCTCGTCGGCGTCTGCGACTGCACTGGTCCTGCTGCTGTTTTCTGCTCTGCTCATCGGCGACTGCGCTGGTCCTGCTGGTGTTTTCTGCACTGTTCATCGGCGTCGGCGACTGCGCTGGTCCTGCTGCTGTTTTCTGCTCTGCTCGTCGATGTCAGTTACTACGCTGATCCTGCTGCTGTTTTTTGCTCTGCTCGTCGGCGACTGCGCTGGTCCTGCTGCTGTTTTCTGCATTGCTCATTGGCGTCGGCGACTGTGCTGATCCTGCTGCTGTTTTCTGCTCTGCTCGTAGGCGTCTGTGACTGCGCTGGTCCTGCTGCTTTTTTCTTCACTGCTCATCGGCGACTGCGACTGCGCTGGTCCTGCTGCTGTTTTCTGCTCTGCTCGTCGGCGACTGCGCAGGTCCTGCTACTGTTTTCTGCACTGCTCATCGGCGTCGGCGACTGCGTTGATCCTGCTGCTGTTTTCTGCTCTGCTCATTGGCGTCTGCGACTGCGCATCTCCTGCTGCTGTTTTCTGCTCTGATCGTCTGCGACTGCGCATCTCCTGATTATGTTTTTTGCTCTGCTCGTCGGCGTCAGCGACTGCGCTGATCCTGCTGCTGTTTTCTGCTCTGCTCGTCGGCGTCTGCGACTGCGCATCTCCTGCTGCTGTTTTTTGCTCTGCTCGTCGGCGTTGCGCTGGTCCTGCTGCTGTTTTCTGCTCTGCTCATCGGCGTCGGCTACTACGCTGATCCTGCTGTTGTTTCCTGCTCTGCTCGTCGCCGTTGGCGACTGCGCTGGTCCTTCTGTTGTTTTCTGCTCTGATCGTCGGCGCCGGCGACTGCGCTGGTCCTGCTGCTGTTTTCTTCTCTGCTCGTCGGCGTCTGCTCTGCTCGACGACGTCTGTGACTGCACTGGTCCTGCTGCTGTTTCCTGCTCTGCTCATCGGCCACTGCGCTGGTCCTGCTGGTGTTTTCTGCACTGCTCATCTGCGTCAGCGACTGTGCTGGTCCTGCTGTTGTTTTCTGCTCTGATCGTCGGCGACGGCGACTGCGCTGGTCCTGCTGCTGTTTTCTTCTCTGCTCGTCGGCGTATGCTCTGCTCGTCGGCGTCTGCGACTGCGCTGTTCCTGCTGCTGTTTTCTGCTCTGCTCATCGACGTATGCGCTGGCCCTGCTGGTGTTTTCGGCACTCTTCATCGGCGTCGGCGACTGCGCTGGTCCTGCTGCTGTTTTCTGCTCTGCTCGTCGGCGACTGCGCTGACCCTGCTGCTCTTTTCTGCTCTGATCGTCTGCGACTGCGCATCTCCTGCTGCTGTTTTTTGCTCTGCTCGTCGGCGTCAGCGACTGCTCTGATTCTGCTGCTGTTTTCTGCTCTGCTCGTAGGAGTCTGCGACTGTGCATCTCCTGCTGCTGTTTTTTGCTCTGCTCGTCGGCGGCTGCGCTGGTCCTGCTGCTGTTTTCTGCTCTGCTCATCGGCGTCGGCTACTGCGTTGATCCTGCTGCTGTTTTCCGCTCTGCTTGTCTGCGTCAGCGAATACGCTGATCCTGCTGCTGTTTCCTGCTCTGCTCGTCGCCGTCGGCGCCTGCGCTGGTCCTGCTGTTGTTTTCTGCTCTCATTGTCAGTGTAGGAAACTGCGCTGGTCCTGCTGCTGTTTTCTTCTCTGCTCGTCGGCGTCTTCTCTGCTCATCGGCGTCTGCGACTACGCTGATCCTGCAGCTGTTTTCTGCTCTGCTCGTCGCCGTCTGCGACTGTGCTGGTCCTGTTGCTGTTTTCTGCTCTGCTCGTCGGCGACTGCGCTGATCCTGCTGCTGTTTTCTGCTCTGCTCGTAGGCGTCGCCGACTGCGCTGGTCCTGCTGTTGTTTTTCGCCTCTGCCTGCGCTGGTCCTGCTGCTGTTTTCTGCACTACTCATCGGCGTCGGCGACTGTGCTGATCCTGCTGCTGTTTTCTGCTCTGCTCGTAGGCGTCGGCGACTGCGCTGGTCCTGCTGCTGTTTTCTGCACTGCTCATCGGCGTCAGCGAATGCGCTGATCCTGCTGCTGTTTCCTGCTCTGCTCATCGCCGTCGGCGACTGCGCTGGTCCTGCTGTTGTTTTCTGCTCTGATCGTCGGCGTCGGCAACTGCGCTGGTTCTGCTGCTGTTTTCTTCTCTGCTCGTCGGCGTCTGCTCTGCTCGTCGGCGTCTGCGACTGCGCTGGTCCTGCTGCTGTTTTCTGCTCTGCTCATCGGCGACTGCGCTGGTCCTGCTGGTGTTTTCTGCACTGCTCATCAGCGTCGGCGACTGCGCTGGTCCTGCTGTTGTTTTTGCCTCTGCTCATCGGCGTCTGCGACTGCGCTGGTCCTGCTGCTGTTTTCTGCTCTGATCGTCGGCGCCGGCGACTGCGCTGGTCCTGCTGCTGTTTTCTTCTCTTCTCGTCGGCGTCTGCTCTGCTCGACGGCGTCTGTGACTGCACTGGTCTTGCTGCTGTTTCCTGCTCTGCTCATCGGCCACTGCGCTGGTCCTGCTGGTGTTTTCTGCACTGCTCATCTGCGTCAGCGACTGTGCTGGTCCTGCTGTTGTTTTCTGCTCTGATCGTCGGCGTCGGCAACTGCGCTGGTCCTGCTGCTGTTTTCTTCTCTGCTCGTCGGCGTCTGCTCTGCTCGTCGGCGTCTGCGACTGCGCTGGTCCTGCTGCTGTTTTCTGCTCTGCTCATCGACGTATGCGCTGGTCCTGCTGGTGTTTTCTGCACTGTTCATCTGCGTCGGCGACTGCGCTGGTCCTGCTGCTGTTTTCTGCTCTGCTCGTCGGCGACTGCCCTGACCCTGCTGCTGTTTTCTGCTCTGATCGTCTGCGACTGTGCATCTCCTGCTGCTGTTTTTTGCTCTGCTCGTCGGCGTCAGCGACTGCTCTGATCCTGCTGCTGTTTTCTGCTCTGCTCGTAGGAGTCTGCGACTGCGCATCTCCTGCTGCTGTTTTTTGCTCTGCTTGTCGGCGACTGCGCTGGTCCTGCTGCTGTTTTCTGCTCTGCTCATCGGCGTCGGCTACTGCGCTGATCCTGCTGCTGTTTTCTGCTCTGCTTGTCTGCGTCAGCGAATGCGCTGATCCTGCTGCTGTTTCCTGCTCTGCTCATCGCCGTCGGCGCCTGCGCTGGTCCTGCTGTTGTTTTCTGCTCTGATCGTCGGCGTCGGCAACTGCGCTGGTCCTGCTGCTGTTTTCTTCTCTGCTCGTCGGCGTCTGCTCTGCTCGTCGGCGTCTGCGACTGCACTGGTCCTGCTGCTGTTTTCTGCTCTGCTCATCGGCGACTGCGCTGGTCCTGCTGGTGTTTTCTGCACTGTTCATCGGCGTCGGCGACTGCGCTGGTCCTGCTGCTGTTTTCTGCTCTGCTCGTCGATGTCAGTTACTACGCTGATCCTGCTGCTGTTTTTTGCTCTGCTCGTCGGCGACTGCGCTGGTCCTGCTGCTGTTTTCTGCATTGCTCATTGGCGTCGGCGACTGTGCTGATCCTGCTGCTGTTTTCTGCTCTGCTCGTAGGCGTCTGTGACTGCGCTGGTCCTGCTGCTTTTTTCTTCACTGCTCATCGGCGACTGCGACTGCGCTGGTCCTGCTGCTGTTTTCTGCTCTGCTCGTCGGCGACTGCGCAGGTCCTGCTACTGTTTTCTGCACTGCTCATCGGCGTCGGCGACTGCGTTGATCCAGCTGCTGTTTTCTGCTCTGCTCATTGGCGTCTGCGACTGCGCATCTCCTGCTGCTGTTTTCTGCTCTGATCGTCTGCGACTGCGCATCTCCTGATTATGTTTTTTGCTCTGCTCGTCGGCGTCAGCGACTGCGCTGATCCTGCTGCTGTTTTCTGCTCTGCTCGTCGGCGTCTGCGACTGCGCATCTCCTGCTGCTGTTTTTTGCTCTGCTCGTCGGCGTTGCGCTGGTCCTGCTGCTGTTTTCTGCTCTGCTCATCGGCGTCGGCTACTACGCTGATCCTGCTGTTGTTTCCTGCTCTGCTCGTCGCCGTTGGCGACTGCGCTGGTCCTTCTGTTGTTTTCTGCTCTGATCGTCGGCGCCGGCGACTGCGCTGGTCCTGCTGCTGTTTTCTTCTCTGCTCGTCGGCGTCTGCTCTGCTCGACGACGTCTGTGACTGCACTGGTCCTGCTGCTGTTTCCTGCTCTGCTCATCGGCCACTGCGCTGGTCCTGCTGGTGTTTTCTGCACTGCTCATCTGCGTCAGCGACTGTGCTGGTCCTGCTGTTGTTTTCTGCTCTGATCGTCGGCGACGGCGACTGCGCTGGTCCTGCTGCTGTTTTCTTCTCTGCTCGTCGGCGTATGCTCTGCTCGTCGGCGTCTGCGACTGCGCTGTTCCTGCTGCTGTTTTCTGCTCTGCTCATCGACGTATGCGCTGGCCCTGCTGGTGTTTTCGGCACTCTTCATCGGCGTCGGCGACTGCGCTGGTCCTGCTGCTGTTTTCTGCTCTGCTCGTCGGCGACTGCGCTGACCCTGCTGCTCTTTTCTGCTCTGATCGTCTGCGACTGCGCATCTCCTGCTGCTGTTTTTTGCTCTGCTCGTCGGCGTCAGCGACTGCTCTGATTCTGCTGCTGTTTTCTGCTCTGCTCGTAGGAGTCTGCGACTGTGCATCTCCTGCTGCTGTTTTTTGCTCTGCTCGTCGGCGGCTGCGCTGGTCCTGCTGCTGTTTTCTGCTCTGCTCATCGGCGTCGGCTACTGCGTTGATCCTGCTGCTGTTTTCCGCTCTGCTTGTCTGCGTCAGCGAATACGCTGATCCTGCTGCTGTTTCCTGCTCTGCTCGTCGCCGTCGGCGCCTGCGCTGGTCCTGCTGTTGTTTTCTGCTCTCATTGTCAGTGTAGGAAACTGCGCTGGTCCTGCTGCTGTTTTCTTCTCTGCTCGTCGGCGTCTGCTCTGCTCGTCGGCGTCTGCGACAGCACTGGTCCTGCTGCTGTTTTCTGCTCTGCTCATCGGCGACTGCGCTGGTCCTGCTGGTGTTTTCTGCACTGCTCATCGGCGTCGGCGACTGCGCTGGTCCTGCTGTTGTTTTCTCCTCTGCTCATCGGCGTCTGCGACTGCGCTGGTCCTGCTGCTGTTTTCTGCTCTGCTCGTCGGCAACTGCGCTGGTCCTGCTGCTGTTTTCTGCACTGCTCATTGGCGTCGGCGACTGTGCTGATCCTGCTGCTTTTTTCTGCTCTGCTCGTCGGCGTCAGCGACTGCACTGACCCTGCTGCTGTTTTCTTCTCTGATCGTCTGCGACTGCGCATCTCCTGCTTCTCTTTTTTGCTCTGCTCGTCGGCGTCAGCGACTGCGCTGATCCTGCTGCTGTTTTCTGCTCTGCTCTTCGGCGTCTGCGACTGCGCATTTCCTGCTGCTGTTTTCTGCTCTGCTCATCGGCGTCGGCTACTGCGCGGATCCTGCTGCTGTTTTCTGCTCTGCTCGTCGGCGTCAGCGACTGCGCTGACCCTGCTGCTGTTTTCTGCTCTGATCGTCTGCAACTACGCAACTCCTGCTGCTGTTTTTGCTCTGCTCGTCTGCATCAGTGACTCTTCTGATCCTGCTGCTGTTTTCTGCTCTGCTCATCGGAGTCTGCGACTGCGCATCTCCTGCTGCTGTTTTTTGCTCTGCTCGTCGGCGACTGCGCTGGTCCTGCTGCTGTTTTCTGCTCTGCTCATCGGCGTCGACTACTGCGCTGATCCTGCTGCTGTTTTCTGCTCTTCTTGTCTGCGTCAGCGAATGCGCTGATCCTGCTGCTGTTTCCTGCTCTGCTCGTCGCCGTCGGCGCCTGCGCTGGTCCTGCTGTTGTTTTCTGCTCTGATCGTCGGCGTTGGCGACTGCGCTGGTCCTGCTGCTGTTTTCTTCTCTGCTCGTCGGCGTCTGCTCTGCTCGTCGGCGTCTGCGACTGCGCTGGTCCTGCTGCTGTTTTCTGCTCTGCTCATCGGCGACTGCGCTGGTCCTGCTGATGTTTTCTGCACTGCTCATCGGCGTCGGCGACTGCACTGGTCCTGCTGTTGTTTTCGCCTCTGCTCGTCTGCGTCTGCGACTGTGCTGGTCCTGCTGCTGTTTTCTGCTCTGCTCATCGGCAACTGCGCTGGTCCTGCTGCTGTTTTCTGCACTGCTCATTGGCGTCAGCGACTGTGCTGATCCTGCTGCTGTTTTCTGCTCTGCTCGAAGGCGTCGGCGACTGCGCTGGTCCTGCTGCTGTTTTCTGCACTGCTCATCGGCGTCTGCGACTGCGCTGGTCCTGCTGCTGTTTTCTGCTCTGCTCGTCGGTGACTGCGCAGGTCCTGCTGCTGTTTTCTGCACTGCTCATCTGCGTCGGCGACTGCGCTGATCCTGCTGCTGTTTTCTGCTCTGCTCATTGGCGTCTGCGACTGCGCATCTCCTGCAGCTTTTTTCTGCTTTGCTCGTCGGCGTCAGCGACTGCGCTGACTCTGCTGCTGTTTTCAGCTCTGATCGTCTGCGACTGCGCATCTCCTGCTTCTGTTTTTTTGCTCTGCTCGTCGGCGTCAGCGACTGCGCTGATCCTGCTGCTGTTTTCTGCTCTGCTCGTCGGAGTCTGCGACTGCGCATCTCCTGCTGCTGTTTTTTGCTCTGCTCGTCGGCGACTGCGCTGGTCCTGCTGCTGTTTTCTGCTCTGCTCATCGGCGTCGGTTACTCCGCTGATCCTGCTGCTGTTTTCTGCACTGATCATCGGCGTCGGCGACTGCGCTGATCCTGCTGCTCTTTTCTGCTCTGCTCGTCGGCGTCTGCGACTGCGCATCTCCTGCTGCTGTTTTTTGCTCTCCTCGTCGGCGTCTGCGACTGCGCTGATCCTGCTGCTGTTTTCTGCTCTGCTCATTGGCGTCAGCAACTGGGCTGATCCTGCTGCTGTTTTCTGCTCTGCTCATCGGCGTCGGCGACTGCGTTGATCCTGCTGCTGTTTTCTGCTCTGCTCGTCGGCGTCAGCGACTGCGCTGGTCCTGCTGCTGTTTTCTTCTCTGCTCGTCGGTGTCTGCTCTGCTCGTCGGCGTCTGCGCAGGACCTGCTGCTGTTTTCTGCTCTTCTCGTCGGCGACTGCTCTGGTCCTGCAGTTGTTTTCGCCTCTGCTCGTCAGCGTCTGCTCTGCTAATCGGCGTCTGTGACTGCGCTGGTCATGCTGCTGTTTTCTGCTCTGCTCATTGGCATCTGCGACTGCTTATCTCCTGCTGCTTTTTTCTGCTCTGCTCGTCCGCGTCAGCTACTGCGCTGACCCTGCTGCTGTTTTCTGCTCTGATCGTCTGCGAATGCGCATCTCCTGCTGCTGTTTTTTGCTCTGCTCGTCGGCGTCAGCGACTGCGCTGATCCTGCTGCTCTTTTCTGCTCTGCTCGTCGGCGTCTGCGACTGCGCTGGTCCTGCTGCTGTATTCTGCTCTGCTCGTTGGCGACTGCGCTGATCCTGCTGCTGTTTTCTGCTCTGCTCGAAGGTGTCGGCAACTGCGCTGGTCCTGCTGCTGTTTTCTGCACTGCTCATCGGCGTCGGCGACTGCGCTGATCCTGCTGCTGTTTTCTGCTTGGCTCGTAGGCGTCGCCGACTGCGCTGGTCCTGCTGCTGTTTTCTGCTCTGCTCGTCGGCGACTGCGCTGGTCCTGCTGCTGTTTTCTGCAATGCTCATCGGAATCGGCGACTGCGTTGATCCTGCTGCTGTTTTCTGCTCTGCTCGTCGGCGTCAGCAACTGCGCTGATCCTGCTCCTGTTTTCTGCTCTGCTCGTCGGTGTCAGCGACTACGCTGATCCTACTGCTGTTTTCTGCACTGCTCATTCGCGTCGGCGACTGTGTTGATCCTGCTGCTGTTTTCTGCTCGGCTCGTCGGCGTCTGCGACTGCTCATCTCCTGCTGCTGTTTTTTGCTCTGCTCGTCGGCGACTGTGCTGGTCCTGCTGCTGTTTTCTGCTCTGCTCATCGGCGTCGGCGACTGCGCTGGTCCTGCTGTTGTTTTCTGCTCTGATCGTCGGCGCCGGCGACTGCGCTGGTCCTGCTGCTGTTTTCTTCTCTGCTCGTCGGCGTCTTCTCTGCTCGTCGGCGTCTGCGACTACGCTGATCCTGCAGCTGTTTTCTGCTCTGCTCGTCGCCGTCTGCGACTGTGCTGGTCCTGTTGCTGTTTTCTGCTCTGCTCGTCGGCGACTGCGCTGATCCTGCTGCTGTTTTCTGCTCTGCTCGTAGGCGTCGCCGACTGCGCTGGTCCTGCTGTTGTTTTCGCCTCTGCCTGCGCTGGTCCTGCTGCTGTTTTCTGCACTACTCATCGGCGTCGGCGACTGTGCTGATCCTGCTGCTGTTTTCTGCTCTGCTCGTAGGCGTCGGCGACTGCGCTGATCCTGCTGCTGTTTCCTGCTCTGCTCATAGCCGTCGGCGACTGCGCTTGTCCTGCTGTTGTTTTCTGCTCTGATCGTCGGCGTCGGCAACTGCGCTGGTTCTGCTGCTGTTTTCTTCTCTGCTCGTCGGCGTCTGCTCTGCTCGTCGGCATCTGCGACTGCGCTGGTCCTGCTGCTGTTTTCTGCTCTGCTCATCGGCGACTGCGCTGGTCCTGCTGGTGTTTTCTGCACTGCTCATCAGCGTCGGCGACTGCGCTGGTCCTGCTGTTGTTTTTGCCTCTGCTCATCGGCGTCTGCGACTGCGCTGGTCCTGCTGCTGTTTTCTGCTCTGATCGTCGGCGCCGGCGACTGCGCTGGTCCTGCTGCTGTTTTCTTCTCTTCTCGTCGGCGTCTGCTCTGCTCGACGGCGTCTGTGACTGCACTGGTCTTGCTGCTGTTTCCTGCTCTGCTCATCGGCCACTGCGCTGGTCCTGCTGGTGTTTTCTGCACTGCTCATCTGCGTCAGCGACTGTGCTGGTCCTGCTGTTGTTTTCTGCTCTGATCGTCGGCGTCGGCAACTGCGCTGGTCCTGCTGCTGTTTTCTTCTCTGCTCGTCGGCGTCTGCTCTGCTCGTCGGCGTCTGCGACTGCGCTGGTCCTGCTGCTGTTTTCTGCTCTGCTCATCGACGTATGCGCTGGTCCTGCTGGTGTTTTCTGCACTGTTCATCTGCGTCGGCGACTGCGCTGGTCCTGCTGCTGTTTTCTGCTCTGCTCGTCGGCGACTGCCCTGACCCTGCTGCTGTTTTCTGCTCTGATCGTCTGCGACTGTGCATCTCCTGCTGCTGTTTTTTGCTCTGCTCGTCGGCGTCAGCGACTGCTCTGATCCTGCTGCTGTTTTCTGCTCTGCTCGTAGGAGTCTGCGACTGCGCATCTCCTGCTGCTGTTTTTTGCTCTGCTTGTCGGCGACTGCGCTGGTCCTGCTGCTGTTTTCTGCTCTGCTCATCGGCGTCGGCTACTGCGCTGATCCTGCTGCTGTTTTCTGCTCTGCTTGTCTGCGTCAGCGAATGCGCTGATCCTGCTGCTGTTTCCTGCTCTGCTCATCGCCGTCGGCGCCTGCGCTGGTCCTGCTGTTGTTTTCTGCTCTGATCGTCGGCGTCGGCAACTGCGCTGGTCCTGCTGCTGTTTTCTTCTCTGCTCGTCGGCGTCTGCTCTGCTCGTCGGCGTCTGCGACTGCACTGGTCCTGCTGCTGTTTTCTGCTCTGCTCATCGGCGACTGCGCTGGTCCTGCTGGTGTTTTCTGCACTGTTCATCGGCGTCGGCGACTGCGCTGGTCCTGCTGCTGTTTTCTGCTCTGCTCGTCGGTGTCAGTTACTACGCTGATCCTGCTGCTGTTTTTTTGCTCTGCTCGTCGGCGACTGCGCTGGTCCTGCTGCTGTTTTCTGCATTGCTCATTGGCGTCGGCGACTGTGCTGATCCTGCTGCTTTTTTCTTCACTGCTCATCGGCGACAGCGACTGCGCTGGTCCTGCTGCTGTTTTCTGCTCTGCTCGTCGGCAACTGCGCAGGTCCTGCTACTGTTTTCTGCACTGCTCATCGGCGTCGGCGACTGCGTTGATCCTGCTGCTGTTTTCTGCTCTGCTCATTGGCGTCTGCGACTGCGCATCTCCTGCTGCTGTTTTCTGCTCTGATCGTCTGCGACTGCGCATCTCCTGATTATGTTTTTTGCTCTGCTCGTCGGCGTCAGCGACTGCGCTAATCCTGCTGCTGTTTTCTGCTCTGCTCGTCGGCGTCTGCGACTGCGCATCTCCTGCTGCTGTTTTTTGCTCTGCTCGTCGGCGTTGCGCTGGTCCTGCTGCTGTTTTCTGCTCTGCTCATCGGCGTCGGCTACTACGCTGATCCTGCTGGTGTTTTCTGCACTGCTCATCTGCGTCAGCGACTGTGCTGGTCCTGCTGTTGTTTTCTGCTCTGATCGTCGGCGACGGCGACTGCGCTGGTCCTGCTGCTGTTTTCTTCTCTGCTCGTCGGCGTCTGCTCTGCTCATCGGCGACAGCGACTGCGCTGGTCCTGCTGCTGTTTTCTGCTCTGCTCGTCGGCGACTGCGCAGGTCCTGCTACTGTTTTCTGCACTGCTCATCGGCGTCGGCGACTGCGTTGATCCTGCTGCTGTTTTCTGCTCTGCTCATTGGCGTCTGCAACTGCGCATCTCCTGCTGCTGTTTTCTGCTCTGATCGTCTGCGACTGCGCATCTCCTGATTATGTTTTTTGCTCTGCTCGTCGGCGTCAGCGACTGCGCTGATCCTGCTGCTGTTTTCTGCTCTGCTCGTCGGCGTCTGCGACTGCGCATCTCCTGCTGCTGTTTTTTGCTCTGCTCGTCGGCGTTGCGCTGGTCCTGCTGCTGTTTTCTGCTCTGCTCATCGGCGTCGGCTACTACGCTGATCCTGCTGGTGTTTTCTGCACTGCTCATCTGCGTCAGCGACTGTGCTGGTCCTGCTGTTGTTTTCTGCTCTGATCGTCGGCGACGGCGACTGCGCTGGTCCTGCTGCTGTTTTCTTCTCTGCTCGTCGGCGTCTGCTCTGCTCGTCGGCGTCTGCGACTGCACTGTTCCTGCTGCTGTTTTCTGCTCTGCTCATCGACGTATGCGCTGGCCCTGCTGGTGTTTTTGGCACTCTTCATCGGCGTCGGCGACTGCGCTGGTCCTGCTGCTGTTTTCTGCTCTGCTCGTCGGCGACTGCGCTGACCCTGCTGCTCTTTTCTGCTCTGATCGTCTGCGACTGCGCATCTCCTGCTGCTGTTTTTTGCTCTGCTCGTCGGCGTCAGCGACTGCTCTGATCCTGCTGCTGTTTTCTGCTCTGCTCGTAGGAGTCTGCGACTGTGCATCTCCTGCTGCTGTTTTTTGCTCTGCTCGTCGGCGGCTGCGCTGGTCCTGCTGCTGTTTTCTGCTCTGCTCATCGGCGTCGGCTACTGCGTTGATCCTGCTGCTGTTTTCCGCTCTGCTTGTCTGCGTCAGCGAATGCGCTGATCCTGCTGCTGTTTCCTGCTCTGCTCGTCGCCGTCGGCGCCTGCGCTGGTCCTGCTGTTGTTTTCTGCTCTCATTGTCAGTGTAGGAAACTGCGCTGGTCCTGCTGCTGTTTTCTTCTCTGCTCGTCGGCGTCTGCTCTGCTCGTCGGCGTCTGCGACTGCACTGGTCCTGCTGCTGTTTTCTGCTCTGCTCATCGGCGACTGCGCTGGTCCTGCTGGTGTTTTCTGCACTGCTCATCGGCGTCGGCGACTGCGCTGGTCCTGCTGTTGTTTTCTCCTCTGCTCATCGGCGTCTGCGACTGCGCTGGTCCTGCTGCTGTTTTCTGCTCTGCTCGTCGGCAACTGCGCTGGTCCTGCTGCTGTTTTCTGCACTGCTCATTGGCGTCGGCGACTGTGCTGATCCTGCTGCTTTTTTCTGCTCTGCTCGTCGGCGTCAGCGACTGCACTGACCCTGCTGCTGTTTTCTTCTCTGATTGTCTGCGACTGCGCATCTCCTGCTTCTCTTTTTTGCTCTGCTCGTCGGCGTCAGCGACTGCGCTGATCCTGCTGCTGTTTTCTGCTCTGCTTGTCTGTGTCAGCGAACGCGCTGATCCTGCTGCTGTTTCCTGCTCTGCTCGTCGCCGTCGGCTACTGCGCTGCTCCTGCTGGTGTTTTCTGCTCTGATCGTCGGCGTCGGTGACTGTGCTGGTCCTGATGCTTTTTTCTGCTCTGCTTGTCGGCGTCAGCGACTGCGCTGACCCTGCAGCTGTTTTCTGCTCTGCTCGTCGCCGTTTGCGACTGTGCTGGTCCTGTTGCTGTTTTCTGCTCTGCTCGTTGGCGACTGCGCTGTTCCTGCTGCTGTTTTCTGCACTGCTCATTGGCGTCGGCGACTGCGTTGATCCTGCTGCTGTTTTCTGCTCTGCTCATTTGCGTCTGCGACTGCGCATCTCCTGCTGCTTTTTTCTGCTCTGCTCGTCGGCGTCAGCGACTCTTCTGACCCTGCTGCTGTTTTCTGCTCTGATCGTCTGCAACTACGCAACTCCTGCTGCTGTTTTTGCTCTGCTCGTCTGCATCAGTGACTCTTCTGATCCTGCTGCTGTTTTCTGCTCTGCTCATCGGAGTCTGCGACTGCGCATCTCCTGCTGCTGTTTTTTGCTCTGCTCGTCGGCGACTGCGCTGGTCCTGCTGCTGTTTTCTGCTCTGCTCATCGGCGTCGACTACTGCGCTGATCCTGCTGCTGTTTTCTGCTCTTCTTGTCTGCGTCAGCGAATGCGCTGATCCTGCTGCTGTTTCCTGCTCTGCTCGTCGCCGTCGGCGCCTGCGCTGGTCCTGCTGTTGTTTTCTGCTCTGATCGTCGGCGTTGGCGACTGCGCTGGTCCTGCTGCTGTTTTCTTCTCTGCTCGTCGGCGTCTGCTCTGCTCGTCGGCGTCTGCGACTGCGCTGGTCCTGCTGCTGTTTTCTGCTCTGCTCATCGGCGACTGCGCTGGTCCTGCTGGTGTTTTCTGCACTGCTCATCGGCGTCGGCGACTGCACTGGTCCTGCTGTTGTTTTCGCCTCTGCTCGTCTGCGTCTGCGACTGTGCTGGTCCTGCTGCTGTTTTCTGCTCTGCTCGTCGGCAACTGCGCTGGTCCTGCTGCTGTTTTCTGCACTGCTCATTGGCGTCAGCGACTGTGCTGATCCTGCTGCTGTTTTCTGCTCTGCTCGAAGGCGTCGGCGACTGCGCTGGTCCTGCTGCTGTTTTCTGCACTGCTCATCGGCGTCTGCGACTGCGCTGGTCCTGCTGCTGTTTTCTGCTCTGCTCGTCGGCGACTGCGCAGGTCCTGCTGCTGTTTTCTGCACTGCTCATCTGCGTCGGCGACTGCGCTGATCCTGCTGCTGTTTTCTGCTCTGCTCATTGGCGTCTGCGACTGCGCATCTCCTGCAGCTTTTTTCTGCTTTGCTCGTCGGCGTCAGCGACTGCGCTGATTCTGCTGCTGTTTTCAGCTCTGATCGTCTGCGACTGCGCATCTCCTGCTTCTGTTTTTTGCTCTGCTCGTCGGCGTCAGCGACTGCGCTGATCCTGTTGCTGTTATCTGCTCTGCTCGTCGGCGTCTGCGACTGCACATCTCCTGCTGCTGTTTTTTGCTCTGCTCGTCGGCGACTGCGCTGGTCCTGCTGCTTTTTTCTGCTCTGCTCATCGGTGTTGGCTACTGCGCTGATCCTGCTGTTGTTTCCTGCTCTGCTCGTCGCCGTCGGCGACTGCGCTGGTCCTGCTGTTGTTTTCTGCTCTGATCGTCGGAGCCGGCGACTGCGCTGGTCCTGCTGCTGTTTTCTTCTCTGCTCGTCGGCATCTGCTCTGCTCGTCGGCGTCTGCGACTGCGCAGGTCCTGCTGCTGTTTTCTGCTCTGCTCATCGGTGACTGCGCTGGTCCTGCTTGTGTTTTCTGCACTGCTCATCTGCGTCGGCGACTGCGCTGGTCCTGCTGTTGTTTTCTGCTCTGATCGTCGGCGTCGGCGACTGCGCTGGTCCTGCTGCTGTTTTCTTCTCTGCTCGTCGGCGTCTGCTCTGCCCGTCGGCGTCTGCGACTGCGCTGGTCCTGCTGGTGTTTTCTGCATTGCTCATCGGCGTCGGCAACTGCGCTGGTCCTGCTGTTGTTTTCGCCTCTGCTTGTCGGCGTCTGAGACTGCGCTGGTCCTGCTGCTGTTTTCTGCTCTGCTCGTCGGCGACTGCGCTGGTCCTGCTGCTGTTTTCTGCACTGCTCATCGGCATCGGCGACTGTGCTGATCCTGCTGCTGTTTTCTGCTCTGCTCGTAGGCGTCGGCGACTGCGCTGATCCTGCTGCTGTTTCCTGCTCTGCTCATCGCCGTCGGCGACTGCGCTGGTCCTGCTGTTGTTTTCTGCTCTGATCGTCGGCGTCGGCGACTGCGCTGGTTCTGCTGCTGTTTTCTTCTCTGCTCGTCGGCGTCTGCGACTGCGGTGGTCCTGCTGCTGTTTTCTGCTCTGCTCATCGTCGACTGTGCTGGTCCTGCTGGTGTTTTCTGCACTGCTCATCAGCGTCGGCGACTGCGCTGGTCCTGCTGTTGTTTTTGCCTCTGCTCATTGGCGTCTGCGACTGCGCTGGTCCTGCTGCTGTTTTCTGCTCTGCTCGTCGGCGACTGCGCTGGTCCTGCTGCTGTTTTCTGCACTGCTCATTGGCGTCGGCGACTGTGCTGATCCTGCTGCTGTTTTCTGCTCTGCTCGTAGGCGTCTGTGACTGCGCTGGTCCTGCTGCTTTTTTCTTCACTGCTCATTGGCGACTGCGACTGCGCTGGTCCTGCTGCTGTTTTCTGCTCTGCTCGTCGGCGACTGCGCTGGTCCTGCTGCTGTTTCCTGCACTGCTCATCAGCGACTGCGACTGCGCTGGTCCTGCTGCTGTTTTCTGCTCTGCTCATCGGCAACTGCGCTGGTCCTGCTGGTGTTTTCTGCACTGCTCATCGGCGTCGGCGACTGCGCTGGTCCTGCTGTTGTTTTCGCCTCTGCTCGTCTGCGTCTGCGACTGCGCTGGTCCTGCAGCTGTTTTCTGCTCTGCTCGTCGGCAACTGCGCTGGTTCTGCTGCTGTTTTCTGCACTGCTCATTGGCGTCAGCGACTGTGCTGATCCTGCTGCTGTTTTCTGCTCTGCTCGAAGGCGTCGGCGACTGCGCTGGTCCTGCTGCTGTTTTCTGCACTGCTCATCGGCGTCTGCGACTGCGCTGGTCCTGCTGCTGTTTTCTGCTCTGCTCGTCGGCAACTGCGCAGGTCCTGCTGCTGTTTTCTGCACTGCTCATCGGCGTCGGCGACTGCGCTGATCCTGCTGCTGTTTTCTGCTCTGCTCATTGGCGTCTGCGACTGCGCATCTCCTGCAGCTTTTTTCTGCTTTGCTCGTCGGCGTCAGCAACTGCGCTGACCCTGCTGCTGTTTTTAGCTCTGATCGTCTGCGACTGCGCATCTCCTGCTTCTGTTTTTTGCTCTGCTCGTCGGCGTCAGCGACTGCGCTGATCCTGCTGCTGTTTTCTGCTCTGCTCGTCGGCGTCTGCGACTGCACATCTCCTGCTGCTGTTTTTTGCTCTGCTCGTCTGCCACTGCACTGGTCCTGCTGCTGTTTTCTGCTCTGCTCATCGGCGTTGGCTACTGCGCTGATCCTGCAGTTTTTTTCCTGCTCTGCTCGTCGCCGTCGGCGACTGCGCTGGTCCTGCTGTTGTTTTCTGCTCTGATCGTCGGCGTCTGCTCTGCTCGTCGGCGTCTGCGCTGGTCCTGCTGCTGTTTTCTGCTCTGCTCATCGGTGACTGCGCTGAACCTGCTTCTGTTTTCTGCACTGCTCATCTGCGTCGGCGACTGCGCTGGTCCTGCTGTTGTTTTCTGCTCTGATCGTCGGCGTCGGCGACTGCGCTGGTCCTGCTGCTGTTTTCTTCTCTGCTCATCGGCGTCTGCTCTGCTCGTCGGCGTCTGCGACTGCGCTGGTCCTGCTGGTGTTTTCTGCATTGCTCATAGGCGTCGGCGACTGCGCTGGTCCTGCTGTTGTTTTCGCCTTTGCTCGTCGGCGTCCGAGACTGCGCTGGTCCTGCTGCTGTTTTCTGCTCTGCTCGTCGGCGACTGCGCTGGTCCTGCTGCTGTTTTCTGCACTGCTCATCGGCGTCGGCGACAGTGCTGATCCTGCTGCTGTTTTCTGCTCTGCTCGTAGGCGTCGGCGACTGCGCTGGTCCTGCTGCTGTTTTCTGCACTGCTCATCGGCGTCAGCGAATGCGCTGATACTGCTGCTGTTTCCTGCTCTGCTCATCGCCGTCGGCGACTGCGCTGGTCCTGCTGTTGTTTTCTGCTCTGATCGTCGGCGTCGGCGACTGCGCTGGTTCTGCTGCTGTTTTCTTCTCTGCTCGTCGGCGTCTGCTCTGCTCGTCGGCGTCTGCGACTGCGCTGGTCCTGCTGCTGTTTTCTGCTCTGCTCATCGGCGACTGCGCTGGTCCTGCTGGTGTTTACTGCACTGCTCATCAGCGTCGGCGACTGCGCTGGTCCTGCTTTTGTTTTTGCCTCTGCTCATCGGCGTCTGCGACTGCGCTGGTCCTGCTGCTGTTTTCTGCTCTGCTCGTCGGCGACTGCGCTGGTCCTGCTGCTGTTTTCTGCACTGCTCATTGTCGTCGGCGACTGTGCTGATCCTGCTGTTGTTTTCTGCTCTGCTCGTAGGCGTCTGTGACTGCGCTGGTCCTGCTGCTTTTTTCTTCACTGCTCATCGGCGACTGCGACTGCGCTGGTCCTGCTGCTGTTTTCTGCTCTGCTCGTCGGCGACTGCGCAGGTCCTGCTGCTGTTTTCTGCACTGCTCATCGGCGACTGCGACTGCGCTGGTCCTGCTGCTGTTTTCTGCTCTGCTTGTCGGCGACTGCGCAGGTCCTGCTGCTGTTTTCTGCACTGCTCATCGGCGTCGGCGACTGCGTTGATCCTGCTGCTGTTTTCTGCTCTGCTCATTGGCGTCTGCGACTGCGCATCTCCTGCTGCTGTTTTCTGCTCTGATCGTCTGCGACTGCGCATCTCCTGCTTATGTTTTTTGCTCTGCTCGTCGGCGTCAGCGACTGCGCAAATCCTGCTGCTGTTTTCTGCTCTGCTCGTCGGCGTCTGCGACTGCGCATCTCCTGCTGCTGTTTTTTGCTCTGCTCGTCGGCGACTGCGCTGGTCCTGCTGCTGTTTTCTGCTCTGCTCATCGGCGTCGGCTACTACGCTGATCCTGCTGTTGTTTCCTGCTCTGCTCGTCGCCTTCGGCGACTGCGCTGGTCCTTCTGTTGTTTTCTGCTCTGATCGTCGGCGCCGGCGACTGCGCTGGTCCTGCTGCTGTTTTCTTCTCTGCTCGTCGGCGTCTGCTCTACTCGACGGCGTCTGTGACTGCACTGGTCCTGCCGCTGTTTCCTGGTCTGCTCATCGGCCACTGCGCTGGTCCTGCTGGTGTTTTCTGCACTGCTCATCTGTGTCAGCGACTGTGCTGGTCCTGCTGTTGTTATCTGCTCTGATCGTCGGCGTCGGCAACTGCGCTGGTCCTGCTGCTGTTTTCTTCTCTGCTCGTCGGCGTCTGCTCTGCTCGTCGGCGTCTGCGACTGCGCTGGTCCTGCTGCTGTTTTCTGCTCTGCTCATCGACGTATGCGCTGGTCCTGCTGGTGTTTTCTGCACGGTTCATCGGCGTCGGCGACTGCGCTGGTCCTGCTGCTGTTTTCTGCTCTGCTCGTCGGCGACTGCGCTTACCCTGCTGCTGTTTTCTGCTCTGATCGTCTGCGACTGCGCATCTCCTGCTGCCGTTTTTTGCTCTGCTCGTCGGCGTCAGCGACTGCTCTGATCCTGCTGCTGTTTTCTGCTCTGCTCGTAGGAGTCTGCGACCGCGCATCTCCTGCTGCTGTTTTTTGCTCTGCTTGTCGGCGACTGCGCTGGTCCTGCTGCTGTTTTCTGCTCTGCTCCTTGGCGTCGGCTACTGCGCTGATCCTGCTGCTGTTTTCTGCTCTGCTTGTCTGCGTCAGCGAATGCGCTGATCCTGCTGCTGTTTCCTGCTCTGCTCGTCGCCGTCGGCGCCTGCGCTGGTCCTGCTGTTGTTTTCTGCTCTGCTCGTCGCCGTCTGCGACTGTGCTGGTCCTGTTGCTGCTTTCTGCTCTGCTCGTCGGCGACTGCGCTGATCCTGCTGCTGTTTTCTGCTCTGCTCGTAGGCGTCGCCGACTGCGCTGGTCCTGCTGTTGTTTTCGCCTCTGCTCGTCTGCGTCTGCTCTGCTCGTCGGCGTCTGCGACTGCGCTGGTCCTGCTGTTGTTTTCGCCTCTGCTCGTCTGCGTCTGCTCTGCTCGTCGGCGTCTGCGACTGCGCTGGTCCTGCTGCTGTTTTCTGCTCTGCTCGTCGGCGACTGCGCTGGTCCTGCTGCTGTTTTCTGCACTGCTCATCGGCGTCGGCGACTGCGCTGATCCTGCTGCTGTTTTCTGCTTTGCTCGTAGGCGTCGCCAACTGCGCTGGTCCTGCTGCTGTTTTCTGCTCTGCTCGTCGGCGACTGCGCTGGTCCTGCTGCTGTTTTCTGCACTGCTCATCGGCGTTGGCGACTGCGTTGATCCTGCTGCTGTTTTCTGCTCTGCTCGTTGGCGTCTGTGACTGCGCATCTCCTGCTGCTGTTTTTTGCTCTGCTCGTCGGCGACTGCGCTTGTCCTGCTGCTGTTTTCTGCTCTGCTCATCGGCGTCGGCTACTGCGCTGATCCTGCTGCTGTTTTCGGCTCTGCTCGTTGGCGTCTGCTACTGCGCATCTCCTGCTGCTTTTTTTCTGCTCTGCTCGTCGGCGTCTGCAACTGCGCTGATCCTGCAGCTGTTTTCTGCTCTGCTTGTCGCCGGTTGCGACTGTGCTGGTCCTGTTGCTGTTTTCTGCTCTGCTCGTCGGTGACTGCGCTGATCCTGCTGCTGTTTTCTGCTCTGCTCGTAGGCGTCGCCGACTGCGCTGGTCCTGCTGTTGTTTTCGCCTCTGCTCGTCTGCGTCTGCTCTGCTCGTCGGCGTCTGCGACTGCGCTGGTCCTGCTGTTGTTTTCGCCTCTGCTCGTCTGCGTCTGCTCTGCTCGTCGGCGTTTGCGACTGCGCTGGTCCTGCTGCTGTTTTCTGCTCTGCTCGTCGGCGACTGCGCTGGTCCTGCTGCTGTTTTCTGCACTGCTCATCGGCGTCGGCGACTGCGCTGATCCTGCTGCTGTTTTCTGCTTTGCTCGTAGGCGTCGCCGACTGCGCTGGTCCTGCTGCTGTTTTCTGCTCTGCTCGTCGGCGACTGCGCTGGTCCTGCTGCTGTTTTCTTCACTGCTCATCGGCGTCGGCGACTGTGTTGATCCTGCTGCTGTTTTCTGCTCTGCTCGTTGGCGTCTGCGACTGCGCATCTCCTGCTGCTTTTTTCAGCTCTGCTCGTCGGCGTCAGCAACTGCGCTGATTCTGCTGCTGTTTTCTGCTCTGCTCGTCGGTGTCAGCGACTACGCTGATCCTGCTGCTGTTTTCTGCACTGCTCATTGGCGTCGGCGACTGCGTTGATCCTGCTGCTGTTTTCTGCTCTGCCCGTCGGCGTCTGCGCATCTCCTGCTGCTGTTTTTTGCTCTGCTCGTCAGCAACTGCGCTGGTCCTGCTGCTGTTTTCTGCTCTGCTGATCAGCGTCGGCTACTGCGCTGATCCTGCTGTTGTTTCCTGCTCTGCTCGTCGCCGTCGGCGACTGCGCTGGTCCTGCTGTTGTTTTCTGCTCTGATCGTCGGCGTCTGCGACAGCGCTGATCCTGCTGCTGTTTTCTACTCTGCTCGTCGGCGTCTGTGACTGCGCATCTCCTGCTGCTGTTTTTTGCTCTGCTCGTCGGCGACTGCGCTTGTCCTGCTGCTGTTTTCTGCTATGATCATCGGCGTCGGCTACTGCGCTGATCCTGCTGCTGTTTTCTGCTCTGCTCATTGGCGTCTGCGACTGCGCATCTCCTGCTGCTTTTTTCTGCTCTGCTCGTCGGCGTCAGCGACTGCGCTGATCCTGCAGCTGTTTTCTGCTCTGCTCGTCCCCGTCTGCGACTGTGCTGGTCCTGTTCCTGTTTTCTGCTCTGCTCGTCGGCGACTGCGCTGATTCTGCTGCTGTTTTCTGCTCTGCTCGTAGGAGTCGCCGACTGCGCTGGTCCTGCTGTTGTTTTCGCCTCTGCTCATCTGCGTCTGCTCTGCTCGTCGGCGTCTTCGACTGCGCTGGTCCTGCTGTTGTGTTTGCCTCTGCTCGTCTGCGTCTGCTCTGCTCGTCGGCGTCTGCGACTGCGCTGGTCCTGCAGCTGTTTTCTGCTCTGCTCGTCGGCGACTGCGCTGGTCCTGCTGCTGTTTTCTGCACTGCTCATCGGCGTCGGTGACTGTGCTGATCCTGCTGCTGTTTTCTGCTCTGCTCGTAGGCGTCGGCGACTGCGCTGGTCCTGCTGCTGTTTTCTGCACTGCTCATCGGCGTCTGCGACTGCGCTGGTCCAGCTGCTGTTTTCTGCTCTGCTCGTCGGCGACTGCGCTGGTTCTGCTGCTGTTTTCTGCACTGCTTATCGGCGTTGGCGACTGCGTTGATCCTGCTGCTCTTTTCTGCTCTGCTCATTGGAGTCTGCGACTGCGCATCTCCTGCTGCTTTTTTCTGCTCTGCTCGTCGGCGTCAGCGACTGTGCTGACCCTGCTGCTGTTTTTTGCTCTGCTCGTCGGCGACTGCGCTGGTCCTGCTGCTGTTTCCTGCTCTGCTCGTCGCCGTCGGCTACTGCGCTGGTCCTGCTGTTGTTTTCTGCTCTGATCGTCGGCGTCGGCGACTGTGCTGGTCCTGCTGCTGTTTATGCTCTGCTCGTTGGCGTCTGCGACTGCGCATCTCCTGCAGCTTTTTTCTGCTCTGCTCGTCGGCGTCAGCGACTGCGCTGACCCTGCAGCTGTTTTCTGCTCTGCTCGTCGCCGTCTGCGACTGTGCTGGTCCTGTTGCTGTTTTCTGCTCTGCTCGTCGGCGACTGCGCTGGTCCTGCTGCTGTTTTCTGCACTGCTCATTGGCGTCGGCGACTGCGTTGATCCTGCTGCTGTTTTCTGCTCTGCTCATTTGCGTCTGCGACTGCGCATCTCCTGCTGCTTTTTTCTGCTCTGCTCGTCGGCGTCAGCGACTGCGCTGACCCTGCTGCTGTTTTCTGCTCTGATCGTCTGCAACTACGCAACTCCTCCTGCTGTTTTTGCTCTGCTCGTCTGCATCAGCGACTCTTCTGATCCTGCTGCTGTTTTCTGCTCTGCTCATCGGAGTCTGCGACTGCGCATCTCCTGCTGCTGTTTTTTGCTCTGCTCGTCGGCGACTGCGCTGGTCCTGCTGCTGTTTTCTGCTCTGCTCATCGGCGTCGACTACTGCGCTGATCCTGCTGCTGTTTTCTGCTCTGCTTGTCTGCGTCAGCGAATGCGCTGATCCTGCTGCTGTTTCCTGCTCTGCTCGTCGCCGTCGGCGCCTGCGCTGGTCCTGCTGTTGTTTTCTGCTCTGATCGTCGGCGTTGGCGACTGCGCTGGTCCTGCTGCTGTTTTCTTCTCTGCTCGTCGGCGTCTGCTCTGCTCGTCGGCGTCTGCGACTGCGCTGGTCCTGCTGCTGTTTTCTGCTCTGCTCATCGGCGACTGCGCTGGTCCTGCTGGTGTTTTCTGCACTGCTCATGGGCGTCGGCGACTGCGCTGGTCCTGCTGTTGTTTTCGCCTCTGCTCGTCTGCGTCTGCGACTGTGCTGGTCCTGCTGCTGTTTTCTGCTCTGCTCGTCGGCAACTGCGCTGGTCCTGCTGCTGTTTTCTGCACTGCTCATTGGCGTCAGCGACTGTGCTGATCCTGCTGCTGTTTTCTGCTCTGCTCGAGGCGTCGGCGACTGCGCTGGTCCTGCTGCTGTTTTCTGCACTGCTCATCGGCGTCTGCGACTGCGCTGGTCCTGCTGCTGTTTTCTGCTCTGCTCGTCGGCGACTGCGCAGGTCCTGCTGCTGTTTTCTGCACTGCTCATCGGCGTCGGCGACTGCGCTGATCCTGCTGCTGTTTTCTGCTCTGCTCATTGGCGTCTGCGACTGCGCATCTCCTGCAGCTTTTTTCTGCTTTGCTCGTCGGCGTCAGCGACTGCGCTGACTCTGCTGCTGTTTTCAGCTCTGATCGTCTGCGACTGCGCATCTCCTGCTTCTGTTTTTTGCTCTGCTCATCGGCGTCGACTACTGCGCTGATCCTGCTGCTGTTTTCTGCTCTGCTTGTCTGCGTCAGCGAATGCGCTGATCCTGCTGCTGTTTCCTGCTCTGCTCGTCGCCGTCGGCGCCTGCGCTGGTCCTGCTGTTGTTTTCTGCTCTGATCGTCGGCGTTGGCGACTGCACTGGTCCTGCTGCTGTTTTCTTCTCTGCTCGTCGGCGTCTGCTCTGCTCGTCGGCGTCTGCGACTGCGCTGGTCCTGCTGCTGTTTTCTGCTCTGCTCATCGGCGACTGCGCTGGTCCTGCTGGTGTTTTCTGCACTGCTCATCGGCGTCGGCGACTGTGCTGATCCTGCTGCTGTTTTCTGCTCTGCTCGAGGCGTCGGTGACTGCGCTGGTCCTGCTGCTGTTTTCTGCACTGCTCATCGGCGTCTGCGACTGCGCTGGTCCTGCTGCTGTTTTCTGCTCTGCTCGAGGCGTCGGCGACTGCGCTGGTCCTGCTGCTGTTTTCTGCACTGCTCATCGGCGTCTGCGACTGCGCTGGTCCTGCTGCTGTTTTCTGCTCTGCTCGTCGGCGACTGCGCAGGTCCTGCTGCTGTTTTCTGCACTGCTCATCGGCGTCGGCGACTGCGCTGATCCTGCTGCTGTTTTCTGCTCTGCTCATTGGCGTCTGCGACTGCGCATCTCCTGCAGCTTTTTTCTGCTTTGCTCGTCGGCGTCAGCGACTGCGCTGACCCTGCTGCTGTTTTCAGCTCTGATCGTCTGCGACTGCGCATCTCCTGCTTCTGTTTTTTGCTCTGCTCGTCGGCGTCAGCGACTGCGCTGATCCTGCTGCTGTTTTCTGCTCTGCTCGTCGGCGTCTGCGACTGCACATCTCCTGCTGCTGTTTTTTGCTCTGCTCGTCGGCGACTGCGCTGGTCCTGCTGCTGTTTTCTGCTCTGCTCATCGGCGTTGGCTACTGCGCTGATCCTGCTGTTGTTTCCTGCTCTGATCGTCGCCGTCGGCAACTGCACTGGTCCTGCTGTTGTTTTCTGCTCTGATCGTCGGCGCCGGCAACTGCGCTGGTCCTGCTGCTGTTTTCTTCTCTGCTCGACGGCGTCTGCTCTGCTCGTCGGCGTCTGCGACTGCGCTGGTCCTGCTGCTGTTTTCTGCTCTGCTCATCGGTGACTGCGCTGGTCCTGCTTGTGTTTTCTGCACTGCTCATCTGCGTCGGCGACTGCGCTGGTCCTGCTGTTGTTTTCTGCTCTGATCGTCGGCGTTGGCGACTGCGCTGGTCCTGCTGCTGTTTTCTTCTCTGCTCGTCGGCGTCTGCTCTGCTCGTCGGCGTCTGCGACTGCGCTGGTCCTGCTGGTGTTTTCTGCATTGCTCATCGGCGTCGGCGACTGCGCTGTTCCTGCTGTTGTTTTCGCCTTTGCTCGTCGGCGTCTGCGACTGCGCTGGTCCTGCTGCTGTTTTCTGCTCTGCTCGTCGGCGACTGCGCTGGTCCTGCTGCTGTTTTCTGCACTGCTCATCGGCGTCGGCGACTGTGCTGATCCTGCTGCTGTTTTCTGCTCTGCTCGTAGGCGTCGGCGACTGCGCTGGTCCTGCTGCTGTTTTCTGCACTGCTCATCGGCATCAGCGAATGCGCTGATCCTGCTGCTGTTTCCTGCTCTGCTCATCGCCGTCGGCGACTGCGTTGGTCCTGCTGTTGTTTTCTGCTCTGATCGTCGGCGTCGGCGACTGCGCTGGTTCTGCTGCTGTTTTCTTCTCTGCTCGTCGGCGTCTGCTCTGCTTGTCGGCGTCTGCGACTGCGCTGGTCCTGCTGCTGTTTTCTGCTCTGCTCATCGGCGACTGCGCTGGTCCTGCTGCTGTTTTCTGCACTGCTCATTGGCGTCGGCGACTGTGCTGATCCTGCTGCTGTTTTCTGCTCTGCTCGTAGGCGTCTGTGACTGCGCTGGTCCTGCTGCTTTTTTCTTCACTGCTCATCGGCGACTGCGACTGCGCTGGTCCTGCTGCTGTTTTCTGCTCTGCTCGTCGGGACTGCGCAGGTCCTGCTGCTGTTTTCTGCACTGCTCATCGGCGACTGCGACTGCGCTGGTCCTGCTGCTGTTTTCTGCTCTGCTCGTCGGTGACTGCGCAGGTCCTGCAGCTGTTTTCTGCACTGCTCATCGGCGTCGGCGACTGCGTTGATCCTGTTGCTGTTTTCTGCTCTGCTCATTGGCGTCTGCGACTGCGCATCTCCTGCTGCTGTTTTCTGCTCTGATCGTCTGCGACTGCGCATCTCCTGCTTATGTTTTTTGCTCTGCTCGTCGGCGTCAGCGACTGTGCAGATCCTGCTGCTGTTTTCTGCTCTGCTCGTCGGCGTCTGCGACTGCGCTGATCCTGCTGCTCTTTTCTGCTCTGCTCGTAGGCGTTGCCGACTGCACTGGTCCTGCTGCTGTTTTCTGCTCTGCTCGTTGGCGACTGCGCTGGTCCTGCTGCTGTTTTCTGCACTGCTCATCGGCGTCGGCGACTGCGCTGATCCTGCTGCTGTTTTCTGCTCTGCTCGTAGGCGTCGGCGACTGCGCTGATCCTGCTGCTGTTTTCTGCTCTGCTCGTAGGCGTCGCCAACTGCGCTGGTCCTGCTGCTGTTTTCTGCTCTGCTCGTCGGCGACTGCGACTGCGCATCTCCTGCTGCTTTTTTCTGCTCTGCTCGTCGGCACCAGCGACTGCGCTGATCCTGCTGCTGTTTTCTGCTCTGCTCATCGGCGTCTGCGACTGCGGATCTCCTGCTGCTGTTTTTTGCTCTGCTCATCGGCGTCAGCGACTGGGCTGATCCTGCTGCTGTTTTCTGCTTTGCTCGTCTGCATCAGCGAATGCGCTGTTCCTGCTGCTGTTTCCTGCTCTGCTCGTCGCTGTCGGCGACTGCGCTGGTCTTGCTGTTGTTTTCTGCTCTGATCGCCGGCGTCGGCGACTGCGCTGGTCCTGCTGCTGTTTTCTGCTCTGCTCGTCGGCGTCTGCGACTGCGCTTGTCCTGCTGTTGTTTTCTGCTCCAATCGCTGGCGTCAGCGACTGCGCTGGTCCTGCTGCTGTTTTTTGCTCTGCTCGTAGGCGTCGCCGACTGCGCTGATCCTGCTGCTGTTTTCTGCTCTGCTCGTAGGCGTCGCCGACTGCTCTGGTCCTGCTGCTGTTTTCTGCTCTGCTCGTCGGCGACTGCGCTGGTCCTGCTGCTGTTTTCTGCACTGCTCATCGGCGTCGGCGACTGCTATGATCCTGCTGCTGTTTTCTGCTCTGCTCGTAGGTGTCGCCGACTGCGCCTGTCCTGCTGCTGTTTTCTGCTCTGCTCGTAGGTGTCGCCGACTGCGCCTGTCCTGCTGTAGTTTTCTGCACTGGTCATCGTCGTCGGCGACTGCGCTGATCCTGCTGCTGTTTTCTGCCCTGCTCGTCGGCGACTGCGCTGGTCCTGCTGCTGTTTTCTGCACTGCTCATTGGCGTCAGCGACTGTGCTGATCCTGCTGCTGTTTTCTGCTCTGCTCGAAGGCGTCGGCGACTGCGCTGGTCCTGCTGCTGTTTTCTGCACTGCTCATCGGCGTCTGCGACTGCGCTGGTCCTGCTGCTGTTTTCTGCTCTGCTCGTCGGCAACTGCGCAGGTCCTGCTGCTGTTTTCTGCACTGCTCATCGGCGTCGGCGACTGCGCTGATCCTGCTGCTGTTTTCTGCTCTGCTCATTGGCGTCTGCGACTGCGCATCTCCTGCAGCTTTTTTCTGCTTTGCTCGTCGGCGTCAGCAACTGCGCTGACCCTGCTGCTGTTTTTAGCTCTGATCGTCTGCGACTGCGCATCTCCTGCTTCTGTTTTTTGCTCTGCTCGTCGGCGTCAGCGACTGCGCTGATCCTGCTGCTGTTTTCTGCTCTGCTCGTCGGCGTCTGCGACTGCACATCTCCTGCTGCTGTTTTTTGCTCTGCTCGTCTGCCACTGCACTGGTCCTGCTGCTGTTTTCTGCTCTGCTCATCGGCGTTGGCTACTGCGCTGATCCTGCAGTTTTTTTCCTGCTCTGCTCGTCGCCGTCGGCGACTGCGCTGGTCCTGCTGTTGTTTTCTGCTCTGATCGTCGGCGTCTGCTCTGCTCGTCGGCGTCTGCGCTGGTCCTGCTGCTGTTTTCTGCTCTGCTCATCGGTGACTGCGCTGAACCTGCTTCTGTTTTCTGCACTGCTCATCTGCGTCGGCGACTGCGCTGGTCCTGCTGTTGTTTTCTGCTCTGATCGTCGGCGTCGGCGACTGCGCTGGTCCTGCTGCTGTTTTCTTCTCTGCTCATCGGCGTCTGCTCTGCTCGTCGGCGTCTGCGACTGCGCTGGTCCTGCTGGTGTTTTCTGCATTGCTCATAGGCGTCGGCGACTGCGCTGGTCCTGCTGTTGTTTTCGCCTTTGCTCGTCGGCGTCCGAGACTGCGCTGGTCCTGCTGCTGTTTTCTGCTCTGCTCGTCGGCGACTGCGCTGGTCCTGCTGCTGTTTTCTGCACTGCTCATCGGCGTCGGCGACAGTGCTGATCCTGCTGCTGTTTTCTGCTCTGCTCGTAGGCGTCGGCGACTGCGCTGGTCCTGCTGCTGTTTTCTGCACTGCTCATCGGCGTCAGCGAATGCGCTGATACTGCTGCTGTTTCCTGCTCTGCTCATCGCCGTCGGCGACTGCGCTGGTCCTGCTGTTGTTTTCTGCTCTGATCGTCGGCGTCGGCGACTGCGCTGGTTCTGCTGCTGTTTTCTTCTCTGCTCGTCGGCGTCTGCTCTGCTCGTCGGCGTCTGCGACTGCGCTGGTCCTGCTGCTGTTTTCTGCTCTGCTCATCGGCGACTGCGCTGGTCCTGCTGGTGTTTACTGCACTGCTCATCAGCGTCGGCGACTGCGCTGGTCCTGCTTTTGTTTTTGCCTCTGCTCATCGGCGTCTGCGACTGCGCTGGTCCTGCTGCTGTTTTCTGCTCTGCTCGTCGGCGACTGCGCTGGTCCTGCTGCTGTTTTCTGCACTGCTCATTGTCGTCGGCGACTGTGCTGATCCTGCTGTTGTTTTCTGCTCTGCTCGTAGGCGTCTGTGACTGCGCTGGTCCTGCTGCTTTTTTCTTCACTGCTCATCGGCGACTGCGACTGCGCTGGTCCTGCTGCTGTTTTCTGCTCTGCTCGTCGGCGACTGCGCAGGTCCTGCTGCTGTTTTCTGCACTGCTCATCGGCGACTGCGACTGCGCTGGTCCTGCTGCTGTTTTCTGCTCTGCTTGTCGGCGACTGCGCAGGTCCTGCTGCTGTTTTCTGCACTGCTCATCGGCGTCGGCGACTGCGTTGATCCTGCTGCTGTTTTCTGCTCTGCTCATTGGCGTCTGCGACTGCGCATCTCCTGCTGCTGTTTTCTGCTCTGATCGTCTGCGACTGCGCATCTCCTGCTTATGTTTTTTGCTCTGCTCGTCGGCGTCAGCGACTGCGCAAATCCTGCTGCTGTTTTCTGCTCTGCTCGTCGGCGTCTGCGACTGCGCATCTCCTGCTGCTGTTTTTTGCTCTGCTCGTCGGCGACTGCGCTGGTCCTGCTGCTGTTTTCTGCTCTGCTCATCGGCGTCGGCTACTACGCTGATCCTGCTGTTGTTTCCTGCTCTGCTCGTCGCCTTCGGCGACTGCGCTGGTCCTTCTGTTGTTTTCTGCTCTGATCGTCGGCGCCGGCGACTGCGCTGGTCCTGCTGCTGTTTTCTTCTCTGCTCGTCGGCGTCTGCTCTACTCGACGGCGTCTGTGACTGCACTGGTCCTGCCGCTGTTTCCTGGTCTGCTCATCGGCCACTGCGCTGGTCCTGCTGGTGTTTTCTGCACTGCTCATCTGTGTCAGCGACTGTGCTGGTCCTGCTGTTGTTATCTGCTCTGATCGTCGGCGTCGGCAACTGCGCTGGTCCTGCTGCTGTTTTCTTCTCTGCTCGTCGGCGTCTGCTCTGCTCGTCGGCGTCTGCGACTGCGCTGGTCCTGCTGCTGTTTTCTGCTCTGCTCATCGACGTATGCGCTGGTCCTGCTGGTGTTTTCTGCACGGTTCATCGGCGTCGGCGACTGCGCTGGTCCTGCTGCTGTTTTCTGCTCTGCTCGTCGGCGACTGCGCTTACCCTGCTGCTGTTTTCTGCTCTGATCGTCTGCGACTGCGCATCTCCTGCTGCCGTTTTTTGCTCTGCTCGTCGGCGTCAGCGACTGCTCTGATCCTGCTGCTGTTTTCTGCTCTGCTCGTAGGAGTCTGCGACCGCGCATCTCCTGCTGCTGTTTTTTGCTCTGCTTGTCGGCGACTGCGCTGGTCCTGCTGCTGTTTTCTGCTCTGCTCCTTGGCGTCGGCTACTGCGCTGATCCTGCTGCTGTTTTCTGCTCTGCTTGTCTGCGTCAGCGAATGCGCTGATCCTGCTGCTGTTTCCTGCTCTGCTCGTCGCCGTCGGCGCCTGCGCTGGTCCTGCTGTTGTTTTCTGCTCTGCTCGTCGCCGTCTGCGACTGTGCTGGTCCTGTTGCTGCTTTCTGCTCTGCTCGTCGGCGACTGCGCTGATCCTGCTGCTGTTTTCTGCTCTGCTCGTAGGCGTCGCCGACTGCGCTGGTCCTGCTGTTGTTTTCGCCTCTGCTCGTCTGCGTCTGCTCTGCTCGTCGGCGTCTGCGACTGCGCTGGTCCTGCTGTTGTTTTCGCCTCTGCTCGTCTGCGTCTGCTCTGCTCGTCGGCGTCTGCGACTGCGCTGGTCCTGCTGCTGTTTTCTGCTCTGCTCGTCGGCGACTGCGCTGGTCCTGCTGCTGTTTTCTGCACTGCTCATCGGCGTCGGCGACTGCGCTGATCCTGCTGCTGTTTTCTGCTTTGCTCGTAGGCGTCGCCAACTGCGCTGGTCCTGCTGCTGTTTTCTGCTCTGCTCGTCGGCGACTGCGCTGGTCCTGCTGCTGTTTTCTGCACTGCTCATCGGCGTCGGCGACTGCGTTGATCCTGCTGCTGTTTTCTGCTCTGCTCGTTGGCGTCTGTGACTGCGCATCTCCTGCTGCTGTTTTTTGCTCTGCTCGTCGGCGACTGCGCTTGTCCTGCTGCTGTTTTCTGCTCTGCTCATCGGCGTCGGCTACTGCGCTGATCCTGCTGCTGTTTTCGGCTCTGCTCGTTGGCGTCTGCTACTGCGCATCTCCTGCTGCTTTTTTTCTGCTCTGCTCGTCGGCGTCTGCAACTGCGCTGATCCTGCAGCTGTTTTCTGCTCTGCTTGTCGCCGGTTGCGACTGTGCTGGTCCTGTTGCTGTTTTCTACTCTGCTCGTCGGTGACTGCGCTGATCCTGCTGCTGTTTTCTGCTCTGCTCGTAGGCGTCGCCGACTGCGCTGGTCCTGCTGTTGTTTTCGCCTCTGCTCGTCTGCGTCTGCTCTGCTCGTCGGCGTCTGCGACTGCGCTGGTCCTGCTGTTGTTTTCGCCTCTGCTCGTCTGCGTCTGCTCTGCTCGTCGGCGTTTGCGACTGCGCTGGTCCTGCTGCTGTTTTCTGCTCTGCTCGTCGGCGACTGCGCTGGTCCTGCTGCTGTTTTCTGCACTGCTCATCGGCGTCGGCGACTGCGCTGATCCTGCTGCTGTTTTCTGCTTTGCTCGTAGGCGTCGCCGACTGCGCTGGTCCTGCTGCTGTTTTCTGCTCTGCTCGTCGGCGACTGCGCTGGTCCTGCTGCTGTTTTCTTCACTGCTCATCGGCGTCGGCGACTGTGTTGATCCTGCTGCTGTTTTCTGCTCTGCTCGTTGGCGTCTGCGACTGCGCATCTCCTGCTGCTTTTTTCAGCTCTGCTCGTCGGCGTCAGCAACTGCGCTGATTCTGCTGCTGTTTTCTGCTCTGCTCGTCGGTGTCAGCGACTACGCTGATCCTGCTGCTGTTTTCTGCACTGCTCATTGGCGTCGGCGACTGCGTTGATCCTGCTGCTGTTTTCTGCTCTGCCCGTCGGCGTCTGCGCATCTCCTGCTGCTGTTTTTTGCTCTGCTCGTCAGCAACTGCGCTGGTCCTGCTGCTGTTTTCTGCTCTGCTGATCAGCGTCGGCTACTGCGCTGATCCTGCTGTTGTTTCCTGCTCTGCTCGTCGCCGTCGGCGACTGCGCTGGTCCTGCTGTTGTTTTCTGCTCTGATCGTCGGCGTCTGCGACAGCGCTGATCCTGCTGCTGTTTTCTACTCTGCTCGTCGGCGTCTGTGACTGCGCATCTCCTGCTGCTGTTTTTTGCTCTGCTCGTCGGCGACTGCGCTTGTCCTGCTGCTGTTTTCTGCTATGATCATCGGCGTCGGCTACTGCGCTGATCCTGCTGCTGTTTTCTGCTCTGCTCATTGGCGTCTGCGACTGCGCATCTCCTGCTGCTTTTTTCTGCTCTGCTCGTCGGCGTCAGCGACTGCGCTGATCCTGCAGCTGTTTTCTGCTCTGCTCGTCCCCGTCTGCGACTGTGCTGGTCCTGTTCCTGTTTTCTGCTCTGCTCGTCGGCGACTGCGCTGATTCTGCTGCTGTTTTCTGCTCTGCTCGTAGGAGTCGCCGACTGCGCTGGTCCTGCTGTTGTTTTCGCCTCTGCTCATCTGCGTCTGCTCTGCTCGTCGGCGTCTTCGACTGCGCTGGTCCTGCTGTTGTGTTTGCCTCTGCTCGTCTGCGTCTGCTCTGCTCGTCGGCGTCTGCGACTGCGCTGGTCCTGCTGCTGTTTTCTGCTCTGCTCGTCGGCGACTGCGCTGGTCCTGCTGCTGTTTTCTGCACTGCTCATCGGCGTCGGTGACTGTGCTGATCCTGCTGCTGTTTTCTGCTCTGCTCGTAGGCGTCGGCGACTGCGCTGGTCCTGCTGCTGTTTTCTGCACTGCTCATCGGCGTCTGCGACTGCGCTGGTCCAGCTGCTGTTTTCTGCTCTGCTCGTCGGCGACTGCGCTGGTTCTGCTGCTGTTTTCTGCACTGCTTATCGGCGTTGGCGACTGCGTTGATCCTGCTGCTCTTTTCTGCTCTGCTCATTGGAGTCTGCGACTGCGCATCTCCTGCTGCTTTTTTCTGCTCTGCTCGTCGGCGTCAGCGACTGTGCTGACCCTGCTGCTGTTTTTTGCTCTGCTCGTCGGCGACTGCGCTGGTCCTGCTGCTGTTTCCTGCTCTGCTCGTCGCCGTCGGCTACTGCGCTGGTCCTGCTGTTGTTTTCTGCTCTGATCGTCGGCGTCGGCGACTGTGCTGGTCCTGCTGCTGTTTATGCTCTGCTCGTTGGCGTCTGCGACTGCGCATCTCCTGCAGCTTTTTTCTGCTCTGCTCGTCGGCGTCAGCGACTGCGCTGACCCTGCAGCTGTTTTCTGCTCTGCTCGTCGCCGTCTGCGACTGTGCTGGTCCTGTTGCTGTTTTCTGCTCTGCTCGTCGGCGACTGCGCTGGTCCTGCTGCTGTTTTCTGCACTGCTCATTGGCGTCGGCGACTGCGTTGATCCTGCTGCTGTTTTCTGCTCTGCTCATTTGCGTCTGCGACTGCGCATCTCCTGCTGCTTTTTTCTGCTCTGCTCGTCGGCGTCAGCGACTGCGCTGACCCTGCTGCTGTTTTCTGCTCTGATCGTCTGCAACTACGCAACTCCTCCTGCTGTTTTTGCTCTGCTCGTCTGCATCAGCGACTCTTCTGATCCTGCTGCTGTTTTCTGCTCTGCTCATCGGAGTCTGCGACTGCGCATCTCCTGCTGCTGTTTTTTGCTCTGCTCGTCGGCGACTGCGCTGGTCCTGCTGCTGTTTTCTGCTCTGCTCATCGGCGTCGACTACTGCGCTGATCCTGCTGCTGTTTTCTGCTCTGCTTGTCTGCGTCAGCGAATGCGCTGATCCTGCTGCTGTTTCCTGCTCTGCTCGTCGCCGTCGGCGCCTGCGCTGGTCCTGCTGTTGTTTTCTGCTCTGATCGTCGGCGTTGGCGACTGCGCTGGTCCTGCTGCTGTTTTCTTCTCTGCTCGTCGGCGTCTGCTCTGCTCGTCGGCGTCTGCGACTGCGCTGGTCCTGCTGCTGTTTTCTGCTCTGCTCATCGGCGACTGCGCTGGTCCTGCTGGTGTTTTCTGCACTGCTCATGGGCGTCGGCGACTGCGCTGGTCCTGCTGTTGTTTTCGCCTCTGCTCGTCTGCGTCTGCGACTGTGCTGGTCCTGCTGCTGTTTTCTGCTCTGCTCGTCGGCAACTGCGCTGGTCCTGCTGCTGTTTTCTGCACTGCTCATTGGCGTCAGCGACTGTGCTGATCCTGCTGCTGTTTTCTGCTCTGCTCGAGGCGTCGGCGACTGCGCTGGTCCTGCTGCTGTTTTCTGCACTGCTCATCGGCGTCTGCGACTGCGCTGGTCCTGCTGCTGTTTTCTGCTCTGCTCGTCGGCGACTGCGCAGGTCCTGCTGCTGTTTTCTGCACTGCTCATCGGCGTCGGCGACTGCGCTGATCCTGCTGCTGTTTTCTGCTCTGCTCATTGGCGTCTGCGACTGCGCATCTCCTGCAGCTTTTTTCTGCTTTGCTCGTCGGCGTCAGCGACTGCGCTGACTCTGCTGCTGTTTTCAGCTCTGATCGTCTGCGACTGCGCATCTCCTGCTTCTGTTTTTTGCTCTGCTCATCGGCGTCGACTACTGCGCTGATCCTGCTGCTGTTTTCTGCTCTGCTTGTCTGCGTCAGCGAATGCGCTGATCCTGCTGCTGTTTCCTGCTCTGCTCGTCGCCGTCGGCGCCTGCGCTGGTCCTGCTGTTGTTTTCTGCTCTGATCGTCGGCGTTGGCGACTGCACTGGTCCTGCTGCTGTTTTCTTCTCTGCTCGTCGGCGTCTGCTCTGCTCGTCGGCGTCTGCGACTGCGCTGGTCCTGCTGCTGTTTTCTGCTCTGCTCATCGGCGACTGCGCTGGTCCTGCTGGTGTTTTCTGCACTGCTCATCGGCGTCGGCGACTGTGCTGATCCTGCTGCTGTTTTCTGCTCTGCTCGAGGCGTCGGTGACTGCGCTGGTCCTGCTGCTGTTTTCTGCACTGCTCATCGGCGTCTGCGACTGCGCTGGTCCTGCTGCTGTTTTCTGCTCTGCTCGAGGCGTCGGCGACTGCGCTGGTCCTGCTGCTGTTTTCTGCACTGCTCATCGGCGTCTGCGACTGCGCTGGTCCTGCTGCTGTTTTCTGCTCTGCTCGTCGGCGACTGCGCAGGTCCTGCTGCTGTTTTCTGCACTGCTCATCGGCGTCGGCGACTGCGCTGATCCTGCTGCTGTTTTCTGCTCTGCTCATTGGCGTCTGCGACTGCGCATCTCCTGCAGCTTTTTTCTGCTTTGCTCGTCGGCGTCAGCGACTGCGCTGACCCTGCTGCTGTTTTCAGCTCTGATCGTCTGCGACTGCGCATCTCCTGCTTCTGTTTTTTGCTCTGCTCGTCGGCGTCAGCGACTGCGCTGATCCTGCTGCTGTTTTCTGCTCTGCTCGTCGGCGTCTGCGACTGCACATCTCCTGCTGCTGTTTTTTGCTCTGCTCGTCGGCGACTGCGCTGGTCCTGCTGCTGTTTTCTGCTCTGCTCATCGGCGTTGGCTACTGCGCTGATCCTGCTGTTGTTTCCTGCTCTGATCGTCGCCGTCGGCAACTGCACTGGTCCTGCTGTTGTTTTCTGCTCTGATCGTCGGCGCCGGCAACTGCGCTGGTCCTGCTGCTGTTTTCTTCTCTGCTCGACGGCGTCTGCTCTGCTCGTCGGCGTCTGCGACTGCGCTGGTCCTGCTGCTGTTTTCTGCTCTGCTCATCGGTGACTGCGCTGGTCCTGCTTGTGTTTTCTGCACTGCTCATCTGCGTCGGCGACTGCGCTGGTCCTGCTGTTGTTTTCTGCTCTGATCGTCGGCGTTGGCGACTGCGCTGGTCCTGCTGCTGTTTTCTTCTCTGCTCGTCGGCGTCTGCTCTGCTCGTCGGCGTCTGCGACTGCGCTGGTCCTGCTGGTGTTTTCTGCATTGCTCATCGGCGTCGGCGACTGCGCTGTTCCTGCTGTTGTTTTCGCCTTTGCTCGTCGGCGTCTGCGACTGCGCTGGTCCTGCTGCTGTTTTCTGCTCTGCTCGTCGGCGACTGCGCTGGTCCTGCTGCTGTTTTCTGCACTGCTCATCGGCGTCGGCGACTGTGCTGATCCTGCTGCTGTTTTCTGCTCTGCTCGTAGGCGTCGGCGACTGCGCTGGTCCTGCTGCTGTTTTCTGCACTGCTCATCGGCATCAGCGAATGCGCTGATCCTGCTGCTGTTTCCTGCTCTGCTCATCGCCGTCGGCGACTGCGTTGGTCCTGCTGTTGTTTTCTGCTCTGATCGTCGGCGTCGGCGACTGCGCTGGTTCTGCTGCTGTTTTCTTCTCTGCTCGTCGGCGTCTGCTCTGCTTGTCGGCGTCTGCGACTGCGCTGGTCCTGCTGCTGTTTTCTGCTCTGCTCATCGGCGACTGCGCTGGTCCTGCTGCTGTTTTCTGCACTGCTCATTGGCGTCGGCGACTGTGCTGATCCTGCTGCTGTTTTCTGCTCTGCTCGTAGGCGTCTGTGACTGCGCTGGTCCTGCTGCTTTTTTCTTCACTGCTCATCGGCGACTGCGACTGCGCTGGTCCTGCTGCTGTTTTCTGCTCTGCTCGTCGGGACTGCGCAGGTCCTGCTGCTGTTTTCTGCACTGCTCATCGGCGACTGCGACTGCGCTGGTCCTGCTGCTGTTTTCTGCTCTGCTCGTCGGTGACTGCGCAGGTCCTGCAGCTGTTTTCTGCACTGCTCATCGGCGTCGGCGACTGCGTTGATCCTGTTGCTGTTTTCTGCTCTGCTCATTGGCGTCTGCGACTGCGCATCTCCTGCTGCTGTTTTCTGCTCTGATCGTCTGCGACTGCGCATCTCCTGCTTATGTTTTTTGCTCTGCTCGTCGGCGTCAGCGACTGTGCAGATCCTGCTGCTGTTTTCTGCTCTGCTCGTCGGCGTCTGCGACTGCGCTGATCCTGCTGCTCTTTTCTGCTCTGCTCGTAGGCGTTGCCGACTGCACTGGTCCTGCTGCTGTTTTCTGCTCTGCTCGTTGGCGACTGCGCTGGTCCTGCTGCTGTTTTCTGCACTGCTCATCGGCGTCGGCGACTGCGCTGATCCTGCTGCTGTTTTCTGCTCTGCTCGTAGGCGTCGGCGACTGCGCTGATCCTGCTGCTGTTTTCTGCTCTGCTCGTAGGCGTCGCCAACTGCGCTGGTCCTGCTGCTGTTTTCTGCTCTGCTCGTCGGCGACTGCGACTGCGCATCTCCTGCTGCTTTTTTCTGCTCTGCTCGTCGGCACCAGCGACTGCGCTGATCCTGCTGCTGTTTTCTGCTCTGCTCATCGGCGTCTGCGACTGCGGATCTCCTGCTGCTGTTTTTTGCTCTGCTCATCGGCGTCAGCGACTGGGCTGATCCTGCTGCTGTTTTCTGCTTTGCTCGTCTGCATCAGCGAATGCGCTGTTCCTGCTGCTGTTTCCTGCTCTGCTCGTCGCTGTCGGCGACTGCGCTGGTCTTGCTGTTGTTTTCTGCTCTGATCGCCGGCGTCGGCGACTGCGCTGGTCCTGCTGCTGTTTTCTGCTCTGCTCGTCGGCGTCTGCGACTGCGCTTGTCCTGCTGTTGTTTTCTGCTCCAATCGCTGGCGTCAGCGACTGCGCTGGTCCTGCTGCTGTTTTTTGCTCTGCTCGTAGGCGTCGCCGACTGCGCTGATCCTGCTGCTGTTTTCTGCTCTGCTCGTAGGCGTCGCCGACTGCTCTGGTCCTGCTGCTGTTTTCTGCTCTGCTCGTCGGCGACTGCGCTGGTCCTGCTGCTGTTTTCTGCACTGCTCATCGGCGTCGGCGACTGCTATGATCCTGCTGCTGTTTTCTGCTCTGCTCGTAGGTGTCGCCGACTGCGCCTGTCCTGCTGCTGTTTTCTGCTCTGCTCGTAGGTGTCGCCGACTGCGCCTGTCCTGCTGTAGTTTTCTGCACTGGTCATCGTCGTCGGCGACTGCGCTGATCCTGCTGCTGTTTTCTGCCCTGCTCGTCGGCGACTGCGCTGGTCCTGCTGCTGTTTTCTGCACTGCTCGTCGGCGTCGGCGACTGCTCTGGTCCTGCTGCTGTTTTCTGCACTGCTCATCGGCTTCGGCGACTGCGTTGATCCTGCTGCTGTTTTCTGCTCTGCTCGTTGGCGTCTGCGCATCTCCTGCTGCTTTTTTCTGCTCTGCTCGTCGGCGTCAGCGACTGCACTGATCCTGCCGCTGTTTTCTGCTCTGCTCGTCGGCGTCTGAGACTGCGCATCTCCTGCTGCTGTTTTTTGCTCTGCTCGTCGGCGACTGCGCTGATCCTGCTGCTGTTTTCTGCTCTGCTCATCGGCGTCAGCGACTGGGCTGATCCTGCTGCTGTTTTCTGCTTTGCTCTTCTGCGTCAGCGAATGCGCTGGTCCTGCTGCTGTTTTCTGCACTGCTCATCGGCGTTGGCGACTGCGCTGATCCTGCTGCTGTTTTCTGCTCTGCTCGTAGGCGTCGCCAACTGCGCTGGTCCTGCTGCTGTTTTCTGCTCTGCTCGTCGGCGACTGCGACTGCGCATCTCTTGCTGCTTTTTTCAGCTCTGCTCGTCGGCATCAGCGACTGCGCTGATCCTGCTGCTGTTTTCCGCTCTGCTCGTCGGCGTCTGCGACTGCGCATCTCCTGCTGCTGTTTTTTGCTCTGCTCGTCGGCGTCGGTGACTGCGCTGATCCTGCTGCTGTTTTCTGCTCTGCTCATCGGCGTCAGCGACTGGGCTGATCCTGCTGCTGTTTTCTGCTTTGCTCGTCTGCGTCAGCGAATGCGCTGATCCTGCTGCTGTTTCCTGCTCTGCTCGTCGCTGTCGGCGACTGCGCTGGTCTTGCTGTTGTTTTCTGCTCTGATCGCCGGCGTCGGCGACTGCGCTGGTCCTGCTGCTGTTTTCTGCTCTGCTCGTTGGCGTCTGCGACTGCGCTGGTCCTGCTGTTGTTTTCTGCTCCAATCGCTAGCGTCAGCGACTGCGCTGGTGCTGCTGTTGTTTTCTGCTCTGCTCGTAGGCGTCGCCGACTGCGCTGGTCCTGCTGTTGTTTTCTGCTCCAATCGTCGGCGTCAGCGACTGCGCTGGTCCTGCTGCTGTTTTCTGCTCTGCTCGTAGGCATCCGCGACTGCGCTGGTCCGGCTGCTGTTTTCTGCACTGCTCATCGGCGTCGGCGACTGCGCTGATCCTGCTGCTCTTTTCTGCTCTTCTCGTAGGCGTCGCCGACTGCGCTGGTCCTGCTGCTGTTTTCTGCTCTGCTCGTTGGCGACTGCGCTGGTCCTGCTGCTGTTTTCTGTTCTGCTCATCGGCGACTGCGCTGGTCCTGCTGCTGTTTTCTGCACTGCTCATCGGCGTCGGCGACTGCGCTGGTCCTGCTGTTGTTTTCGCCTCTCCTCGTCGGCGTCTGCTATGCTCGTCGGCGTCTGCGACTGCACTGGTCCTGCTGATGTTTTCCGCTCTGCTCGTCGGCGACTGCGCTGATCCTGCTGCTGTTTTCTGCTCTACTCGTAGGCGGCGACGACTGTGCTGGCCCTGCTGCTGTTTTCTGCTCTGCTCGTCGGCATCGGCGACTGCGCTGATCCTGCTGCTGTTTCCTGCTCTGCTCGTAGGGGACTGCGCTGGTCCTGCTGCAGAGCAGAAAGCAGCAGCAGGACCAGCGCAGTCGCAGACGCCGATGAGCAAGCAGACGCCAACAAGCAGAGGCCAAAACAACAGCAGGACCAGCGCAGTCGCCGATGCCGATGAGCAGTGCAGAAAACACCAGTAGGACCAGCGCAGTCGCCGACGAGCAGAGCAGAAAGCATCAGCAGGACCAGCGCAATCGCAGACGCCGACGAGCAGAGCATACGCCGACGAGCAGAGAAGAAAACAGCAGTAGGACCAGCGCAGTCGCCGACGCCGACAATCAGAGCAGAAAACAGCAGCAGGATCAGCGCATTGGCTGACGCCGATGAGCAGAGCAGAAAATAGCAGCAGGATCAGCGCAGTCGCCGACGCCAATGAGCAGAGCAGAAAACAGCAGCAGGGCCAGCTCAGTCGCCGACTTCTACAAGCAGAGCAGAAAACAGCAGCAGGATCAGCGCAGTCGCCGACGCCGATGAGCAGTGCAGAAAACAGCAGCAGGACCAGCGCAGTCGCCTACGAGCAGAGCAGAAAACAGCAGCAGGATCAGCGCAGTCGCTGACGCCAATGAGCAGTGCAGAAAACAGCAGCAGGACCAGCCCAGTCGCCGAACAGCAGAGCAGAAAACAGCAGCAGGACCAGCGCAGTCGCAGACGCCGACGAGCAGAGCAGACGCCGACGAGCAGAGGCCAAAACAACAGCAGGACCAGCGCAGTCGCCGATGCCGATGAGCAGTGCAGAAAACACCAGCAGGACCAGCGCAGTTGCCGACGAGCAGATCAGAAAACAGCAGCAGGACCAGCGCAGTCGCAGACACCGACGAGCAGAGCAGACGCCGGCGATCAGAGAAGAAAACAGCAGCAGGACCAGCGCAGTCGCCGACGCCGACGATCAGAGCAGAAAACAACAGCAGGACCAGCGAAGTCGCCAACTGCGACGAGCAGAGCAGGAAACAGCAGCAGGATCAGCGCTGACGGCGACGAGCAGAGCAGAAAACAGCAGCAGGACCAGCGCAGGCGCCGAGGCCTACGAGCAGAGCAGAAAACAGCAGCAGGATCAGTGCAGTCGCCGACGCCGATGAGCAGTGCAGAAAACAGCAGCAGGACCAGCACAGTCGCCGACGAGCAGAGCAGAAAACAGCAGCAGGACCAGCGCAGTCGCAGACGCCGACGAGCAGAGCAGACGCCGACGAGCAGAGGCCAAAACAACAGCAGGACCAGTGCAGTCACCGATGCCGATGAGCAGTGCAGAAAACACCAGCAGGACCAGCGCAGTCGCCGACGAGCAGAGCAGAAAACAGCAGCAGGACCAGCACAGTCGCAGACGCCGACGAGCAGAGCAGACGCCGACGAGCAGAGAAGAAAACAACAGCAGGACCACCGCAGTCGCAGACGGCGACGAGCAGAGCAGGAAACAGCAGCAGGACCAGCGCAGTCGCCGACAATCAGAGCAGAAAACAGCAGCAGGACCACCGCAGTTGCCGACGGCGACGAGCAGAGCAGGAAACAGCAGCAGGATCAGCGCATTCGCTGATGCCGATGAGCAGACCAGAAAATAGCAGCAGGATCGGCGCAGTCGCCGACGCCGACGAGCAGAGCAGAAAAGAGCAGCAGGACCAGCGCAGTCGTCGACGCCTACGAGCAGAGCAGAAAACAGCAGCAGGATCAGTGTAGTCGCAGACGCCGATGAGCAGTGCAGAAAACAGCAGCAGGACCAGCGCAGTCACCGACGAGCAGAGCAGAAAACAGCAGCAGAGCCAGCACAGTCGCCCCGCCTACGAGCAGAGCAGAAAACAGCAGCAGGATCAGCTCAGTCGCCGACGAGCAGAGTGGAAAACATCAGCAGGACCAGTGCAGTCGCAGACGCCGACGAGAATAGCAGACGCCGACGAGGAGAGGCGAAAACAACAGCAGGACCAGCGCAGTCGCCGACGCCGATGAGCAGTGCAGAAAACAGCAGCAGGACCAGCGCAGTCGCCGATGAGCAGAGCAGAAAACAGCAGGAGGACCAGCGCAGTCGCCGACGCCTACGAGCAGAGCAGAAAACAGCAGCAGGATCAGCACAGTCGCCGACGCCGATTAGCAGTGCAGAAAAGAGCAGCAGGATGAGCGCAGTTGCCGACGCCGATGAGCAGTGCAGAAAACAGCAGCAGGACCAGCACAGTCGCCGACGAGCAGAGCAGAAAACAGCAGCAGGACCAGCGCAGTCGCAGACGCCGACGAGCAGAGCAGACGCCGACGAGCAGAGGCCAAAACAACAGCAGGACCAGCGCAGTTGCCGATGCCGATGAGGAGTGCAGAAAACACCAGCAGGACCAGCGCAGTCGCCGCTGAGCAGAGCAGAAAACAGCAGCAGGACCAGCGCAGTCGCAGACGCAGACGAGCAGAGCAGACTCCGACGAGCAGAGAAGAAAACAGCAGCAGCACCAGCGCAGTCGTCGACGCCGACAATCAGAACAGAAAGCAACAGCAGGACCAGCGCAGTCGCCGACGGCGATGAGCAGAGCAGGAAACAGCAGCAGGATCAGGGCATTGGCTGACGCCGATGAGCAGAGCAGAAAATAGCAGCAGGATCAGCGCAGTCGCCGACGCCGACGAGCAGAGCAGAAAACAGCAGCAGGGCCAGCGCAGTCGCCGACTTCTACGAGCAGAGCAGAAAACAGCAGCAGGATAAGCGCAGTAGCCGACGCCAATGATCAGTGCAGAAAACAGCAGCAGGACCAGCGCAGTCCCCTACGAGCAGAGCAGGAAACAGCAGCAGGATCAGCGCAGTCGCCGATGCCGATGAGCAGTGCAGAAAACAGCAGCAGGACCAGCGCAGTCACCGACGAGCAGAGCAGAAAACAGCAGCAGGGCCAGCACAGTCGCCGCCGCCTAGGAGCAGAGCAGAAAACAGCAGCAGGATCAGCGCAGTCGCCGACGAGCAGAGCGGAAAACATCAGCAGGACCAGTGCAGTCGCAGACGCCGACGAGCATAGCAGACGCCGACGAGGAGAGGCGAAAACAACAGCAGGACCAGCGCAGTCGCCGACGCCGATGAGCAGTGCAGAAAATATTGCAGGACCAGCGCAGTCGCCAACGCCTACGAGCAGAACAGAAAACAGCAGCAGGATCAGCGCAGTTGCCGACGCCGACTAGCAGAGCAGACGCCGACGAGCAGAGCAAAAAACAGCAGCAGGACCAGCGCAGTCACTGACGCCGACGAGCAGAGGCCAAAACAACAGCAGGACCAGCGCAGTCGCCGATGCCGATGAGGAGTGCAGAAAACACCAGCAGGACCAGCGCAGTCGCCGACGAGCAGAGCAGAAAACAGCAGCAGGACCAGTGCAGTCGCAGACGCAGACGAGCAGAGCAGACTCCGACGAGCAGAGAAGAAAACAGCAGCAGGACCAGCGCAGTCGTCGACGCCGACAATCAGAACAGAAAGCAACAGCAGGACCAGCGCAGTCGCCGACGGCGATGAGCAGAGCAGGAAACAGCAGCAGGATCAGGGCATTGGCTGACGCCGATGAGCAGAGCAGAAAATAGCAGCAGGATCAGCGCAGTCGCCGACGCCGACGAGCAGAGCAGAAAACAGCAGCAGGGCCAGCTTAGTCGCCGACTTCTACGAGCAGAGCAGAAAACAGCAGCAGGATAAGCGCAGTTGCCGACGCCAATGAGCAGTGCAGAAAACAGCAGCAGGACCAGCGCAGTCCCCTACGAGCAGAGCAGGAAACAGCAGCAGGATCAGCGCAGTCGCCGATGCCGATGAGCAGTGCAGAAAACAGCAGCAGGACCAGCGCAGTCACCGACGAGCAGAGCAGAAAACAGCAGCAGGGCCAGCACAGTCGCCGCCGCCTACGAGCAGAGCAGAAAACAGCAGCAGGATCAGCGCAGTCGCCGACGAGCAGAGCGGAAAACATCAGCAGGACCAGTGCAGTCGCAGACGCCGACGAGCATAGCAGATGCCGACGAGGAGAGGCGAAAACAACAGCAGGACCAGCGCAGTCGCCGACGCCGATGAGCAGTGCAGAAAATATTGCAGGACCAGCGCAGTCGCCAACGCCTACGAGCAGAACAGAAAACAGCAGCAGGATCAGCGCAGTTGCCGACGCCGACGAGCAGAGGAGAAAACAGCATCAGCGCAGTCGCTGATACCGATGAGCAGAGCAGAAAACAGCAGCAGGACCAGAGCAGTCACCGACGAGCAGAGCAGAAAACAGCAGCAGGATCAGTGCAGTCGCCGACGCCGATGAGCAGTGCAGAAAACAGCAGCAAGACCAGTGCAGTCGCTGACGAGCAGAGCAGAAAACAGCAGCAGGACCAGTGCAGTCGCCGACGCCGACGAGCAGAGCAGGAAACAGCAGCAGGATCAGCATAATCGCCGACGCGGACGAGCAGAGCAGAAAACAGCAGCAGGACCAGAGCAGTCACCGACGAGCAGAGCAGAAAACAGCAGCAGGACAAGCGCAGTCGCAGACGTCGATGAGCAGAGCAGACGCCGACGAGCAGAGGCGAAAACAACAGCAGGACCAGCGCAGTCGCCGACGCCGATAAGCAGTGCAGAAAGCACCAGCGGAACCAGCGCTGTCGCCGACGAGCAGAGCAGAAAACAGCAGCAGGACCAGGGCAGTCGCAGACGCCGACGAGCAGAGCAGACGCCGACGAGCAGAGAAGAAAACAGCAGCAGGACCAGCGCAGTCCCCGACGCCGACGATCAGAGCAGAGAACAACAGCAGGACCAGCGCAGTCACCGACGGCGATGAGCAGAGCAGGAAACAGCAGGAGGATCAGCGCATTCGCTGACGCAGACGAGCAGAGCAGAAAACAGCAGCAGGATCAGCTCAGTCGCTGACGCCGATGAGCAGAGCAGAAAATAGCAGCAGGTTCAGCTCAGTAGCCGACGCCGACGAGCAGAGCAGAAAAAATCAGCGGGAGATGCGCAGTCGCAGACGCCAACGAGCTGAGCAGAAAACAGCAGCAGGATCAACGCAGTCGCCGACGCCGATGAGCAGTGCAGAAAACAGCAGCAGGTTCAGCACAGTCGCCGACGCCGATGAGCAGTGCAGAAAACAGAAGCAGGACCATCGCTGACGCCGACGAACAGAGCAGAAAACAGCAGCAGGATCAGCGCAGTCGCTGACGCCGACGATTAAAGCAGAAAACAGCAGCAGGATCAGCGCTGTCGCTGACGCCGACGAGCAGAGCAGAAAACAGCAGCAGGATCAGCGCTGTCGCTGAGGCCGACGAGCAGAGCAGAAAACAGCATTAGGATCAGCGCAGTCGCTGACGCCGACGATTAGAGCAGAAAACAGCAGCAGGATCAGCGCAGTTGCAGACGCCAATGAGCAGAGCAGAAAACAGCAGCAGGATCAGCGCAGTCGCCAACGCCAATGAGCAGTGCAGAAAATAGCAGCAGGTCCAGCGCAGTCGCCGACGAGCAGAGCAGAAAACAGCAGCAGGGCCAGCGCAGTCGCCAACGCCTACGAGCAGAGCAGAAAACAGCAGCAGGATCAGCGCAGTCGCCGACGCCGATGAGCAGTGTAGAAAACAGCAGCAGGACCAGTGCAGTCGCCGACGAGCAGTGCAGAAAACAGCAGCAGGATCAGCACAGTCGCAGACGCACACGAGCAGAGCAGACAACGACGAGCAGAGGCGAAAACAACAGCAGGACCAGCGCAGTCACCATCGCCCATGAGCAGTGCAGATAACAGCAGCAGGACCAGCACAGTCACCGACGAGCAGAGCAGAAAACAGCAGCTGGACCAGCGCAGACGCCGACGAGAAGAGCAGACGCCGACGAGCAGAGAAGAAAACAACAGCAGTACCAGCATAGTCGCCGACGGCGATGAGCAGAACAGGAAACAGCAGCATGATTAGCGCTGACGGCGACGAGCAGAGCATAAAACAGCAGCAGGATCAGCACATTCGCTGACGCAGACGAGCAGAGCAGAAAACAGCAGCCGGATCAGCCTGGTCGCTGATGCCGATGAGCAGAGCAGAAAAAAGCAGCAGGATCAGTGCAGCAGCCGACGCCGACGAGCCGAGCAGAAAATTGCAGCAGGATCAGCGCAGTCGCCGACGAGCAGAGCAGAAAACAGCAGCAGGACCAGCGGAGTCGCCGACGCTGACGATCAGAGCAGAAAACAACAGCAGGATCAGCGCAGTCGCCGACGCCGATGAGCAGAGCAGGAAACAGCAGCATGATCAGCGCAGTCGCCAACGCCACCGAGCAGAGCAGAAAACAGCAGCAGGATCAGCGCAGTTGCCGACGCCGACGAGCAGAGGAGAAAACAGCATCAGCGCAGTCGCTGATGCCGAAGAGCAGAGCAGAAAACAGCAGCAGGACCAATGCAGTCGCCGACGAGCAGAGCATAAAACAGCAGCAGGATCAGCGCAGTCGCCGACGCCGATGAGCAGTGCAGAAAATATTGCAGGACCAGCGCAGTCACCGACGCCTACGAGCAGAGCAGAAAACAGCAGCAGGATCAGTGCTGTCGCCGACGCCGATGAGCAGTGTAGAAAACAGCAGCAGGACCAGTGCAGTTGCCAACGAGCAGTGCAGAAAACAGCAGCAGGATCAGCACAATCGCAGACGCCAACGAGCAGAGCAGACGCCAACGAGCAGAGGCGAAAACAACAGCAGGATCAGCGCAGTCGCCGACACCGATGAATAGTGCAGAAAATATTGCAGGACCAGCTCAGTTGCCGACGCCTACGAGCAGAGCAGAAAACAGCAGCAGCATCAACGCAGTCGCTGACGCCGACGAGCAGAGCAGAAAACAGCAGCAAGACCACCGCAGTCGCCGACGAGCAGAGCAGAAAACAGCAGCAGGATCAGCATAATCGCCGACGCCGACGAGCAGAGCAGAAAACAGCAGCAAGTCCAGCGCAGTCGCCGACGAGCAGAGCAAAAAACAGCAGCAGGACCAGCGCAGTCGCCGACGCCTACGAGCAGAGCAGAAAACAGCAGCAGGATCAGCGCAGTCGCGGACGAGCAGAGCAGAAGACAGCAGCAGAGCCAGCGCAGTCGCCGACGCCGATGAGCAGTGCAGAAAATAGCAGCAGGTCCAGCGCAGTCGCCGACGAGCAGAGCAGAAAACAGCAGCAGGGCCAGCGCAGTCGCCGACGCCTACGAGCAGAGCAGAAAACAGCAGCAGGATCAGCGCAGTCGCAGACGCCGATGAGCAGTGCAGAAAACAGCAGCAGCACCAGTGCAGTCGCCGACGAGCAGTGCAGAAAACAGCAGCAGGATCAGCACAGTCGCAGACGCCAACGAGCAGAGGCGAAAACAACAGCAGGACCAGCGCAGTCGCCTTCGCCCATGAGCAGTGCAGATAACAGCAGCAGGACCAGCACAGTCACCGACGAGCAGAGCAGAAAACAGCAGCAGGACCAGCGCAGTCGCAGACACCGACGAGAAGAGCAGACGCCGACGAGCAGAGAAGAAAACAACAGCAGGACCAGCATAGTCGCCGACGGCGACGAGCAGAGCAGGAAACAGCAGCAGGATCAGCGCTGACACCGACGAGCAGAGCAGAAAACAGCAGCAGGACCAGCGCAGTCGCTGACGCCGATGAGCAGAGCAGAAAAAAGCAGCAGGAGATGTGCAGTCGTAGACGCCAACGAGCAGAGCAGAAAACAGCAGCAGGATCAACGCAGTCGCCGACGCCGATGAGCAGTGCAGAAAACAGCAGCAGGACCAGCGCAGTCACCGACGAGCAGAGCAAAAAACAGCAGCAGGACCAGTGCAGTCGACGACGCCTACGAGCAGAGCAGAAAACAGCAGCAGGATCAGCGCAGTCGCCGACGAGCAGAGCTGAAAACACCAGCAGGACCGGCGCAGTCGCCGACGAGCAGAGCAGAAAACAGCAGCAGGACCAGCGCAGTCGCAGACGCCGACGAGCAGAGCAGATGCCGACGAGCAGAGAAGAAAACAGCAGCAGGATCAGCGCATTCGCTGACGCAGACGAGCAGAGCAGAAAACAGCAGCAGGATCAGCCCAGTCGCTGACGCCGATGAGCAGAGCAGAAAATAACAGCAGGACCAGCGTAGTCGCCGACGCCGACGAGCAGAGCAGAAAACAGCAGCAGGATCAGCGCAGTTGCCGACGCCGACGAGCAGAGGAGAAAACAGCATCAGGACCAGTGCAGACTCCGACGAGCAGAGGCGAAAACAACAGCAGGACCAGCGCAGTCGCCGTCGCCCATGAGCAGTGCAGATAACAGCAGCAGGACCAGCGCAGTCACCGACGAGCAGAGCAGAAAACAGCAGCAGGACCAGCGCAGTCGCAGATGCCGACGAGAAGAGCAGACGCCGACGAGCAGAGAAGAAAACAACAGCAGGACCAGCATAGTCACCGACGGCGACGAGCAGAGCAGGAAACAGCAGCAGGATCAGCGCTGCCGCCGACGAGCAGAGAAGAAAACAACAGCAGGACCAGCATAGTCGCCGACGGCGACGAGCAGAGCAGGAAACTGCAGCAGGATCAGCGCAGCAGCCGACGCCGACGAGCAGAGCTGAAAACAGCAGCAGGACCAGCGCAGTCGCCAACGCTGACGATCAGAGCTGAAAACAACAGCAGGACCAGCGCAGTCGCCGACGCCGATGAGCACAGCAGGAAACAGCAGCAGGATCAGCGCAGTCGCCGACGGCGACGAGCAGAGCGGAAAACAGCAGCAGGATCAGCGCAGTTGCCGACGCCGACGAGCAGAGTAGAAAACAGCATCAGCGCAGTCGCTGATGCCGACGAGCAGAGCAGAAAACAGCAGCAGGACCAGCACAGTCGCCGACGAGCAGAGCAGAAAACAGCAGCAGGATCAGTGCAGTCGCCGACGCCGATGAGCAGTGCAGAAAACAGCAGCAGGACCAGCGCAGTCGCCGACGAGCAGAGCTGAAAACAGCAGCAGGACCAGCGCAGTCGCAGACGTCGATGAGCAGAGCAGACATCAACGAGCAAGGCGAAAACAACAACAGGACCAGCGCAGTCGCCGACGCCGATAAGCAGAGCAGAAAATAGCATCAGGATCAGCGCAGTAGCCGATGCCGATGAGCAGAGCAGAAAAAAGCAGCAGGAGATGCGCAGTCGCAGACTCTATCGAGCTGAGCAGAAAACAGCAGCAGGATCAACGCAGTCGCCGACGCCGATGAGCAGTGCAGAAAACAGAAGGAGGACAAGTGCAGTCGCCGATGAGCAGAGCAGAAAACAGCAGAAGTATCAGCGCAGTCACCGACGCCGACGAGCAGAGCAGGAAACAGCAGCAGGATCAGCGCAGTTGCAGACGCCAACGAGCAGAGCAGAAAACAGCAGCAGGATATGCGCAGTCGCCGACACCGATGAGCAGTGCAGAAAACAGCAGCAGGTCCAGCGCAGTCGCCGACAAGCAGAGCAGAAAACAGCAGCAGGGCCAGCGCAGTCGCCGACGCCTACGAGCAGAGCAGAAAACAGCAGCAGGATCAACGCAGTCGCCGACGCCGATGAGCAGTGCAGAAAACAGCAGCAGGACCAGCGCAGTCACCGACGAGCAGAGCAAAAAACAGCAGCAGGACCAGTGCAGTCGCCGACGCCTACGAGCAGAGCAGAAAACAGCAGCAGGATCAGCGCAGTCGCCGACGAGCAGAGCAGACAACAGCAGCAGGACCAGCGCAGTCGCAGACGCCGACGAGCAGAGCAGAGAACAACAGCAGGACCAGCGCAGTCGCCAACGGCGACGAGCAGAGCAGGAAACAGCAGCAGGATCAGCGCATTCGCTGACGCAGACGAGCAGAGCAGAAAACAGCAGCAGGATCAGCCCAGTCGCTGACGCCGATGAGCAGAGCAGAAAATAGTAGCAGGATCAGCGCAGTAGCCGACGCCGATGAGCAGAGCAGAAAAAAGCAGCAGGAGATGCGCAGTCGCAGACGCCAACGAGCTGAGCAGAAAACAGCAGCAGGATCAACGCAGTCGCCGACGCCGATGAGCAGTGCAGAAAACAGAAGCAGGACCAGTGCAGTCGCCGATGAGCAGAGCAGAAAACAGCAGAAGGATCAGCGCAGTCACCAACGCCGACGAGCAGAGCAGGAAACAGCAGCAGGACCAGCGCTGTCGCCGATGCCGACGATCAGAGCAGAGAACAACAGCAGGACAGGCGCAGTCGCCAATGGCGACGAGCAGAGCAGGAAACAGCAGCAGGATCAGCGCATTCGCTGACGCAGACGAGCAGAGCAGAAAACAGCAGCAGGATCAGCCCAGTCGCAGACGCCAACGAGCTGAGCAGAAAACAGCAGCAGGATCAACGCAGTCGCCGACGAGCAGAGCAGAAAACAGCAGCAGGGCCAGCGCAGTCGCCGACGCCTACGAGCAGAGCAGAAAACAGCAGCAGGATCAACGCAGTCGCCGACGCCGATGAGCAGTGCAGAAAACAGCAGCAGCACCAGTGCAGTCGCCGACGAGCAGTGCAGAAAACAGCAGCAGGATCAGCACAGTCGCAGACGCCAACGAGCAGAGCAGACGCCGACGAGCAGAGGCGAAAACAACAGCAGGACCAGCGCAGTCGCCGTCGCCCATGAGCAGTGCAGATAACAGCAGCAGGACCAGCGCAGTCACTGACGAGCAGAGCAGAAAACAGCAGCAGGACCAGCGCAGTCGCAGACACCGACGAGAAGAGCAGACGCCGACGAGCAGAGAAGAAAACAGCAGCAGGATCAGCGCTGACACCGACGAGCAGAGCAGAAAACAGCAGCAGGACCAGCACAGTCGCTGACGCCGACGAGCAGAGCAGAAAAAAGCAGCAGGAGATGCGCAGTCGTAGACGCCAACGAGCAGAGCAGAAAACAGCAGCAGGATCAACGCAGTCGCCGACGCCGATGAGCAGTGCAGAAAACAGCAGCAGGACTAGCGCAGTCACCGACGAGCAGAGCAAAAAACTGCAGCAGGACCAGTGCAGTCGCCGACGCCTACGAGCAGAGCAGAAAACAGCAGCAGGATCAGCGCAGTCGCCGACGAGCAGAGCAGACAACAGCAGCAGGACCAGCGCAGTCGCAGACGCCGACGAGCAGAGCAGAGAACAACAGCAGGACCAGCGCAGTCGCCAACGGCGACGAGCAGAGCAGGAAACAGCAGCAGGATCAGCGCATTCACTGACGCAGACGAGCAGAGCAGAAAACAGCAGCAGGATCAGCCCAGTCGCTGACGTCGATGAGCAGAGCAGAAAATAGCAGCAGGATCAGCGCAGTAGCCGACGCCGACGAGCAGAGCAGAAAAAAGCAGCAGGAGATGCGCAGTCGCCGACGCCGATGAGCAGTGCAGAAAACAGAAGCAGGACCAGTGCAGTCGCCGATGAGCAGAGCAGAAAACAGCAGAAGGATCAGCGCAGTCACCGACGCCGACGAGCAGAGCAGGAAACAGCAGCAGGACCAGCGCTGTCGCCGATGCCGACGATCAGAGCAGAGAACAACAGCAGGACCAGCGCAGTCGCCAACGGCGACGAGCAGAGCAGGAAACAGCAGCAGGATCAGCGCATTCGCTGACGCAGACGAGCAGAGCAGAAAACAGCAGCAGGATCAGCCCAGTCGCAGACGCCAACGAGCTGAGCAGAAAACAGCAGCAGGATCAACTCAGTCGCCGACGCCGACGAGCAGAGCAGGAAACAGCAGCAGGATCAGCGCAGTTGCAGACGCCAATGAGCAGAGCAGAAAACAGCAGCAGGATCAGCGCAGTCACCGACACCGATGAGCAGTGCAGAAAACAGCAGCAGGTCCAGCGCAGTTGCCGACGTCGACGAGCAGAGCAGGAAACAGCAGCAGGATCAGCGCAGTTGCAGACGCCAATGAGCAGAGCAGAAAACAGCAGCAGGATCAGCGCAGTCACCGACACCGATGAGCAGAGCAGAAAACAGCAGCAGGTCCAGCGCAGTTGCCGACAAGCAGAGCAGAAAACAGCAGCAGGATCAGCGCAGACGCCAATGAGCAGAGCAGAAAACCGCAGCAGGATCAGCGCAGTCGCCGACACCGATGAGCAGTGCAGAAAACAGCAGCAAGTCCAGCGCAGTCGCCGACAAGAAGAGCAGAAAACAGCAGCAGTGCCAGCGCAGTCGCCGACGCCGACGAGCAGAGCAGAAAACAGCAGCAGGACCAGCGCAGTCGCTGACGCCGATGCGCAGAGCAGAAAAAAGCAGCAGGAGATGCGCAGTCGTAGACGCCAACGAGCAGAGCAGAAAACAGCAGCAGGATCAACGCAGTCGCCGACACCGATGAGCAGTGCAGAAATCAGCAGCAGGACCAGCGCAGTCGCCGACGAGCAGAGGAAAAAACAGCAGCAGGACCAGCGCAGTCGCCGACGCCTACGAGCAGAGCAGAAAACAGCAGCAGGATCAGCACAGTCGCGGACGAGCAGAGCAGAAAACAGCAGCAGGGCCAGCGCAGTCGCCGACGCTGAAGAGCAGTGCAGAAAATAGCAGCAGGTCCAGCGCAGTCGCCGACGAGCAGAGCAGAAAAGAGCAGCAGGAACAGCGCAGTCGCCGACGCCTACGAGCAGAGCAAAAAACAGCAGCAGGATCAGCGCAGTCGCCGACGCCGATGAGCAGTGCAGAAAACAGCAGCAGCACCAGTGCAGTCGCCAACGAGCAGTGCAGAAAACAGCAGCAGGATCAGCACAGTCGCAGACGCCAACGAGCAGAGCAGACGCCGACGAGCAGAGCAGAAAACAGCAGCAGGACCAGTGCAGTCGCAGACGCCGACGAGCAGAGCAGACGCCGACGAGCAGAGAAGAAAACAACAGCAGGACCAGCGCAGTCGCCGCCGGCGACGAGCAGTGCAGAAAACAGCAGCAGGACCAGCGCAGTCGCCGACGAGCAGAGCAAAAAACAGCAGCAGGACCAGCGCAGTCACTGACGCCTACGAGCAGAGCAGAAAACAGCAGCAGGATCAGCGCAGTCTCCGACGCCGATGAGAAGTGCAGAAAACAGCAGCAGGACCAGCACAGTCGCCGACGAGCAGAGCAGAAATCAGCAGCAGGACCAGCGCAGTCGCAGACGCCGACGAGAAGAGCAGAAAACAGCAGCAGGACCAGCGCAGTCGCAGACGCCAACGAGCAGAGCAGACGCCGACGAGCAGAGGGCAAAACAACAGCAGGACCAGTGCAGTCGCCGATGCCGATGAGCAGTGCAGAAGGATCTTGTTAAAAGTCATGGAAGAGAGCTCAAAGGAAAAGATTTCAGCGTGAATGATCAGTTCCCGAAGGAGATTCTGGATCGTTCTCTTTCCGCTGCGTAAAAAGTTTATCCAGGATGGGAAGAGAGCTGACATCTCGGTGGATAAGCTTTATGTGGACAATAAACTTTACAAGGAGCGTGGAGTGACTGACTGGCTGTTTTAGCCCAACATCAGGTCAGACATTTATTATTCTTATCAGGATTCACTGGGTTTGATAACGTCAGAATTAAACAGCTGCTAAATCCGTTTTGTAGATGATAAGATCACCTGTTAATCACCACCCCACACCCCTATTACCTTTTCTTTTTAGTTCTTACTTCTTTTTTAACCTATATCTGTACCTTCCCTTCCTTTTTACCTGCTTCTGTACCTTTACACCTGTATGGCACAACCACACAACTTTCCAACACTGCGTCAGACTCGACACACACGCACACGCACACAGACACACACGCACACACACACATGCACGCACATGCACACGCACATGCACGCGCACACACACACGCACACACACACACACACACACACACACACACACACACACACACACACACACACACACACACACACACATATATATATATCAAATTCACAGCACAATATCATAATTTATGCGTCAAATAATACAACCACAAACACTGTTGGATCTTTATTATTATTATTATTATTATTATTATTATTATTATTATTATTATTATTATTATTATTATTATTATTATTATTATTTTACTTTTTTGTTATTTATTAACATACTATTTATTCATTTATATACTTATTCCATCTTATTCACATGAAGGCGTCATATTTTAGCTACTCACACACACATCTATGGGTGCACTAAGGTTTGTCTCATGGAACGTACAGGGGCTGGCTCCATAGAGAAGAGATTAAAAATGTTTGATCAGTTAAAGAGAGTGCAAGCAGACGTAATATTGTTACAAGAGACTCATAGATTTGCCACATCCGCAGATGAACTTAAGACACCTGAGTTTCCCAGCATGTTCTCTGCCAGCTATAACTCTAGGCAAAGAGGTGTAGCTATTTTAATACACAAAAACATTAATTTCACAGTATTGGACACAGTTTTTGATCCAAAGGGTACATTTATAATGTTAAAATTATCTGTACAGAACCAACGCTTATGTATCGTCAGCATATACTGTCCAAATATTGATGACCCTCCATTCTTTCATAATTTTTTCTCTGTACTCTCCGAACACTTGGACTGTCCACTTATACTTGGAGGTGATTTTAATTTTTGGATGAATTCCTTAACAGACTGGCTCAGTACAGCTGGGACTCAGTGCAATTGGCCATCCACTAACATAGTTAAACAGTACATGAGTGATTATGGGCTTTGTGATGCATGGCGATCTCTTCATCCTAACCGTAGAGAGTATACTTTTTTTTCACACGTCTATCACTCTCATTCACGTTTGGATTATTTTCTAGTCAGCAGCTCATTGTTGGCTGACATTTCAGACACTGAGATACACCCCATAGTTGTCAGCGACCATGCTCCAGTTTCTTTAACTCTGGTAAATAAAAAGACAATCCCACCAAGCAAAAACTGGAGGTTTAATACATCACTGCTTAAAGATGAAGGTTTTATAGAATTTTTTTAAAAGGAGTGGGGTTTATATTTAGAACATAATGACCTGCCTGGAACATCAGCATCTATTCTTTGGGAGGCAGGGAAGGCAGTGATGAGAGGTAAAATAATCTCTTTCTCATCACATAAGAAAAAAACGGAAAACAAACGTATTCAGGAGTTAGAAGAAATCATCAAGTCTTTAGAGGCGTCCACAGAAGAAGAGTTAATGAGCAAATTACGTAAAGCTAAATTAGAACTTCATGGAATTATTGACAAAAAGACACAATTTTTAGCACAAAGACTACGAATAGAAAACTTTGAACATAGTAATAAATCAGGTAAATTCTTAGCTAGCCAGTTAAAAATAAATAAAGAGAAAACTACCATATCTGCTGTTAAAGACTCAACCGGGAATATAGTATATGACCCTGAAAGAATAAACAACACCTTCAGAGACTTTTACCAAACGTTGTACTCACCACAGATAAACCCATCAGATAATGAGATCAATGAGTTCCTTGACAGGATAACTCTTCCTAAATTATCAGACAGCCAAGTTACAGTCCTGGACTCGCCACTAACATCAGCGGAGCTCCAGGAAGTCCTGAAATCCATGACGAATAGGAAAGCTCCTGGTCCAGACGGGTTCCCAGTAGAATTCTACAAAGAATTCTGGATCATTCTGGCTCCAATATTTTTCAGAATGGTGAGGGAAATCGAAGAGAGCGGCAGATTACAGCCAAACATGAATTCAGCCAATATTAGTCTCTTGTTAAAACCAGGCAAAGACCCCGCATTTCCTACCAGCTATCGCCCAATTTCTCTTATTAATGTTGATCTCAAAATAATTTGTAAAGCCCTGGACAAAAGATTAGAGAAGGTAACCCCCTTCATAATACACCCTGACCAAACTGGTTTCATTAAGGGTAGACAATCACCCACAAATTCACTTAGATTACTTAATTTGATAGATTTATCTTACAGTAGAAACATAGAAACTAGTATATTATCTCTAGATGCAGAAAAGGCTTTTGATAGAGTTAACTGGAAGTTCTTATTTGCAACTTTACATAAATTTTGTTTTGGGAACTTCTTCATAAACTGGCTACAAACATTGTACAGTTCACCAACAGCACGTGTCAGGACGAACGACCAAATGTCAGCTAGCTTCTGTCTTCAGTGGGGGACCAGGCAGGGATGCCCACTCTCCCCCTCACTATTTGCTATCTTTATTGAACCACTAGCAGCAGCAATTAGGCAAACAACAGATATTAAAGGGATAAAGTGTAAGAAAATAGAACATAAGATCAGTCTTTATGCAGATGATGTTTTACTCTTTCTCCAGAATTCTCAATCATCTCTCTCCCAAGCAATAGAACTGATAAACTCTTTTTCCAGAGTTTCAGATTACTCTATAAACTGGTTAAAATCCACAGTTCTACCAATTAATTTCTCATTTGTCAATTTGCTTAATACACAATTGGAGTCAGGGAATATCACATACCTGGGAATTAATATCTCTCCCAAGTTAGCGGATCTAACCAAACTGAATTACATCCCACTTTTAAGGAAAGTGGAAGATGATATTGCAAGATGGAAATCCTTACCAATATCACTCATGGGGAGAGTTGCTACAATTAAAATGATGGTCTTACAAAGAATAAATTTCTTATTATCGATGATCCCAAACAAACCTCCAGCTGACTGGTTTAAATCTCTGGACTCCTCAATTACTAAATTCCTTTGGCAGGATAAACCTCCACGAATTAGCTTAAAAACGCTTAGGAAGACAAAAGACAGAGGAGGACTGGATTTACCCAACTTTTATTATTATTTCTTAGCCAACAGGCTGCAATATATACCAAGATGGGTGCAAGATAACCCATTAGACGAGGCCTGGTTAGATATAGAACAGACACTTTGCAATACGATAGAGCTTTCAGACTTACCATTTATTAGCCCAAGCATAAGAAAACATGAAAGCTTCAAAAGTATTAGTATCAGCACCTCTCTGACAGCATGGTGGGAGTATCATAAAATGACAGAGTCTTCACTATTACCATGCAGACGCACACCTATCTGGAAAAATCCTGACATTTCCTTGAACCGTCACCTGATCGTGGTGGAGGAGTTTGAGTGCCCTAATGATCCTAGGAGCTATGTTGTCTGGGGCACTTAGTGCCCCTGGTAGGGTCTCCCATGACAAATTGGTCTTAGGTGAAGGGTGAGACAAAGAACGGTTCGAAGGATCTTTCATGGCGGTTAAAACGAAGAGTCGGAGTACTTGGCCCGGAGGGTTACCGGGGTCCCACCCTAGACCCAGGCCTGGGGTTGGGGCCCGTGAGCGAGCGCCTGGTGGCCGGGCTTTCGCCCATGGGGCCCGGCCGGGCCCAGCCCAAACCGGATACATGGGCTCGTCCAACTGTGGACCCACCACCCGCAGGAGGAACATGAAGGGTCCGGTGCAATGCGAATCGGGTGGCAGACCAAGGCGGGAGCCTTGGCGGTCCAATCCCCGGACAAGAAAACTAGTTTTTGGGACATGGAACGTCACCTTGCTGGCGGGGAAGGAGCCGGAGCTTGTGGCAGAGGTTGAGCGGTACCGGCTAGATATAGTCGGACTCACCTCGACACATTGCATTGGCTCTGGAACCCGAGACCTGGAGAGGGGTTGGACACTCTACTTTGCTGGAGTTGCTCTGGGTGAGAGGCGGAGGGCTGGGGTTGGCTTTTTGTTAGCCCCGAGACTCTCTGCCTGTGTGTTGGGGTTTACCCCGGTGGACAAGAGGGTAGCTTCCTTGCGCCTTTGGGTCGGGGAAAGGGTCCTGACTGTTGTTTGTGCTTATGGGCCAAATATCAGTTCAGAGTACACACCCTTTTTGGAGTCCCTGGGACGAGTGCTAGATAGTGCTCCATCAGGGGACTCCATTGTCCTGCTGGGGGACTTCAATGCTCACGTGGGCAATGACAGCTTGACCTGGAGGGGTGTGATTGGGAGGAACGGCCCACCTAATCTGAACTCGAGCGGTGTTTTGTTATTGGACTTCTGTGCAAGCCGCAGTTTGGCCATAACGAACACCATGTTCGAACATAAGGATGCCCACCGGTTCACTTGGTACCAGGGCAGCCTAGGTCACAGGTCGATGATAGATTTTGTAGTCGTATCATCTGACCTGCGGCCGTATGTTTTGGACACCCGAGTGAAGAGAGGGGCGGAGCTGTCAACTGATCACCACCTGGTGGTGAGTTGGATCAGATGGCAAGGGAACATGCCGCGTAGACCTGGCAGACCCAAACGCATAGTGAGGGTCTGCTGGGAACGCCTGGCAGAAGAACCTGTCAAGATGGTCTTCAACTCCCACCTCCGGCAGAGCTTTGACCACGTCCCGAGAGCAGTGGGGGACATTGAGTCCGAGTGGGCCTTGTTCCACTCTGCGATTGTCGAGGTGGCTGTTGCTAGCTGTGGTCGTAAGGTGGCCGGTGCCAGTCGTGGTGGCAACCCCCGTACCCGCTGGTGGACACCAGAGGTTCGGGGAGCCCTCAGGCTGAAGAAGGAGGCCTACAGGGCGTGGCTGGTCTGTGGGTCTCCGGAGGCAGCAGACAGGTACCGGATAGCCAAGCGGGGTGCAGCAGTGGCAGTTGCCGAGGCAAAATCTCGGGCGTGGGAGGAGTTTGGTGAGGCCATGGAGAAAGACTATCGATCGGCTCCAAAGAGGTTCTGGCAAACTGTCCGGCGCCTCAGGAGAGGAAGGCAGCAACTCGCTCACACTGTTTACAGTGGGGATGGGGAGCTGCTGACGTCAACTGAGGCTATAGTCGGACGGTGGAAGGAATACTTTGAGGAGCTCCTCAATCCCACCAATGCGCATTCCAAGGAGGAACCAGAGCTGGGAGGCCTGGGGATGGACTGTCCGATCTCGGGGGCAGAAGTTGCTGAGGTAGTCAAACAACTACACAGCGGCGGAGCCCCGGGGGCGGATGAGGTTCGTCCTGGGTATCTCAAGGCTATGGATGTTGTAGGGCTGTCATGGTTGACACGTCTCTACAACATTGCGTGGTCATGTGGGGCAGTTCCTAGGGAGTGGTAGACCGGGGTGGTCGTCCCCATCTTTAAGAAGGGTGACCTGAGGGTGAGTTCCAACTATAGGGGGATCACACTCCTCAGCCTCCCTGGAAAGGTCTACGCCAAGGTACTGGAGAGGAGGGTCCGATCGATAGTTGAATCTCAGATAGAGGAGGAGCAATGTGGTTTTCGTCCTGGCTGTGGAACTGTGGACCAGCTCTATACCCTTGCAAGGGTGATGGAGGGGGCATGGGAGTTTGCCCAACCAATCCACATGTGCTTTGTGGATTTGGAGAAGGCTTATGACCGTGTCCCCAGGGGCACCCTGTGGGGGACGCTCCAGGAGTATGGGGTGGGTGGCTTTCTGTTAAGGGCCATTCAGTCCCTTTACCAGAGGAGCGTGAGTTTGGTCCGCATAGCCGGTAATAAGTCGGACCTGTTCCAAGTGAGGGTTGGACTCCGCCAGGGCTGCCCTTTGTCACCGGTTCTGTTCATCACTTTTATGGACAGAATTTCTAGACGCAGCCGTCGTGTGGAGTGTGTTGAGTTTGGTGGCAGGAGAATCTCGTCTCTGCTTTTTGCGGATGATGTGGTCCTCCTAGCTTCATCCAGCTCTGACCTTCAGCTCTTGCTGGGTAGGTTCGCGGCCGAATGTGAAGCGGCTGGGATGAGGATCAGCACCTCCAAATCTGAGACCATGGTTCTCGACCGGAAAAGGGTGGCTTGCCACCTCCGGGTCGGGGGAGAGGTCCTACCTCAAGTGGAGGAGTTTAAGTATCTCGGGGTCTTGTTCATGAGTGAGGGTAGGAGGGATCGGGAGATCGACAGGCGGATTGGTTCGGCGTCTGCAGTGATGCGGACGCTGAGCCGATCTGTCGTGGGGAAGAGGGAGCTGATCCAGAAAGCCAGGCTCTCGATTTACCGGTCGATCTACGTCCCAATCCTCACCTATGAGTTTCCTCCATAGGGTGGCCGGGCTCAGCCTTAGAGATAGGGTGAGGAGCTCGGACATTCGGGAGGGACTCGGAGTAGAACCGCTGCTCCTCCGGATCGAAAGGAGCCAGTTGAGGTGGTTTGGGCTTCTGGTAAGGATGCCTCCTGGACGCCTCCCCGGGGAGGTGTTTCGGGCATGTCCTGTCGGCAGAAGGCCCCCGGGTCGACCCAGGACACGTTGGAGAGGTTACATCTCAAATCTTGTCCGGGAACGCCTTGGGGTCCTGCCGGAGGAGCTGGTGGACAAGGCCGGGGAGAGGACGGCCTGGAGCTCCCTAATTGGGATGCTGCCCCCGCGACCCGGACCCGGATAAGCGGAGGAAGACGAAGACGAAGACAAAGACGAAGACAAAATGATGAACCTTCCGGACTGGAAAAATAAAGGAATCCTATACCTGGAACACATATATGAAGGATTGGACTTCATCCCATTTAATCAAATAGTCTCCCAATTTGGAATGGATAAGAATAGCTTTTTAGAATATCACCAAGTTAAATCTGTAGTCAAACAAAAATTTAAGCTCAATAAAATAGAATTACAAACACCACCAAGGGTATTAGAATTTTATAATCTCAAACCCCCCAAACTACTGTCCAAAGTATATAAGACACTGTCCAAAATAGACGATAAAATTGCAATCCCTATTGAAAAATGGGAGGTGGATCTATCAGTTAGCTTTGACCAGGACTTCTGGTCCCAAACTTGTTTAAAAACTTTTGAAATGATCAGACACCCCGATTTACAATTAATTCAGTACAAAATTCTACACAGAGTACACTATACAGGTCATCGGATGTTCAAGATGGGGTTTGTGTCGTCTGACACCTGTACACACTGCACAAACAACATTTCTGACAATTACATTCATGCACTGTGGTCCTGCCCACCTGTCCAGGAATTTTGGGGTAGAGTATTTGAGGATCTGTCAAAATGTCTGAAATGTCATATCCCACCTTCCCCCTCTCTTTGTTTACTGGGACAGCTGCACGATGTCCCGATTGCAACATCTTTGGTTCACGTGGTTCTGACTGCCATATGCATCTCTAAGAAAACTATCCTCTTGAATTGGAAAAATAGAGAACGTCTCTGCATTAACCAGTATAGAAATATTTTGTTAGATCATATTGCACTTGATATAGCCTCTGCTTCCACTTCAGATGAATCTCTCTGGGCTCCTTTGATCGGTTCCATCACATAGTGAGGGTGGGGGGCCATTGATGTTGTCCTGCGGGATGGTGTGGGTGGGGGGGTGTGGGGTCTGAGTTTGGAGTATCCAGATGTTCCCTGGAGGTGGGTTCACTGGGGGTGTCTGGGACTGGAGGGATGTTGCCCCCCTCTAGAGGTGCTTGGGTTGCCTCGGGGGGTGGACTGCTGGCGTTTGTGAGTGGGGCCCCTTGGGGATCTTGGCGGCGGCCATGGGTCACTGCCTGGCGGCTTCAATACCCCTGGGCGAGTCTGGGTGGGGGCCTCGGGGCTCGGGGTTTGGGGGTCGCCGGCCCCGTGGGGGGATCTGGGCGGGGCCTTGGGGGTCGGGTCCTGACATATATGCTGCCGGGAAGAAGGCAGGAACACTTGGCAGTGCCTGGCCCGGGTTCGGGGGCATCAGGTAGACCTTGGCTCCTCTGCAGTTCCATCACAGGGGAGGGGGAGGTCCAGGACGGGGAGGACCACACCTTACCTGGATGTCCCATGTCTTATATATTCTGGAAGTTGTGCAAATGCAGGGGTGGGCATAGATAGTCTGCTGGGATGGGGCTGGGATGGTGCCCTCGGACTCCGTGAGGCTCTGTAATGATGCTGCTTTGGGCCCTGGCAGGATGGGCTGGGGTCTCCATGCCCTGGGTGGCAGTTTGACAACAGAGGTGCCTATCGGGGCCAGTAGGGGAGCTGGCTCCCTGGAGGGCTAAGCCTAACCAGCCATTCCTCCCCATCCCTGCATATTTCTCTCCTCCTGCTCCCTCACATCATCACACAAACATACACATAGGACCTTGGGGGGTGGGCAAGTCAGGGAGTGCGGGTATGGACCCCATTTCCGCATTCCTGTGGCAACCTGCCCCCCAATTTTATTTGCACCTTATACACTTCCACTGACGACATTCCACCCAAACACACACTTAGGGCCTTGGGAGTGAGCACATTCAACGGCATTTGGCAGGGGGATATTTCAGCCTCCTCCCGAGTGCCGGTGCCCACTTCCAATTTTAAACCGCACTTAGACACTGATGGCTGAGGGTGTAAGTGGGGTGGTGCGGTGGCATCAGCTGGCATATGCCGGATGATGCCCGCACTGCCCACTCACCACAGCCATGGAATACACCTCATGATCACACAACACTAAATTGGAGCAGGTGGAGGGAGACTAGGGGTCTTAGCCACCTCTGTTGTTGCTACGCTTCCTGGGGATGGAGGCTAGGAAGGAGATCTGGCCGTCTGGATGGGGTCTGGGGTGGTGGGTTGCTGTGCTCAGCGTTGGGCGGGGTAGCCTGCTCATCAGCAGCCCAGCAGAAAGGGTCAAAATCTGGTTACCGGTGATGGTTGTACCCCATGTGCAGCAGTACCGGGACCAGAGTTAATAGGGTGTGTATGGGGAGCATGAGTGAGTGTCCGGCGTGCATTTTTGTAAGTCTTGGGTTGTATGTGCATGTCTGAGCATGAGGGAGGGAGTGTGTGACTGTGTTTGTGTATGACTGTATATGTCAGGTGGGGCCTTTGGGTCCTCCCCTCTCCTGGAACTTCTCTTGATGATATAGATCTTTGCCCCCCCCTCCCCCTGCCACACCTGGTGTGGGGGCTTGTGCCATGGTCTGCCTGAGTGTTCGTGACAACCGGGTCTGGGGGTTTAAGATTTTGGCATCTGCCTGATAGATCCTGGTGGCTGCCTGGTGGGGTCTGGGTCCCTGGGCTCTGCTGGGTCCCCGGCGGGGGTGGTCACCCCTGAGTCCCGGGTCGCTGTGTCCCGGGCACGGCCGGCTAGGGGGTCGGAGGCTGCTGGCAGGCCTGTGGGCTTGCCTCTGATATCTCCAGGGACTCTGCCGGCTGCTGGTTGTGGCCCCCCGGGGCGATCCTCTGTGCCTCTCGAGGGGGGCGGGGGCCCTTCTGGTTGCAGTCTCCTTGGGGTTCCTGCATTCTGGGGCAACGCCTGGATCTTTGGGACTTGGAGCTCCCCCCGTCTCCTGCACATCTTTGGGGGGCGGATCTGTGGTCCCTCACACTCTCTGTTGGACGCTCCTATAGAGAAACCTTAAATAAACAAGCGCGTGTACACACACAGGTGCTCACATGGTGCTCTCAAAAGTATGGGCTTGGGCATGTTCAACACATGTCTTAAGACTATGGCGGGCACTTAATGCATTGTGATTTATTATCGTGATTCTTCAGTTAAGCAATGTTAATTATATATATATATATATATATATATATATATATATATATATATATATATATTGTTTTTTTTGTTTTTTTTCATCAAGTTGACGCAGTGATAGGTAGATCTTGTTGTATTGTTGTTGTGTCCCATTTTTGTGTCCCTTTGTTTTTTTTTGTCTTTTTCTGCAGGTTTAGAAGCAGACTCTTGTTCATTGTTTATTTTTGTGGACCCCCCCCCCCCCCCCCCTCTCTCTCCCCACCTTTTCTCTTCCTTTCTCTTTCACCTCTGTCTCCATGTCTGGTCGGAATTACAAAGCATTCAACAACAATAACAATAAACTTTTAAGTATCAGGCGTGACATTAAAAGCAAACGCTTTGATGCTCCACCTGAGAATAAATCTGTAAGGCTTGTCACCAGCATTCAGACATCAATTCTGCTTGGTTCACAGCCAGACAGGACACGGTAAAAAAATAAATAAATAAATAAATAAATAAATAAATAAATAAATAAATAAAAAAAGAAAACAGCAGCAGGACCAGAGCAGTCGCCGACGCCGACGATCAGAGCAGAAAAATACAGCAGGACCAGCGCAGTCGCCGACGGCGACGAGCAGAGCAGGAAACAGCAGCAGGATCAGCGCATTCGCTGACGCCGATGAGCAGAGCAGAAAAAAGCAGCAGGACCAGCGCAGTCACCAACGGCGACGAGCAGAGCAGGAAACAGCAGCAGGATCAGTGCATTCGCTGACACAGATGAGCAGAGCAGAAAACAGCAGCAGGATCAGCGCAGACGCCAATGAGCAGTGCAGAAAACAGCAGCAGGACCAGCGCAGTCTCCGACGAGCAGAGCAGAAAACAGCAGCAGGGACAGCGCAGTCGCCGACGCTTACAAGCAGGGCAGAAAACAGCAGCAGGATCAGCGCAGTCAATGACGCCGATCAGTAGTGCAGAAAACAGCAGCAGGACCAGCTCAGTCGCCGACGAGCAGAGCAGAAAACAGCAGCAGGACCAGTGCAGTCGCAGACGCCGACGAGCAATGCATACGCCGACGAGCAGAGGCGAAAACAACAGCAGGACCAGCGCAGTCGCCGACGCCGATGAGCAGTGCAGAAAACAGCAGCAGGACCAGCCCAGTCGCCGACGAGCACAGCAGAAAACAGCAGCAGGACCAGCGCAGTCGCCGACACCTACGAGCAGAGCAGAAAACAGCAGCAGCATCAGCACAGCCGCCGACGCTGATTAGCAGTGCAGAAAACAGCCGCAGGATCAGCGCAGTCGCCCATGCCGATGAGCAGTGCAGAAAAAAGCAGCAGGACCAGCGCAGTCGCATACGCCGACGAGCAGAGCAGACGCCGACGATCAGAGAAGAAAACAACAGCAGGACCAGCGCAGTCGCCAACGGCGACGAGCAAAGCAGGAAACAGCAGCAGGATCAGCGCATTCGCTGACGCCGATGAGCAGAGCAGAAAACAGCAGCAGGATCAGTGCAGACGCCGATGAGCAGTGCAGAAAACAGCAGCAGGACCAGCGCAGTCACCGACGAGCAGAGCAGAAAACAGCAGCAGGGACAGCGCAGTCGCCGACGCCGACGAGCAGAGGCGAAAACAAACAGCAGGACCAGCGCAGTCGCCGACGCCGATGAGCAGTGCAGAAAACAGCAGCAGGACCAGCGCAGTCGCCAACGAGCACAGCAGAAAGAAGCAGCAGGAGCTGCGCAGTCGCCGACGCCTACGAGCAGAGCAGAAAACAGCAGCAGGATCAGCATAGCCGCCGACGCTGATTAGCAGTGCAGAAACCAGCAGCAGGATCAGCGCAGTCGCCGACGCCGATGAGCAGTGCAGAAAACAGCAGCAGGACCAGCGCAGTCGCAGACGCCGACGAGCAGAGCAGACGCCAACGAGCAGAGAAGAAAACAACAGCAGGACCAGCGCAGTCTCCAACGGCGACGAGCAGAGCAGGAAACAGCAGCAGGATCAGCGCAGTCGCCGACGCCTACGAGCAGAGCAGAAAACAGCAGCAGGATCAGCCCAGTCTCCGACGCCGATGAGCAGTGCAGAAAACAGCAGCAGGACCAGCGCAGACGCCGATGAGCAGTGCAGAAAACAGCAGCAGGACCAGCGCAGTCACCGACGAGCAGAGCAGAAAACAGCAGCAGGATCAGCGCCGTCGCCGACGCCTACGAGCAGAGCAGAAAAAAGCAGCAGGATCAGCCCAGTCGCCGACGCCGATGAGCAGTTCAGAAAACAGCAGCAGGACCAGCGCAGACGCCGATGAGCAGTGCAGAAAACAGCAGCAGGACCAGCGCAGTCACCGATGAGCAGAACAGAAAACAGCAGCAGGATCAGCGCAGTCGCAGACGCCGACGAGCAGAGCAGACGCCGACGAGCAGAGGCGAAAACAACAGCAGGACCAGCGCAGTCGCCGACGCCGATGAGCAGTGCAGAAAACAGCAGCAGGACCAACGCAGTCGCCGACGAGCACAGCAGAAAACAGCAGCAGGACCAGCGCAGTCGCCCACGCCTACGAGCAGAGCATAAAACAGCAGCAGGATCAGCACAGCCGCCGACGCTGATTAGCAGTGCAGAAAACAGCAGCAGGATCAGCGCAGTCGCCAACGCCGATGAGCAGTGCAGAAAACAGCAGCAGGACCAGCGCAGTCGCAGACGCCGACGAGCAGAGCAGACGCCGACGAGCAGAGAAGAAAACAACAGCAGGACCAGCGCAGTCGCCAACGGCGACGAGCAGAGCAGAAAACAGCAGCAGGACAAGCGCAGTCACCGACGCCTACGAGCAGAGCAGAAAACAGCAGCAGGATCAGCGCAGTCGCCGACGCCGATGAGCAGTGCAGAAAACAGCAGCAGGACCAGCACAGTCGCCGACGAGCAGAGCAGAAAACAGCAGCAGGACCAGCGCAGTCGCGGACGCCGACGAGCAGAGCAGAAAACAGCAGCAGGACCAGCGCAGTCGCAGACGCCGACGAGCAGAGGGCAAAACAACAGCAGGACAAGCGCAGTCGCCGATGCCGATGAGCAGTGCAGAAAACACCAGCAGGACCAGCGCAGTCGCCGACGAGCAGAGCAGAAAACAGCAGCAGGACCAGCGAAGTCGCAGATGCCGACGAGCAGAGAAGAAAACAGCAGCAGGACCAGCGCAGTCACCGACGCCGACAATCAGAGCAGAAAACAACAGCAGGACCAGCGCATTCGCCGACGCCTACGAGCAGTGCAGAAAACAGCAGCAGGACCAGCTCAGTCGCCGACGAGCAGAGCAGAAAACAGCAGCAGGACCAATGCAGTTGCAGACGCCGAAGAGCAGAGCAGACGCCGACGAGCAGAGGCGAAAACAACAGCAGGACCAGCGCAGTCGCCAACGCCGATAAGCAGTGCAGAAAAAAGCAGCAGGACCTGCGCAGTCGCCGACGAGCACAGCAGAAAACAGCAGCAGGACCAGCGCAGTCGCCGACGCCTACGAGCAGAGCAGGAAACAGCAGCAGGATCAGCACAGCCGGCGACGCTGATTAGCAGTGCAGAAAACAGCAGCAGGATCAGCGCAGTCGCCGACGCCGATGAGCAGTTCAGAAAACAGCAGCAGGACCAGCTCAGTCGCAGTCGCTGACGAGCAGAGCATACGCCGACGAGCAGAGAAGAAAACAACAGCAGGACCAGCGCAGTCGCCAACGGCGACGAGCAGAGCAGGAAACAGCAGCAGGATCAGTGCTGACGGCGACGATCAGAGCAGAAAACAGCAGCAGGATCAGAGCATTCGCTGACGCAGACGAGCAGAGCAGAAAACAGCAGCAGCATCAGCCCAGTCGATGACGCCGATGAGCAGAGCAGAAAATAGCAGCAGGAACAGCGCAGTTGCAGACACCGACGAGCAGAGCAGAAAACAGCAGCAGGATCAGCGCATTCGCCGACGCCGATGAGCAGTGCAGAAAACAGCAGCAGGACCAGCGCAGTCGTCGACGAGCAGAGCAGAAAACAGCAGCAGGACCAGCGCAGTCGCAGACGCCGACGAGCAGAGGCGAAAACAACAGCAGGACCAGCGCAGTCGCCGACGCCTACGAGCAGAGCTGAAAACACCAGCAGGACCAGCGCAGTCGCCGACGCCTACGAGCAGAGCAGAAAACAGCAGCAGGATCAGTGCAGTCGCCGACGCCGATGAGCAGTGCAGAAAACAGCAGCAGGACCAGCGCAGTCGCCGATGCCTACGAGCAGAGCAGAAAACAGCAGCAGGATCAGCGCAGTCGCCGACGCCGATGAGCAGAGCAGAAAACAGCAGCAGGACCAGCGCAGTCGCAGACGCCAACGAGCAGAGCAGACGCCTACGAGCAGAGCAGAAAACAGCAGCAGGATCAGCGCAGTCGCCGACGCCAATGAGCAGTGCAGAAAACAGCAGCAGGACCAGCGCAGTCGCCGACGCCGACGAGCAGAGGCGAAAACACCAGCAGGACCAGCGCAGTCGCCGACGCCTACGAGCAGAGCAGAAAACAGCAGCAGGATCAGTGCAGTCGCCGACGCCGATGAGCAGTGCAGAAAACAGCAGCAGGACCAGCGCAGTCGCCGACGCCTACGAGCAGAGCAGAAAACAGCAGCAGGATCAGCGCAGTCGCCGACGCCGATGAGCAGAGCAGAAAACAGCAGCAGGACCAGCGCAGTCGCAGACGCCAACGAGCAGAGCAGACGCCTACGAGCAGAGCAGAAAACAGCAGCAGGATCAGCGCAGTCGCCGACGCCAATGAGCAGTGCAGAAAACAGCAGCAGGACCAGCGCAGTCGCCGACGAGCAGAGCAGAAAACAGCAGCAGGACCAGCCCAGTCGCAGACGGCGATGAGCAGAGCTGACGCCGACGAGCAGAGAATAAAACAGCAGCAGGACCAGCGCAGTCGCCGACGGCGACGAGCAGAGCAGGAAACAGCAGCAGGATCAGCGCATTCGCTTACACAGATGAGCAGAGCAGGAAACAGCAGCAGGATCAGCGCAGACGCCAATGAGCAGTGCAGAAAACAGCAGCAGGACCAGCGCAGTCTCCGACGAGCAGAGCAGAAAACAGCAGCAGGGACAGCGCAGTCGCCGACGCCTACAAGCAGGGCAGAAAACAGCAGCAGGATCAGCGCAGTCAACGACGCCGATCAGTAGTGCAGAAAACAGCAGCAGGACCAGCTCAGTCGCCGACGAGCAGAGCAGAAAACAGCAGCAGGACCAGTGCAGTCGCAGACGCCGACGAGCAATGCATATGCCGACGAGCAGAGGCGAAAACAACAGCAGGACCAGCGCAGTCGCCGACGCCGATGAGCAGTGCAGAAAACAGCAGCAGGACCAGCCCAGTCGCCGACGAGCACAGCAGAAAACAGCAGCAGGACCAGCGCAGTCGCCAACACCTACGAGCAGAGCAGAAAACAGCAGCAGCATCAGCACAGCCGCCGACGCTGATTAGCAGTGCAGAAAACAGCCGCAGGATCAGCGCATTCGCCCATGCCGATGAGCAGTGCAGAAAACAGCAGCAGGACCAGCGCAGTCGCAGACGCCGACGAGCAGAGCAGACGCCGACGATCAGAGAAGAAAACAACAGCAGGACCAGCGCAGTCGCCAACGGCGACGAGCAAAGCAGGAAACAGCAGCAGGATCAGCGCATTCGCTGACGCCGATGAGCAGAGCAGAAAACAGCAGCAGGAATAGCGCAGACGCCGATGAGCAGTGCAGAAAACAGCAGCAGGACCAGCGCAGTCACCGACGAGCAGAGCAGAAAACAGCAGCAGGGACAGCGCAGTCGCCGACGCCGACGAGCAGAGGCGAAAACAAACAGCACGACCAGCGCATTCGCCGACGCCGATGAGCAGTGCAGAAAACAGCAGCAGGACCAGCGCAGTCGCCGACGAGCACAGCAGAAAAAAACAGCAGGAGCTGCGCAGTCGCCGACGCCTACGAGCAGAGCAGAAAACAGCAGCAGGATCAGCACAGCCGCCGACGCTGATTAGCAGTGCAGAAACCAGCAGCAGGATCAGCGCAGTCGCCGACGCCGATGAGCAGTGCAGAAAACAGCAGCAGGACCAGCGCAGTCGCAGACGCCGACGAGCAGAGCAGACGCCAACGAGCAGAGAAGAAAACAACAGCAGGACCAGCGCAGTCGCCAACGGCGATGAGAAGAGCAGGAAACAGCAGCAGGATCAGCGCAGTCGCCGACGCCTACGAGCAGAGCAGAAAACAGCAGCAGGATCAGCCCAGTCTCCGACGCCGATGAGCAGTGCAGAAAACAGCAGCAGGACCAGCGCAGACGCCGATGAGCAGTGCAGAAAACAGCAGCAGGACCAGCGCAGTCACCGACGAGCAGAGCAGAAAACAGCAGCAGGATCAGCGCCGTCGCCGACGCCTACGAGCAGAGCAGAAAAAAGCAGCAGGATCAGCCCAGTCGCCGACGCCGATGAGCAGTTCAGAAAACAGCAGCAGGACCAGCGCAGACGCCGATGAGCAGTGCAGAAAACAGCAGCAGGACCAGCGCAGTCACCGATGAGCAGAACAGAAAACAGCAGCAGGATCAGCGCAGTCGCAGACGCCGACGAGCAGAGCAGACGCCGACGAGCAGAGGCGAAAACAACAGCAGGACCAGCGCAGTCGCCGACGCCGATGAGCAGTGCAGAAAACAGCAGCAGGACCAACGCAGTCGCCGACGAGCACAGCAGAAAACAGCAGCAGGACCAGCGCAGTCGCCCACGCCTACGAGCAGAGCATAAAACAGCAGCAGGATCAGCACAGCCGCCGACGCTGATTAGCAGTGCAGAAAACAGCAGCAGGATCAGCGCAGTCGCCAACGCCGATGAGCAGTGCAGAAAACAGCAGCAGGACCAGCGCAGTCGCAGACGCCGACGAGCAGAGCAGACGCCGACGAGCAGAGAAGAAAACAACAGCAGGACCAGCGCAGTCGCCAACGGCGACGAGCAGAGCAGAAAACAGCAGCAGGACAAGCGCAGTCACCGACGACTAAGAGCAGAGCAGAAAACAGCAGCAAGATCAGCGCAGTCGCCGACGCCGATGAGCAGTGCAGAAAACAGCAGCAGGATCAGCACAGTCGCCGACGAGCAGAGCAGAAAACAGCAGCAGGACCAGCGCAGTCGCGGACGCCGACGAGCAGAGCAGAAAACAGCAGCAGGACCAGCGCAGTCGCAGACGCCGACGAGCAGAGGGCAAAACAACAGCAGGACAAGCGCAGTCGCCGATGACGATGAGCAGTGCAGAAAACACCAGCAGGACCAGCGCAGTCGCCGACGAGCAGAGCAGAAAACAGCAGCAGGACCAGCGAAGTCGCAGACGCCGACGAGCAGAGAAGAAAACAGCAGCAGGACCAGCGCAGTCACCGACGCCGACAATCAGAGCAGAAAACAACAGCAGGACCAGCGCATTCGCCGACGCCTACGAGCAGTGCAGAAAACAGCAGCAGGACCAGCTCAGTCGCCGACGAGCAGAGCAGAAAACAGCAGCAGGACCAATGCAGTTGCAGACGCCGACGAGCAGAGCAGACGCCGACGAGCAGAGGCGAAAACAACAGCAGGACCAGCGCAGTCGCCAACGCCGATTAGCAGTGCAGAAAAAAGCAGCAGGACCTGCGCAGTCGCCGACGAGCACAGCAGAAAACAGCAGCAGGACCAGCGCAGTCGCCGACGCCTACGAGCAGAGCAGGAAACAGCAGCAGGATCAGCACAGCCGGCGACGCTGATTAGCAGTGCAGAAAACAGCAGCAGGATCAGCGCAGTCGCCGACGCCGATGAGCAGTGCAGAAAACAGCAGCAGGACCAGCTCAGTCGCAGTCGCTGACGGGCAGAGCAGACGCCGACGAGCAGAGAAGAAAACAACAGCAGGACCAGCGCAGTCGCCAACGGCGACGAGCAGAGCAGGAAACAGCAGCAGGATCAGTGCTGACGGCGACGAGCAGAGCAGAAAACAGCAGCAGGATCAGAGCATTCGCTGACGCAGACGAGCAGAGCAGAAAACAGCAGCAGCATCAGCCCAGTCGATGACGCCGATGAGCAGAGCAGAAAATAGCAGCAGGAACAGCGCAGTTGCAGACACCGACGAGCAGAGCAGAAAACTGCAGCAGGATCAGCGCATTCGCCGACGCCGATGAGCAGTGCAGAAAACAGCAGCAGGACCAGCGCAGTCGTCGACGAGCAGAGCAGAAAACAGCAGCAGGACCAGCGCAGTCGCAGACGCCGACGAGCAGAGGCGAAAACAACAGCAGGACCAGCGCAGTCGCCGACGCCGATGAGCAGAGCTGAAAACACCAGCAGGACCAGCGCAGTCGCCGACGCCTACGAGCAGAGCAGAAAACAGCAGCAGGATCAGTGCAGTCGCCGACGCCGATGAGCAGTGCAGAAAACAGCAGCAGGACCAGCGCAGTCGCCGACGCCTACGAGCAGAGCAGAAAACAGCAGCAGGATCAGCGCAGTCGCCGACGCCGATGAGCAGAGCAGAAAACAGCAGCAGGACCAGCGCAGTCGCAGACGCCAACGAGCAGAGCAGACGCCTACGAGCAGAGCAGAAAACAGCAGCAGGATCAGCGCAGTCGCCGACGCCAATGAGCAGTGCAGAAAACAGCAGCAGGACCAGCGCAGTCGCCGACGAGCAGAGCAGAAAACAGCAGCAGGACCAGCCCAGTCGCAGACGGCGATGAGCAGAGCTGACGCCGACGAGCAGAGAATAAAACAGCAGCAGGACCAGCGCAGTCGCCGACGGCGACGAGCAGAGCAGGAAACAGCAGCAGGATCAGCGCATTCGCTGACGCCGATGAGCAAAGCAGAAAATAGCAGCAGGATCAGCGCAGTCGCCGACGCCAACGAGCAGAGCAGAAAACAGCAGCAGGATCAGCGCAGTCACAGACGCCGATGAGCAGTGCAGAAAACAGCAGCAGGACCAGCGCAGTCACCGACGCCGAGGAGCAGTGCAGAAAACAGCATTTGGACCAGCGCAGTCGCCGACGAGCAGAGCAGAAAACATCAGCAGGACCAGTGCAGTCGCAGACGCCGACGAGCAGAGCAGACGCCGACGAGGAGAGGCGAAAACAAGAGCAGGACCAGCGCAGTCGCCGACGCTGATGAGCAGTGCAGAAAACAGCAGCAGGACCAGCGCAGTCGCCGACGCCGATTAGCAGTGCAGAAAACAGCAGCAGGATGAGCGCAGTCGCCAACGCCGATGAGCAGTGCAGAAAAAAGCAGCAGGACCAGCGCAGTCACCGACGAGCAGAGCAGAAAACAGCAGCAGGACCAGCGCAGTCGCAGACGCCGACGAGCAGAGCAGACGCCAACGAGCAGAGAAGAAAACAACAGCAGGACCAGCGCAGTCACCGACGGCGACGAGCAGAGCAGGAAACAGCAGCAGGATAAACGCTGACGGCGACGAGCAGAGCAGAAAACAGCAGCAGGACCAGCGCAGTCACCGACGCCTACGAGCAGAGCAGAAAACAGCAGCAGGATCAGCGCAGTCGCCGACGCCGATGAGAAGTGCAGAAAACAGCAGCAGGACCAGCGCAGTCGCCGACACCTACGAGCAGAGCAGAAAACAGCAGCAGGACCAGCGCAGTCGCAGACGCCGACGAGCAGAGCAGACGCCGACGAGCAGAGGGCAAAACAACAGCAGGACCAGCGCAGTCGCCGATGCCGATGAGCAGTGCACAAAACACCAGCAGCACCAGCGCAGTCGCCGACGAGCAGAGCAGAAAACAGCAGCAGGACCAGCGAAGTCGCAGACGCCGACGAGCAGAGCAGACGCCGACGAGCAGAGAAGAAAACAGCAGCAGGACCAGCGCAGTCGCCGACGCCGACAATAAGAGCAGAAAGCAACAGCAGGACCAGCGCAGTCGACGACGCCTACGAGCAGAGCAGCGCAGTCGCCGACGCCAATGAGCAGTGCAGAAAACAGCAGCAGGACCAGCGCAGTCACCTACGATCAGCGCAGAATACAGCAGCAGGATCAGCGCTGTCGCAGACGCCGATGAGCAGTGCAGAAAACAGCAGCAGGACCAGCGCAGTCGCCGACGAGCAGAGCAGAAAACAGCAGCAGGACCAGCGCAGTCGCAGACGCCGACGAGCAGAGCAGACGCCGACGAGCAGAGGCCAAAACAACAGCAGGACCTGCGCAGTCGCCGTCGAGCAGAGCAGAAAACAGCAGCAGGACCAGCGCAGTCACAGACGACGACGAGCAGAGCAGACGCCGACGAGCAGAGAAGAAAACAGCAGCAGGACCAGCGCAGTCGCCGATGCCGACAATCAGAGCAGATAACAACAGCAGGACCAGCGCAGTCGCCGACGGCGACGAGCAGAGCAGGAAACAGCAGCAGGATCAGCACATTGGCTGACGCCGATGAGCAGAGCAGAGAATAGCAGCAGGATCAGCGCAGTCGCCGACGCCGAGGAGCAGAGCAGAAAACAGCAGCAGGGCCAGCGCAGTCGCCGACTTCCACAAGCAGAGCAGAAAACAGCAGCAGGATCAGCGCAGTCACCGAAGCCGATGAGCAGTGCAGAAAACAGCAGCAGGACCTGCGCAGTCGCCTACGAGCAGAGCAGAAAACAGCAGCAGGACCAGCGCAGTCGCAGACGCCGACGAGCAGAGCAGACGCCAACGAGCAGAGGCCAAAACAACATTAGGACCAGTGCAGTCGCCGATGCCGATGAGCAGTGCAGAAAACACCAGCAGGACCAGCGCAGTCGCCGACGCCGACAATCAGAGCAGAAAACAACAGCAGGACAAGCGCAGTCGCGGATGCCGATGAGCAGTGCAGAAAACAGCAGCAGGACCAGCACAGTCGCCGACGAGCAGAGCAGAAAACAGCAGCAGGACCAGCGCAGTCGCAGACGCCGACGAGCAGAGCAGACGCCGACGAGCAGAAAAGAAAACAGCGGCAGGACCGCTGACGACTCTCTCGTCGGCGTCGGCGAATGCGCAGATCCTGCTGCAGTTTTTTACTCTGCTCATCGGCGGTAGCGCTGGTCCTGCTGTTGTTTTCTTCTCTGCTCGTTGGCGTCTTTTCTGCTCGTCGGCGTCTGCGACTGCGCTGGTCCTGCTGCTGTTTTCTGCTCTGCTCGTCGGCGACTGCTCTGGCGCTGCTGCTGTTTTCTGCACTGCTAATCGGCGTCGGCGCCTGCGCTGATCCTGCTGCTGTTTTCTTCTCTGCTCGTCCGCGTCTGCTCTGCTCATCGGCGTCTGCGACTGCGCTGGTCCTGCTGCTGTTTTCTGCTCTGCTCGTCAGCGACTGCGCTGGTCCTGCTAATGTTTTCTGCACTGCTCATCGGCGTCGGCGACTGAGCTGATCCTGCTGCTGTTTTCTTCTCTGCTCGTTGGCGTCTGCGACTGCGCATCTCCTGCTGCTTTTTTCTGCTCTGCTCGTCGGCGTCAGCGACTGCGCTGATCCTGCTGCTGTTTTCTGCTCTGCTTGTCGGCGTCGGCGACTGCGCTGATCCTGCTGCTGTTGTCTGCACTGCTAATCGGCGTCGCCGAGTGCGCTGATCCTGCTGCTGTTTTCTGCTCTGCTCGTAGGCTTCGGCGACTGCGCTGGTCCTGCTGCTTTTTTCTGCTCTGCTCGTCGGCGTCGGCGACTGCGTTGATCCTGCTGCTGTTTTCTGCTCTGCTCGTTGGCGTCCGTGGCTGCGCATCTCCTGCTGCTTTTTTCTGCTCTGCTCGTCGGCGTCAGCGACTGCGCTGGTCCTGCTGCTGTTTTCTGCTCTGCTCGTCGGCGTCAGTGACTGGGCTGATCCTGCTGCTATTTTCTTCTCTTCTCGTCTGCGTCAGCGAATGCGCTGATCCTGCTGGTGTTTCCTGCTCTGCTCGTCAGCGTCGGCGACTGCGCTGGTCCTGCTGTTGTTTTCTGCTCTGATCGTCAGCGTCGGCGACTGCGCTGGTGCTGCTGCTGATTTCTTCTCTGCTCGTCGGCGTCTTCTCTGCTCGTCGGCGTCTGCGACTGCGCTGGTCCTGCTGCTGTTTTCTGCTCTGCTCGTCGGTGACTGCGCTGGTCCTGCTGCTGTTTTGTGCACTGCTCATCGGCATCGACGACTGCGCTGGTCCTGCTGTTGTTTTCGCCTTTGCGCGTCGGCGTCTGCGACTGCGCTGGTCCTGCTGCTGTTTTCTGCACTGCTCATCGGCGTCGGCGACTGCTCTGATCCTGCAGCTGTTTTTTGCTCTGCTCATCGGCATCAGCGACTGCGCTGATCCTGCTGCTGTTTTCTGCTCTGCTCGTCGGCGTCGGCGACTGCGCTGGTCCTGCTGCTGTTTTCTGCTCTGCTCGTCGGCGACGGCGACTGCGCTGACCCTGCTGCTGCTTTCTGCTCTGCTCGTCGGCGACTGCGCTGGTCCTGCTGCTGTTTTCTGCTCTGCTCGTCGGTGTCGGCGACTGCGCTGGTCCTGCTGCTGTTTTCTGCTCTGCTCGTCGGTGACTGCTCTGGTCCTTCTGCTGTTTTCTGCACTGCTCATCGGCGTCGGTGACTGTGCTGATCCTGCTGCTGTTTTCTGATCTGCTCGTGGGCGTCGGTGACTGCGCTGGTCCTGCTGCTGTTTTCTGCTCTGCTCGTCGGTGACTGCTCTGATCCTGCTACTGTTTTCTGTACTGCTAATCGGCGTCGGCGACTGCGATGATCCTGCTGCTGTTTTCTGCTCTGCTTGTTGGCGTCTGCGACTGCGCATCTCCTGCTGCTTTTTTCTGCTCTGCTCTTCGGCGTCAGCGACAGCGCTGATCCTGCTGCAGTTTTCTGCTCTGCTCGTCGGCGTCTGCGACTGCGCATCTCCTGCTGCTGTTTTTTGCTCTGCTCGTCGGCGACTGCGCTGGTCCTGCTGCTGTTTTCTGCTCTGCTCATCGCGTCGGCGACTGGGCTGATCCTGCTGCTGTTTTCTGCTCTTCTCGTTGGCGTCTGCGACTGCGCATCTCCTGCTGCTTTTTTCTTCTCTGCTCGTCGGCGTCAGCGACTGCGCTGATCCTGCTGCTGTTTTCTGCTCTGCTTGTTGGCGTCTGCGACTGCGCATCTCCTGCTGCTTTTTTCTGCTCTGCTCTTCGGCGTCAGCGACAGCGCTGATCCTGCTGCAGTTTTCTGCTCTGCTCGTCGGCGTCTGCGACTGCGCATCTCCTGCTGCTGTTTTATGCTCTGCTCGTCGGCGACTGCGCTGGTCCTGCTGCTGTTTTCTGCTCTGCTCATCGCGTCGGCGACTGGGCTGATCCTGCTGCTGTTTTCTGCTCTTCTCGTTGGCGTCTGCGACTGCGCATCTCCTGCTGCTTTTTTCTGCTCTGCTCGTCGGCGTCAGCGACTGCGCTGATCCTGCTGCTGTTTTCTGCTCTGCTCGTCAGCGTCTGCAACTGCGCTGATCCTGCTGCTGTTTCCTGCTCTGCTCATCGGCGACTGCGACTGCGCTGGTCCTGCTGCTGTTTTCTTCTCTGCTCGTTGGCGTCTGCCACTGCGCATCTCCTGCTGCTGTTTTTTACTCTGCTCGTCGGCGACTGCGCTGATCCTGCTGCTGTTTTCTGCTCTGCTCGTCTGCGTCAGTGACTGCACTGATCCCTCTGCTGTTTTCCTCTCTGCTCGTTGGCGTCTGCTCTGCTCGTCGGCGTCTGCGACTGCGCTGGTCCTGCTGCTGTTTTCTGCACTGCTCATCGGCGTCGGCAACTGCGCTTGTCCTGCTGCTGTTTTCTGCTCTGCTCGAAGGCGTCGGCGACTGCGCTGGTCCTGCTGCTGTTTTCTGCTCTGCTCATCGGCGACTGCGCTGGTCCTGCTGCAGTTTTCTGCTCTGCTCATCGGTGACTGCGCTGATCCTGCTGCTGTTTTCTTCTCTGCTTGTTGGCGCCTGCGACTGCGCATCTCCTGCTGCTTTTTTCTGCTCTGCTTGTCGGCGTCTGCGACTGCGCTGGTCCTGCTTTTGTTTTCTTCTCTGCTCATCGGCGTCTGCTCTGCTCGTCGGCGTCTGCGACTGCGCTGTTCCTGCTGCTGTTTTCTGCTCTGCTCGTCCGTGACTGCTCTGGTCCTGCTGCTGTTTTCTGCACTGCTCATCGGCGTCGGCGACTGCGCTGATCCTGCTACTGTTTTCTGCACTGCTCATCGGCGTCGGCGACTGCGCACATCCTGCAGCTGTTTTCGGCTCTGCTCGTCGGCGTCGGCAACTGCGCTGATCCTGCTGCTGTTTTCTGCTCTGCTCGTCGGCGACTGCGCTGGTCCTGCTGCTGTTTTTTGCACTGCTCATCGGCGTCGGCGACTGCGTTGATCCTGCTGCTGTTTTCTGCTCTGCTTGTTTGCGTCTGCGACTGCGCATCTCCTGCTGCTTTTTTCTGCTCTGCTCGTTGGCATCTGCGACTGCGCATTTCCTGCTGCTGTTTTTTGCTCTGCTCGTCGGTGACTGCGCTGGTCCTGCTGCTGTTTTCTGCGCTGCTCATCGCCGTCAGCGACTGCACTGGTCCTGCTGTTGTTTTCTGATCTGATCGTCGGCGTCGGCGACTGCACAGGTCCTGCCGCTGTTTTCTTTTCTGCTCGTCGGCGTCTGCTCTGCTCGTCGGCGTCAGCGACTGCGCTGATCCTGCTGCTGTTTTCTGCTCTACTCGTCGTCATCTGCGACTGCACATCTCCCTCTGCTGTTTTCTGCTCTGCTCGTTGGCGTCTGCGACTGCGCATTTCCTGCTGCTGTTTTTTGCTCGGCTCGTCGGTGACTGCGCTGGTCCTGCTGCTGTTTTCTGCTCTGCTCGTAGGCGTCTGCGACTGCGCTGGTCCTGCTGCTTTTTTCTGCTCTGCTCGTCGGCGTCGGCGATTGCGTTGATCCTGCTGCTGTTTTCTGCTCTGCTCGTTGGCGTCTGCGCATCTCCTGCTCCTTTTTTCTGCTCTTCTCGTCGGCGTCAGCGACTGCGCTGGTCCTGCTGCTGTTTTCTGCTCTGCTCGTCGGCGTCAGCGACTGGGCTGGTCCTGCTGTTGTTTTCTGCTCTAATTGTCGGCGTCGGCGACTGCGCTGGTCCTGCTGCTGTTTTCTTCTCTGCTCGTCGGGGTCTGCTCTGCTCATCGGCTTCTGCGACTGCGCTGGTCCTGCTGCTGTTTTGTGCACTGCTCATCGGCGTCTGCGACTGCGCTGGTCCTGCTGTTGTTTTCGCCTTTGCTCGTCGGCGTCTGCAACTGCGCTGGTCCTGCTGCTGTTTTCTGCTCTGCTTGTCGGCGACTGCGCTGGTCCTGCTGCTGTTTTCTGCACTGCTCATCGGTGTCGGCGACTGCGCTGATCCTGCTGCTGTTTTCTTCTCTGCTCGTTGGCGTCTGCGACTGCACATCTCCTGCTGCTTTTTTCTGCTCTGCTCGTCGGCGTCAGCGACTGCGCTGATCCTGCTGCTGTTTTCTGCTCTGCTCGTCGGCGTCTGCGACAGCGCTGGTCCTGCTGCTGTTTTTTGCTCTGCTCGTCGGTGTCGGCGAATGCCCAGATCCTGCTGCAGATTTCTACTCTGCTCGTCGGCGACAGCGCTGGTCCAGCTGTTGTTTTCTTCTCCGCTCGTCGGCGTCTGTTCTGCTCGTCGGCGTCTGCGACTGCGCTGGTCCTGCTGCTGTTTACTGCACTGCTCATCGGCGTTGGCGACTGCGCTGATCCTGCTGCTGTTTTCTGCACTGCTAATCGGCGTCGGCGCCTGCGCTGATCCTGCTGCTGTTTTCTTCTCTGCTCTTCGGTTTCTGCTCTGCTTGTCGGCGTCTGTGACTGCGCTGGTCCTGCTGCTGTTTTCTGCTCTGCTCGTCGGCGACTGCGCTGGTCCTGCTGCTGTTTTGTGCACTGCTCATCGGCGTCGGCGACTGCGCTGGTCCTGCTGTTGTTTTCGCCTTTGCTCGTCGCCGTCTGCGCTGGTCCTGCTGCTGTTTTCTGCACTGCTCATCGGCGTCGGCGACTGCGCTGATCCTGCTGCTGTTTTCTTCTCTGCTCGTTGGTGCTGCGACTGCGCATCTACTGCTGCTTTTTTCTGCTCTGCTCGTCGGCGTCAGCGACTGCGCTGATCCTGCTGCTGTTTTCTGCTCTGCTCGTCGGCGTCTGCGACAGCGCTGGTCCTGCTGCTGTTTTTTGCTCTGCTCGTTGGCATTGGCGACTGCGCTGATCCTGCTTCTGTTTTCTGCGCTGCTCGTCGGCGTCGGCGACTGCGCTGGTCCTGCTGCTGTTTTCTGCTCTGCTCGTAGGCGTCAGCGACTGCGCTGGTCCTGCTGCTGTTTTCTGCTCTGCTCGTCGGCTTTGGCGACTGCGCTGGTCCTGCAGCTGTTTTCTGCTCTGCTCGTCGGCGTCGGCGACTGCGCTGATCCTGCTGCTGCATTCTACTCTGCTTGTCGGCGACAGCGCTGGTCCTGGTGCTTTTTTCTGCACTGCTCATTGGCGACTGCGCTGGTCCTGCTGTTGTTTTCTTCTCCGCTCGTCGGCGTCTGCTCTGCTCGTCGGCGTCTGCGACTGCGCTGGTCCTGCTGCTGTTTTCTGCTCTGCTCGTCGGCGACTGCTCTGGTCCTGCTGCTGTTTTCTGCACTGCTCATCGGCGTCGGCGACTGCGCTGATCCTGCTACTGTTTTCTGCACTGCTAATCGGCGTCAGCGACTTCACTGATTCTGCAGCTGTTTTCGGCTCTGCTTGTCGGCGTCGGCAACTGCGCTGATCTTGCTGCTGTTTTCTGCTCTGCTCGTCGGCAACTGCGCAGCTCCTGCTGCTGTTTTCTAAACTGCTCATTGGCGTCGGCGACTGCGTTGATCCTGCTGCTTTTTTCTGCTCTGCTCGTTGGCGTCTGCGACTGCGCATCTCCTGCTGCTTTTTGCTGCTCTGCTTGTCGGCGTCAGCGACTGCGCTGATCCTGCTGCTGTTTTCTGCTCTGCTCGTTGGTGTCTGCAACTGCGCTGATCCTGCTGCTTTTTTCTGCTCTGCTCGTCGGTGTCAGCGACTGCGCTGATCCTGCTGCTGTTTTCTGCTCTTCTCGTCGGCGTCCGCGACTGCGCATCTCCTGCTGCTGTTTTCTGCGCTGCTCTTCGCCGTCAGCGACTGCACTGGTCCTGCTGTTGTTTTCTGATCTGATCGTCGGCGTCGGCGACTGCGCAGGTCCTGCCGCTGTTTTCTTTTCTGCTCGTCGGCGTCTGCTCTGCTCGTCGGCGTCAGCGACTGCGCTGATCCTGCTGCTGTTTTCTGCTCTACTCGTCGTCATCTTCGACTGCACATCTCCCTCTGCTGTTTTCTGCTCTGCTCGTTGGCGTCTGCGACTGCGCATTTCCTGCTGCTGTTTTTTGCTCGGCTCGTCGGTGACTGCGCTGGTCCTGCTGCAGTTTTCTGCTCTGCTTGTTGGCGCCTGCGACTGCGCATCTCCTGCTGCTTTTTTCTGCTCTGCTTGTCGGCGTCTGCGACTGCGCTGGTCCTGCTTTTGTTTTCTTCTCTGCTCATCGGCGTCTGCTCTGCTCGTCGGCGTCTGCGACTGCGCTGGTCCTGCTGCTGTTTTCTGCTCTGCTCGTCCGTGACTGCTCTGGTCCTGCTGCTGTTTTCTGCACTGCTCATCGGCGTCGGCGACTGCGCTGATCCTGCTACTGTTTTCTGCACTGCTCATCGGCGTCGGCGACTGCGCACATCCTGCAGCTGTTTTCGGCTCTGCTCGTCGGCGTCGGCAACTGCGCTGATCCTGCTGCTGTTTTCTGCTCTGCTCGTCGGCGACTGCGCTGGTCCTGCTGCTGTTTTTTGCACTGCTCATCGGCGTCGGCGACTGCGTTGATCCTGCTGCTGTTTTCTGCTCTGCTTGTTGGCGTCTGCGACTGCGCATCTCCTGCTGCTTTTTTCTGCTCTGCTCGTTGGCATCTGCGACTGCGCATTTCCTGCTGCTGTTTTTTGCTCTGCTCGTCGGTGACTGCGCTGGTCCTGCTGCTGTTTTCTGCGCTGCTCATCGCCGTCAGCGACTGCACTGGTCCTGCTGTTGTTTTCTGATCTGATCGTCGGCGTCGGCGACTGCACAGGTCCTGCCGCTGTTTTCTTTTCTGCTCGTCGGCGTCTGCTCTGCTCGTCGGCGTCAGCGACTGCGCTGATCCTGCTGCTGTTTTGTGCTCTACTCGTCGTCATCTGCGACTGCACATCTCCCTCTGCTGTTTTCTGCTCTGCTCGTTGGCGTCTGCGACTGCGCATTTCCTGCTGCTGTTTTTTGCTCGGCTCGTCGGTGACTGCGCTGGTCCTGCTGCTGTTTTCTGCTCTGCTCGTAGGCGTCTGCGACTGCGCTGGTCCTGCTGCTTTTTTCTGCTCTGCTCGTCGGCGTCGGCGATTGCGTTGATCCTGCTGCTGTTTTCTGCTCTGCTCGTTGGCGTCTGCGCATCTCCTGCTCCTTTTTTCTGCTCTTCTCGTCGGCGTCAGCGACTGCGCTGGTCCTGCTGCTGTTTTACTGCTCTGCTCGTCGGCGTCAGCGACTGGGCTGGTCCTGCTGTTGTTTTCTGCTCTAATTGTCGGCGTCGGCGACTGCGCTGGTCCTGCTGCTGTTTTCTTCTCTGCTCGTCGGGGTCTGCTCTCCTCATCGGCTTCTGCGACTGCGCTGGTCCTGCTGCTGTTTTGTGCACTGCTCATCGGCGTCTGTGACTGCGCTGGTCCTGCTGTTGTTTTCGCCTTTGCTCGTCGGCGTCTGCAACTGCGCTGGTCCTGCTGCTGTTTTCTGCTCTGCTTGTCGGCGACTGCGCTGGTCCTGCTGCTGTTTTCTGCACTGCTCATCGGTGTCGGCGACTGCGCTGATCCTGCTGCTGTTTTCTTCTCTGCTCGTTGGCGTCTGCGACTGCACATCTCCTGCTGCTTTTTTCTGCTTTGCTCGTCGGCGTCAGCGACTGCGCTGATCCTGCTGCTGTTTTCTGCTCTGCTCGTCGGCGTCTGCGACAGCGCTGGTCCTGCTGCTGTTTTTTGCTCTGCTCGTCGGTGTCGGCGAATGCCCAGATCCTGCTGCAGATTTCTACTCTGCTCGTCGGCGACAGCGCTGGTCCTGCTGTTGTTTTCTTCTCCGCTCGTCGGCGTCTGTTCTGCTCGTCGGCGTCTGCGACTGCGCTGGTCCTGCTGCTGTTTACTGCACTGCTCATCGGCGTTGGCGACTGCGCTGATCCTGCTGCTGTTTTCTGCACTGCTAATCGGCGTCGGCGCCTGCGCTGATCCTGCTGCTGTTTTCTTCTCTGCTCTTCGGTTTCTGCTCTGCTTGTCGGCGTCTGCGACTGCGCTGGTCCTGCTGCTGTTTTCTGCTCTGCTCGTCGGCGACTGCGCTGGTCCTGCTGCTGTTTTGTGCACTGCTCATCGGCGTCGGCGACTGCGCTGGTCCTGCTGTTGTTTTCGCCTTTGCTCGTCGCCGTCTGCGCTGGTCCTGCTGCTGTTTTCTGCACTGCTCATCGGCGTCGGCGACTGCGCTGATCCTGCTGCTGTTTTCTTCTCTGCTCGTTGGTGCTGCGACTGCGCATCTACTGCTGCTTTTTTCTGCTCTGCTCGTCGGCGTCAGCGACTGCGCTGATCCTGCTGCTGTTTTCTGCTCTGCTCGTCGGCGTCTGCGACAGCGCTGGTCCTGCTGCTGTTTTTTGCTCTGCTCGTTGGCATCGGCGACTGCGCTGATCCTGCTTCTGTTTTCTGCGCTGCTCGTCGGCGTCGGCGACTGCGCTGGTCCTGCTGCTGTTTTCTGCTCTGCTCGTAGGCGTCAGCGACTGCGCTGGTCCTGCTGCTGTTTTCTGCTCTGCTCGTCGGCTTTGGCGACTGCGCTGGTCCTGCAGCTGTTTTCTGCTCTGCTCGTCGGCGTCGGCGACTGCGCTGATCCTGCTGCTGCATTCTACTCTGCTTGTCGGCGACAGCGCTGGTCCTGGTGCTTTTTTCTGCACTGCTCATCGGCGACTGCGCTGGTCCTGCTGTTGTTTTCTTCTCCGCTCGTCGGCGTCTGCTCTGCTCGTCGGCGTCTGCGACTGCGCTGGTCCTGCTGCTGTTTTCTGCTCTGCTCGTCGGCGACTGCTCTGGTCCTGCTGCTGTTTTCTGCACTGCTCATCGGCGTCGGCGACTGCGCTGATCCTGCTACTGTTTTCTGCACTGCTAATCGGCGTCAGCGACTTCACTGATTCTGCAGCTGTTTTCGGCTCTGCTCGTCGGCGTCGGCAACTGCGCTGATCTTGCTGCTGTTTTCTGCTCTGCTCGTCGGCAACTGCGCAGCTCCTGCTGCTGTTTTCTAAACTGCTCATTGGCGTCGGCGACTGCGTTGATCCTGCTGCTTTTTTCTGCTCTGCTCGTTGGCGTCTGCGACTGCGCATCTCCTGCTGCTTTTTGCTGCTCTGCTTGTCGGCGTCAGCGACTGCGCTGATCCTGCTGCTGTTTTCTGCTCTGCTCGTTGGTGTCTGCAACTGCGCTGATCCTGCTGCTTTTTTCTGCTCTGCTCGTCGGTGTCAGCGACTGCGCTGATCCTGCTGCTGTTTTCTGCTCTTCTCGTCGGCGTCCGCGACTGCGCATCTCCTGCTGCTGTTTTCTGCGCTGCTCTTCGCCGTCAGCGACTGCACTGGTCCTGCTGTTGTTTTCTGATCTGATCGTCGGCGTCGGCGACTGCGCAGGTCCTGCCGCTGTTTTCTTTTCTGCTCGTCGGCGTCTGCTCTGCTCGTCGGCGTCAGCGACTGCGCTGATCCTGCTGCTGTTTTCTGCTCTACTCGTCGTCATCTGCGACTGCACATCTCCCTCTGCTGTTTTCTGCTCTATCGTTGGCGTCTGCGACTGCGCATTTCCTGCTGCTGTTTTTTGCTCGGCTCGTCGGTGACTGTGCTGGTCCTGCTGCAGTTTTCTGCTCTGCTCGTAGGCGTCTGCGACTGCGCTGATCCTGCTGCTTTTTTCTGCTCTGCTCGTCGGCGTCGGCGATTGCGTTGATCCTGCTGCTGTTTTCTGCTCTGCTCGTTGGCGTCTGCGCATCTCCTGCTCCTTTTTTCTGCTCTTCTCGTCGGCGTCAGTGACTGCGCTGGTCCTGCTGCTGTTTTGTGCACTGCTCATCGGCGTCAGCGACTGCGCTGGTCCTGCTGTTGTTTTCGCCTTTGCTCGTCGGCGTCTGCAACTGCGCTGGTCCTGCTGCTGTTTTCTGCTCTGCTTGTCGGCGACTGCGCTGGTCCTGCTGCTGTTTTCTGCACTGCTCATCGGTGTCGGCGACTGCGCTGATCCTGCTGCTGTTTTCTTCTCTGCTCGTTGGCGTCTGCGACTGCACATCTCCTGCTGCTTTTTTCTGCTCTGCTCGTCGGCGTCAGCGACTGCGCTGATCCCGCTGCTGTTTTCTGCTCTGCTTGTCGGCGTCTGCGACAGCGCTGGTCCTGCTGCTGTTTTTTGCTCTGCTCGTCGGTGTCGGCGAATGCGCAGATCCTGCTGCAGTTTTCTACTCTGCTCGTCGGTGACAGCGCTGGTCCTGCTGTTGTTTTCTTCTCCGCTCGTCGGCGTCTGTTCTGCTCATCGGCGTCTGCGACTGCGCTGGTCCTGCTGCTGTTTACTGCACTGCTCATCGGCGTTGGCGACTGCGCTGATCCTGCTGCTGTTTTCTGCACTGCTAATCGGCGTCGGCGCCTGCGCTGATCCTGCTGCTGTTTTCTTCTCTGCTCGTCGGTGTCTGCTCTGCTTGTCGGCGTCTGCGACTGCGCTGGTCCTGCTGCTGTTTTCTGCTCTGCTCGTCGGCGACTGCGCTGGTCCTGCTGCTGTTTTGTGCACTGCTCATCGGCGTCGGCGACTGCGCTGGTCCTGCTGTTGTTTTCGCCTTTGCTCATCGGCGTCGGCGACTGCGCTGATCCTGCTGCTGTTTTCTTCTCTGCTCGTTGGTGCTGCGACTGCTTATCTCCTGCTGCTTTTTTCTGCTCTGCTCGTCGGCGTCAGCGACTGCGCTGATCCTGCTGCTGTTTTCTGCTCTGCTCGTCGGCGTCTGCGACAGCGCTGGTCCTGCTGCTGTTTTTTGCTCTGCTCGTTGGCATCGGCGACTGCGCTGATCCTGCTTCTGTTTTCTGCGCTGCTCGTCGGCGTCGGCGACTGCGCTGGTCCTGCTGCTGTTCTCTGCTCTGCTCGTAGGCGTCAGCGACTGCGCTGGTCCTGCTGCTGTTTTCTGCTCTGCTCGTCGGCTTTGGCGACTGCGCTGGTCCTGCTGCTGTTTTCTGCTCTGCTTGTCGGCGTCGGCGACTGCGCTGATCCTGCTGCTGCATTCTACTCTGCTTGTCGGTGACAGCGCTGGTCCTGGTGCTTTTTTCTGCACTTCTCATCGGCGACTACGCTGGTCCTGCTGTTGTTTAATTCTCCGCTCGTCGGCGTCTGCTATGCTCGTCGGCGTCTGCGACTGCGCTGGTCCTGCTGATGTTTTCTGCTCTGCTCGTCGGCGACTGCTCTGGTCCTGCTGCTGTTTTCTGCACTGCTCATCGGCGTCGGCGACTGCGCTGATCCTGCTACTGTTTTCTGCACTGCTAATCGGCGTCAGCGACTTCGCTGATTCTGCAGCTGTTTTCGTCTCTGCTCGTCGGCGTCGGCAACTGCGCTGATCCTGCTGCTGTTTTCTGCTCTGCTCGTCGGCAACTGCGCAGCTCCTGCTGCTGTTTTCTAAACTGCTCATTGGCGTCGGCGACTGCGTTGATCCTGCTGCTTTTTTCTGCTCTGCTCGTTGGCGTCTGCGACTGTGCATCTCCTGCTGCTTTTTGCTGCTCTGCTCGTCGGCGTCAGCGAATGCGCTGATCCTGCTGCTGTTTTCTGCTCTGCTCGTTGGCGTCTGCAACTGCGCTGATCCTGCTGCTTTTTTCTGCTCTGCTCGTCGGTGTCAGCGACTGCGCTGATCCTGCTGCTGTTTTCTGCTCTTCTCGTCGGCATCCGCGACTGCGCATCTCCTGCTGCTGTTTTCTGCTCTGCTCATCGGCGTCTGCGACTGCGCATTTCCTGCTGCTGTTTTTTGCTCTGCTCGTCGGTGACTGCGCTGGTCCTGCTGCTGTTTTCTGCGCTGCTCGTCGCCGTCGGCGACTGCGCTGGTCCAGCTGTTGTTTTCTGCTCTGATCGTCGGCGTCGGCGACTGCGCTGGTCCTGCCGCTGTTTTCTTCTCTGCTCGTCGGCGTCTGCTCTGCTCGTCGGCGTCTGCGCTGATCCTGCTGCTGTTGTCTGTACTGCTAATCGGCGTCGGTGACTGCACTGATCCTGCTGCTGTTTTCTGCTCTGCTCATAGGCTTCGGCGACTGCGCTGGTCCTGCTGCTTTTTTCTGCTCTGCTCGTCGGCGTCGGCGACTGCGTTGATCCTGCTGCTGTTTTCTGCTCTGCTCGTTGGCGTCTGCGGCTGCGCATCTCCTGCTGCTTTTTTCTGCTCTGCTCGTCGGCGTCAGCGACTGCGCTGGTCCTGCTGCTGTTTTCTGCTGTAATCGTCGGCGTCAGCGAATGCGCTGATCCTGCTGCTGTTTCCTGCTCTGCTCGTCGGCGTCGGCGACTGCGCTGGTCCTGCTGTTGTTTTCTGCTCTGATCGTCGGCGTCGGCGACTGCGTTGGTCCTGCTGCTGTTTTCTTCTCTGCTCGTCGGCGTCTGCTCTGCTCGTCAGCGTCTGTGACTGCGCTGGTCCTGCTGCTGTTTTCTGGTCTCCTCGTCTGCGACTGCGCTGGTCCTGCTGCTATTTTCTGCTCTGCTCGTCGGCGTCGGTGACTGCGCTGGTCCTGCTGCTGTTTTCTGCGCTGCTCATCGCCGTCGGCTACTGCGCTGGTCCTGCTGTTGTTTTCTTCTCTGATCGTCGGCGTTGGCGACTGCGCTGGTCCTGCCGCTGTTTTCTTCTCTGCTCGTCGGCGTCTGCTCTGCTCGTCGGTGTCAGCGACTGCGCTGATCCTGCTGCTGTTTTCTGCTCTACTCGTCGTCATCTGCGACTGCACATCTCCTGCTGCAGTTTTCTACTCTGCTCGTGGGCGTCTGCGACTGCGCATTTCCTGCTGCTGTTTTTTGCTCGGCTCGTCGGTGACTGCGCTGGTCCTGCTGCTGTTTTCTGCACTGCTCATCGGCGTCGGCGACTGCGCTGATCCTGCTGCTGTTTTCTGCTCTGCCCTTAGGCGTCAGCGACTGCGCTGGTCCTGCTGCTTTTTTCTGCTCTGCTCGTCGGCGTCGGCGATTGCGTTGATCCTGCTGCTGTTTTCTGCTCTGCTCGTTGGCGTCTGCGCATCTCCTGCTGCTTTTTTCTGCTCTGCTCGTCGGCGTCTGCGGCTGCGCATCTCCTGCTGCTTTTTTCTGCTCTGCTCGTCGGCGTCAGCGACTGCGCTGGTCCTGCTGCTGTTTTCTGCTCTAATCGTCGGCGTCAGCGAATGCGCTGATCCTGCTGCTGTTTCCTGCTCTGCTCGTCGGCGTCGGCGACTGCGCTGGTCCTGCTGTTGTTTTCTGCTCTGATCGTCGGCGTCGGCGACTGCGTTGGTCCTGCTGCTGTTTTCTTCTCTGCTCGTCGGCGTCTGCTCTGCTCGTCAGCGTCTGCGACTGCGCTGGTCCTGCTGCTGTTTTCTGGTCTCCTCCTCGGCGACTGCGCTGGTCCTGCTGCTGTTTTCTGCTCTGCTCGTCGGCGTCGGTGACTGCGCTGGTCCTGCTGCTGTTTTCTGCGCTGCTCATCGCCGTCGGCGACTGCGCTGGTCCTGCTGTTGTTTTCTTCTCTGATCGTCGGCGTTGGCGACTGCGCTGGTCCTGCCGCTGTTTTCTTCTCTGCTCGTCGGCGTCTGCTCTGCTCGTCGGTGTCAGCGACTGCGCTGATCTTGCTGCTGTTTTCTGCTCTACTCGTCGTCATCTGCGACTGCACATCTCCTGCTGCTGTTTTCTACTCTGCTCGTTGGCATCTGCGAATGCGCATTTCCTGCTGCTGTTTTTTCCTCGGCTCGTTGGTGACTGCGCTGGTCCTGCTGCTGTTTTCTGCACTGCTCATCGGCGTCGGCGACTGCGCTGATCCTGCTGCAGTTTTTTACTCTGCTCATCTGCGACTGCGCTGGTCCTGCTGCTGTTTTCTGCTCTACTCGTCGGCGTTGGCGAATGCGCTGGTCCTGCTGCTGTTTTCTGCTCTACTCGTCGTCATCTGCGACTGCACATCTCCTGCTGCTGTTTTTTTGCTCAGCTCCTCTGTGACTGCGCTGGTCCTGCTGCTGTTTTCTGCACTGCTCATTAGCGTAGGCGACTGCGCTGATCATGCTGCTGTTTTCTGCTCTGGTCGTAGGCGTCGGCGACTGCGCTGGTCCTGCTGCTTTTTTCTGCTCTGCTCGTCGGCGTCGGCGATTGCGTTGATCCTGCTGCTGTTTTCTGCTCTGCTCGTTGGCGTCTGCGCCTCTCCTGCTGCTTTTTTCTGCTCTGCTCGTCGGCGTCAGCGACTGCGCTGGTTTTGCTGCTGTTTTCTGCTCTGCTCGTCGGCGTCAGCGACTGCGCTGGTCCTGCTGCTGTTTTCGCCTTTGCTCGTCGGCGTCTGCGACTGCGCTGGTCCTGCTGCTGTTTTCTGCTCTGCTCGTCGGTGACTGCGCTGGTCCTGCTGCTGTTTTCTGCACTGCTCATCGGCGTCGGCGACTGCGCTGATCCTGCTGCTGTTTTCTTCTCTGCTTGTTGGCGTCTGCGACTGCGCATCTACTGCTGCTTTTTTCTGCTCTGCTCGTCGGCGTCAGCGACTGCGCTGATCCTACTGCTGTTTTCTGCTCTGCTCGTCAGCGTCTGCGACAGCGCTGGTCCTGCTGATGTTTTTTGCTCTGCTCGTCGGCGTCGGCGACTGCGCTGGTCCTGCTGCTGTTTTCTGCACTGCTCATCGGCGTCGGCGACTGTGCTGATCCTGCTGCTGTTTTCTGCTCTGCTCATCAGCGTCGGCGAATGCGCAGATCCTGCTGCAGTTTTTTTATCTGCTCGTCGGCGACAGCGCTGGTCCTGCTGTTGTTTTCTTCTCCGCTTGTTGGCGTCTGTTCTGCTCGTCGGCGTCTGCGACTGCGCTGGTCCTGCTGCTGTTTTCTGCTCTGCTCGTTGGCGACTGCTCTGGTGCTGCTGCTGTTTTCTGCACTGCTAATCGACGTCGGCGCCTGCGCTGATCCTGCTGCTGTTTTCTTCTCTGCTCGTCGGCGTCTGCTCTGCTCGTCGGCGTCTGCAACTGCGCTGGTCCTGCTGCTGTTTTCTGCTCTGCTCGTCGGCGTCGGTGACTGCGCTGGTCCTGCTGCTGTTTTCTGCGCTGCTCATCGCCGTCGGCGACTGCGCTGGTCCTGCTGTTGTTTTCTTCTCTGATCGTCGGCGTTGGCGACTGCGCTGGTCCTGCCGCTGTTTTCTTCTCTGCTCGTCGGCGTCTGCTCTGCTCGTCGGTGTCAGCGACTGCGCTGATCCTGCTGCTGTTTTCTGCTCTACTCGTCGTCATCTGCGACTGCACATCTCCTGCTGCTGTTTTCTACTCTGCTCGTTGGCGTCTGCGACTGCGCATTTCCTGCTGCTGTTTTTTGCTCGGCTCGTCGGTGACTGCGCTGGTCCTGCTGCTGTTTTCTGCACTGCTCATCGGCGTCGGCGACTGCGCTGATACTGTTGCTGTTTTCTGCTCTGCTCTTAGGCGATGGCGACTGCGCTGGTCCTGCTGCTTTTTTCTGCTCTGCTCGTCGGCGTCGGCGATTGCGTTGATCCTGCTGCTGTTTTCTGCTCTGTTCGTTGGCGTCTGCACATCTCCTTCCGCTTTTTTCTGCTCTGCTCGTCGGCGTTAGCGACTGCGCTGGTCCTGCTGCTGTTTTCTGCTCTGCTTGTCGGCGTCAGCGACTGGGCTGGTCCTGCTGTTGTTTTCTGCTCTGATCGTCGGCTTCGGCGACTGCGCTGGTCCTGCAGCTGTTTTCTTCTCTGCTCGTCGGCATCTGCGACTGCGCTGGTCCTGCTGCTGTTTTGTGCACTGCTCATCGGCGTCAGCGACTGCGCTGGTCCAGCTGTTGTCTTCGCCTTTGCTCGTCGGCGTCTGCGACTGCGCTGGTCCTGCTGCTGTTTTCTGCTCTGCTCGTCGGTGACTGCGCTGGTCCTGCTGCTGTTTTCTGCACTGCTCATCGGCGTCGGCGACTGCGCTGATCCTGCTGCTGTTTTCTTCTCTGCTCGTTGGCGTCTGCGACTGCGCATCTACTGCTGCTTTTTTCTGCTCTGCTCGTCGGCGTCAGCGACTGCGCTGATCCTGCTGCTGTTTTCTGCTCTGCTCGTCGGCGTCTGCGACAGCGCAGGTCCTGCTGCTGTTTTTTGCTCAGCTCGTCGCCGTCGGCGACTGCGCTGATCCTGCTTCTGTTTTCTGCTCTGCTCGTCGTCGTCGGCGACTGCGCTGGTCCTGCTGCTGTTTTCTGCACTGCTCATCGGCGTCGGCGACTGTGCTGATCCTGCTGCTGTTTTCTGCTCTGCTCGTCAGCGTCGGCGAATGCGCAGATCCTGCTGCAGTTTTTTACTCTGCTCATCTGCGACTGCGCTGGTCCTGCTGCTGTTTTCTGCTCTACTCGTCGGCGTTGGCGAATGCGCTGGTCCTGCTGTTGTTTTCTGCTCTACTCGTCGTCATCTGCGACTGCACATCTCCTGCTGCTGTTTTCTCCTCTGCTCGTTGGTGTCTGCGACTGCGCATTTCCTGCTGCTGTTTTTTGCTCGGCTCCTCTGTGACTGCGCTGGTCCTGCTGCTGTTTTCTGCACTGCTCATCGGCGTAGGCGACTGCGCTGATCCTGCTGCTGTTTTCTGCTCTGCTCGTAGGCGTCGGCGACTGCGCTGGTCCTGCTGCTTTTTTCTGCTCTGCTCGTCGGCGTCGGCGATTGCGTTGATCCTGCTGCTGTTTTCTGCTCTGCTCGTCGGCATCGGCGACTGCGCTGGTCCTGCTGCTGTTTTCTGCACTGCTCATCGGCGTCAGCGACTGTGCTGATCCTGCTGCTGTTTTCTGCTCTGCTCATCAGCGTCGGCGAATGCGCAGATCCTGCTGCAGTTTTTTTATCTGCTCGTCGGCGACAGCGCTGGTCCTGCTGTTGTTTTCTTCTCCGCTCGTTGGCGTCTGTTCTGCTCGTCGCCGTCTGCGACTGCGCTGGTCCTGCTGCTGTTTTCTGCTCTGCTCGTTGGCGACTGCTCTGGTGCTACTGCTGTTTTCTGCACTGCTCATCGGCGTTGGCGACTGCGCTGATCCTGCTGCTGTTTTCTGCACTGCTAATCGACGTCGGCGCCTGCGCTGATCCTGCTGCTGTTTTCTTCTCTGCTCGTCGGCGTCTGCTCTGCTCGTCGGCGTCTGCTCTGCTCGTCGGCGTCTGCAACTGCGCTGGTCCTGCTGCTGTTTTCTGCTCTGCTCGTCGGCGTCGGTGACTGCGCTGGTCCTGCTGCTGTTTTCTGCGCTGCTCATCGCCGTCGGCGACTGCGCTGGTCCTGCTGTTGTTTTGTTCTCTGATCGTCGGCGTTGGCGAATGCGCTGGTCCTGCCGCTGTTTTCTTCTCTGCTCGTCGGCGTCTGCTCTGCTCGTCGGTGTCAGCGACTGCGCTGATCCTGCTGCTGTTTTCTGCTCTACTCGTCGTCATCTGCGACTGCACATCCCCTGCTGCTGTTTTCTACTCTGCTCGTTGGCGTCTGCGACTGCGCATTTCCTGCTGCTGTTTTTTGCTCGGCTCGTCGGTGACTGCGCTGGTCCTGCTGCTGTTTTCTGCACTGCTCATCGGCGTCGGCGACTGCGCTGATACTGTTGCTGTTTTCTGCTCTGCTCTTAGGCGTCGGCGACTGCGCTGGTCCTGCTGCTTTTTTCTGCTCTGCTCGTCGGCGTCGGCGATTGCGTTGATCCTGCTGCTGTTTTCTGCTCTGCTCGTTGGCGTCTGCACATCTCCTGCTGCTTTTTTCTGCTCTGCTCGTCGGCGTTAGCGACTGCGCTGGTCCTGCTGCTGTTTTCTGCTCTGCTCGTCGGCGTCAGCGACTGGGCTGGTCCTGCTGTTGTTTTCTGCTCTGATCGTCGGCTTCGGCGACTGCGCTGGTCCTGCAGCTGTTTTCTTCTCTGCTCGTCGGCATCTGCGACTGCGCTGGTCCTGCTGCTGTTTTGTGCAGTGCTCATCGGCGTCAGCGACTGCGCTGGTCCAGCTGTTGTTTTCGCCTTTGCTCGTCGGCGTCTGCGACTGCGCTGGTCCTGCTGCTGTTTTCTGCTCTGCTCGTCGGTGACTGCGCTGGTCCTGCTGCTGTTTTCTGCACTGCTCATCGGCGTCGGCGACTGCGCTGATCCTGCTGCTGTTTTCTTCTCTGCTCGTTGGCGTCTGCGACTGCGCATCTACTGCTGCTTTTTTCTGCTCTGCTCGTCGGCGTCAGCGACTGCGCTGATCCTGCTGCTGTTTTCTGCTCTGCTCGTCGGCGTCTGCGACAGCGCAGGTCCTGCTTCTGTTTTCTGCTCTGCTCGTCGTCGTCGGCGACTGCGCTGGTCCTGCTGCTGTTTTCTGCACTGCTCATCGGCGTCGGCGACTGTGCTGGTCCTGCTGCTGTTTTCTGCTCTGCTCGTCGGTGACTGCGCTGGGCCTGCTGCTGTTTTCTGCACTGCTCATCGGCGTCGGCGACTGTGCTGATCCTGCTGCTGTTTTAATGCTCTGCTCGTCAGCGTCGGCGAATGCGCAGATCCTGCTGCAGTTTTTTACTCTGCTCATCTGCGACTGCGCTGGTCCTGCTGCTGTTTTCTGCTCTACTCGTCGGCGATGGCGAATGCGCTGGTCCTGCTGTTGTTTTCTGCTCTACTCGTCGTCATCTGCGACTGCACATCTCCTGCTGCTGTTTTCTCCTCTGCTCGTTGGTGTCTGCGACTGCGCATTTCCTGCTGCTGTTTTTTGCTCGGCTCCTCTGTGACTGCGCTGGTCCTGCTGCTTTTTTCTGCACCTGCTCATCGGCGTAGGCGACTGCGCTGATCCTGCTGCTGTTTTCTGCTCTGCTCGTAGGCGTCGGCGACTGCGCTGGTCCTGCTGCTTTTTTCTGCTCTGCTCGTCGGCGTCGGCGATTGCGTTGATCCTGCTGCTGTTTTCTGCTCTGTTCGTTGGCTTCTGCGCCTCTCCTGCTGCTTTTTTCTGCTCTGCTCGTCAGCGTCAGCGACTGCGCTGGTCCTGCTGCTGTTTTCTGCTCTGCTCGTCGGCGTCAGCGACTGGGCTGGTCCTGCTGTTGTTTTCTGCTCTGATCGTCGGCTTCGGCGACTGCGCTGGTCCTGCGGTTGTTTTCTTCCCTGCTCGTCGGCGTCTGCTCTGCTCATCAGCGTCGGCGAATGCGCAGATCCTGCTGCAGTTTTTTACTCTGCTCGTCGGCGACAGCGCTGGTCCTGCTGTTGTTTTCTTCTCCGCTCGTTGGCGTCTGTTCTGCTCGTCGGCGTCTGCGACTGCGCTGGTCCTGCTGCTGTTTTCTGCTCTGCTCGTTGGCGACTGCTCTGGTGCTGCTGCTGTTTTCTGCACTGCTCATCGGCGTTGGCGACTGCGCTGATCCTGCTGCTGTTTTCTGCACTGCTCGTCGGCGTCTGCGACTGCGCTGATCCTGCTACTGTTTTCTGCTCTGCTCGTCGGCAACTGCTCTGGTCCTGCTGCTGTTTTGTGCACTGCTCATCGGCGTCGGCGACTGCGCTGGTCCTGCTGTTGTTTTCGCCTTTGCTCGTCGGCGTCTGCGACTGTGCTGGTCCTGCTGCTGTTTTCTGCTCTGCTCGTCGGTGACTGCGCTGGTCCTGCTGCTGTTTTCTGCACTGCTCATCGGCGTCGGCGACTGCGCTGATCCTGCTGCTGTTTTCTTCTCTGCTCGTTGGCGTCTGCGACTGCGCATCTCCTGCTGCTTTTTTCTGCTCTGCCCGTCGGCGTCAGCGACTGCGCTGATCCTGCAGCTGTTTTCTGCTCTGCTCGTCGGCGTCTGCGACAGCGCTGGTCCTGCTGCTGTTTTCTGCGCTGCTCGTCGGCATCGGCGACTGCGCTGGTCCTGCTGTTGTTTTCTGCTCTGATCGTCGGCGTCGGCGACTGCGCTGGTCCTGCCGCTGTTTTCTTCTCTGCTCGTCGGCGTCTGCTCTGCTCGTCGGCGTCTGCGCTGATCCTGCTGCTGTTGTCTGTACTGCTAATCGGTGTCGGCGACTGCACTGATCCTGCTGCTGTTTTCTGCTCTGCTCGTAGGCTTCGGCGACTGCGCTGGTCCTGCTGCTTTTTTCTGCTCTGCTCGTCTTCGTCGGTGACTGCGTTGATCCTGCTGCTGTTTTCTGCTCTGCTCGTCGGCGACTGCGCTGGTCCTGCTGCTGTTTTCTGCACTGCTCATCGGCGTCGGCGACTGCATTTGATCCTGCTGCTGTTTTCTGCTCTGCTCGTTGGCGTCTGCAACTGAGCAACTCCTACTGCTTTTTTTTGCTCTACTCGTCGGCGTCAGCGACTGCGCTGATCCTGCTGCTGTTTTCTGCTCTGCTCGTTGGCGTCTGCGACTGCGCAACTCCTGCTGCTGTTTTTTGCTCTGCTCGTCGGTGTCAGCGACTGCGCTGATCCTGCTTTTTTTTCTGCTCTGCTCATCGGCGTCAGCGACTGGGCTGATCCTGCTGCTGTTTTCTGCTCTGCTCATCGGCGTCGGAAACTGCGCTGATCCTGCTGCTGTTTTCTTCTCTGCTTGTTGGCTTCTGCGACTGCGCATCTACTGCTGCTTTTTTCTGCTCTGCTCGTCGGCGTCAGCGACTGCGCTGATCCTGCTGCTGTTTTCTGCTCTGCTCGTCGGCGTCTGCGACAGCGCTGGTCCTGCTGCTGTTTTTTGCTCAGCTAGTTGGCGTCGGCGACTGCGCTGATCCTGCTTCTGTTTTCTGCTCTGCTCGTCGGCGTCGGCGACTGTGCTGATCCTGCTGCTGTTTTCTGCTCTGCTCGTCAGCGTCGGCGACTGCGCTGGTCCTGCTGCTGTTTTCTGCACTGCTCATCGGCGTCGGCGACTGTGCTGATCCTGCTGCTGTTTTCTGCTCTGCTCATCAGCGTCGGCGAATGCGCAGATCCTGCTGCAGTTTTTTACTCTGCTCGTCGGCGACAGCGCTGGTCCTGCTGTTGTTTTCTTCTCCGCTCGTTGGCGTCTGTTCTGCTCGTCTGCGACTGCGCTGGTCCTGCTGCTGTTTTCTGCTCTGCTCGTTGGCGACTGCTCTGGTGCTGCTGCTGTTTTCTGCACTGCTCATCGGCGTTGGCGACTGCGCTGATCCTGCTGCTGTTTTCTGCACTGTTCGTCGGCGTCTGCGACTGCGCTGATCCTGCTACTGTTTTCTGCTCTGCTCGTCGGCAACTGCTCTGGTCCTGCTGCTGTTTTGTGCACTGCTCATCGGCGTCGGCGACTGCGCTGGTCCTGCTGTTGTTTTCGCCTTTGCTCGTCGGCGTCTGCGACTGTGCTGGTCCTGCTGCTGTTTTCTGCTCTGCTCGTCGGTGACTGCGCTGGTCCTGCTGCTGTTTTCTGCACTGCTCATCGGCGTCGGCGACTGCGCTGATCCTGCTGCTGTTTTCTTCTCTGCTCGTTGGCGTCTGCGACTGCGCATCTCCTGCTGCTTTTTTCTGCTCTGCCCGTCGGCGTCAGCGACTGCGCTGATCCTGCTGCTGTTTTCTGCTCTGCTCGTCGGCGTCTGCGACAGCGCTGGTCCTGCTGCAGTTTTTTGCTCTGCCCGTCGGCATCGGCGACTGCGCTGATCCTGCTTCTGTTTTCTGCTCTGCTCGTCGGCGTCGGCGACTGCGCTGATCCTGCTTCTGTTTTCTGCTCTTCTCGTCGGCGTCGGCGACTGCGCTGATCCTGCTGCTGCTTTCGTCTCTGCTCGACGGCGACTGCGCTGGTCCTGCTGCTGTTTTCTGCACTGCTCGTCGGCGTTGGCGACTGTGCTGATCCTGCTACTGTTTTCTGCTCTGCTCGTAGGCGTCGGCGACTGCGCTGGTCCTGCTACTGTTTTCTGCACTGCTCATCGGCGTCGGCGACTGCGCTGGTCCTGCTGCTGTTTTCTGCACTGCTCATTGGCGTCAGCGACAGCGCTGGTCCTGCTGCAGTTTTCTACTCTGCTAGTCGGCGACAGCGCTGGTCCTGGTGCAGTTTTCAGCACTGCTCATCGGCGACTGCGCTGGTCCTGCTGCTGTTTTCTGCACTGCTCATTGGCGTCGGCGAATGCGCTGGTCCTGCTGCTGTTTTCTGCACTGCTCATCGGCGTCAGCGACAGCGCTGGTCCTGCTGCAGTTTTCTACTCTGCTAGTCGGCGACAGCGCTGGTCCTGGTGCAATTTTCAGCACTGCTCATCGGCGACTGCGCTGGTCCTGCTGTTGTTTTCTGCACTGCTCATCGGCGACTGCGCTGGTCCTGCTGTTGTTTTCTTCTCCGCTCTTCGGCGTCTGCACTGCTCATCGGCGTCAGCGACAGCGCTGGTCCTGCTGCAGTTTTCTACTCTGCTAGTCGGCGACAGCGCTGGTCCTGCTGCAGTTTTCTACTCTGCTAGTCGGTGACAGCGCTGGTCCTGGTGCAGTTTTCAGCACTGCTCATCGGCGACTGCGCTGGTCCTGCTGCTGTTTTCTGCACTGCTCATCGGCGTCGGCGACTGCGTTGATCCTGCTGCTGTTTTCTGCTCTGCTCGTTGGCGTCTGCGACTGCGCATCTCCTGCTGCTTTTTTCTGCTCTGCTCGTCGGCATCAGTGACTGCGCTGATCCTGCTGCTGTTTTCTGCTCTTCTCGTCGGCGTCCGCGACTGCGCATCTCCTGCTGCTGTTTTCTGCTCTGCTCGTTGGCGTCCGCGACTGCGCATTTCCTGCTGCTGTTTTTTGCTCTGCTCGTGGGTGACTGCGCTGGTCCTGCTGCTGTTTTCTGCGCTGCTCGTCGCCGTCGGCGACTGCGCTGGTCCTGCTGTTGTTTTCTGCTCTGATCTTCGGCGTCGGCGACTGCGCTGGTCCTGCCGCTGTTTTCTTCTCTGCTCGTCGGCGTCTGCTCTGCTCGTCGGCGTCTGCGCTGATCCTGCTGCTGTTGTCTGTACTGCTAATCGGTGTCGGCGACTGCACTGATCCTGCTGCTGTTTTCTGCTCTGCTCGTAGGCTTCGGCGACTGCGCTGGTCCTGCTGCTTTTTTCTGCTCTGCTCGTCTTCGTCGGTGACTGCGTTGATCCTGCTGCTGTTTTCTGCTCTGCTCGTCGGCGACTGCGCTGGTCCTGCTGCTGTTTTCTGCACTGCTCATCGGCGTCATCGACTGCATTTGATCCTGCTGCTGTTTTCTGCTCTGCTCGTTGGCGTCTGCGACTGAGTAACTCCTACTGCTTTTTTTTGCTCTACTCGTCGGCGTCAGCGACTGCGCTGATCCTGCTGCTGTTTTCTGCTCTGCTCGTTGGCGTCTGCGACTGCGCAACTCTTACTGCTGTTTTTTGCTCTGCTCGTCGGTGTCGGCGACTGCGCTGATCCTGCTTTTTTTTCTGCTCTGCTCATCGGCGTCAGCGACTGGGCTGATCCTGCTGCTGTTTTCTGCTCTGCTCATCGGCGTCGGAAGCTGCGCTGATCCTGCTGCTGTTTTCTTCTCTGCTTGTTGGCGTCTGCGACTGCGCATCTACTGCTGCTTTTTTCTGCTCTGCTCGTCGGCGTCAGCGACTGCGCTGATCCTGCTGCTGTTTTCTGCTCTGCTCGTCGGCGTCTGCGACAGCGCTGGTCCTGCTGCTGTTTTTTGCTCAGCTCGTCGGCGTCGGCGACTGCGCTGATCCTGCTTCTGTTTTCTGCTCTGCTCGTCGGCCTCGGCGACTGTGCTGATCCTGCTGCTGTTTTCTGCTCTGCTCGTCAGCGTCGGCGAATGCGCAGATCCTGCTGCAGTTTTTTACTCTGCTCGTCGGCGACAGCGCTGGTCCTGCTGTTGTTTTCTTCTCCGCTCATTGGCGTCTGTTCTGCTCGTCGGCGTCTGCGACTGCGCTGGTCCTGCTGCTGTTTTCAGCTCTGCTCGTTGGCGACTGCTCTGGTGCTGCTGCTGATTTCTGCACTGCTCATCGGCGTTGGCGACTGCGCTGATCCTGCTGCTGTTTTCTGCACTGCTAATCAGCGTCGGCGCCTGCGCTGATCCTGCTGCTGTTTTCTTCTCTGACCGTCGGCGTCTGCTCTGCTCTTCGGCGTCTGCTCTGCTCGTCGGCGTCTGCGACTGCGCTGGTCCTGCTACTGTTTTCTGCTCTGCTCGTCGGCGACTGCGCTGGTCCTGCTGCTGTTTTGTGCACTGCTCATCGGCGTCGGCGACTGCGCTGGTCCTGCTGTTGTTTTCGCCTTTGCTCGTCGGCGTCTGCGACAGCGCTGGTCCTGCTGCTGTTTTCTGCTCTGCTCGGCGGCGACTGCGCTGGTCCTGCTGCTGTTTTCTGCACTGCTCATCGGCGTCGGCTACTGCGCTGATCCTGCTGCTGTTTTCTTCTCTGCTCGTTGGCGTCTGTGACTGCGCATCTCCTGCTGCTTTTTTCTGCTCTGCTCGTCAGCGTCAGCGACTAAGCTGATCCTGCTGCTGTTTTCTGCTCTGCTCGTCGGCGTCTGCGACAGCGCTGGTCCTGCTGCTGTTTTTTGCTCTGCTCGTCGGCATCGGCGACTGCGCTGATCCTGCTTCTGTTTTCTGCTTTGCTCGTCGGCGTCGGCAACTGCGCTGGTCCTGCTACTGTTTTCTGCTCTGCTCTTAGGCGTCAGCGACTGCGCTGGTCCTGCTGCTATTTTCTGCTCTGATCGTCGGCTTTGGTGACTGCGCTGGTCCTGCTGCTGTTTGCTGCTCTTCTCGTCGGCGTCGGCGACTGCGCTGATCCTGCTGCTGCTTTCTGCTCTGCTCGTCGGCGACTGCGCTGGGCCTGCTGCTGTTTTCTGCACTGCTCGTCTGCGTTGGCGACTGTGCTGATCCTGCTGCTGTTTTCTGCTCTGCTCGTAGGCGTCAGCGACTGCGCTGGTCCTGCTGCTGTTTTCTGCACTGCTCATTGGCGTCGGCGACTGCGCTGGTCCTGCTGCTGTTTTCTGCACTGCTCATCGGCGTCAGCGACAGCGCTGGTCCTGCTGCAGTTTTCTACTCTGCTAGTCGGCGACAGCGCTGGTCCTGGTGCAGTTATCAGCACTGCTCATTGGCGACTGCGCTGGTCCTGCTGCTGTTTTCTGCACTGCTCGTCGGCGTTGGCGACTGTGCTGATCCTGCTGCTGTTTTCTGCTCTGCTCGTAGTCGTCGGCGACTGCGCTGGTCCTGCTGCTGTTTTCTGCACTGCTCATCGGCGTCGGCGACTGCGCTGGTCCTGCTGCTGTTTTCTGCACTGCTCATCGGCGTCAGCGACAGCGCTGGTCCTGCTGCAGTTTTCTACTCTGCTAGTCGGCGACTGCGCTGGTCCTGGTGCAGTTTTCAGCACTGCTCATCGGCGACTGCGCTGGTCCTGCTGTTGTTTTCTGCACTGCTCATCGACGACTGCGCTGGTCCTGCTGTTGTTTTCTTCCCCGCTCGTCGGCGTCTGCACTGCTCATCGGCGTCAGCGACAGCGCTGGTCCTGCTGCAGTTTTCTACTCTGCTAGTCGGCGACAGCGCTGGTCCTGCTGCAGTTTTCTACTCTGCTAGTCGGCGACAGCGCTGGTCCTGGTGCAGTTTTCAGCACTGCTCATCGGCGACTGCGCTGGTCCTGCTGCTGTTTTCTGCACTGCTCATCGGCGTCGGCGACTGCGTTGATCCTGCTGCTGTTTTCTGCTCTGCTCGTTGGCGTCTGCGACTGCGCATCTCCTGCTGCTTTTTTCTGCTCTGCTCGTCGGCGTCAGTGACTGCGCTGATCCTGCTGCTGTTTTCTGCTCTGCTTGTTGGCGTCTGCAACTGCGCTGATCCTGCTGCTTTTTTCTGCTCTTCTCGTCGGCGTCCGCGACTGCGCATCTCCTGCTGCTGTTTTCTGCTCTGCTCGTCGGCGTCTGCGACTGCGCATTTCCTGCTGCTGTTTTTTGCTCTGCTCGTCGGTGACTGCGCTGGTCCTGCTGCTGTTTTCTGCGCTGCTCATCGCCGTCGGCGACTGCGCTGGTCCTGCTGTTGTTTTCTGCTCTGATCGTCGGCGTCGGCGACTGCGCTGGTCCTGCCGCTGTTTTCTTCTCTGCTCGTCGGCGTCTGCTCTGCTCGTCGGCGTCTGCGCTGATCCTGCTGCTGTTGTCTGTACTGCTAATCGGAGTCGGCGACTGCACTGATCCTGCTGCTGTTTTCTGCTCTGCGCGTAGGCTTCGGCGACTGCGCTGGTCCTGCTGCTTTTTTCTGCTCTGCTCGTCGGCGTCGGCGACTGCGTTGATCCTGCTGCTGTTTTCTGCTCTGCTCGTTGGCGTCTGCGGCTGCGCATCTCCTGCTGCTTTTTTCTGCTCTGCTCGTCGGCGTCAGTAACTGCGCTGGTCCTGCTGCTGTTTTCTGATCTAATCGTCGGCGTCAGTGAATGCGCTGATCCTGCTGCTGTTTCCTGCTCTGCTCGTCGGCGTCGGCGACTGCGCTGGTCCTGCTGTTGTTTTCTGCTCTGATCATCGGCGTTGGCGACTGCGTTGGTCCTGCTGCTGTTTTCTTCTCTGCTTGTCGGCGTCTGCTCTGCTCGTCAGCGTCTGTGACTGCGCTGGTCCTGCTGCTGTTTTCTGCTCTTCTCGTCGGTGACTGCGCTGGTCCTGCTGCTGTTTTCTGCTCTGCTCGTCGGCGTCGGTGACTGCGCTGGTCCTGCTGTTGTTTTCTGCGCTGCTCATCGCCGTCGGCGACTGCGCTGGTCCTGCTGTTGTTTTCTGCTCTGATCGTCGGCGTTGGCGACTGCGCTGGTCCTGCCGCTGTTTTCTTCTCTGCTCGTCGGCGTCTGCTCTGCTCGTCGGCGTCAGCGACTGTGCTGATCCTGCTGCTGTTTTCTGCTCTACTCGTCGTCATCTGCGACTGCACATCTCCTGCTGCTGTTTTCTGCTCTGCTCGTTGGCGACTGCGCATTTCCTGCTGCTCTTTTTTGCTCGGCTCGTCGGTGACTGCACTGGTCCTGCTGCTGTTTTCTGCACTGCTCATCGGCGTCGGCGACTGCGCTGTTCCTGCTGCTGTTTTCTGCTCTGCTCGTAGGCGTTGGCGACTGCGCTGGTCCTGCTGCTTTTTTCTGCTCTGCTCGTTGGCGTCGGCGATTGCGTTGATCCTGCTGCTGTTTTCTGCTCTGCTCATTGGCGTCTGCACATCTCCTGCTGCTTTTTTCTGCTTTGCTCGTCGGCGTCAGCGACTGCGCTGGTCCTGCTGCTGTTTTCTGCTCTGCTCGTCGGCGTCAGCGACTGGGCTGGTCCTGCTGTTGTTTTCTGCTCTGATTGTCGGCTTCGGCGACTGCGCTGGTCCTGCTGCTGTTTTCTTCTCTGCTCTTCGGCATCTGCTCTGCTCGTCGGCATCTGCGACTGCGCTGGTCCTGCTGCTGTTTTGTGCACTGCTCATCGGCGTCAGCGACTGCGCTGGTCCTGCTGTTGTTTTCACCTTTGCTCGTCGGCGTCTGCGACAGCGCTGGTCCTGCTGCTGTTTTCTGCTCTGCTCGTCGGTGCCTGTGCTGGTCCTTCTGCTGTTTTCTGCACTGCTCATCGGCGTCGGCGACTGCGCTGATCCTGCTGCTGTTTTCTTCTCTGCTCGTTGGCGTCTGCGACTGCGCATCTACTGCTGCTTTTTTCTGTTCTGCTCGTCGGCGTCAGCGACTGCGCTGATCCTGCTGCTGTTTTCTGCTCTGCTCGTCGGCGTCTGCGACACCGCTGGTCCTGCTGCTGTTTTTTGCTCAGCTCGTTGGCGTTGGCGACTGCGCTGATCCTGCTTCTGTTTTCTGCTCTCCTCGTCGGCGGCGGCGGCTGCGCTGGTACTGCTGCTGTTTTCTGCACTGCTCATCGGCGTCGGCGACTGTGCTGATCCTGCTGCTGTTTTCTGCTCTGCTGGTCGGCGTCGGCGAATGCGCAGATCCTGCTGCAGTTTTTTACTCTGCTCGTCGGCGACAGCGCTGGTCTTGCTGTTGTTTTCTTCTCCGCTCGTTGGCGTCTGTTCTGGTCGTCGGCGTCTGCGACTGCGCTGGTCCTGCTGCTGTTTTCTGCTCTGCTCGTCGGCGACTGCGCTGGTCCTGCTGCTGTTTTGTGCACTGCTCATCGGCGTCGGCGACTGCGCTGGTCCTGCTGTTGTTTTCGCCTTTGCTCGTCGGCGTCTGCGACTGCGCTTGTCCTGCTGCTGTTTTCTGCTCTGCTCGTCGGCGTCGGCGACTGCGCTGATCCTGCTGCTGTTTTCTTCTCTGCTCGTTGGCGTCTGCGACTGCGCATCTCCTGCTGTTTTTTTCTGCTCTGCTCCTCAGTGACTGTGCTGATCCTGCTGCTGTTTTCTGCTCTGCTCGTCGGCGTCTGCGACAGCGCTGGTCCTGCTTCTGTTTTCTGCTCTGCTCGTCGGCGTCGACGACTGCGCTGGTCCTGCTGCTGTTTTCTGCTCTGCTCGTAGGCGTCTGCGACTGTGCTGGTCCTGCTGCTGTTTTCTGCTCTGCTCGTCGGCTTTGGCGACTGCGCTGGTCCTGCTGCTGTTTTCTGCTCTGCTCGTCGGCGTCGGCGACTGCACTGAACCTGCTGCTGCTTTCTGCTCTGCTCGTCGGTGACTGCGCTGGTCCTGCTGCTGTTTTCTGCACAGCTCGTCGGCGTTGGCGACTGTGCTGATCCTGCTGCTGTTTTCTGCTTTGCTCGTAGGCGTCGGCGACAGCGCTGGTCCTGCTGCTGTTTTCTGCACTGCTCATCGGCGTCGGCGACTGCGCTGGTCCTGCTGCTGTTTTCTGCACTGCTCATCGGCGTCAGCGACAGCGCTGGTCCTGCTGCAGTTTTCTACTCTGCTAGTCGGCGACAGCGCTGGTCCTGGTGCAGTTTTCAGCACTGCTCATCTGCGACTGCGCTGGTCCTGCTGTTGTTTTTTCCACTGCTCATCGGCGACTGCGCTGGTCCTGCCCTTGTTTTCTTCTCCGCTCGTCTGCGTCTGCTCTGCTCGTCGGCGTGTGTGACTGTGCTGGTCCTGCTGCTGTTTTCTGCTCTGCTCGTCGGCGACTGCTCTGGTCCTGCTGCTGTTTTCTGCACTGCTCATCGGCGTCGGCGACTGCGCTGATCCTGCTGCTATTGTCTGTACTGCTAATCGGCGTCGGCGACTGCGCTGATCCTGCTGCTGTTTTCTGCTCTGCTCGTAGGCTTTGGCGACTGCGCTGGTCCTGCTGCTTTTTTCTGCTCTGCTCGTCGGCGTCGGCGACTGAGTTGATCCTGCTGCTGTTTTCTGCTCTGCTCGTTGGCATCTGATGCTGCGCATCTCCTGCTGCTTTTTTCTGCTCTGCTCGTCGGCGTCAGCGACTGCGCTGGTCCTGCTGCTGTTTTCTGCTCTAATCGTCGGTGTCAGCGAATGCGCTGATCCTGCTGCTGTTTCCTGCTCTGCTCGTCGGCGTCGGCGACTGTGCTGGTCCTGCTGTTGTTTTCTGCTCTGATCGTCGGCGTCGGCGACTGCGCTGGTCCTGCTGCTGTTTTCCTCTCTAATCGTCGGTGTCAGCGAATGCGCTGATCCTGCTGCTGTTTCCTGCTCTGCTAGTCAGCGTCTGCGACTGCGCTGGTCCTGCTGCTGTTTTCTGCTCTTCTCGTCGGCGACTGAGCTGGTCCTGCTGTTGTTTTCTGCTCTGCTCGTCGGCGTCAGCGACTGCGCTGGTCCTGCTGCTGTTTTCTGCTCTAATCGTCGGTGTCAGCGAATGCGCTGATCCTGCTGCTGTTTCCTGCTCTGCTAGTCAGCGTCTGCGACTGCGCTGGTCCTGCTGCTGTTTTCTGCTCTTCTCGTCGGCGACTGCGCTGGTCCTGCTGCTGTTTTCTGCTCTGCTCGTCGGCGTCGGCGACTGCGCTGATCCTTCTGCTGTTTTCTGCTCTGCTCGTAAGTGTCGGCGACTGTGCTGGTCCTGCTGCTGTTTTCTGCAGTGCTCATCGGCGACTGCGCTGGTCCTGCTGTTGTTTTCTTCTCTGCTCGTCTGCGTCTGCTCTGCTCGTCGGCGTCTGCGACCTGCGCTGGTCCTGCTGCTGTTTTCTGCTCTGCTCGTCGGTGACTGCTCTGGTCCTGCTGCTGTTTTCTGCACTGCTCATCGGCGTCGGCGACTGCGCTGATCCTGCTACTGTTTTCTGCACTGCTAATCGGCGTCGGCGACTGCGCTGATCCTGCAGCTGTTTTCGGCTCTGCTCGTCGGCGTCGGCAACTGCGCTGATCCTGCTGCTGTTTTCTGCTCTGCTCGTCGGCGTCTGCGCATCTCCTGCTGCTTTATTCTGCTCTGCTCGTCGGCGACTGCGCTGGTCCTGCTGTTGTTTTCTGCTCTGATCGTCGGCGTCGGCGACTGCGCTGGTCTTGCCGCTGTTTTCTGCTCTGCTCGTTGGCGTCTGCCGCTGCGCATCTCCTGCTGCTTTTTTCTGCTCTGCTCGTCGGCGTCAGCGACTGCGCTTGTCCTGCTGGTGTTTTCTGCACTGCTCGTCGGCGTCTGCTCTGCTCGTCGGCGTCGGCGACTGCGTTGATCCTGCTGCTGTTTTCTGCTCTGCTCGTTGGCGTCTGCCGCTGCACATCTACTGCTGCTTTTTTCTGCTCTGCTCATCGGCGTCAGCGACTGCGCTTGTCCTGCTGGTGTTTTCTGCACTGCTCATCGGCGTCGGCGACTGAGCTGGTCCTGCTGTTGTTTTCGCCTCTGCTCTTCGGCGTCTTCTCTGTTCGTCGGCGTCTGCGACTGCGCTGGTCGTGCTGCTGTTTTCTGCTCTGCTCGTCGGCGACTGCCCTGGTCCTGCTGCTGTTTTCTGCACTGGTCATCGGCATCGGCGACTGCGCTGATCCTGCTGCTGTTTTCTGCTCTGCTCGTAGGCTTCGGCGACTGCGCTGGTCCTGCTGCTGTTTTCTGCTCTTCTCGTCGGTGACTGCTCTGGTCCTGCTGCTGTTTTCTTCACTGCTCATCGGCGTCGGCGACTGCGTTGATCCTGCTGCTGTTTTCTGCTCTGCTCGTTGGTGTCTGCGAATGCGCATCTCCTGCTGCTTTTTTCTGCTCTGCTCAACGGCGTCAGCAACTGCGCTGATCCTGCTTCTGTTTTCTGCTCTGCTCGTCTGCGTCTGCGACTGCGCATCTCCTGCTGCTGTTTTTTGCTCTGCTCGTTGGCATCGGCGACTGCGCTGGTCCTGCTGCTGTTTACTTCACTGCTCATCGGCGTCGGCGACCACGTTGATCCTGCTGCTGTTTTCTGCTCTGCTCGTTGGCGTCTGCGACTGCGCATCTCCTGCTGCTTTTTTCTGCTCTGCTCGTCGGCGTCAGCGACTGCGCTGATCCTGCTGCTGTTTTCTGCTCTGCTCGTCGGCGTCTGCGCATCTCCTGCTGCTGTTTTTTGCTTTGCTCGTTGGCGTCAGCGACTGCGCTGGTCCTGCTGCTGTTTTCTGCTCTGCTTGTTGGCGACTGCGCTGATCCTGCTGCTGTTTTCTGCTCTGCTCGTAGGCGTCGGCGACTGCGCTGGTCCTGCTGCTGTTTTCTGCACTGCTTATCGGCGTCGGCGACTGCGCTGGTCCTGCTGTTGTTTTCGCCTCTGCTCGTCGGCGTCTGCTCTGCTCGTCGGCGTCTGCGCTGGTCCTGCTGCTGTTTTCTGCTCTGCTCGTCGGCGACTGCGTTGGTCCTGCTGCTGTTTTCTGCACTGCTCATCGGCGACTGCGTTGATCCTGCTGCTGTTTTCTGCTCTGCCTGTTGGCGTCTATGACTGCGCATCTCCTTCTGCTGTTTTCTGCTCTGCTCGTCGGCGGCGGCGACTGCGCTGGTCCTGCTGCTGTTTTCTGCACTGCTTGTCGGCGACTGTGTCTGCGCATCTCCTGCTGCTGTTTTTTGCTCTGCTCGTCGGCGACTGCGCTGGTCCTGCTGCTATTTTTTGCTCTGCTCATCGGCGTCAGCGACTGGGCTGATCCTGCTGCTGTTTTCTGCTCTGCTCGTCTCTGTCAGCGAATGCGCTGATCCTGCTGCTGTTTCCTCCTCTGCTCATCGCCGTCTGCGACTGCGCTGGTCCTGCTGTTGTTCTCTGCTCTGATCGTCGGCGTCGGCGACTGCGCTTGTCCTGCTGTTGTTTTCGCCTCTGCTCGTCGGCGTCTGCTCTGCTCGTCGGCGTCTACTCTGCTAGTCAGCGTCTGCGACTGCGCTGGTCCTGCTGCTGTTTTCTGCTCTTCTCGTCGGCGACTGCGCTGGTCCTGCTGCTGTTTTCTGCTCTGCTCGTCGGCGTCGGCGACTGCGCTGATCCTGCTGCTGTTTTCTGCTCTGCTCGTAAGCGTCGGCGACTGTGCTGGTCCTGCTGCTGTTTTCTGCAGTGCTCATCGGCGACTGCGCTGGTCCTGCTGTTGTTTTCTTCTCTGCTCGTCTGCGTCTGCTCTGCTCGTCGGCGTCTGCGACCTGCGCTGGTCCTGCTGATGTTTTCTGCTCTGCTCGTCGGTGACTGCTCTGGTCCTGCTGCTGTTTTCTGCACTGTTCATCGGCGTCGGCGACTGCGCTGATCCTGCTACTGTTTTCTGCACTGCTAATCGGCGTCGGCGACTGCGCTGATCCTGCAGCTGTTTTCGGCTCTGCTCGTCGGCTTCGGCAACTGCGCTGATCCTGCTGCTGTTTTCTGCTCTGCTCGTCGGCGTCTGCGCAGCTCCTGCTGCTTTATTCTGCTCTGCTCGTCGGCGACTGCGCTGGTCCTGCTGCTGTTTTCTGCGCTGTTCGTCGCCGTCGACGACTGCGCTGGTCCTGCTGTTGTTTTCTGCTCTGATCGTCGGCGTCGGCGACTGTGCTGGTCTTGCCGCTGTTTTCTGCTCTGCTCGTTGGCGTCTGCCGCTGCGCATCTCCTGCTGCTTTTTTCTGCTCTGCTCGTCGGCGTCAGCGACTGCGCTTGTCCTGCTGGTGTTTTCTGCACTGCTCATCGGCGTCTGCTCTGCTCGTCGGCGTCGGCGACTGCGTTGATCCTGCTGCTGTTTTCTGCTCTGCTCGTTGGCGTCTGCCGCTGCGCATCTCCTGCTGCTTTTTTCTGCTCTGCTCGTCGGCGTCAGCGACTGCGCTTGTCCTGCTGGTGTTTTCTGCACTGCTCGTCGGCGTCTGCTCTGCTCGTCGGCGTCGGCGACTGCGTTGATCCTGCTGCTGTTTTCTGCTCTGCACGTTGGCGTCTGCCGCTACACATCTCCTGCTGCTTTTTTCTGCTCTGCTTGTCGGCGATTGCGCTGGTCCTGCTGCTGTTTTCTGCACTGCTTAACGGCGTCGGCGTCTGCGCTGGTCCTGCTGCTGTTTTCTGCTCTGCTCGTCGGCGACTGCGTTGGTCCTGCTGCTGTTTTCTGCACTGCTCATCGGCGACTGCGTTGATCCTGCTGCTGTTTTCTGCTCTGCCTGTTGGCGTCTATGACTGCGCATCTCCTTCTGCTGTTTTCTGCTCTGCTCGTCGGCGGCGGCGACTGCGCTGGTCCTGCTGCTGTTTTCTGCACTGCTTGTCGGCGACTGCGTCTGCGCATCTCCTGCTGCTGTTTTTTGCTCTGCTCGTCGGCGACTGCGCTGGTCCTGCTGCTATTTTTTGCTCTGCTCATCGGCATCAGCGAATGCGCTGATCCTGCTGCTGTTTCCTGCTCTGCTCATCGCCGTCTGCGACTGCGCTGGTCCTGCTGTTGTTCTCTGCTCTGATCGTCGGAGTCGGCGACTGCGCTTGTCCTGCTGTTGTTTTCGCCTCTGCTCGTCGGCGTCTGCTCTGCTCGTCGGCGTCTACTCTGCCAGACAGCGTCTGCGACTGCGCTGGTCCTGCTGCTGTTTTCTGCTCTTCTCGTCGGCGACTGCGCTGGTCCTGCTGCTGTTTTCTGCTCTGCTCGTCGGCGTCGGCGACTGCGCTGATCCTGCTGCTGTTTTCTGCTCTGCTCGTAAGCGTCGGCGACTGTGCTGGTCCTGCTGCTGTTTTATGCAGTGCTCATCGGCGACTGCGCTGGTCCTGCTGTTGTTTTCTTCTCTGCTCGTCTGCGTCTGCTCTGCTCGTCGGCGTCTGCGACCTGCGCTGGTCCTGCTGCTGTTTTCTGCTCTGCTCGTCGGTGACTGCTCTGGTCCTGCTGCTGTTTTCTGCACTGCTCATCGGCGTCGGCGACTGCGCTGATCCTGCTACTGTTTTCTGCACTGCTAATCGGCGTCGGCGACTGCGCTGATCCTGCAGCTGTTTTCGACTCTGCTCGTCGGCTTCGGCAACTGCGCTGATCCTGCTGCTGTTTTCTGCTCTGCTCGTCGGCGTCTGCGCATCTCCTGCTGCTTTATTCTGCTCTGCTCGTCGGCGACTGCGCTGGTCCTGCTGCTGTTTTCTGCGCTGCTCGTCGCCGTCGACGACTGCGCTGGTCCTGCTGTTGTTTTCTGCTCTGATCGTCGGCGTCGGCGACTGCGCTGGTCTTGCCGTTGTTTTCTGCTCTGCTCGTTGGCGTCTGCCGCTGCGCATATCCTGCTGCTTTTTTCTGCTCTGCTCGTCGGCGTCAGCGACTGCGCTTGTCCTGCTGGTGTTTTCTGCACTGCTCGTCGGCGTCTGCTCTGCTCGTCGGCGTCGGCGACTGCGTTGATCCTGCTGCTGTTTTCTGCTCTGCTCGTTGCCGTCTGCCGCTGCGCATCTCCTGCTGCTTTTTTCTGCTCTGCTCGTCGGCGTCAGCGACTGCGCTTGTCCTGCTGGTGTTTTCTGCACTGCTCATCGGCGTCGGCGACTGCGCTGGTCCTGCTGTTGTTTTCGCCTCTGCTCTTCGGCGTCTGCTCTGCTCGTCTGCGTCTGCGACTGCGCATCTCCTGCTGCTGTTTTTTGCTCTGCTCGTCGGCATCGGCGACTGCGCTGGTCCTGCTGCTGTTTTCTTCACTGCTCATCGGCGTCGGCGACCACGTTGATCCTGCTGCTGTTTTCTGCTCTCCTCGTTGGCGTCTGCGACTGCGCATCTCCTGCTGCTTTTTTCTGCTCTGCTCGTCGGCGTCAGCGACTGCGCTGATCCTGCTGCTGTTTTCTGCTCTGCTCGTCGGCGTCTGCGCATCTCCTGCTGCTGTTTTCTGCACTGCTTATCGGCGTCGGCGACTGCGCTGGTCCTGCTGTTGTTTTCGCCTCTGCTCGTCGGCGTCTGCTCTGCTCGTCGGCGTCTGCGCTGGTCCTGCTGCTGTTTTCTGCTCTGCTCGTCGGCGACTGTGTTGGTCCTGCTGCTGTTTTCTGCACTGCTCATCGGCGACTGCGTTGATCCTGCTGCTGTTTTCTGCTCTGCCTGTTGGCGTCTATGACTGCTCATCTCCTTCTGCTGTTTTCTGCTCTGCTCGTCGGCGGCGGCGACTGCGCTGGTCCTGCTGCTGTTTTCTGCACTGCTTGTCGGCGACTGCGTCTGCGCATCTCCTGCTGCTGTTTTTTGCTCTGCTCGTCGGCGACTGCGCTGGTCCTGCTGCTATTTTTTGCTCTGCTCATCGGCGTCAGCGACTGGGCTGATCCTGCTGCTGTTTTCTGCTCTGCTCGTCTCTGTCAGCGAATGCGCTGATCCTGCTGCTGTTTCCTGCTCTGCTCATCGCCGTCTGTGACTGCGCTGGTCCTGCTGTTGTTCTCTGCTCTGATCGTCGGCGTCGGCGACTGCGCTTGTCCTGCTGTTGTTTTCGCCTCTGCTCGTCGGCGTCTGCTCTGTTCGTCGACGTCTGCAACTGCGCTGGTCCTGCTGATGTTTTCTGCTCTGCTCGTCGGCGACTGCGCTTGTCCTGCTGCTGTTTTCTGCACTGCTCATCGGCGTCGGCGACTGATCCTGCTGCTGTTTTCTGCACTGCTCATCTGCGAGTTTGCTGGTCCTGCTGCTGTTTTCTGCACTGCTCATGGGCGTCGGCGACTGCGCTGGTCCTGCTGTTGTTTTCGCCTCTGCTCATCGGCGTCTGCTCTGCTCGTCGGCGTCTGCGACTGTGGTGATCCTGCTGCTGTTTTCTGCACTGCTCGTCGGCGACTGCACTGGTCCTGCTGCTGTTTTCTGCTCTGCTCATCGGCGTCTGCTCTGCTCGTCGGCGTCTGCGACATTGGTGATCCTGCTGTTGTTCTCTGCTCTGCTCGTCGGCGTCGGCGACTACGCTGATCCTGCTGCTTTTTTCTGCACTGCTCGTCTGCGACTGCGCTGGTCCTGCTGCTGTTTTTCGCACTGCTCATGGGCGTCGGCAACTGCGCTGGTCCTGCTGTTGTTTTCGCCTCTGCTCGTCGGCGTCTGCTCTGCTCGTCGGCGTTCGCGCTGATCCTGCTGCTGTTTTCTGCACTGCTCGTCAGCGACTGCACTGGTCCTGCTCCTGTTTTCTGCACTGCTCATCGGCGTCAGCGACTGCGCTGATCTTGCTGCTGTTTTCTGCTCTGCTCGTCGGCGATTGCGCTGGACCTGCTGCTGTTTTCTGCACTGCTCATCAATGTCGCCGACTGCGCTGATCCTGCTGCTGTTTTCTGCTCTGCTCGTCGGCGCTTGCGCTGGACCTGCTGCTGTTTTCTGCACTGCTCATCGGCGTCGCCGACTGCGTTGATCCTGCTGCTGTTTTCTGCTCTGCTCGTCGGCGTCTGCGATTGCACATCTCCTGCTGCTGTTTTTTGCTTTGCTTGTCGGCGACTGCGCTGGTCCTGCTGCGGTTTTCTGCTCTGCTCATCGGTGTCGGCTACTGCGCTGATCCTGCTGCTATTATCTGCTCTGCTCATCGGCGTCAGCGACTGGGCTGATCCTGCTGCTGTTTCCTGCGCTGCTCGTCGCCGTCTGCTACTGCGCTGGTCCTGCTGTTGTTCTCTGCTCTGATCGTCGGCGTCAGTGACTGGGCTGATCCTGCTGCTGTTTTCTGCACTGCTCATCGGCGTGGGCGACTGCGTTGGTCTTGCTGCTGTTTTCTGCTCTGCTCGTTCGGCGTCAGCGACTGCGTTGATCCTGCTGCTGTTTTCTGCTCTGCTCGTCGGCGACTGTGGTGGTCTTGCTGCTGTTTTCTGCTCAGCTCGTCGGCGTCAGCGACTGCACTGATCCTGCTGCTGTTTTCTGCTCTGCTCGTAGGCGTCGGCGACTGCGCTGGTCCTGCAATATTTTCTGCACTATTCATCGGTGTCGGCGACTGCGCTGATCCTGGTGTTGTTTTCGCCTCTGCTCGTCGGCGTCTGCTCTGCTCGTTGGCGTCTGCGATTGTGCTGATCCTGCTGCTGTTTTCTGCACTGCTCGTTGGCAACTGCACTGGTCCTGCTGCTGTTTTCTACACTGCTCATCGGCGTCGGCGACTGCGCTGATCCTGCTGCTATTTTCTGCTCTGCTGGTAGGCGTCGGCGACTGCGCTGGTCCTGCAATATTTTCTGCACTGCTCATCGGCGTCGGCGACTGCGCTGATCCTGCTGCTGTTTTCTGCTCTGCTCGTCGGCGACTGCGCTGGTCCTGCTGCTGTTTGCTCTGCTCGTCGGCATCAGCGACTGCGCTGATGCTGTTTTCTCCTCTGCTCGTCGGCGTCGGCAACTGCGCTGATCCTGCTGCTGTTTTCTGCTCTGCTCGTCGGCGTTGGCGACTGCGCTGATCCTGCTGCTGTTTCCTGCTCTGCTCATCGGCGTCGGCGACTCCGCTGGTCCTGCTGCTGTTTTCTGCTCTGCTCGTCGGCGACTGCGCTGATCCAGCTGCAATTTTCTGCTCTGCTTGTCGGCGTCGGCTACTGCGCTGATCCTGCTGCTTTTTTCTGCTCTGCTCATTGGCAACAGCGACCAGGCTGATCTGGCTGCTGTTTTCTGCTCTGCTCATCTGCGTCAGCGAATGTGCTGATCCTGCTGCTGTTTTCTGCTCTGCTCGTCGCCGTCAGCACAAATCCTGCTGCTGTTTCCTGCTCTGCTCATCGCCGTCGGTGACTATGCTGGTCCTGCTGTTGTTTTCTTTTCTGCACGTCGGCGTCTGCTCTTCTCGTCGGCGTCTGCGCTGGTCCAGCTGCTGTTTTCTGCTCTGATCGTCGGTGACTGCGCTGGTCCTGCTGCTGTTATCTGCACTGCTCATGTGCGACGGTGACTGCGCTGGTCCTGCTGTTGTTTTCGCCTCTGCTCGTCGGTGTCTGCTCTGCTCCTTGGCGTCTGCGACTGTGCTGATCCTGCTGCTGTTTTCTGCTCTGCTCGTCGGCGACTGCGCTGGACCTGCTGCTATTTTCTGCACTGCTCATTGGCGTTGGCGAATGCGCTGATCCTGCTGCTGTTTTCTGCTCTGCTCATTGGCGTCTGCAACTGCGCTGATCCTGCTGCTGTTTCCTGCTTTGCTCATTGTCGTTGACAACTGCGCTGGTCCTGCTGCTGTTTTCTGCTCTGCTCGTCGTCGATGGCGACTGCGCTGATCATGCTGCTGTTTTCTGCTCTAATCGTCGGCGTCAGCGACTGCGCTGATCCTAATGCTGTTTTCTGCTCTGCTCGTCAAGCCTCAGCGACAGCGCTGATCCTGCTGCTGTTTTCTGCTCTGCTCGTCGGCGTCAGCGACAGCGCTGATCCTGCTGCTGTTTTCTGCTCTAATCGTCGGCGTCAGCGACTGCGCTGATCCTGCTGCTGTTTTCTGCTCTGTTCGTCGGCGTTAGCGACCGCGCTGATCCTGCTGCTGTTTTCTGCTCTGCTCGAAGGTGTCAGCGACTGCGCTGGTCCTGCTGCTGTTTTCTGATCTGCTCGTCGGCGACTGCGCTGGTCCTGCTGCTGTTTTCTTCTCTGCTCGTCGGCGTCGGCAACTGCGCTGATCCTGCTGCTGTTTTCTGCTCTGCTCGTCGGCGTCGGCAACTGCGCTGATCCTGCTGCTGTTTTCTCCTCTGCTCGTCGGCGTCGGCAACTGCGCTGATCCTGCTGCAGTTTCCTGCTCTGCTCATCGGCGTCCGTGACTGCGCTGGTCCTGCTGTTGTTTTCTGCTCTGATCGTCAGCGTCGGTGACTGCGCTGGTCCTGCTGCTGTTTTCTGCTCTGCTCGTCGGCGACTGCACTGATCCTGCTGTTGTTTTCTGCACTGATCGTCAACGTCGGCGACTGCGCTGGTCCTGCTGCTGTTTTCTGCTCTGCTCGTCGCCATCAGCGCTGATCCTGCTGCTGTTTCCTGCTCTGCTCGTTGGCGTCTGCGACTGTGCTGATCATGCTGTTGTTTTCTGCACTGCTCTTCGGCGACTGCACTGGTCCTGCTGCTGTTTTCTGCACTGCTCATCGGCGTCGGCGACTGCGCTGATCCTGCTGCTGTTTTCTGCACTGCTCATCGGCGTCGGCGACTGCCTTGATCCTGCTGCTGTTTTCTGCTCTGCTCGTTGGCATCTGCGACTGCACATCTCCTGCCGCTTTTTTCTGCTCTGCTCGTCGGCGTCAGCGACTGCGCTGATCCTGCTGCTGTTTTCTGCTCTGCTCGTCGGCGTTTGCGAATCTCCTGCTGCTGTTTTCTGCTCTGCTCATCGACGTCAGCGACTGGGCTGAACCTGCTGCTGTTTTCTGCTCTGCTCGTCTGCGTCAGCGAATGTGCTGATCCTGCTGCGGTTTCCTGCTCTGCTCGTCTCCGTCGGCGACTTCGCTGGTCCTGCTGTTGTTTTCTTCTCTGCTCGTCGGCATCTGCTCTGCTCGTCGGCGTCTGCGCTGGTCCTGCTCCTGTTTTCTGCTCTGCTCGTCGGCGTCTGCTCTGCTCGTCGGCGTCTGCGCTGGTCCTGCTCCTGTTTTCTGCTCTGCTCGTTGGCGACTGCGCTGGTCCTGCTCTTGTTTTCGCCTCTGCTCGTCGGCGTCTGCTCTGCTCGTCGGCGTCAGCGACTGCGCTGACCCTGCTGCTGTTTTCTGCTCTGATCGTCTGCGACTGTGCATCTCCTGCTGCGTATTTTTGCTCTGCTCGTCGGCGTCAGCGACTGCACTGATCCTGCTGCTGTTTTCTGCACTGCTCCTTGGCGTCGGCGACTGTGCTGATCCTGCTGCTGTTTTCTGCTCTGCTCGTCGGCGACTGCGCTGGACCTGCTGCTGTTTTCTGCACTGCTCATCGGCGTCGGCGACTGCGCTGATCCTGCTGCTTTTTTCTGCTCTGCTCGTCGGCGTCAGCGACTGCACTGATCCTGCTGCTGTTTTCTGCACTGCTCCTTGGCGTCGGCGACTGTACTGATCCTGCTGCTGTTTTCTGCTCTGCTCGTCGGCGACTGCGCTGGACCTGCTGCTGTTTTCTGCACTGCTCATCGGCGTCGGCGACTGAGCTGATCCTGCTGCTGTTTTCTGCTCTGCTCGTCGGCGTCTGCGACTGTGCATCTCTTGCTGCTGTTTCTTGCTCTGCTCATCGGCGTCAGCGACTGGGCTGATCCTGCTGCTGTTTTCTGCCCTGCTCATCTGCGTCAGCGAATGCACTGATCCTGCTGCTGTTTCCTGCTCTGCTCGTCGCCGTCGGCGACTTCGCTGGTCCTGCTGTTGTTTTCTGCTCTGATCGCCGGCGTCGGCGACTGCGCTGGTCCTGTTGCTGTTTTCTTCTCTTCTCGTCGGCGTCTGCTCTGCTCGTCGGCGTCTGCGCTGGTCCTGCTGCTGTTTTCTGCTCTGCTCGTCGGCGACTGCGCTGGTCCTGCTCTTGTTTTCGCCTCTGCTCGTCGCCGTCTGCTCTGCTCATTGGCGTCTGCGACTGCGCTGGTCCTGCTGCTGTTTTCTGCTCTGCTCATTGGCGTCTGCGACTGCGCATCTCCTGCTGCTTTTTTCTGCTCTGCTCGTCGGCGTCAGCGACTGCGCTGACCCTGCTGCTGTTTTCTGCTCTGATCGTCTGCGACTGTGCATCTCCTGCTGCTGTTTTTTGCTCTGCTCGTCGGCGTCAACGACTGCGCTGATCCTGCTGCTGTTTTCTGCTCTGCTCGTCGGCGTCTGTGACTGCGCATCTCCTGCTTCTGTTTTTTGCTCTCCTCGTCGGCGACTGCGCTTGTCCTGCTGCTGTTATCTGCACTGCTCATGTGCGACGGTGACTGCGCTGGTCCTGCTGTTGTTTTCGCCTCTGCTCGTCGGTGTCTGCTCTGCTCATCTGCGTCGGCTACTGCGCTGATCCTGTTGCTGTTTTCTGCTCTGCTCGTTGGCATCTGCGACTGCACATCTCCTGCCGCTTTTTTCTGCTCTGCTCGTCGGCGTCAGCGACTGCGCTGATCCTGCTGCTGTTTTCTGCTCTGCTCGTTGGCATCTGCGACTGCACATCTCCTGCCGCTTTTTTCTGCTCTGCTGGTCGGCGTCAGCGACTGCGCTGATCCTGCTGCTGTTTTCTGCTCTGCTCGTCGCGTCGGCGACTGCGCTGATCCTGCTGCTGTTTTCTGCTCTGCTCATCGACGTCAGCGACTGGGCTGATCCTGCTGCTGTTTTCTGCTCTGCTCGTCTGCGTCAGCGAATGCGCTAATCCTGCTGCGGTTTCCTGCTCTGCTCGTCGCCGTCGGCGACTTCGCTGGTCCTGCTGTTGTTTTCTTCTCTGCTCGTAGGCGTCTGCTCTGCTCGTCGGCGTCTGCGCTGGTCCTGCTCCTGTTTTCTGCTCTGCTCGTCGGCGTCTGCTCTGCTCGTCGGCGTCTGCGCTGGTCCTGCTCCTGTTTTCTGCTCTGCTCGTCGGCGACTGCGCTGGTCCTGCTCTTGTTTTCGCCTCTGCTCGTCGGCGTCTGCTCTGCTCATTGGCGTCTGCGACTGCGCTGGTCCTGCTTCTGTTTTCTGCTCTAGTCATTGGCGCCTGCGACTGCGCATCTCCTGCTGCTTTTTTCTGCTCTGCTCGTCGCCGTCAGCGACTGCGCTGACCCTGCTGCTGTTTTCTGCTCTGATCGTCTGCGACTGTGCATCTCCTGCTGCTGTTTTTTGCTCTGCTCGTCGGCGTCAGCGACTGCGCTGATCCTGATGCTGTTTTCTGCACTGCTCCTTGGCGTCGGCGACGGCGCTGATCCTGCTGCTGTTTTCTGCTCTGCTCGTCGGTGACTGCGCTGGACCTGCTGCTGTTTTCTGCACTGCTCATCGGCGTCGGCGACTGCGTTGATCCTGCTGCTTTTTTCTGCTATGCTCGTTGGCGTCTGCGACTGCGCATCTCCTGCCGCTTTTTTCTGCTCTGCTCGTCGGCATCAGCGACTGAGCTGATCCTGCTGCTGTTTTCTGCTCTGCTCGTCGGCGTCTGCGACTGTGCATCTCTTGCTGCTGTTTTTTGCTCTGCTCGTCGGCGTCGGCAACTGCGCTGATCCTGCTGCTGTTTCTTGCTCTGCTCATCGGCGTCAGCGACTGGGCTGATCCTGCTGCTGTTTTCCGCCCTGCTCGTCTGCGTCAGCGAATGCGCTGATCCTGCTGCTGTTTCCTGCTCTGCTCGTCGCCGTCGGCGACTTCGCTGGTCCTGCTGTTGTTTTCTGCTCTGATCGCCGGCGTCGGCGACTGCGCTGGTCCTGTTGCTGTTTTCTTCTCTTCTCGTCGGCGTCTGCTCTGCTCGTCGGCGTCTGCGCTGGTCCTGCTGCTGTTTTCTGCTCTGCTCGTCGGCGACTGCGCTGGTCCTGCTCTTGTTTTCGCCTCTGCTCGTCACCGTCTGCTCTGCTCATTGGCGTCTGCGACTGCGCTGGTCCTGCTGCTGTTTTCTGCTCTGCTCATTGGCGTCTGCGACTGCGCATCTCCTGCTGCTTTTTTCTGCTCTGCTCGTCGGCGTCAGCGACTGCGCTGACCCTGCTGCTGTTTTCTGCTCTGATCGTCTGCGACTGTGCATCTCCTGCTGCTGTTTTTTGCTCTGCTCGTCGGCGTCAGCGACTGCGCTGATCCTGCTGCTGTTTTCTGCTCTGCTCGTCGGCGTCTGTGACTTCGCATCTCCTGCTGGTTTTTTCTGCTCTGCTCGTCGGCGTCAGCGACTGCGCTGATCCTGCAGCTGTTTTCTGCTCTGCTCGTCGCCGTCTGCGACTGTGCTGGTCCTGTTGCTGTTTTCTGCTCTGCTCGTCGGCGACTGCGCTGGTCCTGCTGCTGTTTTCTGCACTGCTCATTTGCGTCTGCCACTGCGCATCTCCTGCTGCTTTTTTCTGCTCTGCTCGTCGGCGTCAGCGACTGCGCTTACCCTGCTGCTGTTTTCTGCTCTGATCGCCTCCGACTGCTCATCTCCTGCTGCTGTTTTTTGCTCTGCTCGTCGGCGTCAGCGACTGCGCTGGTCCTGCTGCTGTTTTCTGCTCTGCTCATCGGCGTCTGCTACTGCGCTGATCCTTCTGTTGTTTTCTGCTCTGCTTGTCTGCGTCAGCGAATGCGTTGATCCTGCTGCTGTTTCCTGCTCTGCTCATCGGCGTCGGCTACTGCGCTGATCCTGCTGCTGTTTTCTGCTCTGCTCGTTGGCGTCTGCGACTGCGCATCTCCTGCTGCTTTTTTCTGCTCTGATCGTCGGCGTCGGCGACTGCGCTGGTCCTGCTGCTGTTTTCTTCTCTGCTCGTCGGCGTCTGCTCTGCTCGTCGGCGTCTGCGACTGCGCTGGTCCTGCTGCTGTTTTCTGCTCTGCTCATCGGTGACTGCGCTGGTCCTGCTGGTGTTTTCTGCACTGCTCATCGGCGTCAGCGACTGCGCTGGTCCTGCTGTTGTTTTCGCCTCTGCTCGTCGGCGTCTGCAACTGCGCTGGTCCTGCTGCTGTTTTCTGCTCTGCTCGTCGGCGACTGTGCTGGTCCTGCTGCTGTTTTCTGCACTGCTCATTGGCGTCGGCGACTGTGCTGATCCTGCTGCTGTTTTCTGCGCTGCTCGTAGGCGTCGGTGACTGTGCTGGTCCTGCTGCTGTTTTCTGCACTGCTCATCAGCGTCTGCGACTGCACTGGTCCTGCTGCTGTTTTCTGCTCTGCTCGTCGGCGACTGCGCAGGTCCTGCTGCTGTTTTCTGCTCTGCTCGTCGGCGTCTGCGACTGCGCATCTCTTGCTGCTGTTTATTGCTCTGCTCGTCGGCGACTGCGCTGCTCCTGCTGCTGTTTTCTGCTCTGCTCATCGTTGTCGGCTACTGCGCTGATCCTGCTGTTGTTTCCTGCTCTGCTCGTCGCCGTCGGCGACTGCGCTGGTCCTGCTGTTGTTTTCTGCTCTGATCGTTGGCGTCGGCGACTGCGCTGGTCCTGCTGCTGTTTTCTTCTCTGCTCGTCGGCGTCTGCTCTGCTCGTCGGCGTCTGCGACTGCGCTGGTCCTGCTGCTGTTTTCTGCTCTGCTCATCGGCGACTGCGCTATTCCTGCTGGTGTTTTCTGCATTGCTCATCGACGTCGGCGACTGCGCTGGTCCTGCTGTTGTTTTCGCCTCTGCTCGTCGGCGTCTGAGACTGCGCTGGTCCTGCTGCTGTTTTCTGCTCCGCTCGTCGGCGACTGCGCTGGTACTGCTGCTGTTTTCTGCACTGCTCATCGGCGTCAGCGAATGCGCTGATCCTGCTGCTGTTTCCTGCTTTGCTCGTAGGAGTCGGCGACTGCGCTGGCCCTGCTGCTGTTTTCTACACTGCTCATCGGCGTCAGCGAATGCGCTGATCCTGCTGCTGTTTCCTGCTTTGCTCCTCGTCGTCGGCGACTGCGCTGGTCCTGCTGTTGTTTTCTGCTCTGATCGTCGGCGTCGGCGACTGGGCTGGTTCTGCTGCTGTTTTCTTCTCTGCTCATCGGCGTCTGCTCTGCTCGTCGGCGTCTGCGACTGCGCTGGTCCTGCTACTGTTTTCTGCTCTGCTCATCGGCGACTGCGCTGGTCCTGCTGGTGTTTTCTGCACTGCTCATCGGCTTCGGCGACTGCGCTGGTCCTGCTGTTGTTTTCGCCTCTGCTCATCGGCGTCTGCGACTGCGCTGGTCCTGCTGCTGTTTTCTGCTCTGCTCGTCGGCGACTGCGCTGGTCCTGCTGCTGTTTTCTGCACTGCTCATTGGCGTCGGCGACTGTGCTGATCCTGCTGCTGTTTTCTGCTCTGCTCGTAGGTGTCGGCGACTGCGCTGGTCCTGCTGCTGTTTTCTTCACTGCTCATCTGCGACTGCGACTGCGCTGGTCCTGCTGCTGTTTTCTGCTCTGCTCGTCGGCGACTGCGCAGGTCCTGCTGCTGTTTTCTGCACTGCTCATCGGCGTCGGCGACTGCGTTGATCCTGCTGCTGTTTTCTGCTCTGCTCGTCGGTGTCAGCGACTGCACTGACCCTGATGCTGTTTTCAACTCTGATCGTTTGCGACTGCGCATCTCCTGCTTCTGTTTTTTGCTCTGCTCGTCGGCGTCAGCGACTGCGCTGATCCTGCTGCTGTTTTCTGCTCTGCTCGTCGGCGTCTGCGACTGCGCATCTCCTGCTGCTGTTTTCTGCTCTGCTCATCGGCGTCGGCTACTGCGCGGATCCTGCTGCTGTTTTCTGCTCTGCTTGTCTGCGTCTGCGACTGCGCATCTCCTGCAGCTTTTTTCTGCTCTGATCGTCGGCGTCGGCGACTGCGCTGGTCCTGCTGCTGTTTTCTTCTCTGCTCGTCGGCGTCTGCTCTGCTCGTCGGCGTCTGCGACTGCACTGGTCCTGCTGCTGTTTTCTGCTCTGCTCATCGGTGACTGCGCTGGTCCTGCTGGTGTTTTCTGCACTGCTCATCTGCGTCTGCAACTGTGCTGGTCCTGCTGCTGTTTTCTGCTCTGCTCGTCGGCGACTGAGCTGGTCCTGCTGCTGTTTTCTGCACTGCTCATTGGCGTCGGCTACTGCGCTGATCCTGCTGTTGTTTCCTGCTCTGCTCGTCGCCGTCGGCGACTGCGCTGGTCCTGCTGTTGTTTTCTGCTCTGATCGTCGGCGCCGGTGACTGCGCTGGTCCTGCTGCTGTTTTCTTCTCTGCTCGTCGGCGTCTGCGACTGCGCTGATCCTGCTGCTGTTTTCTGCTCTGCTCGTCGGCGTCTGTTACTGCGCATCTCCTGCTGCTGTTTTTTGCTCTGCTCGTCGGCGACTGCGCTTGTCCTGCTGCTGTTTTCTGCTCTGCTCATCGGCGTCGGCTACTGCGCTGATCCTGCTGCTGTTTTCTGCTCTGCTCGTTGGCGTCTGCGACTGCGGATCTCCTGCAGCTTTTTTCTGCTCTGCTCGTCGGCGTCAGCGACTGCGCTGATCCTGCAGCTGTTTTCTGCTCTGTTCGTCACCGTCTGCGACTGTGCTGGTCCTGTTGCTGTTTTCTGCTCTGCTCGTCGGCGACTGCGCTGGTCCTGCTGCTGTTTTCTGCACTGCTCATTGGCGTCGGCGACTGCGTTAATCCTGCTGCTGTTTTCTGCACTGCTCATTTGCGTCTGCGACTGCGCATCTCCTGCTGCTTTTTTCTGCTCTGCTCGTCGGCGTCAGCGACTGCGCTGACCCTGCTGCTGTTTTCTGCTCTGATCGTCTGCGACTGCGCATCTCCTGCTGCTGTTTTTTGCTCTGCTCGTCGGCGTCAGCGACTGCGCTGATCCTGCTGCTGTTTTCTGCTCTGCTCGTGGGAGTCTGCGACTGCGCATCTCCTGCTGCTGTTTTTCGCTCTGAGAGTCGGCGACTGCGCTGGTCCTGGTGCTGTTTTCTGCTCTGCTTGTCTGCGTCAGCGAATGCACTGATCCTGCTGCTGTTTCCTGCTCTGCTCGTCGCCGTCGGCGACTGCGCTGGTCCTGCTGTTGTTTTCTGCTCTGATCGTCAGCGTCGGCGACTGCGCTGGTCCTGCTGCTGTTTTCTTCTCTGCTCGTCGGCGTCTGCTCTGCTCGTCGGCGTCTGCGACTGCGCTGGTCCTGCTGCTGTTTTCTGCTCTGCTCGTCGGCGACTGCGCTGGTCCTGCTGCTGTTTTCTGCACTGCTCATTGGCGTCGGCGACTGTGCTGATCCTGCTGCTGTTTTCTGCTCTGCTCGTAGGCGTCGGCGACTGCGCTGGTCCTGCTGCTGTTTTCTGCACTGCTCATCGGCGTCTGCGACTGCGCTGGTCCTGCTGCTGTTTTCTGCTCTGCTCGTCGGCGTCTGCGACTGCACATCTCTTGCTGCTGTTTTTTGCTCTGCTCGTCGGCGACTGCGCATCTCCTGCTGCTTTTTTCTGCTCTGCTCGTCGGCGTCAGCGACTGCGCTGATCCTGCTGCTGTTTTCTGCTCTGCTCGTCGGCGTCTGCGACTGCACATCTCTTGCTGCTGTTTTTTGCTCTGCTCGTCGGCGACTGCGCTGGTCCTGCTGCTGTTTTCTGCTCTGCTCATCGGTGTCGGCTACTGCGCTGATCCTGCTGTTGTTTCCTGCTCTGCTCGTCGCCGTCGGCGACTGCGCTGGTCCTGCTGTTGTTTTCTGCTCTGATCGTCGGCGTCGGCGACTGCGCTGGTCCTGCTGCTGTTTTCTTCTCTGCTCGTCGGCGTCTGCTTTGCTTGTCGGCGTCTGCGACTGCGCTGGTCCTGCTGCTGTTTTCTGCTCTGCTCATCGGTGACTGCGCTGGTCCTGCTTGTGTTTTCTGCACTGCTCATCTAGGTCGGCGACTGCGCTGGTCCTGCTGTTGTTTTCTGCTCTGATCGTCGGCGTCGGCGACTGCGCTGGTCCTGCTGCTGTTTTCTTCTCTGCTCGTCGGCGTCTGCTCTGCTCGTCGGCGTCTGCGACTGCGCATCTCCTGCTGCTGTTTTCTGCTCTGCTCATCGGCGTCGGCTACTGCGCGGATCCTGCTGCTGTTTTCTGCTCTGCTTGTCTGAGTCAGCGAATGCGCTGATCCTGCAGCTGTTTCCTGCTCTGCTCGTCGCCGTCGGCTACTGCGCTGGTCCTGCTGTTGTTTTCTGCTCTGATCGTTGGCGTCGGCGACTGTGCTGGTCCTGCTGCTGTTTTCTGCTCTGCTCGTAGGCGTCGACGACTGTGCTGGTCCTGCTGCTGTTTTCTTCACTACTCATCGGCGACTGCGACTGCGCTGGTCTTGCTGCTGTTTTCTGCTCTGCTCGTCGGCGACTGCGCAGGTCCTGCTGCTGTTTTCTGCACTGCTCATCGGCGTCGGCGACTGCGTTGATCCTGCTGCTGTTTTCTGCCCTGCTCATTGGCGTTTGCGACTGCGCATCTCCTGCTGCTTTTTTCTGCTCTGCTCGTCGGAGTCAGGGACTGCACTGACCCTGCTGCTGTTTTCTGCTCTGATCGTCTGCGTCAGCGACTGCACATCTCCTGCTTCTGTTTTTTGCTCTGCTTGTCGGCGTCAGCGACTGCGCTGATCCTGCTGCTGTTTGTTGCTCTGCTCGTCGGCGTCTGCGACTGCTGCTTGTCCTGCTGTTGTTTTCTGCTCTGATCTTCGGCGTCGGCAACTGTGCTGATCCTGCTGCTGTTTTCTGCTCTGCTCGTTGGCGTCTGCAACTGCGCATCTCCTGCTGCTTTTTTCTGCTCTGCTCGTCGGCGTCAGCGACTGTGCTGATCCTGCAGCTGTTTTCTGCTCTGCTCGTCACCATCTGCGCTGGTCCTGCTGCTGTTTTCTGCACTGCTCATTGGCGTCGGCGACTGCGTTGATCCTGCTGCAGTTTTCTGCTCTGCTCATTTTCGTCTGCGACTGCGCATCTCCTGCTGCTTTTTTCTGCTCTGCTCGTCGGCGTCAGAAAACTGCGCTGACCCTGCTGCTGTTTTCTGCTCTGATCGTCTGCGACTGTGCATCTCCTGCTGCTGTTTTTTGCTCTACTCGTTGGCGTCAGCGACTTCTCTGATCCTGCTGCTGTTTTCTGCTCTGCTCGTCGGAGTCTGCGACTGCGCATCTCCTGCTGCTGTTTTTTGCTCTGCTCGTCGGCGACTGCGCTGGTCCTGCTGCTGTTTTCTGCTCTGCTCATCGGCGTCGGCTACTGCGCTGATCCTGCTGCTGTTTTCTGCGCTGCTTGTCTGCGTCAGCGAATGCGCTGATCCTGCTGCTGTTTCCTGCTCTGCTCGTCGCCGTTGGCGCCTGCGCTGGTCCTGCTGTTGTTTTCTGCTCTGATCGTCAGGCGTCGGCGACTGCGCTGGTCCTGCTGCTGTTTTCTTCTCTGCTCATCGGCGTCTGCTCTGCTCGTCGGCGTCTGCGCTGGTCCTGCTGCTGTTTTCTGCTCTGCTCATCGGCGACTGCGCTGGTCCTGCTGGTGTTTTCTGCACTGCTCATCGGCGTCGGCGACTGCGCTGATCCTGCTGTTGTTTTCGCCTCTGCTCGTCGGCGTCTGCGACTGCGCTGGTCCTGCTGCTGTTTTCTGCTCTGCTCGTCAGCAAATGCGCTGGTCCTGCTGCTGTTTTCTGCACTGCTCATTGGCGTCGGCGACTGTGCTGATCCTGCTGCTGTTTTCTGCTCTGCTCGTAGGCGTCGGCGACTGCGCTGGTCCTGCTGCTGTTTTCTGCACTGCTCATCGGCGTCTGCGACTGCGCTGGTCCTGCTGCTGTTTTCTGCTCTGCTCGTCGGCGACTGCGCAGGTCCTGCTGCTGTTTTCTGCTTTGCTCGTCGGCGTCAGCAACTGCGCTGACCCTGCTGCTGTTTTCTGCTCTGATCGTCTGCGACTGCGCATCTCCTGCTTCTGTTTTTTGCTCTGCTCGTCGGCGTCAGCGGCTGCGCTGATCCTGCTGCTGTTTTCTGCTCTGCTCGTCGGCGTCTGTGACTGCACATCTCCTGCTGCTGTTTTTTGCTCTGCTCGTCGGCGACTACGCTGGTCCTGCGGCTGTTTTCTGCTCTGCTCATCGGCGTCGGCTACTGCGCTGGTCCTGCTGTTGTTTTCTGCTCTGATCGTCGGCGCCGGCAACTGCGCTGGTCCTGCTGCTGTTTTCTTCTCTGCTCGTCGGCGTCTGCTCTGCTCGTCGGCGTCTGCGACTGCGCTGGTCCTGCTGCTGTTTTCTATTCTGCTCATCGGTGACTGCGCTGGTCCTGCTTTTGTTTTCTGCACTGCTCATCTGCGTTGGCGACTGCACTGGTCCTGCTGTTGTTTTCTGCTCTGATCGTCGGCGTCGGCGACTGCGCTGGTCCTGCTGCTGTTTTCTTCTCTGCTCGTCGGCGTCTGCTCTGCTCGTCGGCGTCTGCGACTGCGCTGGTCCTGCTGGTGTTTTCTGCATTGCTCATCGGCGTCTGCGACTTCGCTGGTCCTGCTGTTGTTTTCGCCTCTGCTCGTCGGCATCTGAGACTGCGCTGGTCCTGCTGCTGTTTTCTGCTCTGCTCGTCGGTGACTGCGCTGGTCCTGCTGCTGTTTTCTGCACTGCTCATCGGCGTCGGCGACTGTGCTGATCCTGCTGCTGTTTTCTGCTCTGCTCGTAGGCGTCGGCGACTGCGCTGGTCCTGCTGCTGTTTTCTGCACTGCTCATCGGCGTCAGCGAATGCGCTGATCCTGCTGCTGTTTCCTGCTCTGCTCATCGCCGTCGGCGACTGCGCTGGTCCTGCTGTTGTTTTCTGCTCTGATCGTCGGCGTCGGCGACTGCGCTGGTTCTGCTGCTGTTTTCTTCTCTGCTCGTCGGCGTCTGCTCTGCTCGTCGGCGTCTGCGACTGCGCTGGTCCTGCTGGTGTTTTCTGCACTGCTCATCGGCGTCGGCGACTGCGCTGGTCCTGCTGTTGTTTTCGCCTCTGCTCATCGGCGTCTGCGACTGCGCTGGTCCTGCTGCTGTTTTCTGATCTGCTCGTCGGCGACTGCGCTGGTCCTGCTGCTGTTTTCTGCACTGCTTATTGTCGTCGGCGACTGTGCTGATCCTGCTGCTGTTTTCTGCTCTGCTCGTAGGCGTCTGTGACTGCGCTGGTCCTGCTGCTTTTTTCTTCACTGCTCATCGGCGACTGCGACTGCGATGGTCCTGCTGCTGTTTTCTGCTCTGCTCGTCGGCGACTGCGCAGGTCCTGCTGCTGTTTTCTGCACTGCTCATCGGCCTCGGCGACTGCGTTGATCCTGCTGCTGTTTTCTGCTCTGATCGTCTGCGAATGCGCATCTCCTGCTTATGTTTTTTCCTCTGCTCGTCGGCGTCAGCGACTGCGCTGATCCTGCTGCTGTTTTCTGCTCTGCTCGTCGGCGTCTGCGACTGCGCATCTCCTGCTGCTGAATTTTGCACTGCTCCTCGGCGAATGCGCTGGTCCTGCTGCTGTTGTCTGCTCTGCTCATCGGCGTCGGCTACTACGCTGATCCTGCTGTTGTTTCCTGCTCTTCTCGTCGCCGTCGGCAACTGCGCTGGTCCTTCTGTTGTTTTCTGCTCTGATCGTCGGCGCCGGCGGCTGCGCTGGTCCTGCTGCTGTTTTCTTCTCTGCTCGTCGGCGTCTGCTCTGCTCGACGGCGTCTGTGACTGCCCTGGTCCTGCTGCTGTTTCCTGCTCTTCTCATCGGCCACTGCGCTGGTCCTGTTGGTGTTTTCTGCTCTGCTCGTCGGCGTCTGCGACTGCGCTGGTCCTGCTGCTGTTTTCTGCTCTGCTCATCGACGTATGCGCTGGTCCTGCTGGTGTTTTCTGCACTGTTCTTCGGCGTCGGCAACTGCGCTGGTCCTGCTGCTGTTTTCTGCTCTGCTCGTCGGCGACTGCGCTGGTCCTGCTGCTGTTTTCTGCACTGCTCATCGGCGTCGGCGACTGTGCTGATCCTGCTGCTGTTTTCTGCTCTGCTCGTAGGCGTCGGCGACTGCGCTGGTCCTGCTGCTGTTTTCTGCACTGCTCATCGGCGTCTGCGACTGCGCTGGTCCTGCTGCTGTTTTCTGCTCTGCTCGTCGGCGACTGCTCTGGTCCTGCTGCTGTTTTCTGCACTGCTCATCTGCGTCGGCGACTGCGTTGATCCTGCTGCTGTTTACTGCTCTGCTCATTGGCGTCTTAGACTGCGCATCTCCTGCTGCTTTTTTCTGCTCTGCTCGTCGGCGTCAGCGACTGCGCTGACCCTGCTGCTGTTTTCTGCTCTGATCGTCTGCGACTGCGCATTTCCTGCCGCTGTTTTTTGCTCTGCTCCTCCGCGTCAGCGACTGCGCTGATCCTGCTGCTGTTTTCTGCTCTGCTCGTCGGCGTCTGCGACTGCGCATCTCCTGCTGCTGTTTTTTGCTCTGCTCGTCGGCGACTACGCTGGTCCTGCTGCTGTTTTCTGCTCTGCTCATCGGCGTCGGCTACTGCACGGATCCTGCTGCTGTTTTCTGCTCTGCTTGTCTGCGTCAGCGAATGCGCTGATCCTGCTGCTGTTTCCTGCTCTGCTCGTCGCCGTCGGCTACTGCGCTGGTCCTGCTGTTGTTTTCTGCTCTGATCGTCGGCATCGATCATTGTGCTGGTCCTGCTGCTGTTTTCTTCTCTGCTCGTCGACGTCTGCTCTGCTCGTCGGCGTCTGCGACTGCGCTGGTCCTGCTGCTGTTTTCTGCTCTGCTCATCGGCGACTGCGCTGGTCCTGCTTGTGTTTTCTGCACTGCTCATCGGCTTCGGCGACTGCGCTGGTCCTGCTGTTGTTTTCGCCTCTGCTCGTCGGCGTCTGCGACTCCGCTGGTCCTGCTGCTGTTTTCTGTTCTGCTCGTCGGCGACTGCGCTGGTCCTGCTGCTGTTTTCTGCACTGCTCATCGGCGTCGGTGACTGTGCTGATCCTGCTTCTGTTTTCTGCTCTGCTCGTAGGCGTCGGTGACTGCGCTGGTCCTGCTGCTGTTTTCTGCAATGCTCATCGGCGTCGGCGACTACGTTGATCCTGCTGCTGTTTTCTGCTCTGCTCATTGGCGTCTGCGACTGCGCATCTCCTGCTGCTTTTTTCTGCTCTGCTCGTCGGCGTCAGCGACTGCTCTGACCCTGCTGCTGTTTTCTGCTCTGATCGTAGGCGTCGACGACTGCGCTGGTCCTACTGCTGTTTTCTGCACTGCTAATCGGCGTCGGCGACTGCGCTGATGCTGCTGCTGTTTCCTGCTCTGCTCATCGGCGACTGCGCTGATCCTGCTGCTGTTTTCTGCTCTGCTCGTCGGCGACTGTGTTGATCCTGCTGCTGTTTTCTGCTCTGCTCGTTGGCGTCTGCAACTGCGCATCTCCTGCCGCTTTTTTCTGCTCTGCTGTCGGCGTCAGCGACTGCGCTGATCCTGCTGCTGTTTTCTGCTCTGCTCGTCGGCGTCTGCGACTGCGCATCTCCTGCTGCTGTTTTTTGCTCTGCTCGTCGGCGTCGGCGACTGCGCTGATCCTGCTGCTGTTTTCTGCTCTGCTCATCGGCGTCAGCGACTGGGCTGATCCTGCTGCTGTTTTCTGCTCTGCTCGTCTGCGTCAGCGAATGCGCTGATCCTGCTGCTGTTTCCTGCTCTGCTCGTCGCCGTCGGCGACTTCGCTGGTCCTGCTGTTGTTTTCTGCTCTGATCGCCGGCGTCGGCGACTGCGTTGGTCCAGTTGCTGTTTTCTGCTCTGCTCGTCGGCGACTGCGCTGGTCCTGCTGCTGTTTTCTGCTCTGCTCGTCGGCGACTGCGCTGGTCCTGCTGTTGTTTTCTGCTCTGCTCGTTGGCGACTGCGCTGGTCCTGATGTTGCTTTAGCCTCTGCTCGTCGGCGTCTGCTCTGCTCATCGGCGTCTGCGACTGCGCTGGTCCTGCTGCTGTTTTCTGCTCTGCTCATTGGCGTCTGCGACTGCGCATCTCCTGCTGCTTTTTTCTGCTCTGCTCGTCGGCGTCAGCGACTGCGCTGACCCTGCTGCTGTTTTCTGCTCTGATCGTCTGCGACTGCGCATCTCCTGCTGCTGTTTTTTGCTCTGCTCGTCAGCGTCAGCGACTGCGCTGATCCTGCTGCTGTTTTCTGCTCCCCTCGTCGGCGTCTGTGACTGCGCATCTCCTGCTGCTGTTTTTTGCTCTGCTCGTCGGCGATTGTGCTTGTCCTGCTGCTGTTTTCTGCTCTGCTCATCGGGGTCGGCTACTGCGCTGATCCTGCTGCTGTTTTCTGCTCTGCTCGTCTGCGTCAGCGAATGCACTGATCCTGCTGCTGTTTTCTGCTCTGCTCGTCTAAGTCAGCGAATGCGCTGATCCTGCTGCTGTTTCCTGCTCTGCTACTCGCCGTCGGCGACTTCGCTGGTCCTGCTGTTGTTTTCTGCTCTGATCGCCGGCGTCGGCGACTGCGCTGGTCCTGTGCTGTTTTCTGCTCTGCTCGTCGGCGATTGCGCTGGTCCTGCTGCTGTTTTCTGCTCTGCTCGTCGGCGACTGCGCTGGTCCTGCTGCTGTTTTCTGCTCTGCTTGTTGGCGACTGCGCTGGTCAAGCTGTTGCTTTTGCCTCTTCTCGTCGGCGTCTGCTCTGCTCATCGGCGTCTACGACTGCGCTGGTCCTGCTGCTGTTTTCTGCTCTGCTCATTGGCGTCTGCGACTGCGCATCTCCTGCTGCTTTTATCTGCTCTGCTCGTCGGCGTCCGCGACTGCGCTGACCCTGCTGCTGTTTTCTGCTCTGATCGTCTGCGACTGCGCATGTCCTGCTGCTGTTTTTTGCTCTGCTCGTCGGCGTCAGCGACTGCGCTGATCCTGCTGCTGTTTTCTACTCTCCTCGTCGGCGTCTGTGACTGCGCATCTTCTGCTGCTGTTTTTTGCTCTGCTCGTCGGCGATTGCGCTTGTCCTGCTGCTGTTTTCTGCTCTGCTCATCGGGGTCGGCTACTGCGCTGATCCTGCTGCTGTTTTCTGCTCTGCTCGTCTGCGTCAGCGAATGCGCTGATCCTGCTGCTGTTTCCTGCTCTGCTCGTCCCCGTTGGCGACTGCACTGGTCCTGCTGTTGTTTTCTGCTCTGATCGTCGGCGTCGGCGACTGCGCTGGTCCTGCTGCTGTTTTCTTCTCTGCTCGTCGGCGTCTGCGCTGGTCCTGCTGCTGTTTTCTGCTCTGCTCATCGGCGACTGCGCTGGTCCTGCTGGTGTTTTCTGCACTGCACATCGGCCTCGGCGACTGCGCTGGTCCTGCTGTTGTTTTCGCCTCTGCTCGTCGGCGTCTGCGACTGCGCTGGTCCTGCTGCTGTTTTCTGCACTGCTCATCGGCGTCGGCGACTGTGCTGATCCTGCTGCTGTTTTCTGCTCTGCTCGTCGGCGACTGCGCTGGACCTGCTGCTGTTTTCTGCACTGCTCATCGGCGTCGGTGACTGCGTTGATCCTGCTGCTGTTTTCTGCTCTGCTCGTTGGCATCTGCGACTGTGCATCTCCTGCTGCTTTTTTCTGCAATGCTCATCGGCGTCGGCGACTACGTTGATCCTGCTGCTGTTTTCTGCTCTGCTCATTGGCGTCAACGACGGCGCTGATCCTGCAGCTGTTTTCTGCTCTGCTCGTCGGCGTCTGCGACTGCGCATCTCCTGCTGCTGTTTTTTGCTCTGCTCGTTGGCGTCGGCGACTGCGCTGATGCTGCTGCTGTTTTCTGCTCTGCTCATCGGCGTCAGCGACTGGGCTGATCCTGCTGCTGTTTTCTGCTCTGCTCGTCTGTGTCAGCGAATGCGCTGATCCTGCTGCTGTTTCCTGCTCTGCTCGTCGCCGCCGGCGACTTTGCTTGTCCTGCTATTGTTTTCTGCTCTGATTGCCGGCGTTGGCGACTGCGCTGGTCCTGCTGCTGTTTTCTTCTCTGCTCGTCGGCGTCTGCTCTGCTCGTCGGCGTCTGCGCTGGTCCTGCTGCTGTTTTCTGCTCTGCTCGTCGGCGACTGCGCTGGTCCTTCTGTTGTTTTCGCCTCTGCTCTGCGGAGTCTGCTCTGCTCATCGGCGTCTGCGACTGCGCTGGTCCTGCTGCTGTTTTCTGCTCTGCTCGTTGGGGACTGCGCTGGTCCTGTTTCTGTTTTCTACACTGCTCATCGGCATCGGCTACTGCGCTGATCCTGCTGCTGTTTCCTGCTCTGCTCGTCCCCGTCGGCGACTGCACTGGTCCTGCTGTTGTTTTCTGCTCTGATCGTCGGCGTCGGCGACTGCGCTGGTCCTGTTGCTGTTTTCTTCACTGCTCGTCGGCGTCTGCTCTGCTCGTCGGCATCTGCGACGGCGCTGGTCCTGCTGCTGTTTTCTGCTCTGCTCGTCTGCGTCAGCGAATGCGCTGATCCTGCTGCTGTTTCCTGCTCTGCTCGTCCCCGTCGGCGACTGCGTTGATCCTGCTGCTGTTTTCTGCTCTGCTCGTCGGCGACTGCGCTGGTCCTGCTGCTGTTCTCTGCTCTGCTCGTCGGAGACTGCGCTGGTCCTGCAGTTGCTTTCGCCTCTGCTCGTCGGCGTCTGCTCTGCTCATCGGCGTCTGCGACTGCGCTGGTCCTGCTGCTGTTTTCTGCTCTGCTCATTGGCGTCTGCGACTGCGCATCTCCTGCTGCTTTTTTCTGCTCTGATCGTCGGCGTCAGCGACTGCGCTGCCCTTGCTGCTGTTTTCTGCTCTGATCGTCTGCGACTGCGCATCTCTTGCTGCTGTTTTTTGCTCTGCTCGGCGGCGTCAGCGACTGCGCTGATCCTGCTGCTGTTTTCTGCTCTCCTCGTCGGCGTCTGTGACTGTGCATCTCCTGCTGCTGTTTTCTGCTCTGCTCATCGGCGTCGGCTACTGCGCTGATCCTGCTGCTGTTTTCTGCTCTGCTCGTCTGCGTCAGCGAATGCGCTGATCCTGCTGCTGTTTCCTGCTCTGCTCGTCGCCGTCGGCGACTGCGCTGGTCCTGCTGCTGTTTTCTTCTCTGCTCATCGGCGTCTGCTCTGCTCGTCGGCGTCTGCGACTGCGCTGGTCCTGCTGCTGTTTTCTGCTCTGCTCGTCGGCGACTGTGCTGGTCCTGCTGGTGTTTTCTGCACTGCACATCAGCGTCGGCGACTGCGCTGGTCCTGCTGTTGTTTTCGCCTCTGCTCGTCGGCGTCTGCGACTGCGCTGGTCCTGCTGCTGTTTTCTGCTCTGCTCGTCGGCGACTACGCTGGTCCTGCTGCTGTTTTCTGCACTGCTCATCGGCGTCGGCGACTGCGTTGATCCTGCTGCTGTTTTCTGCTCTGCTTGTTGGCGTCTGCACATCTCCTGCTGCTTTTTTCTGCTCTGCTCGTCGGCGTCAACGACGGCGCTGATCCTGCAGCTGTTTTGTGCTCTGCTCGTCGGCGTCGGCGACTGCGCTGGTCCTGTTGCTGTTTTCTTCACTGCTCGTCGGCGTCTGCTCTGCTCGTCGGCATCTGCGACGGCGCTGGTCCTGCTGCTGTTTTCTGCTCTGCTCGTCTGCGTCAGCGAATGCGCTGATCCTGCTGCTGTTTCCTGCTCTGCTCGTCCCCGTCGGCGACTGCGTTGATCCTGCTGCTGTTTTCTGCTCTGCTCGTCGGCGACTGCGCTGGTCCTGCTGCTGTTCTCTGCTCTGCTCGTCGGAGACTGCGCTGGTCCTGCAGTTGCTTTCGCCTCTGCTCGTCGGCGTCTGCTCTGCTCATCGGCGTCTGCGACTGCGCTGGTCCTGCTGCTGTTTTCTGCTCTGCTCATTGGCGTCTGCGACTGCGCATCTCCTGCTGCTTTTTTCTGCTCTGATCGTCGGCGTCAGCGACTGCGCTGACCCTGCTGCTGTTTTCTGCTCTGATCGTCTGCGACTGCGCATCTCTTGCTGCTGTTTTTTGCTCTGCTCGGCGGCGTCAGCGACTGCGCTGATCCTGCTGCTGTTTTCTGCTCTCCTCGTCGGCGTCTGTGACTGTGCATCTCCTGCTGCTGTTTTCTGCTCTGCTCATCGGCGTCGGCTACTGCGCTGATCCTGCTGCTGTTTTCTGCTCTGCTTGTTGGCGTCTGCACATCTCCTGCTGCTTTTTTCTGCTCTGCTCGTCGGCGTCAACGACGGCGCTGATCCTGCAGCTGTTTTGTGCTCTGCTCGTCGGCGTCGGCGACTGCGCTGGTCGTGTTGCTGTTTTCTTCACTGCTCGTCGGCGTCTGCTCTGCTCGTCGGCATCTGCGACGGCGCTGGTCCTGCTGCTGTTTTCTGCTCTGCTCGTCTGCGTCAGCGAATGCGCTGATCCTGCTGCTGTTTCCTGCTCTGCTCGTCCCCGTCGGCGACTGCGTTGATCCTGCTGCTGTTTTCTGCTCTGCTCGTCGGCGACTGCGCTGGTCCTGCTGCTGTTCTCTGCTCTGCTCGTCGGAGACTGCGCTGGTCCTGCAGTTGCTTTCGCCTCTGCTCGTCGGCGTCTGCTCTGCTCATCGGCGTCTGCGACTGCGCTGGTCCTGCTGCTGTTTTCTGCTCTGCTCATTGGCGTCTGCGACTGCGCATCTCCTGCTGCTTTTTTCTGCTCTGATCGTCGGCGTCAGCGACTGCGCTGACCCTGCTGCTGTTTTCTGCTCTGATCGTCTGCGACTGCGCATCTCTTGCTGCTGTTTTTTGCTCTGCTCGGCAGCGTCAGCGACTGCGCTGATCCTGCTGCTGTTTTCTGCTCTCCTCGTCGGCGTCTGTGACTGTGCATCTCCTGCTGCTGTTTTCTGCTCTGCTCATCGGCGTCGGCTACTGCGCTGATCCTGCTGCTGTTTTCTGCTCTGCTCGTCTGCGTCAGCGAATGCGCTGATCCTGCTGCTGTTTTCTTCTCTGCTCATCGGCGTCTGTTCTGCTCGTCGGCGTCTGCGACTGCGCTGGTCCTGCTGCTGTTTTCTGCTCTGCTCGTCGGCGACTGTGCTGGTCCTGCTGGTGTTTTCTGCACTGCACATCAGCGTCGGCGACTGCGCTGGTCCTGCTGTTGTTTTCGCCTCTGCTCGTCGGCGTCTGCGACTGCGCTGGTCCTGCTGCTGTTTTCTGCTCTGCTCGTCGGCGACTACGCTGGTCCTGCTGCTGTTTTCTGCACTGCTCATCGGCGTCGGCGACTGCGTTGATCCTGCTGCTGTTTTCTGCTCTGCTTGTTGGCGTCTGCACATCTCCTGCTGCTTTTTTCTGCTCTGCTCGTCGGCGTCAACGACGGCGCTGATCCTGCAGCTGTTTTGTGCTCTGCTCGTCGGTGTCTGCGACTGCGCATCTCCTGCTGCTGTTTTTTGCTCTGCTCGTCGGCGTCAGCGACTGCGCTGACCGTGCTGCTGTTTTCTGCTCTGATCGTCTGCGACTGTGCATCTCCTGCTGCTGTTTTTTGCTCTGCTCGTCGGCGATTGCGCTTGTCCTGCTGCTGTTTTCTGCACTGCTCATCGGCGTCGGCGACTGCGCTGGTCCTGCTGTTGTTTTCGCCTCTGCTCGTCGGCGTCTGCGACTCCGCTGGTCCTGCTGCTGTTTTCTGTTCTGCTCGTCGGCGACTGCCCTGGTCTTGCTGCTGTTTTCTGCACTGCTCATAAGCGTCGGTGACTGTGCTGATCCTGCTGCTGTTTTCTGCTCTGCTCGTAGGCGTCGGCGACTGCGCTGGTCCTGCTGCTGTTTTCAGCAATGCTCATCGGCGTCGGCGACTACGTTGACCCTGCTGCTGTTTTCTGCTCTGATCGTCTGCGACTGCGGATCTCCTGCTGCTGTTTTCTGCACTGCTCATCGGCGTCAGCGACTGTGCTGATCCTGCTGCTGTTTTCTGCCCTGCTCGTAGGCGTCGACGACTGCGCTGGTCCTGCTTCTGTTTTCTGCACTGCTCATCGGCGTCGGCGACTGCGCTGATCTTGCTGCTGTTTTCTGCTCTGCTCGTCAGCGACTGCACTGATCCTGCTGCTGTTTTCTGCTCTGCTCGTCGGCGACTGCGTTGATCCTGCTGCTGTTTTCTGCTCTGCTCGTTGGCGTCTGCGACTGCGCATCTCCTGCCGCTTTTTTCTGCTCTGCTTATCGGCGTCAGCGACTGCGCTGATCCTGCTGCTGTTTTCTGCTCTGCTCGTAGGCGTCGGCGACTGCACATCTCCTGCTGCTGTTTTTTGCTCTGCTCGTCGGTGTCTGCACTGCACATCGGCGTCGGCGACTGCGGTGGTCCTGGTGTTGTTTTCGCCTCTGCTCGTCGGCGTCTGCGACTGCGCTGGTCCTGCTGCTGTTTTCTGCTCTGCTCGTCGGCGACTACGCTGGTCCTGCTGCTGTTTTCTGCACTGCTCATCGGCGTCGGCGACTGTGCTGATTATGCTGCTGTTTTCTGCTCTGCTCGTAGGCGTCGGCCTCTGTGCATCTCCTGCTGCTGTTTTTTGCTCTGCACGTCGGCGTTGGCGACTGCACTGATCCTGCTGCTTTTTTCTGCTCTGCTCATCGGCGTCAGCGACTTCGCTGGTCCTGCTGTTGTTTTCTGCTCCGATCGCCGGCGTCGGCGACTGCGCTGGTCCTGCTGCTGTTTTCTGCTCTGCTCGTCGGCGAATGCGCTGGTCCTGCTGCTGTTTTCTGCTCTGCTCGTCGGCGACTGCGCTGGTCCTGCTGCTGTTTTCTGCTCTGCTCGGCGGCGACTGTGCTGGTCCTGCAGTTGCTTTCGCCTCTGCTCGTCAGAATCTGCTCTGCTCATCGACGTCTGCGACTGCGCTGGTCCTGCTGCTGTTTTCTGCTCTGCTCATTGGCGTCTGCGACTGCGCATCTCCTGCTGCTTTTTTCTGCTCTGCTTGTCGGTGACTGCGCTGGTCCTGCTGCTGTTTTCTGCTCTGATCATCTGCGACTGTGCATCTCCTGCTGCAGTTTTTTGCTCTGCTCGTCGGCGTCAGCGACTGCGCTGATCCTGCTGCTGTTTCCTGCTCTCCTCGTCGGCATCTGTGACTGCGCATCTCCTGCTGCTTTTTTTTTCTCTGCTCGTCGGCGTCGGCTACTGCGCTGATCCTGCTGCTGTTTTCTGCTCTGCTCATCTGCGTCAGCGAATGCACTGATCCTGCTGCTGTTTTCTTCCCTGCTCGTCGGCGTCTGCTCTGCTCGTCGGCGTCTGCGACTGCGCTGGTCCTGCTGCTGTTTTCTGCTCTGCTCGTCGGCGACTGCGCTGGTCCTGCTGGTGTTTTCTGCACTGCACATCGGCGTCGGCGACTGCGCTGGTCCTGCTGTTGTTTTCGCCTCTGATCGTCGGCTACTGCGCTGATCCTGCTGCTGTTTCCTGCTCTGCTCGTCCCCTATGGCGACTGCACTGGTCCTGCTGTTGTTTTCTGCTCTGATCGTCGGCGTCGGCGACTGCGCTGGTCCTGTTGCTGTTTTCTTCTCTGCTCGTCGGCGTCTGCTCTGCTCGTCGGCATCTGCGACTGCGCTGGTCCTGCTGCTGTTTTCTGCTCTGCTCGTCTGCGTCAGCGAATGCGCTGATCCTGCTGCTGTTTCCTGCTCTGCTCGTCCCCGTCTGCGACTGCGTTGATCCTGCTGCTGTTTTCTGCTCTGCTCGTCGGCGACTGCGCTGGTCCTGCTGCTGTTTTCTGCTCTGCTCGTCGGCGACTGCGCTGGTCCTGCAGTTGCTTTCACCTCTGCTCGTCGGCGTCTGCGACTGCGCTGGTCCTGCTGCTGTTTTCTGCTCTGCTCGTCGGCGTCAGCAACTGCGCTGACCCTGCTGCTGTTTTCTGCTCTGATCGTCTGCGACTGCGCATCTCCTGCTGCTGTTTTTTTCTCTGCTCGTCGGCGTCAGCGACTGCGCTGATCCTGCTGCTGTTTTCTGCTCTCCTCGTCGGCGTCTGTGACTGCGCATCTCCTGCTGCTGTTTTTTGCTCTGCTCGTCGGCGATTGCGCTTGTCCTGCTGCTGTTTTCTGCTCTGCTCATCGGCGTCGGCTACTGCGCTGATCCTGCTGCTGTTTTCTGCTCTGCTCGTCTGCGTCAGCGAATGCGCTGATCCTGCTGCTGTTTCCTGCTCTGCACGTCCCCGTCGGCAACTGTGCTGGTCCTGCTGTTGTTTTCTGCTCTGATCATCGGCGTCGGCGACTGCGCTGGTCCTGCTGCTGTTTTCTTCTCTGCTCGTCGGCGTCTGCTCTGCTCGTCGGCGTCTACGACTGCGCTGGTCCTGCTGCTGTTTTCTGCACTGCACATCGGCGTCGGCGACTGCGCTGGTCCTGCTGGAGTTTTCTGCACTGCACATCGGCGTCGGCGACTGCGCTGGTCCTGCTGTTGTTTTCGCCTCTGCTCGTCGGCGTCTACGACTGCGCTGGTCCTGCTGCTGTTTTCTGCTCTGCTCGTCGGCGAATACGCTGGTCCTGCTGCTGTTTTTTGCACTGCTCATCGGCGTTGGCGACTGCGTTGATCCTGCTGCTGTTTTCTGCTCTGCTCGTTGGCGTCTGCGCATCTCATGCTGCTTTTTTCTGCTCTGCTCGTTAGCGTCGGCGACTGCGCTGATGCTGCTGTTGTTTTCTGCTCTGCTCGTTGGCGACTGCGCTGGTCCTGCTGTTGCTTTAGCCTCTGCTCGTCGGCGTCTGCTCTGCTCATCGGCGTCTGCGACTGCGCTGGTCCTGCTGCTGTTTTCTGCTCTGCTCATTGGCGTCTGCGACTGCGCATCTCCTGCTGCTTTTTTCTGCTCTGCTCGTCGGCGTCAGTGACTGCGCTGACCCTGCTGCTGTTTTCTGCTCTGATCGTCTGCGACTGCGCATCTCCTGCTGCTGTTTTTTGCTCTGCTCGTCAGCGTCAGCGACTGCGCTGATCCTGCTGCTGTTTTCTGCTCCCCTCGTCGGCGTCTGTGACTGCGCATCTCCTGCTGCTGTTTTTTGCTCTGCTCGTCGGCGATTGTGCTTGTCCTGCTGCTGTTTTCTGCTCTGCTCATCGGGGTCGGCTACTGCGCTGATCCTGCTGCTGTTTTCTGCTCTGCTCGTCTGCGTCAGCGAATGCGCTGATCCTGCTGCTGTTTCCTGCTCTGCTACTCGCCGTCGGCGACTTCGCTGGTCCTGCTGTTGTTTTCTGCTCTGATCGCCGGCGTCGGCAACTGCGCTGGTCCTGTGCTGTTTTCTGCTCTGCTCGTCGGCGATTGCGCTGGTCCTGCTGCTGTTTTCTGCTCTGCTCGTCGGTGACTGCGCTGGTCCTGCTGCTGTTTTCTGCTCTGCTTGTTGGCGACTGCGCTGGTCAAGCTGTTGCTTTTGCCTCTTCTCGTCGGCGTCTGCTCTGCTCATCGGCGTCTACGACTGCGCTGGTCCTGCTGCTGTTTTCTGCTCTGCTCATTGGCGTCTGCGACTGCGCATCTCCTGCTGCCTTTATCTGCTCTGCTCGTCGGCGTCAGCGACTGCGCTGACCCTGCTGCTGTTTTCTGCTCTGATCGTCTGCGACTGCGCATGTCCTGCTGCTGTTTTTGCTCTGCTCGTCGGCGTCAGCGACTGCGCTGATCCTGCTGCTGTTTTCTGCTCTCCTCGTCGGCGTCTGTGACTGCGCATCTTCTGCTGCTGTTTTTTGCTCTGCTCGTCGGCGATTGCGCTTGTCCTGCTGCTGTTTTCTGCTCTGCTCATCGGGGTCGGCTACTGCGCTGATCCTGCTGCTGTTTTCTGCTCTGCTCGTCTGCGTCAGCGAATGCGCTGATCCTGCTGCTGTTTCCTGCTCTGCTCGTCCCCGTCGGCGACTGCACTGGTCCTGCTGTTGTTTTCTGCTCTGATCGTCGGCGTCGGCGACTGCGCTGGTCCTGCTGCTGTTTTCTTCTCTGCTCGTCGGCGTCTGCGCTGGTCCTGCTGCTGTTTTCTGCTCTGCTCATCGGCGACTGCGCTGGTCCTGCTGGTGTTTTCTGCACTGCACATCGGCCTCGGCGACTGCGCTGGTCCTGCTGTTGTTTTCGCCTCTGCTCGTCGGCGTCTGCGACTGCGCTGGTCCTGCTGCTGTTTTCTGCACTGCTCATCGGCGTCGGCGACTGTGCTGATCCTGCTGCTGTTTTCTGCTCTGCTCGTCGGCGACTGCGCTGGACCTGCTGCTGTTTTCTGCACTGCTCATCGGCGTCGGCGACTGCATTGATCCTGCTGCTGTTTTCTGCTCTGCTCGTTGGCATCTGCGACTGTGCATCTCCTGCTGCTTTTTTCTGCAATGCTCATCGGCGTCGGCGACTACGTTGATCCTGCTGCTGTTTTCTGCTCTGCTCATTGGCGTCAACGACGGCGCTGATCCTGCAGCTGTTTACTGCTCTGCTCGTCGGCGTCTGCGACTGCGCATCTCCTGCTGCTGTTTTTTGCTCTGCTCGTTGGCGTCGGCGACTGCGCTGATGCTGCTGCTGTTTTCTGCTCTGCTCATCGGCGTCAGCGACTGGGCTGATCCTGCTGCTGTTTTCTGCTCTGCTCGTCTGTGTCAGCGAATGCGCTGATCCTGCTGCTGTTTCCTGCTCTGCTCGTCGCCGCCGGCGACTTTGCTTGTCCTGCTATTGTTTTCTGCTCTGATTGCCGGCGTTGGCGACTGCGCTGGTCCTGCTGCTGTTTTCTTCTCTGCTCGTCGGCGTCTGCTCTGCTCGTCGGCGTCTGCGCTGGTCCTGCTGCTGTTTTCTGCTCTGCTCGTCGGCGACTGCGCTGGTCCTTCTGTTGTTTTCGCCTCTGCTCTGCGGAGTCTGCTCTGCTCATCGGCGTCTGCGACTGCGCTGGTCCTGCTGCGGTTTTCTGCTCTGCTCGTTGGGGACTGCGCTGGTCCTGTTTCTGTTTTCTACACTGCTCATCGGCGTCGGCTACTGCGCTGATCCTGCTGCTGTTTCCTGCTCTGCTCGTCCCCGTCGGCGACTGCACTGGTCCTGCTGTTGTTTTCTGCTCTGATCGTCGGCGTCGGCGACTGCGCTGGTCCTGTTGCTGTTTTCTTCTCTGCTCGTCGGCGTCTGCTCTGCTCGTCGGCATCTGCGACGGCGCTGGTCCTGCTGCTGTTTTCTGCTCTGCTCGTCTGCGTCAGCGAATGTGCTGATCCTGCTGCTGTTTCCTGCTCTGCTCGTCCCCGTCGGCGACTGCGTTGATCCTGCTGCTGTTTTCTGCTCTGCTCGTCGGCGACTGCGCTGGTCCTGCTGCTGTTCTCTGCTCTGCTCGTCGGAGACTGCGCTGGTCCTGCAGTTGCTTTCGCCTCTGCTCGTCGGCGTCTGCTCTGCTCATCGGCGTCTGCGACTGCGCTGGTCCTGCTGCTGTTTTCTGCTCTGCTCATTGGCGTCTGCGACTGCGCATCTCCTGCTGCTTTTTTCTGCTCTGATCGTCGGCGTCAGCGACTGCGCTGACCCTGCTGCTGTTTTCTGCTCTGATCGTCTGCGACTGCGCATCTCCTGCTGCTGTTTTTTGCTCTGCTCGTCGGCGTCAGCGACTGCGCTGATCCTGCTGCTGTTTTCTGCTCTCCTCGTCGGCGTCTGTGACTGTGCATCTCCTGCTGCTGTTTTCTGCTCTGCTCATCGGCGTCGGCTACTGCGCTGATCCTGCTGCTGTTTTCTGCTCTGCTCGTCTGTGTCAGCGAATGCGCTGATCCTGCTGCTGTTTCCTGCTCTGCTCGTCGCCGTCGGCGACTGCGCTGGTCCTGCTGCTGTTTTCTTCTCTGCTCGTCGGCGTCTGCTCTGCTCGTCGGCGTCTGCGACTGCGCTGGTCCTGCTGCTGTTTTCTGCTCTGCTCGTCGGCGACTGTGCTGGTCCTGCTGGTGTTTTCTGCACTGCACATCAGCGTCGGCGACTGCGCTGGTCCTGCTGTTGTTTTCTCCTCTGCTCGTCGGCGTCTGCGACTGCGCTGGTCCTGCTGCTGTTTTCTGCTCTGCTCGTCGGCGACTACGCTGGTCCTGCTGCTGTTTTCTGCACTGCTCATCGGCGTCGGCGACTGCGTTGATCCTGCTGCTGTTTTCTGCTCTGCTTGTTGGCGTATGCACATCTCCTGCTGCTTTTTTCTGCTCTGCTCGTCGGCGTCAACGACGGAGCTGATCCTGCAGCTGTTTTGTGCTCTGCTCGTCGGTGTCTGCGACTGCGCATCTCCTGCTGCTGTTTTTTGCTCTGCTCGTCGGCGATTGTGCTTGTCCTGCTGCTGTTTTCTGCACTGCTCATCGGCGTCGGCGACTGCGCTGGTCCTGCTGTTGTTTTCGCCTCTGCTCGTCGGCGTCTGCGACTCCGCTGGTCCTGCTGCTGTTTTCTGTTCTGCTCGTCGGCGACTGCCCTGGTCTTGCTGCTGTTTTCTGCACTGCTAATAAGCGTCGGTGACTGTGCTGATCCTGCTGCTGTTTTCTGCTCTGCTCGTAGGCGTCGGCGACTGCGCTGGTCCTGCTGCTGTTTTCTGCAATGCTCATCGGCGTCGGCGACTACGTTGACCCTGCTGCTGTTTTCTGCTCTGATCGTCTGCGACTGCGGATCTCCTGCTGCTGTTTTCTGCACTGCTCATCGGCGTCAGCGACTGTGCTGATCCTGCTGCTGTTTTCTGCCCTGCTCGTAGGCGTCGACGACTGCGCTGGTCCTGCTTCTGTTTTCTGCACTGCTCATCGGCGTCGGCGACTGCGCTGATCTTGCTGCTGTTTTCTGCTCTGCTCGTCAGCGACTGCACTGATCCTGCTGCTGTTTTCTGCTCTGCTCGTCGGCGACTGCGTTGATCCTGCTGCTGTTTTCTGCTCTGCTCGTTGGCGTCTGCGACTCCGCATCTCCTGCCGCTTTTTTCTGCTCTGCTTATCGGCGTCAGCGACTGCGCTGATCCTGCTGCTGTTTTCTGCTCTGCTCGTAGGCGTCGGCGACTGCACATCTCCTGCTGCTGTTTTTTGCTCTGCTCGTCGGTGTCTGCACTGCACATCGGCGTCGGCGACTGCGGTGGTCCTGGTGTTGTTTTCGCCTCTGCTCGTCGGCGTCTGCGACTGCGCTGGTCCTGCTGCTGTTTTCTGCTCTGCTCGTCGGCGACTACGCTGGTCCTGCTGCTGTTTTCTGCACTGCTCATCGGCGTCGGCGACTGTGCTGATTATGCTGCTGTTTTCTGCTCTGCTCGTAGGCGTCGGCCTCTGTGCATCTCCTGCTGCTGTTTTTTGCTCTGCACGTCGGCGTTGGCGACTGCACTGATCCTGCTGCTTTTTTCTGCTCTGCTCATCGGCGTCAGCGACTTCGCTGGTCCTGCTGTTGTTTTCTGCTCCGATCGCCGGCGTCGGCGACTGCGCTGGTCCTGCTGCTGTTTTCTGCTCTGCTCGTCGGCGAATGCGCTGGTCCTGCTGCTGTTTTCTGCTCTGCTCGTCGGCGTCAGCGACTGCGCTGACCCTGCTGCTGTTTTCTGCTCTGATCGTCTGCGACTGCGCATCTCCTGCTGCTGTTTTTTTCTCTGCTCGTCGGCGTCAGCGACTGCGCTGATCCTGCTGCTGTTTTCTGCTCTCCTCGTCGGCGTCTGTGACTGCGCATCTCCTGCTGCTGTTTTTTGCTCTGCTCGTCGGCGATTGCGCTTGTCCTGCTGCTGTTTTCTGCTCTGCTCATCGGCGTCGGCTACTGCGCTGATCCTGCTGCTGTTTTCTGCTCTGCTCGTCTGCGTCAGCGAATGCGCTGATCCTGCTGCTGTTTCCTGCTCTGCTCGTCCCCTCGGCGACTGTGCTGGTCCTGCTGTTGTTTTCTGCTCTGATCATCGGCGTCGGCGACTGCGCTGGTCCTGCTGCTGTTTTCTTCTCTGCTCGTCGGCGTCTGCTCTGCTCGTCGGCGTCTACGACTGTGCTGGTCCTGCTGCTGTTTTCTGCTCTGCTCATCGGCGACTGCGCTGGTCCTGCTGGAGTTTTCTGCACTGCACATCGGCGTCGGCGACTGCGCTGGTCCTGCTGTTGTTTTCGCCTCTGCTCGTCGGCGTCTACGACTGCGCTGGTCCTGCTGCTGTTTTCTGCTCTGCTCGTCGGCGAATACGCTGGTCCTGCTGCTGTTTTTTGCACTGCTCATCGGCGTTGGCGACTGCGTTGATCCTGCTGCTGTTTTCTGCTCTGCTCGTTGGCGTCGGCGACTGCGCTGATGCTGCTGCTGTTTTCTGCTCTGCTCGTCTGTGTCAGCAAATGCGCTGTACTGCTGCTGTTTCCTGCTCTGCTCGTCGCCATCGGCGACTTCGCTGGTCCTGCTGTTGTTTTCTGCTCTGATTGCCGGTGTCGGCGACTGCGCTGGTCCTGCTGCTGTTTTCTTCTCTGCTCGTCGGCGTATGCTCTGCTCGTCGGCGTCTGCGCTGGTCCTGCTGCTGATTTCTGCTCTGCTCGTCGGCGACTGCGCTGGTCCTGCTGTTGTTTTCGCCTTTGCTCGTCGGCGTCTGCTCTGCTCATCGGCGTCTGCGACTGCGCTGGTCCTGCTGCTGTTTTCTGCTCTGCTCGTTGGCGACTGCGCTGGTCCTGCTGCTGTTTTCTGCACTGCTCATCGGCATCGGCTACTGCGCTGATCCTGCTGCTGTTTCCTGCTCTGCTCGTCCCCGTCGGCGACTGCACTGGTCCTGCTGTTGTTTTCTGCTCTGATCGTCGGCGTCGGCGACTGCGCTGGTCCTGTTGCTGTTGTCTTCTCTGCTCGTCGGCGTCTGCTCTGCTCGTCGGCATCTGCGACTGCGCTGGTCCTGCTGCTGTTTTCTGCTCTGCTCGTCGGCGACTGCGCTGGTCCTGCTGATGTTTTCTGCACTGCACATCGGCGTCGGCGACTGCGCTGGTCCTGCTGTTGTTTTCGCCTCTGCTCGTCGGCGTCTACGACTGCGCTGGTCCTGCTGCTGTTTTCTGCTCTGCTCGTCGGCGAATATGCTGGTCCTGCTGCTGTTTTTTGCACTGCTCATCGGCGTTGGCGACTGCGTTGATCCTGCTGCTGTTTTCTGCTCTGCTCGTTGGCGTCGGCGACTGCGCTGATGCTGCTGCTGTTTTCTGCTCTGCTCGTCTGTGTCAGCAAATGCGCTGTACTGCTGCTGTTTCCTGCTCTGCTCGTCGCCGTCGGCGACTTCGCTGGTCCTGCTGTTGTTTTCTGCTCTGATTGCCTGTGTCGGCGACTGCGCTGGTCCTGCTGCTGTTTTCTTCTCTGCTCGTCGGCGTATGCTCTGCTCGTCGGCGTCTGCGCTGGTCCTGCTGCTGATTTCTGCTCTGCTCGTCGGCGACTGCGCTGGTCCTGCTGTTGTTTTCGCCTTTGCTCGTCGGCGTCTGCTCTGCTCATCGGCGTCTGCGACTGCGCTGGTCCTGCTGCTGTTTTCTGCTCTGCTCGTTGGCGACTGCGCTGGTCCTGCTGCTGTTTTCTGCACTGCTCATCGGCATCGGCTACTGCGCTGATCCTGCTGCTGTTTCCTGCTCTGCTCGTCCCCGTCGGCGACTGCACTGGTCCTGCTGTTGTTTTCTGCTCTGATGGTCGGCGTCGGCGACTGCGCTGGTCCTGTTGCTGTTGTCTTCTCTGCTCGTCGGCGTCTGCTCTGCTCGTCGGCATCTGCGACTGCGCTGGTCCTGCTGCTGTTTTCTGCTCTGCTCGTCGGCGACTGCGCTGGTCCTGCTGATGTTTTCTGCACTGCACATCGGCGTCGGCGACTGCGCTGGTCCTGCTGTTGTTTTCGCCTCTGCTCTTTCGGCGTCTGTGACTGCGCTGGTCCTGCTGTTGTTTTCTGCTTTGCTCGTCGGCGACTACGCTGGTCCTTCTGCTGTTTTCTGCACTGCTCATCGGCGTCGGCGACTGTGCTGATCCTGCTGCTGTTTTCTGCTCTGCTCGTAGGCGTCGGCGACTGCGCTGGTCCTGCTGCTGTTTTCTGCACTGCTCATCGGCGTCGGCGACTGCGCTGATCCTGTTGCTGTTTTCTGCTCTGCTTGTCGGCGACTGCGCTGTACCTGCTGCTGTTTTCTGCACTGCTCATCGGCGTCGGCGACTGCGTTGATCCTGCTGCTGTTTTCTGCTCTGCTCGACGGCGACTGCGCTGGTCCTGCTGCTGTTTTCTGCTCTGCTCGTCGGCGACTGCGCTGGTCCTGCAGTTGCTTTTGCCTCTGCTCGTCAGCGTCTGCTCTGCTCATCGGCGTCTGCGACTGCGCTGGTCCTGCTGCTGTTTTCTGCTCTGCTCATTGGCGTCTGCGACTGCGCATCTCCTGCTGCTTTTTTCTGCTCTGCTAGGCGGCGTCAGCGACTGACTGCGCTGACCCTGCTGCTGTTTTCTGCTCTGATCGTCTGCGACTGCGCATCTCCTGCTGCTGTTTTTTGCTCTGCTCGTCGGCGTCAGCGACTGCGGTGATCCTGCTGCTGTTTTCTGCTCTCCTCATCGGCGTCTGTGACTGTGCATATCCTGCTGCTGTTTTTTGCTCTGCTCGTCGGCGATTGCACTTGTCCTGCTGCTGTTTTCTGCTCTGCTCATTGGCGTCGGCTACTGCGCTGATCCTGCTGCTGTTTTCTGCTCTGCTCGTCTGCGTCAGTGAATGCGCTGATCCTGCTGCTGTTTCCTGCTCTGCTCGTCCCCGTCGGCGACTGCACTGGTCCTGCTGTTGTTTTCTGCTCAGATCGTCGGCGACTGCGCTGGTCCTGCTGCTGTTTTCTTCTCTGCTCGTTGGCGTCTGCTCTGCTCGTCGGCGTCTGCGACAGAGCTGGTCCTGCTGCTGTTTTCTGCTCTGCTCATCGGCGACGGCGCTGGTCCTGCTGGTGTTTTCTGCACTGCACATCAGCGTCGGCGACTGCGCTGCTCCTGCTTTTGTTTTCGCCTCTGCTCGTCGGCGTCTGCGACTACGCTGGTCCTGCTGCTGTTTTCTGCTCTGCTCGTCGGCGACTGCGCTGGTCCTGCTGCTGTTTTCTGCTCTGCTTGTCGGCGACTGCGCTGGACCTGCTGCTGTTTTCTGCAATGCGCATCGGCGTCTGCGACTGCGTTGATCCTGCTGCTGTTTTTTGCTCTGCTCGTCGGCGTCAGCGACTGCGGTGATCTTGCTGCTGTTTTCTGCTCTCCTCATCGGCGTCTGTGACTGCGCATATCCTGCTGCTGTTTTTTGCTCTGCTCGTCGGCGTCGGCGACTGCGCTGATCCTGCTGCTGTTTTCTGCTCTGCTCATCGGCGACTGCGCTGGTCTTGCTGCTGTTTTCTGCACTGCTCATCGGCGTTGGCGACTGCGTTGATCCTGCTGCTGTTTTCTGCTCTGCTCATTGGCGTCTGCGACTGCGCATCTCCTGCTGCTTTTTTCTGCTCTGCTCGTCAGCGTCAGCGACTGCGCTGACCCTGCTGCTGTTTTCTGCTCTGATCGTCTGCGACTGCACATCTACTGCTGCTGTTTTTTGCTCTGCTCGTCGGCGTCGGCGACTGCGCTGATCCTGCTGATGTTTTCTGCTCTACTCGTCGGCGACTGCGCTGGTCCTGCTGCTGTTTTCTTCTCTGCTCGTCGGCGTCGGCAACTGCGCTGGTCCTGCTGCTGTTTTCTGCTCTGCTCATCGGCGTCGGCTACTGCGCTGATCCTGCTGCAATTTTCTGCTCTGCTCATCGGTGTCAGCGACTGGGCTGATCCTGCTGCTGTTTTCTGCTCTGCTCGTCGGCGTCGGGGACTGCGCTGGTCCTGCTGCTGTTTTCTGCTCTGCTCGTCGGCGTCAGCGACTGCGCTGGACCTGCTGCTGTTTCCTGCTCTGGTCGTCGGCGTCGGCATCAGCGCAGTCGCCGATGCCGTTTTCTGCTCTGCTCATCGGCGTCAGCAACTGCGCTGATCCTGCTGCTGTTTTTTGCTCTGCTCGTAGGCGTTGCCGACTGCGCTGACCCTGCTGCTGTTTTCTGCTCTGATCGTCTGCGACTGCGCATCTCCTGCTGCTGTTTTTTGCTCTGCTCGTCGGCGTCAGCGACTGCGCTGGTCCTGCTGCTGTTTTCTTCTCTGCTCGTCGGCGTCTGCTCTGCTCATCAGCGTCTGCGACTGCGCTGGTCCTGCTGCTGTTTTCTGCTCTGCTCATCGGCGACTGCACTGGTCCTGCTGGTGTTTTCTGCACTGCTCATCGGCGTCGGCGACTGCACTGGTCCTGCTGTTGTTTTCACCTATGCTCGTCGGCGTCTGCGACTGCGGTTGTCCTGCTGCTGTTTTCTGCTCTGCTCGCCGGCGACTGCGCTGGTCTTGCTGCTGTTTTCTGCACTGCTCATCGGCGTCGGCGACTGTTCTGATCCTGCTGCTGTTTTCTGCTCTGCTCGTTTGCGTCGGCGACTGCGTTGATCCTGCTGCTGTTTTCTGCTCTGCTCATTGGCGTCTGCGACTGCACATCTCCTGCTGCTGTTTTTTGCTCTGCTCGTCGGCGTCAGCGACTGCGCTTATCCTGCTGCTGTTTTCTGCTCTGCTCGTCGGCGTCTGCGACTGCGCATCTCCTGCTGCTGTTTTTTGCTCTGCTCGTCGGCGACTGCGCTGGTCCTGCTGCTGTTTTCTGCTCTGCTCATCGGCGTCGGCTACTGTGCTGATCCTTCTGCTGTTTTCTGCTCTGCTTGTCTGCGTCAGAGAATGCGCTGATCCTGCTGCTGTTTCCTGCTCTGCTCGTCGCCGTTGGCGACTGCGCTGGTCCTGCTGTTGTTTTCTGCTCTGATCGTCGGAGTCGGCGACTGCGCTTGTCCTGCTGCTGTTTTCTTCTCTGCTCGTCGGCGTCTGCTCTGCTCGTCGGCGTCTGCGACTGCGCTGGGCCTGCTGCTGTTTTCTGCTCTGCTCGTCGGCGACTGCGCTGGTCCTGCTGGTGTTTTCTGCACTGCTCATCGGCGTCGGCGACTGCGCTGGTCCTGCTGTTGTTTTCTGCTCTGCTTGTCAGCGACTGCGCTGTACCTGCTGCTGTTTTCTGCACTGCTCATCGGCGTCGGCGACTGCGTTGATCCTGCTGCTGTTTTCTGCTCTGCTCGACGGCGACTGCGCTGGTCCTGCTGCTGTTTTCTGCTCTGCTCGTCGGCGACTGCGCTGGTCCTGCAGTTGCTTTTGCCTCTGCTCGTCAGCGTCTGCTCTGCTCATCGGCGTCTGAGACTGCGCTGGTCCTGCTGCTGTTTTCTGCTCTGCTCATTGGCGTCTGCGACTGCGCATCTCCTGCTGCTTTTTTCTGCTCTGCTAGTCGGCGTCAGCGACTGACTGCGCTGACCCTGCTGCTGTTTTCTGCTCTGATCGTCTGCGACTGCGCATCTCCTGCTGCTGTTTTTTGCTCTGCTCGTCGGCGTCAGCGACTGCGGTGATCCTGCTGTTGTTTTCTGCTCTCCTCATCGGCGTCTGTGACTGCGCATATCCTGCTGCTGTTTTTTGCTCTGCTCGTCGGCGATTGCACTTGTCCTGCTGCTGTTTTCTGCTCTGCTCATTGGCGTCGGCTACTGCGCTGATCCTGCTGCTGTTTTCTGCTCTGCTCGTCTGCGTCAGTGAATGCGCTGATCCTGCTGCTGTTTCCTGCTCTGCTCGTCCCCGTCGGCGACTGCACTGGTCCTGCTGTTGTTTTCTGCTCAGATCGTCGGCGACTGCGCTGGTCCTGCTGCTGTTTTCTTCTCTGCTCGTTGGCGTCTGCTCTGCTCGTCCCCTCGGCGACTGTGCTGGTCCTGCTGTTGTTTTCTGCTCTGATCATCGGCGTCGGCGACTGCGCTGGTCCTGCTGCTGTTTTCTTCTCTGCTCGTCGGCGTCTGCTCTGCTCGTCGGCGTCTACGACTGTGCTGGTCCTGCTGCTGTTTTCTGCTCTGCTCATCGGCGACTGCGCTGGTCCTGCTGGAGTTTTCTGCACTGCACATCGGCGTCGGCGACTGCGCTGGTCCTGCTGTTGTTTTCGCCTCTGCTCGTCGGCGTCTACGACTGCGCTGGTCCTGCTGCTGTTTTCTGCTCTGCTCGTCGGCGAATACGCTGGTCCTGCTGCTGTTTTTTGCACTGCTCATCGGCGTTGGCGACTGCGTTGATCCTGCTGCTGTTTTCTGCTCTGCTCGTTGGCGTCGGCGACTGCGCTGATGCTGCTGCTGTTTTCTGCTCTGCTCGTCTGTGTCAGCAAATGCGCTGTACTGCTGCTGTTTCCTGCTCTGCTCGTCGCCGTCGGCGACTTCGCTGGTCCTGCTGTTGTTTTCTGCTCTGATTGCCGGTGTCGGCGACTGCGCTGGTCCTGCTGCTGTTTTCTTCTCTGCTCGTCGGCGTATGCTCTGCTCGTCGGCGTCTGCGCTGGTCCTGCTGCTGATTTCTGCTCTGCTCGTCGGCGACTGCGCTGGTCCTGCTGTTGTTTTCGCCTTTGCTCGTCGGCGTCTGCTCTGCTCATCGGCGTCTGCGACTGCGCTGGTCCTGCTGCTGTTTTCTGCTCTGCTCGTTGGCGACTGCGCTGGTCCTGCTGCTGTTTTCTGCACTGCTCATCGGCATCGGCTACTGCGCTGATCCTGCTGCTGTTTCCTGCTCTGCTCGTCCCCGTCGGCGACTGCACTGGTCCTGCTGTTGTTTTCTGCTCTGATCGTCGGCGTCGGCGACTGCGCTGGTCCTGTTGCTGTTGTCTTCTCTGCTCGTCGGCGTCTGCTCTGCTCGTCGGCATCTGCGACTGCGCTGGTCCTGCTGCTGTTTTCTGCTCTGCTCGTCGGCGACTGCGCTGGTCCTGCTGATGTTTTCTGCACTGCACATCGGCGTCGGCGACTGCGCTGGTCCTGCTGTTGTTTTCGCCTCTGCTCTTTCGGCGTCTGCGACTGCGCTGGTCCTGCTGTTGTTTTCTGCTTTGCTCGTCGGCGACTACGCTGGTCCTTCTGCTGTTTTCTGCACTGCTCATTGGCGTCGGCGACTGTGCTGATCCTGCTGCTGTTTTCTGCTCTGCTCGTAGGCGTCGGCGACTGCGCTGGTCCTGCTGCTGTTTTCTGCACTGCTCATCGGCGTCGGCGACTGCGCTGATCCTGTTGCTGTTTTCTGCTCTGCTTGTCGGCGACTGCGCTGTACCTGCTGCTGTTTTCTGCACTGCTCATCTGCGTTGGCGACTGCGTTGATCCTGCTGCTGTTTTCTGCTCTGCTCGACGGCGACTGCGCTGGTCCTGCTGCTGTTTTCTGCTCTGCTCGTCGGCGACTGCGCTGGTCCTGCAGTTGCTTTTGCCTCTGCTCGTCAGCGTCTGCTCTGCTCATCGGCGTCTGCGACTGCGCTGGTCCTGCTGCTGTTTTCTGCTCTGCTCATTGGCGTCTGCGACTGCGCATCTCCTGCTGCTTTTTTCTGCTCTGCTAGGCGGCGTCAGCGACTGACTGCGCTGACCCTGCTGCTGTTTTCTGCTCTGATCGTCTGCGACTGCGCATCTCCTGCTGCTGTTTTTTGCTCTGCTCGTCGGCGTCAGCGACTGCGGTGATCCTGCTGCTGTTTTCTGCTCTCTTCATCGGCGTCTGTGACTGCGCATATCCTGCTGCTGTTTTTTGCTCTGCTCGTCGGCGATTGCACTTGTCCTGCTGCTGTTTTCTGCTCTGCTCATTGGCGTCGGCTACTGCGCTGATCCTGCTGCTGTTTTCTGCTCTGCTCGTCTGCGTCAGTGAATGCGCTGATCCTGCTGCTGTTTCCTGCTCTGCTCGTCCCCGTCGGCGACTGCACTGGTCCTGCTGTTGTTTTCTGCTCAGATCGTCGGCGACTGCGCTGGTCCTGCTGCTGTTTTCTTCTCTGCTCGTTGGCGTCTGCTCTGCTCGTCGGCGTCTGCGACAGAGCTGGTCCTGCTGCTGTTTTCTGCTCTGCTCATCGGCGACGGCGCTGGTCCTGCTGGTGTTTTCTGCACTGCACATCAGCGTCGGCGACTGCGCTGCTCCTGCTTTTGTTTTCGCCTCTGCTCGTCGGCGTCTGCGACTACGCTGGTCCTGCTGCTGTTTTCTGCTCTGCTCGTCGGCGACTGCGCTGGTCCTGCTGCTGTTTTCTGCTCTGCTTGTCGGCGACTGCGCTGGACCTGCTGCTGTTTTCTGCAATGCGCATCGGCGTCTGCGACTGCGTTGATCCTGCGGCTGTTTTCTGCTCTGCTCGTCGGCGACTGCGCTGGTCCTGCTGCTGTTTTCTGCTCCGCTCGTCGGCGACTGCGCTGGTCCTGCTGCTGTTTTCTGCTCTGCTCGTCGGCGACTGCGCTGGTCCTGCAGTTGCTTTCGCCTCTGCTCGTCAGCGTCTGCTCTGCTCATCGGCGTCTGCGACTGCGCTGGTTCTGCTGCTTTTTTCTGCTCTGCTCATTGGCGTCTGCGACTGCGCATCTCCTGCTGCTTTTTTCTGCTCTGCTCGTCGGCGTCAGCGACTGACTGCGCTTACCCTGCTGCTGTTTTCTTCTCTGATCGTCTGCGACTGTGCATCTCCTGCTGCTGTTTTTTGCTCTGCTCGTCGGCGTCAGCGACTGCGGTGATCTTGCTGCTGTTTTCTGCTCTCCTCATCGGCGTCTGTGACTGCGCATATCCTGCTGCTGTTTTTTGCTCTGCTCGTCGGCGTCGGCGACTGCGCTGATCCTGCTGCTGTTTTCTGCTCTGCTCATCGGCGACTGCGCTGGTCTTGCTGCTGTTTTCTGCACTGCTCATCGGCGTTGGCGACTGCGTTGATCCTGCTGCTGTTTTCTGCTCTGCTCATTGGCGTCTGCGACTGCGCATCTCCTGCTGCTTTTTTCTGCTCTGCTCGTCAGCGTCAGCGACTGCGCTGACCCTGCTGCTGTTTTCTGCTCTGATCGTCTGCGACTGCAAATCTACTGCTGCTGTTTTTTGCTCTGCTCGTCGGCGTCGGCGACTGCGCTGATCCTGCTGATGTTTTCTGCTCTACTCGTCGGCGACTGCGCTGGTCCTGCTGCTGTTTTCTTCTCTGCTCGTCGGCGTCGGCAACTGCGCTGGTCCTGCTGCTGTTTTCTGCTCTGCTCATCGGCGTCGGCTACTGCGCTGATCCTGCTGCAATTTTCTGCTCTGCTCATCGGTGTCAGCGACTGGGCTGATCCTGCTGCTGTTTTCTGCTCTGCTCGTCGGCGTCGGGGACTGCGCTGGTCCTGCTGCTGTTTTCTGCTCTGCTCGTCGGCGTCAGCGACTGCGCTGGACCTGCTGCTGTTTCCTGCTCTGGTCGTCGGCGTCGGCATCAGCGCAGTCGCCGATGCCGTTTTCTGCTCTGCTCATCGGCGTCAGCAACTGCGCTGATCCTGCTGCTGTTTTTTGCTCTGCTCGTAGGCGTTGCCGACTGCGCTGACCCTGCTGCTGTTTTCTGCTCTGATCGTCTGCGACTGCGCATCTCCTGCTGCTGTTTTTTGCTCTGCTCGTCGGCGTCAGCGACTGCGCTGGTCCTGCTGCTGTTTTCTTCTCTGCTCGTCGGCGTCTGCTCTGCTCATCAGCGTCTGCGACTGCGCTGGTCCTGCTGCTGTTTTCTGCTCTGCTCATCGGCGACTGCACTGGTCCTGCTGGTGTTTTCTGCACTGCTCATCGGCGTCGGCGACTGCACTGGTCCTGCTGTTGTTTTCACCTATGCTCGTCGGCGTCTGCGACTGCGGTTGTCCTGCTGCTGTTTTCTGCTCTGCTCGCCGGCGACTGCGCTGGTCTTGCTGCTGTTTTCTGCACTGCTCATCGGCGTCGGCGACTGTTCTGATCCTGCTGCTGTTTTCTGCTCTGCTCGTTTGCGTCGGCGACTGCGTTGATCCTGCTGCTGTTTTCTGCTCTGCTCATTGGCGTCTGCGACTGCACATCTCCTGCTGCTGTTTTTTGCTCTGCTCGTCGGCGTCAGCGACTGCGCTTATCCTGCTGCTGTTTTCTGCTCTGCTCGTCGGCGTCTGCGACTGCGCATCTCCTGCTGCTGTTTTTTGCTCTGCTCGTCGGCGACTGCGCTGGTCCTGCTGCTGTTTTCTGCTCTGCTCATCGGCGTCGGCTACTGTGCTGATCCTTCTGCTGTTTTCTGCTCTGCTTGTCTGCGTCAGAGAATGCGCTGATCCTGCTGCTGTTTCCTGCTCTGCTCGTCGCCGTTGGCGACTGCGCTGGTCCTGCTGTTGTTTTCTGCTCTGATCGTCGGAGTCGGCGACTGCGCTTGTCCTGCTGCTGTTTTCTTCTCTGCTCGTCGGCGTCTGCTCTGCTCGTCGGCGTCTGCGACTGCGCTGGGCCTGCTGCTGTTTTCTGCTCTGCTCGTCGGCGACTGCGCTGGTCCTGCTGGTGTTTTCTGCACTGCTCATCGGCGTCGGCGACTGCGCTGGTCCTGCTGTTGTTTTCTGCTCTGCTTTTCGGCGACTGCGCTGTACCTGCTGCTGTTTTCTGCACTGCTCATCGGCGTCGGCGACTGCGTTGATCCTGCTGCTGTTTTCTGCTCTGCTCGACGGCGACTGCGCTGGTCCTGCTGCTGTTTTCTGCTCTGCTCGTCGGCGACTGCTCTGGTCCTGCAGTTGCTTTTGCCTCTGCTCGTCAGCGTCTGCTCTGCTCATCGGCGTCTGAGACTGCGCTGGTCCTGCTGCTGTTTTCTGCTCTGCTCATTGGCGTCTGCGACTGCGCATCTCCTGCTGCTTTTTTCTGCTCTGCTAGTCGGCGTCAGCGACTGACTGCGCTGACCCTGCTGCTGTTTTCTGCTCTGATCGTCTGCGTCTGCGCATCTCCTGCTGCTGTTTTTTGCTCTGCTCGTCGGCGTCAGCGACTGCGGTGATCCTGCTGTTGTTTTCTGCTCTCCTCATCGGCGTCTGTGACTGCGCATATCCTGCTGCTGTTTTTTGCTCTGCTCGTCGGCGATTGCACTTGTCCTGCTGCTGTTTTCTGCTCTGCTCATTGGCGTCGGCTACTGCGCTGATCCTGCTGCTGTTTTCTGCTCTGCTCGTCTGCGTCAGTGAATGCGCTGATCCTGCTGCTGTTTCCTGCTCTGCTCGTCCCCGTCGGCGACTGCACTGGTCCTGCTGTTGTTTTCTGCTCAGATCGTCGGCGACTGCGCTGGTCCTGCTGCTGTTTTCTTCTCTGCTCGTTGGCGTCTGCTCTGCTCGTCGGCGTCTGCGACAGAGCTGGTCCTGCTGCTGTTTTCTGCTCTGCTCATCGGCGACTGCGCTGGTCCTGCTGGTGTTTTCTGCACTGCACATCAGCGTGGGCGACTGCGCTGCTCCTGCTTTTGTTTTCGCCTCTGCTCGTCGGCGTCTGCGACTACGCTGGTCCTGCTGCTGTTTTCTGCTCTGCTCGTCGGCGACTGCGCTGGTCCTGCTGCTGTTTTCTGCTCTGCTTGTCGGCGACTGCGCTGGACCTGCTGCTGTTTTCTGCAATGCGCATCGGCGTCTGCGACTGCGTTGATCCTGCTGCTGTTTTCTGCTCTGCTCGTCGGCGACTGCGCTGGTCCTGCTGCTGTTTTCTGCTCCGCTCGTCGGCGACTGCGCTGGTCCTGCTGCTGTTTTCTGCTCTGCTCGTCGGCGACTGCGCTGGTCCTGCAGTTGCTTTCGCCTCTGCTCGTCAGCGTCTGCTCTGCTCATCGGCGTCTGCGACTGCGCTGGTTCTGCTGCTTTTTTCTGCTCTGCTCATTGGCGTCTGCGACTGCGCATCTCCTGCTGCTTTTTTCTGCTCTGCTCGTCGGCGTCAGCGACTGACTGCGCTTACCCTGCTGCTGTTTTCTGCTCTGATCGTCTGCGACTGCGCATCTCCTGCTGCTGTTTTTTGCTCTGCTCGTCGGCGTCAGCGACTGCGGTGATCTTGCTGCTGTTTTCTGCTCTCCTCATCGGCGTCTGTGACTGCGCATATCCTGCTGCTGTTTTTTGCTCTGCTCGTCGGCGTCGGCGACTGCGCTGATCCTGCTGCTGTTTTCTGCTCTGCTCATCGGCGACTGCGCTGGTCTTGCTGCTGTTTTCTGCACTGCTCATCGGCGTTGGCGACTGCGTTGATCCTGCTGCTGTTTTCTGCTCTGCTCATTGGCGTCTGCGACTGCGCATCTCCTGCTGCTTTTTTCTGCTCTGCTCGTCAGCGTCAGCGACTGCGCTGACCCTGCTGCTGTTTTCTGCTCTGATCGTCTGCGACTGCACATCTACTGCTGCTGTTTTTTGCTCTGCTCGTCGGCGTCGGCGACTGCGCTGATCCTGCTGCTGTTTTCTGCTCTGCTCGTCGGCGACTGCGCTGGTCCTGCTGCTGTTTTCTTCTCTGCTCGTCGGCGTCGGCAACTGCGCTGGTCCTGCTGCTGTTTTCTGCTCTGCTCATCGGCGTCGGCTACTGCGCTGATCCTGCTGCAATTTTCTGCTCTGCTCATCGGTGTCAGCGACTGGGCTGATCCTGCTGCTGTTTTCTGCTCTGCTCGTCGGCGTCGGGGACTGCGCTGGTCCTGCTGCTGTTTTCTGCTCTGCTCGTCGGCGTCAGCGACTGCGCTGGACCTGCTGCTGTTTCCTGCTCTGGTCGTCGGCGTCGGCATCAGCGCAGTCGCCGATGCCATTTTCTGCTCTGCTCATCGGCGTCAGCAACTGCGCTGATCCTGCTGATGTTTTTTGCTCTGCTCGTAGGCGTTGCCGACTGCGCTGACCCTGCTGCTGTTTTCTGCTCTGATCGTCTGCGACTGCGCATCTCCTGCTGCTGTTTTTTGCTCTGCTCGTCGGCGTCAGCGACTGCGCTGGTCCTGCTGCTGTTATCTTCTCTGCTCGTCGGCGTCTGCTCTGCTCGTCAGCGTCTGCGACTGCGCTGGTCCTGCTGCTGTTTTCTGCTCTGCTCATCGGCGACTGCACTGGTCCTGCTGGTGTTTTCTGCACTGCTCATCGGCGTCGGCGACTGCACTGGTCCTGCTGTTGTTTTCACCTATGCTCGTCGGCGTCTGCGACTGCGCTTGTCCTGCTGCTGTTTTCTGCTCTGCTTGCCGGCGACTGCGCTGGTCTTGCTGCTGTTTTCTGCACTGCTCATTGGCGTCGGCGACTGTGCTGATCCTGCTGCTGTTTTCTGCTCTGCTCGTTTGCGTCGGCGACTGCGTTGATCCTGCTGCTGTTTTCTGCTCTGCTCATTGGCGTCTGCGACTGCACATCTCCTGCTGCTGTTTTTTGCTCTGCTCGTCGGCGTCAGCGACTGCGCTTATCCTGCTGCTGTTTTCTGCTCTGCTCGTCGGCGTCTGCGACTGCGCATCTCCTGCTGCTGTTTTTTGCTCTGCTCGTCGGCGACTGCGCTGGTCCTGCTGCTGTTTTCTGCTCTGCTCATCGGCGTCGGCTACTGTGCTGATCCTTCTGCGGTTTTCTGCTCTGCTTGTCTGCGTCAGAGAATGCGCTGATCCTGCTGCTGTTTCCTGCTCTGCTCGTCGCCGTCGGCGACTTTGCTGGTCCTGCTGTTGTTTTCTGCTCTGATCGTCGGAGTCGGCGACTGCGCTTGTCCTGCTGCTGTTTTCTTCTCTGCTCGTCAGCGTCTGCTCTGCTCGTCGGCGTCTGCGACTGCGCTGGGCCTGCTGCTGTTTTCTGCTCTGCTCGTCGGCGACTGCGCTGGTCCTGCTGGTGTTTTCTGCACTGCTCATCGGCGTCGGCGACTGCGCTGGTCCTGCTGTTGTTTTCGCCTCTGCTCGTCGGCGCCTGCGACTGCGCATCTCCTGCTGATGTTTTTTGCTCTGCTCGTCGGCGTTGGCGACTGCGCTGATCCTGCTGCTGTTTTCTGCTCTGCTTATTGGCGTCAGCGACTGGGCTGATCCAGCTGCTGTTTTCTGCTCTGCTTGTCTGCGTCAGCGAATCCGCTGATCCTGCTGCTGTTTTCTGCACTGCTCATCGGCGTCGGCGACTAAGTTGATCCTGTTGCTGTTTTCTGCTCTGCTCGTTGGCGTCTGCGACTGGGCTGGTCCTGCTGTTGTTTTCTGCTCTGATCGCCGGGGTCGGCGACTGCGCTGGTCCTGCTGCTGTTTTCTTCTCTGCTCGTTGGCGTCTGCTCTGCTCGTCGGCGTCTGCGCTGGTCCTGCTGCTGTTTTCTGCTCTGCTCGTCGGCGTCTGCTCTGCCAATCGGCGTCTGCGACTGCGCTGTTCATGCTGCTGTTTTCTGCTCTGCTCATTGGCGTCTGCGACGGCGCATCTCCTGCTGCTTTTTTCTGCTCTGCTCGTTGGCGTCAGCAACTGCGCTGACCCTAATGCTGTTTTCTGCTCTGATCGTCTGCGACTGCGCATCTCCTGCTGCTGTTTTTTGCTCTGCTCGTCTGCGTCAGCGACTGCACTGATCCTGCTGCTGTTTTCTGCTCTGCTCGTCGGCGTCTGCAACTGCGCTGAACGTGCTGCTGATTTCTGCTCTGATCGTCTGCGACTGCGCATCTTCTGCTGCTGTTTTTTGCTCTGCTCGTCGGTGTCAGCGACTGCGCTGATCCTGCTGCTGTTTTCTGCTCTGCTCGTCGGCGTCTGCGCTGGTCCTGCTGCTGTTTTCTGCTCTGCTCGTCGGCGACTGCGCTGATCCTGCTGCTGTTTTCTGCTCTGCTCGTCGGCGACTGCGCTGATCCTGCTGCTGTTTTCTGCTCTGCTCGTAGGCGTCGGCGACTGCGCTGGTCCTGCTGCTGTTTTCTGCACTGCTCCTCGGCGACTGCGCTGTTCCTGCTGCTGTTTTCTGCTTTGCTCGTAGGCGTCGCCGACTGCGCTGGTCCTGCTGCTGTTTTCTGCTCTGCTCGTCGGCGACTGCGCTGGTCCTGCTGCTGTTTTCTGCACTGCTCATCGGCGTCAGCGACTGCGTTGATCCTGCTGCTGTTTTCTGCTCTGCTTGTTGGCGTCTGCGACTGCGCATCTCCTGCTGCTGTTTTTTGCTCTGCTCGTCGGCGTCAGCGACTGCGCTGGTCCTGCTGCTGTTTTCTTCTCTGCTCGTCGGCGTCTGCTCTGCTTGTCGGCGTCTGCGACTGCGCTGGTCCTGCTGCTGTTTTCTGCTCTGCTCATCGGCGACTGCGCTGGTCCTGCTGGTGTTTTCTGCACTGCTCATCGACGTCGGCGACTGCACTGGTCCTGCTGTTGTTTTCGCCTCTGCTCGTCGGCCTCTGCGACTGCGCTTGTCCTGCTTCTGTTTTCTGCTCTGCTCGCCGGCGACTGCGCTGGTCTTGCTGCTGTTTTCTGCACAGCTCATCGGCGTCGGCGACTGTGCTGATCCTGCTGCTGTTTTCTGCTATGCTCGTATGCGTCGGCGACTGCGTTGATCCTGCTGCTGTTTTCTGCTCTGCTGATTGGCGTCTGCGACTGCACATCTCCTGCTGCTGTTTTTTGCTCTGCTCGTCGGCGTCAGCGACTGCGCTTATCCTGCTGCTGTTTTCTGCTCTGCTCGTCGGCGTCTGCGACTGCGCATCTCCTGCTGCAGTTTTTTGCTCTGCTCGTCGGCTACTGCGCTGGTCCTGCTGCTGTTTTTTGCTCTGCTCATCGGCGTCGGCTACTGTGCTGATCCTTCTGCTGTTTTCTGCTCTGCTTGTCTGCGTCAGCGAATGCGCTGATCCTTCTGCTGTTTCCCGCTCTGCTCGTCGCCGTCGGCTACTGCGCTGGTCCTGCTGTTGTTTTCTGCTCTGATCGTCGGAGTCGGCGACTGCACTGGTCCTGCTGCTGTTTTGTTCTCTGCTCGTCGGCGTCTGCGACTGCGCTGGGCCTGCTGCTGTTTTGTTCTCTGCTCGTCGGCGTCTGCTCTGCTCGTCGGCGTCTGCGACTGCGCTGGGCCTGCTGCTGTTTTCTGCTCTGCTCGTCGGCGACTGCGCTGGTCCTGCTGGTGTTTTCTGCACAGCTCATCGGCGTCGGCGACTGCGCTGGTCCTGCTGTTGTTTTCGCCTCTGCTCGTCGACGTCTGCGACTGCGCATCTCCTGCTGCTGTTTTTTGCTCTGCTCGTCGGCGTTGGCGACTGCGCTGATCCTGCTGCTGTTTTCTGCTCTGCTTATTGGCGTCAGCGACTGGGCTGATCCTGCTGCTGTTTTCTGCTCTGCTCGTCTGCGTCAGCGAATGCGTTGATCCTGTTGCTGTTTTCTGCTCTGCTCGTTGGCGTCTGCGACTGCGCTGGTCCTGCTGCTGTTTTCTTCTCTGCTCGTTGGCGTATGCTCTGCTCGTCGGCGTCTGCGCTGGTCCTGCTGCTGTTTTCTGCTCTGCTCGTCGGCGACTGCTCTGGTCCTGCAGTTGATTTCGCCTCTGCTCGTCGGCGTCTGCTCTGCCCATCGGCGTCTGCGACTGCGCTGGTCATGCTGCTGTTTTCTGCTCTGCTCATTGGCGTCTGCGACTGCGCATCTCCTGCTGCTTTTTTCTGCTCTGCTCGTTGGCGTCAGCGACTACGCTGACCCTAATGCTGTTTTCTGCTCTGATCGTCTGCGACTGCGCATCTCCTGCTGCTGTTTTTTGCTCTGCTCGTCTGCGTCAGCGACTGCACTGATCCTGCTGCTGTTTTCTGCTCTGCTCGTCGGCGTCTGCGACTGCGCTGACCCTGCTGCTGATTTCTGCTCTGATCGTCTGCGACTGCGCATCTCCTGCTGCTGTTTTTTGCTCTGCTCGTCGTGTCAGCGACTGCACAGATCCTGCTGCTGTTTTCTGCTCTGCTCGTCGGCGTCTGCGACTGCGCTGGTCCTGCTGCTGTTTTCTGCTCTGCTCGTCGGCGACTGCGCTGATCCTGCTGCTGATTTCTGCTCTGCTCGTCGGTGACTGCGCTGATCCTGCTGCTGTTTTCTGCTCTGCTCGTAGGCGTCAGCGACTGCGCTGGTCCTGCTGCTGTTTTCTGCACTGCTCCTCGGCGACTGCGCTGTTCCTGCTGCTGTTTTCTGCTTTGCGCGTAGGCGTCGCCAATTGCGCTGGTCCTGCTGCTGTTTTCTGCTCTGCTCGTCGGGGCCTGCGCTGGTCCTGCTGCTGTTTTCTGCACTGCTCATCGGCGTCGGCGACTGCGTTGATCCTGCTGCTGTTTTCTACTCTGCTTGTTGGCGTCTGCGACTGCGCATCTCCTGCTGCTTTTTTCTGCTCTGCTCGTCGGCGTCAGCGACTGCGCTGATCCTGCTGCTGTTTTCTGCTCTGCTCGTCGGTGTCAGCGACTACGCTGATCCTGCTGCTGTTTTCTGCTCTGCTCATCGGCGTCTGCGACTGCGCTGGTCCTGCTGCTGTTTTTTGCTCTGCTCGTTGGCGTCGGCGACTGCGCTGATCCTGCTGCTGCTTTCTGCTCTGCTCGTCGGAGTCTGTGACTGCGCTGGTCCTGCTGCTATTTTCTGCTCTGCTCATCGGCGTCAGCGACTGGGCTGATCCTGCTGCTGTTTTCTGCTCTGCTCGTCTGCGTCAGCGAATGCGCTGATCCTGCTCCTGTTTTCTGCTCTGCTCGTCGCCGTCAGCGCTGATCCTGCTGCTGTTTCCTGCTCTGCTCGTCGCCGTCGGCGACTGCGCTGGTCCTGCTGTTGTTTTCTTCTCTGCTCGTCGACGTCTGCTCTGCTCGTCGGCGTCAGCGACTGCGCTGGTCCTGCTGCTGTTTTCTGCTCTGCTCGTCGGTGACTGCGCTGGTCCTGCTGCTGTTTTTTGCTCTGCTCGTCGGCGTCTGCGACTGCGCTGATCTTGCTGCTGCTTTGTGCTCTGCTCGTCGGAGTCTGCGACTGCGCTGGTCCTGCTGTTGTTTTCGCCTCTGCTCGTCGACGTCTGCGACTGCGCATCTCCTGCTGCTGTTTTTTGCTCTGCTCGTCGGCGTTGGCGACTGCGCTGATCCTGCTGCTGTTTTCTGCTCTGCTTATTGGCGTCAGCGACTGGGCTGATCCTGCTGCTGTTTTCTGCTCTGCTCGTCTGCGTCAGCGAATGCGTTGATCCTGTTGCTGTTTTCTGCTCTGCTCGTTGGCGTCTGCGACTGGGCTGGTCCTGCTGTTGTTTTCTGCTCTGATCGCCGGCGTCGGCGACTGCGCTGGTCCTGCTGCTGTTTTCTTCTCTGCTCGTTGGCGTATGCTCTGCTCGTCGGCGTCTGCGCTGGTCCTGCTGCTGTTTTCTGCTCTGCTCGTCGGCGACTGCTCTGGTCCTGCAGTTGTTTTCGCCTCTGCTCGTCGGCGTCTGCTCTGCCCATCGGCGTCTGCGACTGCGCTGGTCATGCTGCTGTTTTCTGCTCTGCTCATTGGCGTCTGCGACTGCGCATCTCCTGCTGCTTTTTTCTGCTCTGCTCGTTGGCGTCAGCGACTGCGCTGACCCTAATGCTGTTTTCTGCTCTGATCGTCTGCGACTGCGCATCTCCTGCTGCTGTTTTTTGCTCTGCTCGTCTGCGTCAGCGACTGCACTGATCCTGCTGCTGTTTTCTGCTCTGCTCGTCGGCGACTGTGCTGGTCCTGCTGCTGTTTTCTGCACTGCTCATCGGCGTCGGCGACTGCGTTGATCCTGCTGCTGTTTTCTACTCTGCTTGTTGGCGTCTGCGACTGCGCATCTCCTGCTGCTTTTTTCTGCTCTGCTCGTCGGCGTCAGCGACTGCGCTGATCCTGCTGCTGTTTTCTGCTCTGCTCGTCGGTGTCAGCGACTACGCTGATCCTGCTGCTGTTTTCTGCTCTGCTCATCGGCGTCTGCGACTGTGCTGATCCTGCTGCTGTTTTTTGCTCTGCTCGTCGGCGTCGGCGACTGCGCTGATCCTGCTTCTGCTTTCTGCTCTGCTCGTCGGAGTCTGTGACTGCGCTGGTCCTGCTGCTATTTTCTGCTCTGCTCATCGGCGTCAGCGACTGGGCTGATCCTGCTGCTGTTTTCTGCTCTGCTCGTCTGCGTCAGCGAATGCGCTGATCCTGCTCCTGTTTTCTGCTCTGCTCGTCGCCGTCAGCGCTGATCCTGCTGCTGTTTCCTGCTCTGCTCGTCGCCGTCGGCGACTGCGCTGGTCCTGCTGTTGTTTTCTTCTCTGCTCGTCGGCGTCTGCTCTGCTCGTCGGCGTCAGCGACTGCGCTGGTCCTGCTGCTGTTTTCTGCTCTGCTCGTCGGTGACTGCGCATCTCCTGCTGCTGTTTTTTGCTCTGCTCGTCGGCGTTGGCGACTGCGCTGATCCTGCTGCTGTTTTCTGCTCTGCTTATTGGCGTCAGCGACTGGGCTGATCCTGCTGCTGTTTTCTGCTCTGCTCGTCTGCGTCAGCGAATGCGTTGATCCTGTTGCTGTTTTCTGCTCTGCTCGTTGGCGTCTGCGACTGCGCTGGTCCTGCTGCTGTTTTCTTCTCTGCTCGTTGGCGTATGCTCTGCTCGTCGGCGTCTGCGCTGGTCCTGCTGCTGTTTTCTGCTCTGCTCGTCGGCGACTGCTCTGGTCCTGCAGTTGATTTCGCCTCTGCTCGTCGGCGTCTGCTCTGCCCATCGGCGTCTGCGACTGCGCTGGTCATGCTGCTGTTTTCTGCTCTGCTCATTGGCGTCTGCGACTGCGCATCTCCTGCTGCTTTTTTCTGCTCTGCTCGTTGGCGTCAGCGACTACGCTGACCCTAATGCTGTTTTCTGCTCTGATCGTCTGCGACTGCGCATCTCCTGCTGCTGTTTTTTGCTCTGCTCGTCTGCGTCAGCGACTGCACTGATCCTGCTGCTGTTTTCTGCTCTGCTCGTCGGCGTCTGCGACTGCGCTGACCCTGCTGCTGATTTCTGCTCTGATCGTCTGCAACTGCGCATCTCCTGCTGCTGTTTTTTGCTCTGCTCGTCGTGTCAGCGACTGCACAGATCCTGCTGCTGTTTTCTGCTCTGCTCGTCGGCGTCTGCGACTGCGCTGGTCCTGCTGCTGTTTTCTGCTCTGCTCGTCGGCGACTGCGCTGATCCTGCTGCTGATTTCTGCTCTGCTCGTCGGCGTCTGCGACTGCGCTGACCCTGCTGCTGATTTCTGCTCTGATCGTCTGCAACTGCGCATCTCCTGCTGCTGTTTTTTGCTCTGCTCGTCGTGTCAGCGACTGCACAGATCCTGCTGCTGTTTTCTGCTCTGCTCGTCGGCGTCTGCGACTGCGCTGGTCCTGCTGCTGTTTTCTGCTCTGCTCGTCGGCGACTGCGCTGATCCTGCTGCTGTTTTCTGCTCTGCTCGTAGGCGTCGGCGACTGCGCTGGTCCTGCTGCTGTTTTCTGCACTGCTCCTCGGCGACTGCGCTGTTCCTGCTGCTGTTTTCTGCTTTGCGCGTAGGCGTCGCCAATTGCGCTGGTCCTGCTGCTGTTTTCTGCTCTGCTCGTCGGGGCCTGCGCTGGTCCTGCTGCTGTTTTCTGCACTGCTCATCGGCGTCGGCAGCTGCGTTGATCCTGCTGCTGTTTTCTACTCTGCTTGTTGGCGTCTGCGACTGCGCATCTCCTGCTGCTTTTTTCTGCTCTGCTCGTCGGCGTCAGCGACTGCGCTGATCCTGCTGCTGTTTTCTGCTCTGCTCGTCGGTGTCAGCGACTACGCTGATCCTGCTGCTGTTTTCTGCTCTGCTCATCGGCGTCTGCGACTGCGCTGGTCCTGCTGCTGTTTTTTGCTCTGCTCGTTGGCGTCGGCGACTGCGCTGATCCTGCTGCTGCTTTCTGCTCTGCTCGTCGGAGTCTGTGACTGCGCTGGTCCTGCTGCTATTTTCTGCTCTGCTCATCGGCGTCAGCGACTGGGCTGATCCTGCTGCTGTTTTCTGCTCTGCTCGTCTGCGTCAGCGAATGCGCTGATCCTGCTACTGTTTTCTGCTCTGCTCGTCGCCGTCAGCGCTGATCCTGCTGCTGTTTCCTGCTCTGCTCGTCGCCGTCGGCGACTGCGCTGGTCCTGCTGTTGTTTTCTTCTCTGCTCGTCGACGTCTGCTCTGCTCGTCGACGTCAGCGACTGCGCTGGTCCTGCTGCTGTTTTCTGCTCTGCTCGTCGGTGACTGCGCTGGTCCTGCTGCTGTTTTTTGCTCTGCTCGTCGGCGTCTGCGACTGCGCTGATCTTGCTGCTGCTTTGTGGTCTGCTCGTCGGAGTCTGCGACTGCGCTGGTCCTGCTGTTGTTTTCGCCTCTGCTCGTCGACGTCTGCGACTGCGCATCTCCTGCTGCTGTTTTTTGCTCTGCTCGTCGGCGTTGGCGACTGCGCTGATCCTGCTGCTGTTTTCTGCTCTGCTTATTGGCGTCAGCGACTGGGCTGATCCTGCTGCTGTTTTCTGCTCTGCTCGTCTGCGTCAGCGAATGCGTTGATCCTGTTGCTGTTTTCTGCTCTGCTCGTTGGCGTCTGCGACTGGGCTGGTCCTGCTGTTGTTTTCTGCTCTGATCGCCGGCGTCGGCGACTGCGCTGGTCCTGCTGCTGTTTTCTTCTCTGCTCGTTGGCGTATGCTCTGCTCGTTGGCGTCTGCGCTGGTCCTGCTGCTGTTTTCTGCTCTGCTCGTCGGCGACTGCTCTGGTCCTGCAGTTGTTTTCGCCTCTGCTCGTCGGCGTCTGCTCTGCCCATCGGCGTCTGCGACTGCGCTGGTCATGCTGCTGTTTTCTGCTCTGCTCATTGGCGTCTGCGACTGCGCATCTCCTGCTGCTTTTTTCTGCTCTGCTCGTTGGCGTCAGCGACTGCGCTGACCCTAATGCTGTTTTCTGCTCTGATCGTCTGCGACTGCGCATCTCCTGCTGCTGTTTTTTGCTCTGCTCGTCTGCGTCAGCGACTGCACTGATCCTGCTGCTGTTTTCTGCTCTGCTCGTCGGCGACTGTGCTGGTCCTGCTGCTGTTTTCTGCACTGCTCATCGGCGTCGGCGACTGCGTTGATCCTGCTGCTGTTTTCTACTCTGCTTGTTGGCGTCTGCGACTGCGCATCTCCTGCTGCTTTTTTCTGCTCTGCTCGTCGGCGTCAGCGACTGCGCTGATCCTGCTGCTGTTTTCTGCTCTGCTCGTCGGTGTCAGCGACTACGCTGATCCTGCTGCTGTTTTCTGCTCTGCTCATCGGCGTCTGCGACTGTGCTGATCCTGCTGCTGTTTTTTGCTCTGCTCGTCGGCGTCGGCGACTGCGCTGATCCTGCTTCTGCTTTCTGCTCTGCTCGTCGGAGTCTGTGACTGCGCTGGTCCTGCTGCTATTTTCTGCTCTGCTCATCGGCGTCAGCGACTGGGCTGATCCTGCTGCTGTTTTCTGCTCTGCTCGTCTGCGTCAGCGAATGCGCTGATCCTGCTCCTGTTTTCTGCTCTGCTCGTCGCCGTCAGCGCTGATCCTGCTGCTGTTTCCTGCTCTGCTCGTCGCCGTCGGCGACTGCGCTGGTCCTGCTGTTGTTTTCTTCTCTGCTCGTCGGCGTCTGCTCTGCTCGTCGGCGTCAGCGACTGCGCTGGTCCTGCTGCTGTTTTCTGCTCTGCTCGTCGGTGACTGCGCTGGTCCTGCTGCTGTTTTTTGCTCTGCTCGTCGGCGTCGGCGACTGCGCTGATCTTGCTGCTGCTTTCTGCTCTGCTCGTCGGAGTCTGCGACTGCACTGGTCCTGCTGCTGTTTTCTGCTCTGCTCGTCGGCATCTGCGACTGCGCTGATGCTGTTTTCTGCTCTGCTCGTCGAAGTCAGCAACTGCGCTGATCCTGCTGCTGTTTTCTGCTCTTCTCATCGCCGTCGGCGACTGCGCTCGTCCTGCTGGTGTTTTCTGCTCTGATCGTCGGCGTCGGCGACTGCGTTGGTCCTGCTGCTGTTTTCTGCTCTGCTCATCGGCGTCTGCTACTGCGCTGAACCTGCTGCTGTTTTCTGCTCTGCTCGTCGGCGACTGCGCTGGACCTGCTGCTGTTTTCTGCTCTGCTCATCGGCGTCAGCGAATGCGCTGATCCTGTTGCTGTTTTCTGCTCTGCTCGTCGCCGTCAGCGCTGATCCTGCTGCTGTTTCCTGCTCTGCTCGTCGCCGTCGGCGACTGCGCTGGTCCTGCTGTTGTTTTCTTCTCTGCTCGTCGACGTCAGCGACTGCGCTGGTCCTGCTGCTGTTTTCTGCTCTGCTCGTCGGTGACTGCACTGATCCTGCTGCAGTTTTCTGCACTGCTAATTGGCGTCGGCGACTGCGCTGATCCTGCTGCTGTTTTCTGCTCTGCTCGTCTGAGTCAGCGAATGCGCTGATCCTGCTGCTGTTTCCTGCTCTGCTCGTCGCCGTCGGCGACTGCGCTGGTCCTGCTGTTGTTTTCGGCTCTGATCGTCAGCATCGGCGACTGCGCTGGTCCTGCTGCTGTTTTCTTCTCTGCTCGTCGGCGTCTGCTCTGCTCGTCGGCGTCTGCATTTGCGCTTGGCCTGCTGCTGTTTTCTGCTCTGCTCGTCGGCGACTACGCTGGTACTGCTGGTGTTTTCTGCACTGCTCATCGGCGTCGGCGACTGCGCTGGTCCTGCTGTTGTTTTCGCCTCTGCTCTGCTCGTCGGTGACTGCGCTGGTCCTGCTGCTTTTTTATGCACTGCTCATCGGCGTCGGCGACTGTGCTGATCCTGCTGCTGTTTTCTGCCCTGCTCGTAGGCGTCTGCGTCTGCGCATCTCCTGCCGCTTTTTTCTGCTCTGCTCGTCGGCGTCAGCGACTGCGCTGATCCTGCTGCTGTTTTCTGCTCTGCTCATCGGCGACTGCGCTGGTCCTTCTGCTGTTTTCTGCACTGCTCATCGGCGTTGGCGACTGCGTTGATCCTGCTGCTGTTTTCTGCTCTGCTCATTGGCGTCTGCGACTGCGCATCTCCTGCTGCTTTTTTCTGCTCTGCTCGTCAGCGTCAGCGACTGCGCTGACCCTGCTGCTGTTTTCTGCTCTGATCGTCTGCGACTGCGCATCTCCTGCTGCTGTTTTTTGCTCTGCTCGTTGGCGACAGCGACTGCGCAGATCCTGCTGCTGTTTTCTGCTCTGCACGTCGGCGTCTGCGACTGCACATCTCCTGCTGCTGTTTTTTGCTCTGCTCGTCGGCGACTGCGCTGGCCCTGCTGCTGTTTTCTGCACTGCTCATCGGCGTCGGCTACTGCGCTGATCCTGCTGCTGTTTTCTGCTCTGCTTGTCTGCGTCAGCGAATGTGCTGATCCTGCTGCTGTTTCCTGCTCTGCTCGTCGGCGTCTGCGACTGCGCTGGTCCTGCTGCTGTATTCTGCTCTGCTCATCGGCGACTGCGCTGGTCCTGCTGGTGTTTTCTGCACTGCTCATCGGCGTCGGCGACTGCACTGGTCCTGCTGTTGTTTTCGCCTCTGCTCGTCGGCGTCTGCGACTGCGCTTGTCCTGCTGCTGTTTTCTGCTCTGCTCGACGGCGACTGCGCTGGTCTTGCTGCTGTTTTCTGCACTGCTCATCGGCGTCGGCGACTGTGCTGATCCTGCTGCCGTTTTCTGCTCTGCTCGTAGGCGTCGGCGACTGCGCTGGTCATGCTGCTGTTTTCTGCACTGCTCATCGGCGTCTGTGACTGCGCTGGTCCTGCTGCTGTTTTCTGCTCTGCTTGTCCGCGACTGCACTGGTCCTGCTGCTGTTTTCTGCACTGCTCATGTGCGTCGGCGACTGCGTTGATCCTGCTGCTGTTTTTTGATCTGCTCGTCGGCGTCAGCGACTGCGCTTATCCTGCTGCTGTTTTCTGCTCTGCTCGTCGGCGTCTGCGACTGCGCATCTCCTGCTGCTGTTTTTTGCTCTGCTCGGCGGCGACTGCGCTGGTCCTGCTGCTGTTTTCTGCTCTGCTCATTGGCGTCGGCTACTGCGCTGATCCTTCTGCTGTTTTCTGCTCTGCTTGTCTGCGTCAGTTAATGCGCTGATCCTGCTGCTGTTTCCTGCTCTGCTCGTCGCCGTCGGCGACTGCGCTGGTCCTGCTGTTGTTTTCTGCTCTGATCGTCGGCGTCGGCGACTGCGCTGGTCCTGCTGCTGTTTTCTTCTCTGCTCGTCGGCGTCTGATCTGCTCGTCGGCGTCTGTGACTGCGCTGGTCCTGCTGGTGTTTTTGCCTCTGCTCGTTGGATTCTGCGACTGCGCATCTCCTGCTGCTGTTTTTTGCTCTGCTCGTCGGCGACTGCACTGGACCTGCTGCTGTTTTCTGCACTGCTCATCGGCGTCGGCGACTGCGTTGATTCTGCTGCTGTTTTCTGCTCTGCTCATTGGCGTCTGCGACTGCGCATCTCCTGCCGCTTTTTTCTGCTCTGCTCGTCGGCGTCAGAAACAGCGCTGATCCTGCTGCTGTTTTCTGCTCTGCTTGTCTGCGTCAGCGAATGTGCTGATCCTGCTGCTGTTTCCTGCTCTGCTCGTCGGCGTCTGCGACTGCGCTGGTCCTGCTGCTGTATTCTGCTCTGCTCATCGGCGACTGCGCTGGTCCTGCTGGTGTTTTCTGCACTGCTAATCGGCGTCGGAGACTGCACTGGTCCTGCTGTTGTTTTCGCCTCTGCTCGTCGGCGTCTGCGACTGCGCTTGTCCTGCTGCTGTTTTCTGCTCTGCTCGACGGCGACTGCGCTGGTCTTGCTGCTGTTTTCTGCACTGCTCATCGGCGTCGGCGACTGTGCTTATCCTGCTGCTGTTTTCTGCTCTGCTCGTAGGCGTCGGCGACTGCGCTGGTCATGCTGCTGTTTTCTGCACTGCTCATCGGCGTCTGTGACTGCGCTGGTCCTGCTGCTGTTTTCTGCTCTGCTCGTCCGCGACTGCACTGGTCCTGCTGCTGTTTTCTGCACTGCTCATGTGCGTCGGCGACTGCGTTGATCCTGCTGCTGTTTTTTGATCTGCTCGTCGGCGTCAGCGACTGCGCTTATCCTGCTGCTGTTTTCTGCTCTGCTCGTCGGCGTCTGCGACTGCGCATCTCCTGCTGCTGTTTTTTGCTCTGCTCGGCGGCGACTGCGCTGGTCCTGCTGCTGTTTTCTGCTCTGCTCATCGGCGTCGGCTACTGCGCTGATCCTTCTGCTGTTTTCTGCTCTGCTTGTCTGCGTCAGTGAATGCGGTGATCCTGCTGCTGTTTCCTGCTCTGCTCGTCGCCGTCGGCGACTGCGCTGGTCCTGCTGTTGTTTTCTGCTCTGATCGTCGGCGTCAGCGACTGCGCTGGTCCTGCTGCTGTTTTCTTCTCTGCTCGTCGGCGTCTGATCTGCTCGTCGGCGTCTGCGACTGCGCTGGTCCTGCTGGTGTTTTTGCCTCTGCTCGTCGGAGTCTGCGACTGCGCATCTCCTGCTGCTGTTTTTTGCTCTGCTCGTCGGCGTTGGCGACTGCGCTGATCCTGCTGCTGTTTTCTGCTCTGCTCGTTGGCGACTGCACTGGACCTGCTGCTGTTTTCTGCACTGCTCATCGGCGTCGGCGACTGCGTTGATCCTGCTGCTGTTTTCTGCTCTGCTCATTGGCGTCTGCGACTGCGCATCTCCTGCCGCTTTTTTCTGCTCTGCTCGTCGGCGTCAGAAACAGCGCTGATCCTGCTGCTGTTTTCTGCTCTTCTCGTCGGCGTCTGCGACTGCCCATCTCCTGCTGCTGTTTTTTGCTCTGCTCGTGGGCGTCGGCGACTGCGCTGATCCTGCTGCTGTTTTCTGCTCTGCTCATCGGCGACTGCGCTGGTCTTGCTGCTGTTTTCTGCACTGCTCATCGGCGTTGGCGACTGCGTTGATCCTGCTGCTGTTTTCTGCTCTGCTCATTGGCGTCTGGGACTGGGCATCTCCTGCTGCTTTTTTCTGCTCTGCTCGTCAGCGTCAGCGACTGCGCTGACCCTGCTGCTGTTTTCTGCTCTTATCGTCTGCGACTGCGCATCTCCTGCTGCTGTTTTCTGCTCTGCTCGTCGGCGACTGCGCTGGTCCTGCTGCTGTTTTCTGCTCTGCTCGTCGGCGTCGGCAACTGCGCTGGTCCTGCTGCTATTTTCTGCTCTGCTCATCGGTGTCAGCGACTGGGCTAATCCTTCTGCTGTTTTCTACTCTGCTCGTCGGCGTCGGGGACTGCGCTGGCCCTGCAGCTGTTTTCTGCTCTGCTCGTCGGCGTTGGCGACTGCGCTGATCCTGCTGCTGTTTTCTGCTCTGCTCGTCGGCGACTGCACTGGACCTGCTGCTGTTTTCTGCACTGCTCATCGGTGTCGGTGACTGCGTTGATCCTGCTGCTGTTTTCTGCTCTGCTCATTGGCGTCTGCGACTGCGCATCTCCTGCTGCTTTTTTCTGCTCTGCTCGTCGGCGTCAGCGACAGCGCTGATCCTGCTGCTGTTTTCTGCTCTGCTCGTCGGCGTCTGCGACTGCGCATGTCCTGCTGCTGTTTTTTGCTCTGCTCGTCGGAGTCGGCGACTGCGCTGATCCTGCTGCTGTTTTCTGCTCTGCTCATCGTCGACTGCGCTGGTGTTGCTGCTGTTTTCTGCACTGCTCATCGGCGTTGGCGACTGCGTTGATCCTGCTGCTTTTTTCTGCTCTGCTTCTCAGTTTCAGCGACTGCGCTGACCCTGCTGCTGTTTTCTGCTCTGATCGTCTGCGACCTCGCATCTACTGCTGCTGTTTTTTGCTCTGCTCGTCGGCGTCGGCGACTGCGCTGGTCCTGCTGCTGTTTTCTGCACTGCTCATCGGCGTCGGCGACTGTGCTGATCCTGCTGCTGTTTTCTGCTCTGCTCGTAGGAGATGCCGACTGCGCTGACCCTGCTGCTGTTTTCTGCTCTGATCGTCTGCGACTGCGCTTCTCCTGCTGCTGTTTTTTGCTCTGCTCGTCGGCGTCAGTGACTACGCTGGTCCTGCTGCTGTTTTCTTCTCTGCTCGTCGGCGTCTGCTCTGCTCGTCGGCGTCTGCGACTGCGCTGGTCCTGCCGCTGTTTTCTGCTCTGCTCATCGGCGACTGCGCTGGTCCTGCTGGTGTTTTCTGCACTGCTCATCGGCGTTGGCGACTGCACTGGTCCTGCTGATGTTTTCGCCTCTGCTCGTCGGCGTCTGCGACTGCGCTTGTCCTGCTGCTGTTTTCTGCTCTGCTCGCCGGCGACTGCGCTGGTCTTGCTGCTGTTTTCTGCACTGCTCATCGGCGTCAGCGACTGTGCTGATCCTGCTGCTGTTTTCTGCTCTGCTCGTAGGCGTCGGCGACTGCGCTGGTCATGCTGCTGTTTTCTGCACTGCTCATCGACGTCTGTGACTGCGCTGGTCCTGCTGCTGTTTTCTGCTCTGCTCATCCGCAACTGCGCTGGTCCTGCTGCTGATTTCTGCACTGCTCATCGGCGTCTGCGACTGCATTGATCTTGCTGCTGTTTTCTGCTCTGCTCATTGGCGTCTGCGACTGCACATCTCCTGCTGCTATTTTTTGCTCTGCTCGTCGGCGTCAGCGACTGCACTTATCCTGCTGCTGTTTTTTGCTCTGCTCGTCGGCGACTGCGCTCGTCCTGCTGCTGTTTTCTGCTCTGCTCATCGGCGACGGCTACTGTGCTGATCCTTCTGCTGTTTTCTGCTCTGCTTGTCTGCGTCAGCGAATGCGCTGATCCTGCTGCTGTTTCCTGCTCTGCTCGTAGCCGTCGGCGACTGCGCTGGTCCTGCTGTTGTTTTCTGCTCTGATCGTCGGAGTCGGCAACTGCGCTGGTCCTGCTGCTGTTTTCTTCTCTGCTCTTCGGCGTCTGCGACTGCGCTGGGCCTGCTGCTGTTTTCTGCTCTGCTCATCGGCGACTGCGCTGGTCCTGCTGGTGTTTTCTGCACTGCTCACCGGCGTCGGCGACTGCGCTGGTCCTGCTGTTGTTTTCGCCTCTGCTCGTCGGCGTCTGCGACTGCACATCTCCTGCTGCTGTTTTTTGCTCTGCTCGTCGGCGTTGGCGACTGCGCTGATCCTGCTGCTGTTTTCTGCACTGCTCATCGGCGTCGGCGACTGCGTTGATCCTGCTGCTGTTTTCTGCTCTGCTCGTCGGCGACTGCTCTGGTCCTGCAGTTGTTTTCGCCTCTGCTCGTCGGCGTCTGCTCTGCCCATCGGCGTCTGCGACTGCGCTGGTCATGCTGCTGTTTTCTGCTCTGCTCATTGGCGTCTGCAACTGCGCATCTCCTGCTGCTTTTTTCTGCACTGCTCATCGGCGTCTGCGACTGCATTGATCCTGCTGCTGTTTTCTGCTCTGCTCATTGGCGTCTGCGACTGCACATCTCCTGCTGCTATTTTTTGCTCTGCTCGTCGGCATCAGCGACTGCACTTATCCTGCTGCTGTTTTTTGCTCTGCTCGTCGGCGACTGCGCTCGTCCTGCTGCTGTTTTCTGCTCTGCTCATCGGCGACGGCTACTGTGCTGATCCTTCTGCTGTTTTCTGCTCTGCTTGTCTGCGTCAGCGAATGCGCTGATCCTGCTGCTGTTTCCTGCTCTGCTCGTAGCCGTCGGCGACTGCGCTGGTCCTGCTGTTGTTTTCTGCTCTGATCGTCGGAGTCGGCAACTGCGCTGGTCCTGCTGCTGTTTTCTTCTCTGCTCTTCGGCGTCTGCTCTGCTCGTCGGCGTCTGCGACTGCGCTGGGCCTGCTGCTGTTTTCTGCTCTGCTCATCGGCGACTGCGCTGGTCCTGCTGGTGTTTTCTGCACTGCTCACCGGCGTCGGCGACTGCGCTGGTCCTGCTGTTGTTTTCGCCTCTGCTCGTCGGCGTCTGCGACTGCACATCTCCTGCTGCTGTTTTTTGCTCTGCTCGTCGGCGTTGGCGACTGCGCTGATCCTGCTGCTATTTTCTGCTCTGCTTATTGGCGTCAGCGACTGGGCTGATCCTGCTGCTGTTTTCTGCTCTGCTCGTCTGCGTCAGCGAATGCGCTGATCCTGCTGCTGTTTTCTGCACTGCTCATCGGCGTCGGCGACTGTGTTGATCCTGCTGCTGTTTTCTGTTCTGCTCGTTGGCGTCTGCGACTGGGCTGGTCCTGCTGTTGTTTTCTGCTCTGATCGCCGGCGTCGGCGACTGCGCTGGTCCTGCTGCTGTTTTCTTCTCTGCTCGTCGGCGTCTGCTCTGCTTGTCGGCGTCTGCGCTGGTCCTGCTGCTGTTTTCTGCTCTGCTCGTCGGCGACTGCTCTGGTCCTGCAGTTGTTTTCGCCTCTGCTCGTCGGCGTCTGCTCTGCCCATCGGCGTCTGCGACTGCGCTGGTCATGCTGCTGTTTTCTGCTCTGCTCATTGGCGTCTGCGACTCCGCATCTCCTACTGCTTTTTTCTGCTCTGCTCGTTGGCGTCAGCGACTGCGCTGACCCTAATGCTGTTTTCTGCTCTGATCGTCTGCGACTGCGCATCTCCTGCTGCTGTTTTATGCTCTGCTCTTCTGCGTCAGCGACTGCGCTGATCCTGCTGCTGTTTTCTGCTCTGCTCGTAGGCGTCTGCGACTGCACAGGTCCTGCTGCTGTTTTCTGCTCTGCTCGTCGGCGACTGCGCTGATCCTGCTGCTGTTTTCTGCTCTGCTCGTAGGCGTCGGCGACTGCGCTGGTCCTGCTGCTGTTTTCTGCACTGCTCATCGGCGTCGGCGACTGCGCTGATCCTGCTGCTGTTTTCTGCTTTGCTCGTAGGCGTCGCCGACTGCGCTGGTCCTGCTGCTGTTTTCTGCTCTGCTCGTCGGCGACTGCGCTGGTCCTGCTGCTGTTTTCTGCACTGCTTGTTGGCGTCTGCGACTGCGCATCTCCTGCTGCTTTTTTCTGCTCTGCTCGTCGGCGTCAGCGACTGCGCTGATCCTGCTGCTGTTTTCTGCTCTGCTCGTCGGTGTCAGCGACTACGCTGATCCTGCTGCTGTTTTCTGCTCTGCTCGTCGGCGTCTGCGACTGCGATGTTCCTGCTGCTGTTTTATGCTCTGCTCGTCGGCGTCGGCGACTGCGCTGATCCTGCTGCTTTCTGCTCTGTTCGTCGGCGTCTGCGACTGCGCTGATCCTGCTGCTGTTTTATGCTCTGCTCGTCGGCGTCGGCGACTGCTCTGGTCCTGCTGCTGTTTTCTTCTCTGCTCGTCGGCGTCGGCGACTGCGCTGGTCCTGCTGCTGTTTTCTGCTCTGCTCGTCGGCATCAGCGACTGCGCTGATGCTGTTTTCTGCTCTGCTCGTCGAGGTCAGCAACTGCGCTGATCCTGCTGCTGTTTTCTGCTCTGCTCGTCGCCGTCGGCGACTGCGCTCGTCCTGCTGCTGTTTTCTGCTCTGCTCGTCGGCGTCTGTGACTGCGCATCTCCTGCTGCTGTTTTTTGCTCTGCTCGTCGGCGTCGGCGACTGCGCTGATCCTGCTGCTGTTTTCTGCTCTGCTCATTGGCGTCAGCGACTGGGCTGATCCTACTGCTGTTTTCTGCTCTGCTCGTCTGCGTCAGCAGATGCGCTGATCCTGCTGCTGTTTCCTGCTCTGCTCGTCGCCGTCGGCGACTACGCTGGTCCTGCTGCATTTTTCTGCTCTGCTCGTCGGCGACTGCGCTGTTCCTGCTGCTGTTTTCTGCACTGCTCATCGGCGTTGGCGACTGCGTTGATCCTGCTGCTGTTTTCTGCTCTGCTCGTTGGCGTCTGCGACTGCGCATCTGCTGCTGCTTTTTTCTGCTCTGCTCTTCGGCGTCAGCGACTGCGCTGATCCTGTGTCTGTTTTCTGCTCTTCTCGTCGGCGTCTGAGACTGCGCATCTCCTGCTGCTGTTTTCTGCTCTGCTCATTGGCGTCAGCGACTGGGCTGATCCTGCTGCTGTTTTCTGCTCTGCTCGTCTGCGTCAGCGAATGCGCTGATCCTGCTGCTGTTTCCTGCTCTGCTCGTCGCCGTCGGCGACTTCGCTGGTCCTGCTGCATTTTTCTGCTCTGCTCGTCGGCGACTGCGCTGGTCCTGCTGCTGTTTTCTGCACTGCTCATCGGCGTCGGCGACTGCGTTGATCCTGCTGCTGTTTTCTGCTCTGCTCGTTGGCGTCTGCGACTGCGCATCTGCTGCTGCTTTTTTCTGCTCTGCTCTTCGGCGTCAGCGACTGCGCTGATCCGGTGTATGTTTTCTGCTCTTCTCGTCGGCGTCTGAGACTGCGCATCTCCTGCCGCTGTTTTTTGCTCTGTGCGTCGGCGACTGCGCTTATGCTGATGCTGTTTTCTGCTCTGCTCGTCAGTGTCGGCGACTGCGCTGGTCCTGCTGTTGTTTTCTGCTCTGATTGACGGCGTCGGCGACTGCGCTGGTCCTGCTGCTGTTTTCTGCTCTGCTCGTCGGCGTCGGCGACTGCACTGACCCTGCAGCTGTTTTCTGCTCTGCTCGTCGCCGTCGGCACCTGCGCTGGTCCTGCTGTTGTTTTCTTCTCTGCTCGTCAGCGTCTGCTCTGCTCGTCGGCGTTTGCGACTGCGCTGGTCCTGCTGCTGTTTTCTGCTCTGCTCGTCGGTGACTGCACTGGTCCTGCTAGTGTTTTCTGCACTGCTCATCGGCGTCGGCGACTGCGCTGATCCTGCGGCTGTTTTCTGCACTGCTCGTCGGCGACTGCGCAGGTCCTGCTGCTGTTTTCTGCTCTGCTCGTCGGCGACTGCGCTGGTCCTGCTGCTGTTTTCTGCTCTGCTCGTCGGCGACTGCGCTGGTCCTGCTGCTGTTTTCTGCTCTGCTCGTCGGCGACTTTGCTGGTCCTGCTGCCGTTTTTCTGCACTGCTCATCAGCGTCGGCGACTGCGCTGGTCCTGCTGCTGTTTTCTGCTCTGCTCGTTGGCGTCTGCGACTGCTCATCTCCTGCTGCTTTTTTTCTGCTCTGCTCGTCGGCGTCAGCGACTGCGCTGATCCTGCTGCTGTTTCTGCTCTGCTCATCGGTGTCAGCGACTACGCTGATCCTGCTGCTGTTTTTTGCTCTGCTCGTCGGCGACTGCGCTGGTCCTGCTGCTGTTTTCTGCACTGCTCATCGGCGTTGGCGACTGCGCTGATCCTGCTGCTGTTTTCTGCTCTGCTCGTAGGCGTCGGCGACTGCGCTGGTCCTGCTGCTGTTTTCTGCACTGCTCATCGGCGTCGGCGACTGCGCTGATCCTGCTGCTGTTTTCTGCTCTGCTCGTAGGCGTCGCCGACTGCGCTGGTCCTGCTGTTGTTTTCGCCTCTGCTCGTATGCGTCTGCTCTGCTCGTCGGCGTCAGCGAATGCGCTGATCCTGCTGCTGTTTGCTGTTCTGCTCATCGCCGTCGGCGACTGCGCTGGTCCTGCTGTTGTTTTCTGCTCTGATCGTCGGCGACTGTGCTGGTCATGCTGCTGTTTTCTTCTCTGCTTGTCGGCGTCTGCTCTGCTCGTCGGAGTCTGCGACTGCGCTGGTCCTGCTGCTGTTTTCTGCTTTGCTCATCGGCGACTGCACTGGTCCTGCTGGTGTTTTCTGCACTGCTCATCGGCGTCGGCGACTGCGCTGGCCCTGCTATTGTTTTCGCCTCTGCTCATCAGCGTCTGCGACTGCGCTGGTCCTGCTGCTGTTTTCTGCTCTGCTCGTCGGCGACTGCGCTGGTCCTGCTGCTTTTTTCTGCACTGCTCATCGGCGTCGGCGACTGTGCTGTTTCTTCTGCTGTTTTCTGCTCTGAACGTGGGCGTCGGCGACTGCGCTGGTCCTGCTGTTGTTTTCTGCTCTGATTGTCGGCGACTGCGCTGGTCATGCTGCTGTTTTCTTCTCTGCTTGTCGGCGTCTGCTCTGCTCGTCGTCGTCTGCGACTGCACTGGTCCTGCTGCTGTTTTCTGCTCTCCTCATCGGCGACTGCCCTGGTCCTGCTGGTGTTTTCTGCATTGCTCATCGGCGTCGGCGACTGCGCTGGTCCTGCTGTTGTTTTCGCCTCTGCTCGTCGGCGTCTGCGACTGCGCTGGTCCTGCTGCTGTTTTCTGCTCTGCTCGTCGGCGACTGCGCTGGTCCTGCTGCTTTTTTCTGCACTGCTCATCGGCATCAGCGACTGCGTTGATCCTGCTGCTGTTTTCTGCTCTGTTCGTTGGCGTCTGCGACTGCGCATCTCCTGCCGCTTTTTTCTGCTCTGCTCGTCGGCGTCAGCGACTGCGCTGATCCTGCTGCTGTTTTCTGCTCTGCTCGTCGGCGTCTGCGAATGCGCTGATCCTGCTGCTGTTTCCTACTCTGCTTGTCGCCGTCGGCGACTGCGCTTTTCCTGCTGCTGTTTTCTGCTCTGCTTGTCTGCGTCAGCGAATGCGCTGATCCTGCTGCTGTTTCCTGCTCTGCTCGTCGCCGTCGGGGTCTGCGCTGGTCCTGCTGTTGTTTTCTGCTCTGATCGTCGGCGACTGCGCTGGTCATGTAGCTGTTTTCTGCTCTGCTTGTAGGCGTCGGCGACTGCGCTGGTCCTGCTGCTGTTTTCTGCACTGCTCATCGGCGTCGGCGACTGCGCTGATCCTGCTGCTTTTTTCTGCTCTGCTCGTCGGCGTCAGCGACTGCGCTGATCCTGCTGCTGTTTTCTGCGCTGCTCGTCGCAACTGCGCTGGTCCTGCTGTTGTTTTCGCATCTGCTCGTCGGCGTCTGCTCTGCTCATTGGCGTCTGCGACTGCGCATCTCCTGCTGCTGTTTTTTGCTCTGCTAGTCGGCATCAGCGACTGCACTGATCCTGCTGCTGTTTTCTGCTCTGCTCGTCGGCGTCTGTGACTGCGCATCTCCTGCTGCTGTTTTCTGCTCTGCTCGTCTGCGTCAGCAAATGTGCTGATCTTGCTGCTGTTTCCTGCTCTGCTCGTCGGCGTCTGCTCTGCTCGTCGGCGTCTGCGCTGGTCCTGCTGGTGTTTTCTGCACTGCTCATCGGCATCGTCGACTGTGCTGATCCTGCTGCTGTTTTCTGCTCTACTCGTAGGCGTCGGCGACTGCGCTGGTCCTGCTGCTGTTTTCTGCACTGCTCATCGGCGTCGGCGACTGCGCTGATCCTGCTGCTGTTTTCTGCTCTGCTCGTCGACAGCTGTGCTGGACCTGCTGCTGTTTTCTGCACTGCTCGTTGGCGTCTGCGACTGCACATCTCCTGCTGCTTTTTTCTGCTCTGCTCGTCGGTGTCAGCGACCGCGCTGATCCTGCAGCTGTTTTCTGCTCTGCTCGTCGGCGTCTGTGACTGCACATCTCCTGCTGCTGTTTTTTGCTCTGCTCGTCGGCGTCGGCGACTGTGCTGATCCTGCTGCTGTTTTCTGCTCTGCTCGTCTGCGTCAGCGAATGCGCTGATCCTGCTGCTGTTTTCTTCTCTGCTCGTCAGCGTCTGATCTGGTCCTGCTGTTGTTTTTGCCTCTGCTAGTCGGCGTCTGCTCTGCTCATCGGCGTCTGCGACTGCGCTGGTCCTGCTGCTGTTTTCTGCTCTGCTCGTTGGCGACTGCGCTGGTCCTGCTGCTGTTTTCTGCACTGCTCATCGGCGTCGAAGACTGCGCTGATCCTGCTGCTGTTTTCTGCTCTGCTCATAGGCGTCGGCGACTGCGCTGGTCCTGCTGTTGTTTTCTGCACTGCTCATCGGCGTCGGCGACTGCGTTGATCCTGCTGCTGTTTTCTGCTCTGCTCGTAGGCGTCGGCGACTGCGCTGGTCCTGCTGCTGATTTCTGCACTGCTCATCGGCGTCGGCGACTGCGTTGATCCTGCTGCTGTTTTCTGCTCTGCTCGTTGGCGTCCGCGACTGCGCAACTCCTACTGTTTTTTTTTGCTCTACTCCTCGGCGTCAGCGACTGCGCTGATCCTGCTGCTGTTTTCTGCTCTGCTCGTCAGCGTCTGAGACTGCGCATCTCCTGCTGCTGTTTTCTGCACTGCTCATCGGCGTCGGCGACTTTGCTGATCCTGCTGCTGTTTTCTGCTCTGCTCGTCGGCGTCTGTGACTGCGCATCTCCTGCTGCTGTTTTTTTCTATGCTCGTCGGTGACTGCGCATGTCCTGCTGCTGTTTTCTGCACTGCTCATCGGCGTCGGCGACTGCGCTGATCCTGCTGCTGTTTTCTGCTCTGCTCATAGGCGTTGGCGACTGCGCTGGTCCTGCTGTTGTTTTCTGCACTGGTCATCGGCGTCGGCGACTGCGCTTGTCCTGCTGCTGTTTTCTGCACTGCGCGTTGGCGTCTGCAACTACACATCTGCTGCTTTTTTCTGCTCTGCTCGTCGGCGTCAGCGACCACGCTGATCCTGCAGCTGTTTTTCCTGCTCTGCTCGTCGGCGTCTGTGACTGCACATCTCCTGCTGCTGTTTTTTGCTCTGCTCGTCGGCGTCGGCGACTGTGCTGATCCTGCTGCTGTTTTCTGCTCTGCTCGTCTGCGTCAGCGAATGCGCTGATCCTGCAGCTGTTTTCTTCTCTGCTCGTCGGCGTCTGATCTGGTCCTGCTGTTGTTTTCGCCTCTGCTCGTCGGCGTCTGCTCTGCTCATCGGCGTCTGCGACTGCGCTGGTCCTGCTGCTGTTTTCTGCTCTGCTCGTTGGCGACTGCGCTGGTCCTGCTGCTGTTTTCTGCTCTGCTCATAGGCGTCGGCGACTGCGCTGGTCCTGCTGTTGTTTTCTGCACTGCTCATCGGCGTCGGCGACTGCGTTGATCCTGCTGCTGTTTTCTGCTCTGCTCGTAGGCGTCGGCGACTGCGCTGGTCCTGCTGCTGATTTCTGCACTGCTCATCGGCGTCGGCGACTGCGTTGATCCTGCTGCTGTTTTCTGCTCTCCTCGTTGGCGTCCGCGACTGCGCAACTCCTACTGCTTTTTTTTGCTCTACTCCTCGGCGTCGGCGACTGTGCTGATCCTGCTGCTGTTTTCTGCTCTGCTCGTCGGCGTCTGTGACTGCGCATCTCCTGCTGCTGTTTTTTGCTCTGCTCGTCGGTGACTGAGCTTGTCCTGCTGCTGTTTTCTGCTCTGCTCATCGGCGTCGGCCACTGCGCTGATCCTGCTGCTGTTTTCTGCTCTGCTCGTCTGCGTCAGCGAATGCGCTGATCTTGCTGCTGTTTCCTGCTCTGCTCGTCGCCGTCGGCGACTGCGCTGGTGCTGCTGTTGTTTTCTGCTCTGATCGTGCGCGTCAGCGACTGCGCTGGTCCTGCTGCTGTTTTCTTCTCTGCTCGTCGGCGTCTGCTCTGCTCGTCGGCGTCTGCCCTGGTCCTGCTGGTGTTTTGTGCACTGCTCATCGGCGTCGGCAACTGCGCTGGTCCTGCTGCTGTTTTCTGCACTGCTCATCGGCGTCGGCGACTGCGCTGATCCTGCTGCTTTTTTCTGCTCTGCTCGTCGGCGTCAGCAATTGCGCTGATCCTGCTGCTGTTTTCTGCGCTGCTCGTCGGCGTCTGTGACTGCGCATCTCCTGCTGCTGTTTTCTTCTCTGCTCGTAGGCGTCTGCTCTGCTCGTTGGCGTCTGCGCTGGTCCTGCTGCTGTTTTCTGCTCTGCTCGTCGCAACTGCGCTGGTCCTGCTGTTGTTTTCGCATCTGCTCATCGGCGTCTGCTCTGCTCATTGGCGTCTGCGACTGCGCATCTCATGCTGCTGTTTTTTGCTCTGCTAGTCGGCGTCAGCGACTGCACTGATCCTGCTGCTGTTTTCTGCTCTGCTCGTCGGCGTCTGTGACTGCGCATCTCCTGCTGCTGTTTTCTGCTCTGCTCGTCTGCGTCAGCAAATGTGCTGATCTTGCTGCTGTTTCCTGCTCTGCTCGTCGCCGTTGGCGACAGCGCTGGTCCTGCTGCTGTTATCTTCTCTGCTCGTCGGCGTCTGCTCTGCTCGTCGGCGTCTGCGCTGGTTCTGCTGGTGTTTTCTGCACTGCTCATCGGCATCGTCGACTGTGCTGATCCTGCCCTGCTCGTAGGCGTCGGCGACTGCGCTGGTCCTGCTGCTGTTTTCTGCACTGCTCATCGGCGTCGGCGACTGCGCTGATCCTGCTGCTGTTTTCAGCTCTGCTCGTCGACGACTGTGCTGGACCTGCTGCTGTTTTCTGCACTGCTCGTTGGCGTCTGCGACTGCACATCTCCTGCTGCTTTTTTCTGCTCTGCTCGTCGGCGTCAGTGACCGCGCTGATCCTGCAGCTGTTTTCTGCTCTGCTCGTCGGCGTCTGTGACTGCACATCTCCTGCTGCTGTTTTTTGCTCTGCTCGTCGGCGTCGGCGACTGTGCTGATCCTGCTGCTGTTTTCTGCTCTGCTCGTCTGCGTCAGCGAATGCGCTCATCCTGCTGCTGTTTTCTTCTCTGCTCGTCGGCGTCTGATCTGGTCCTGCTGTTGTTTTTGCCTCTGCTCGTCGGCGTCTGCTCTGCTCATCGGCGTCTGCGACTGCGCTGGTCCTGCTGCTGTTTTCTGCTCTGCTCGTTGGCGACTGCGCTGGTCCTGCTGCTGTTTTCTGCACTGCTCATCGGCGTCGGCGACTGCGCTGATCCTGCTGCTGTTTTCTGCTCTGCTCATAGGCGTCGGCGACTGCGCTGGTCCTGCTGTTGTTTTCTGCACTGCTCATCGGCGTCGGCGACTGCGTTGATCCTGCTGCTGTTTTCTGCTCTGCTCGTAGGCGTCGGCGACTGCGCTGGTCCTGCTGCTGATTTCTGCACTGCTCATCGGCGTCGGCGACTGCGTTGATCCTGCTGCTGTTTTCTGCTCTGCTCGTTGGCGTCCGCGACTGCGCAACTCCTACTGTTTTTTTTTTGCTCTACTCCTCGGCGTCAGCGACTGCGCTGATCCTGCTGCTGTTTTCTGCTCTGCTCGTCAGCGTCTGAGACTGCGCATCTCCTGCTGCTGTTTTCTGCACTGCTCATCGGCGTCGGCGACTGTGCTGATCCTGTTGCTGTTTTCTGCTCTGCTCGTCGGCGTCTGTGACTGCGCATCTCCTGCTGCTGTTTTTTGCTCTGCTCGTCGGTGACTGCGCTTGTCCTGCTGCTGTTTTCTGCACTGCTCATCGGCGTCGGCGGCTGCGCTGATCCTGCTGCTGTTTTCTGCTCTGCTCATAGGCGTCAGCGACTGCGCTGGTCCTGCTGTTGTTTTCTGCACTGCTCATCGGCGTCGGCGACTGCGTTGATCCTGCTGCTGTTTTCTGCTCTTCTCGTAGGCGTCGGCGACTGCGCTGGTCCTGCTGCTGATTTCTGCACTGCTCATCGGCGTCGGCGACTGCGCTGATCCTGCTGCTGTTTTCTGCTCTGCTCGTCAGCGTCTGTGACTGCGCATCTCCTGCTGCTGTTTTTTGCTCTGCTCGTCGGTGACTGCGCTTGTCCTGCTGCTGTTTTCTGCACTGCTCGTTGGCGTCTGCAACTACACATCTCCTGCTGCTTTTTTCTGCTCTGCTCGTCGGCGTCAGCGACCGCGCTGATCCTGCAGCTGTTTTCTGCTCTGCTCGTCGGCGTCTGTGACTGCACATCTCCTGCTGCTGTTTTCTGCACTGCTCATCGGCGTCGGCGACTGTGCTGATCCTGCTGCTGTTTTCTGCTCTGCTCGTCGGCGTCTGTGACTGCGCATCTCCTGCTGCTGTTTTTTGCTCTGCTCGTCGGTGACTGCGCTTGTCCTGCTGCTGTTTTCTGCACTGCTCGTTGGCGTCTGCAACTACACATCTCCTGCTGCTTTTTTCTGCTCTGCTCGTCGGCGTCAGCGACCGCGCTGATCCTGCTGCTGTTTTCTGCTCTGCTCGTCTGCGTCAGCGAATGCGCTGATCCTGCTGCTGTTTTCTTCTCTGCTCGTCGGCGTCTGATCTGGTCCTGCTGTTGTTTTCGCCTCTGCTCGTCGGCGTCTGCTCTGCTCATCGGCGTCTGTGACTGCGCTGGTCCTGCTGCTGTTTTCTGCTCTGCTCGTTGGTGACTGCGCTGGTCCTGCTGCTGTTTTCTGCACTGCTCATCGGCGTCGGCGACTGCACTGATCCTGCTGCTGTTTTCTGCTCTGCTTGTCGGCGTCTGAGACTGCGCATCTCCTGCTGCTGTTTTCTGCACTGCTCATCGGCGTCGTTGACTGTGCTGATCCTGCTGCTGTTTTCTGCTCTGCTCGTCGGCGTCTGTGACTGCGCATCTCCTGCTGCAGTTTTTTGCTCTGCTCGTCGGTGACTGCGCTTGTCCTGCTGCTGTTTTCTGCTCTGCTCATCGGCGTCGGCCACTGCGCTGATCCTGCTGCTGTTTTCTGCTCTGCTCGTCTGCGTCAGCGAATGCGCTGATCTTGCTGCTGTTTCCTGCTCTGCTCGTCGCCGTCGGCGACTGCGCTGGTCCTGCTGTTGTTTTCTGCTCTGATCGTCGGCGTCAGCGACTGCGCTGGTCCTGCTGCTGTTTTCTTCTCTGCTCGTCGGCGTCTGCTCTGCTCGTCGGCGTCTGCGCTGGTCCTGCTGCTGTTTTCTGCACTGCTCATCGGCATCGGCGACTGTGCTGATCCTGCTGCTGTTTTCTGCTCTGCTCGTAGGTGTCGGCTACTGCGCTGGTCCTGCTTCTGTTTTCTGCACTGCTCATCGGCGTCGGCGACTGCGCTGATCCTGCTGCTGTTTTCTGCTCTGCTCGTCGACGACTGTGCTGGACCTGCTGCTGTTTTCTGCACTGCTCGTTGGTGTCTGCGACTGCACATCTCCTACTGCTTTTTTCTGCTCTCCTCGTCGGCGTCAGCGACTGCGCTGATCCTGCAGCTGTTTTCTGCTCTGCTCGTCGGCGTCTGTGACTGCGCATCTCCTGCTGCTTTTTTTTGCTCTGCTCGTCGTCGTCGGCGACTGTGCTTATCCTGCTGCTGTTTTCTTCTCTGCTTGTCTGCGTCAGCGAATGCGCTGATCCTGCTGCTGTCTTCTTCTCTGCTCGTCGGCGTCTGATCTGGTCCTGCTGTTGTTTTCGCCTCTGCTCGTCGGCGTCTGCTCTGCTCATCGGCGTCTGCGACTGCGCTGGTCCTGCTGCTGTTTTCTGCTCTGCTCGTTGGCGACTGAGCTGGTCCTGCTGCTGTTTTCTGCACTGCTCATCGGCGTCGGCGACTGCGCTGATCCTGCTGCTGTTTTCTGCTCTGCTCGTAGGCGTCGGCGACTGCGCTGGTCCTGCTGTTGTTTTCTGCACAGCTCATCGGCGTCGGCGAATGCGTTGATCCTGCTGCTGTTTTCTGCTCTGCTCGTTGGCGTCCGCGACTGCGCTGGTCCTGCTGCTGATTTCTGCACTGCTCGTAGGCGTCGGCGAATGCGCTGGTCCTGCTGCTGATTTCTGCTCTGCTCATCGGCGTCGGCGACTGCGTTGATCCTGCTGCTGTTTTCTGCTCTGCTCGTTGGCGTCCGCGACTGCGCAACTCCTACTGCTTTTTTTTGCTCTACTCGTCGGCGTCAGCGACTGCGCTGATCCTGCTGCTGTTTTCTGCTCTGCTCGTCGGCGTCTGAGACTGCGCATCTCCTGCTGCTGTTTTCTGCACTGCTCATCGGCGTCGGCGACTGTGCTGATCCTGCTGCTATTTTCTGCTCTGCTCGTAGGCGTCGGCGACTGCGCTGGTCCTGCTGCTGTTTTCTGCACTGCTCATCGGCGTCGGCGACTGTGCTGATCCTGCTGCTGTTGACTGCTCTGCTCGTCGGCGTCTGTGACTGCGCATCTCCTGCTGCTGTTTTTTGCTCTACTCCTAGGCGTCAGCGACTGCGCTGATCCTGCTGCTGTTTTCTGCTCTGCTCGTCAGCGTCTGAGACTGCGCATCTCCTGCTGCTGTTTTCTGCACTGCTCATCGGCGTCGGCGACTGTGCTGATCCTGCTGCTGTTTTCTGCTCTGCTCGTCGGCGTCTGTGACTGCGCATCTCCTGCTGCTGTTTTTTGCTCTGCTCGTCGGTGACTGCGCTTGTCCTGCTGCTGTTTTCTGCACTGCTCATCGGCGTCGGCGACTGCGTTGATCCTGCTGCTGTTTTCTGCTCTGCTCGTTGGCGTCCGCGACTGCGCAACTCCTACTGTTTTTTTTTTTTTGCTCTACTCCTCGGCGTCAGCGACTGCGCTGATCCTGCTGCTGTTTTCTGCTCTGCTCATCAGCGTCTGAGACTGCGCATCTCCTGCTGCTGTTTTCTGCACTGCTCATCGGCGTCGGCGACTGTGCTGATCCTGCTGCTGTTTTCTGCTCTGCTCGTTGGCGTCTGTGACTGCGCATCTTCTGCTGCTGTTTTTTGCTCGTCTCGTCGGTGACTGCGCTTGTCCTGCTGCTGTTTTCTGCACTGCTCATCGGTGTCGGCGACTGCGCTGATCCTGCTGCTGTTTTCTGCTCTGCTCATAGGCGTCGGCGACTGCGCTGGTCCTGCTGTTGTTTTCTGCACTGCTCATCGGCGTCGGCGACTGCGTTGATCCTGCTGCTGTTTTCTGCTCTGCTCGTAGGCGTCGGCGACTGCGCTGGTCCTGCTGCTGATTTCTGCACTGCTCATCGGTGTCGGCGACTGCGTTGATCCTGCTGCTGTTTTCTGCTCTGCTCGTTGGCGTCCGCGACTGCGCAACTCCTACTGTTTTTTTTTGCTCTACTCCTCGGCGTCAGCGACTGCGCTGATCCTGCTGCTGTTTTCTGCTCTGCTCGTCAGCGTCTGAGACTGCGCATCTCCTGCTGCTGTTTTCTGCACTGCTCATCGGCGTCGGCGACTGTGCTGATCCTGCTGCTGTTTTCTGCTCTGCTCGTCGGTGACTGCGCTTGTCCTGCTGCTGTTTTAAGCACTGCTCGTTGGCGTCTGCAACTACACATCTCCTGCTGCTTTTTTCTGCTCTGCTCGTCGGCGTCAGCGACCACGCTGATCCTGCAGCTGTTTTCTGCTCTGCTCGTCGGCGTCTGTGACTGCACATCTCCTGCTGCTGTTTTTTGCTCTGCTCGTCGGCGTCGGCGACTGTGCTGATCCTGCTGCTGTTTTCTGCTCTGCTCGTCTGCGTCAGCGAATGCGCTGATCCTGCTGCTGTTTTCTTCTCTGCTCGTCGGCGTCTGATCTGGTCCTGCTGTTGTTTTCGCCTCTGCTCGTCGGCGTCTGCTCTGCTCATCGGCGTCTGCGTCTGCGCTGGTCCTGCTGCTGTTTTCTGCTCTGCTCGTTGGCGACTGCGCTGGTCCTGCTGTTGTTTTCTGCACTGCTCATCGGCGTCGGCGACTGCTTTGATCCTGCTGCTGTTTTCTGCTCTGCTCGTAGGCGTCGGTGACTGCGCTGGTCCTGCTGCTGATTTCTGCACTGCTCATCGGCGTCGGCGACTGCGTTGATCCTGCTGCTGTTTTCTGCTCTGCTCGTTGGCGTCCGCGACTGCGCAACTCCTACTGCTTTTTTTTGCTCTACTCCTCGGCGTCAGCGACTGCGCTGATCCTGCTGCTGTTTTCTGCTCTGCTCGTCGGCGTCTGAGACTGCGCATCTCCTGCTGCTGTTTTCTGCACTGCTCATCGCCGTCGGCGACTGTGCTGATCCTGCTGCTGTTTTCTGCTCTGCTCGTCGGCGTCTGTGACTGCGCATCTCCTGCTGCTGTTTTTTGCTCTGCTCGTCGGTGACTGCACTTGTCCTGCTGCTGTTTTCTGCTCTGCTCATCGGCGTCGGCCACTGCGCTGATCCTGCTGCTGTTTTCTGCTCTGCTCGTCTGCGTCAGCGAATGCGCTGATCTTGCTGCTGTTTCCTGCTCTGCTCGTCGCCGTCGGAGACTGCGCTGGTCCTGCTGTTGTTTTCTGCTCTGATCGTCGGCGTCAGCGACTGCGCTGGTCCTGCTGCTGTTTTCTTCTCTGCTCCTCGGCGTCTGCTCTGCTCATCGGCGTCTGCGCTGGTCCTGCTGGTGTTTTCTGCACTGCTCATCGGCGTCGGCAACTGCGCTGGTCCTGCTGCTGTTTTCTGCACTGCTCATCGGCGTCGGCGACTGCGCTGATCCTGCTGCTTTTTTCTGCTCTGCTCGTCGGCGTCAGCGATTGCGCTGATCCTGCTGCTGTTTTCTGCGCTGCTCGTCGGCGTCTGTGACTGCGCATCTCCTGCTGCTGTTTTCTTCTCTGCTCATAGGCGTCTGCTCTGCTCATCGGCGTCTGCGCTGGTCCTGCTGCTGTTTTCTGCTCTGCTCGTCGCAACTGCGCTGGTCCTGCTGTTGTTTTCGCATCTGCTCATCGGCGTCTGCTCTGCTCATTGGCGTCTGCGACTGCGCATCTCCTGCTGCTGTTTTCTGCTCTGCTCGTCTGCGTCAGCAAATGTGCTGATCTTGCTGCTGTTTCCTGCTCTGCTCGTCGCCGTTGGCGACTGAACTGGTCCTGCTGCTGTTATCTTCTCTGCTCGTCGGCGTCTGCTCTGCTCGTCGGCGTCTGCGCTGGTCCTGCTGGTGTTTTCTGCACTGCTCATCGGCATCGTCGACTGTGCTTATCCTGCTGCTGTTTTCTGCTCTGCTCGTAGGCGTCGGCGACTGCGCTGGTCCTGCTGCTGTTTTCTGCACTGCTCATCGGTGTCGGCGACTGCGCTGATCCTGCTGCTGTTTTCTGCTCTGCTCGTCGACGACTGTGCTGGACCTGCTGCTGTTTTCTGCACTGCTCGTTGGCGTCTGCGACTGTGCTGATCCTGCTGCTGTTTTCTGCTCTGCTCGTCGGCGTCTGTGACTGCACATCTCCTGCTGCTGTTTTTTGCTCTGCTCGTCGGTGACTGCGCTGATCCTGCTGCTGTTTTCTGCTCTGCTCGTCGACGACTGCGCTGGTCCTGCTGCTGTTTTCTGCACTGCTCATCGGCGTCGGCGACTGTGCTGATCCTGCTGCTGTTGACTGCTCTGCTCGTCGGCGTCTGTGACTGCGCATCTCCTGCTGCTGTTTTTTGCTCTACTCCTAGGCGTCAGCGACTGCGCTGATCCTGCTGCTGTTTTCTGCTCTGCTCGTCAGCGTCTGAGACTGCGCATCTCCTGCTGCTGTTTTCTGCACTGCTCATCGGCGTCGGCGACTGTGCTGATCCTGCTGCTGTTTTCTGCTCTGCTCGTCGGCGTCTGTGACTGCGCATCTCCTGCTGCTGTTTTTTGCTCTGCTCGTCGGTGACTGCGCTTGTCCTGCTGCTGTTTTCTGCACTGCTCATCGGCGTCGGCGACTGCGTTGATCCTGCTGCTGTTTTCTGCTCTGCTCGTTGGCGTCCGCGACTGCGCAACTCCTACTGTTTTTTTTTTTTGCTCTACTCCTCGGCGTCAGCGACTGCGCTGATCCTGCTGCTGTTTTCTGCTCTGCTCATCAGCGTCTGAGACTGCGCATCTCCTGCTGCTGTTTTCTGCACTGCTCATCGGCGTCGGCGACTGTGCTGATCCTGCTGCTGTTTTCTGCTCTGCTCGTTGGCGTCTGTGACTGCGCATCTTCTGCTGCTGTTTTTTGCTCTGCTCGTCGGTGACTGCGCTTGTCCTGCTGCTGTTTTCTACACTGCTCATCGGCGTCGGCGACTGCGCTGATCCTGCTGCTGTTTTCTGCTCTGCTCATAGGCGTCGGCGACTGCGCTGGTCCTGCTGTTGTTTTCTGCACTGCTCATCGGCGTCGACGACTGCGTTGATCCTGCTGCTGTTTTCTGCTCTGCTCGTAGGCGTCGGCGACTGCGCTGGTCCTGCTGCTGATTTCTGCACTGCTCATCGGCGTCGGCGACTGCGTTGATCCTGCTGCTGTTTTCTGCTCTGCTCGTTGGCGTCCGCGACTGCGCAACTCCTACTGTTTTTTTTTTGCTCTACTCCTCGGCGTCAGCGACTGCGCTGATCCTGCTGCTGTTTTCTGCTCTGCTCGTCAGCGTCTGAGACTGCGCATCTCCTGCTGCTGTTTTCTGCACTGCTCATCGGCGTCGGCGACTGTGCTGATCCTGCTGCTGTTTTCTGCTCTGCTCGTCGGTGACTGCGCTTGTCCTGCTGCTGTTTTAAGCACTGCTCGTTGGCGTCTGCAACTACACATCTCCTGCTGCTTTTTTCTGCTCTGCTCGTCGGCGTCAGCGACCACGCTGATCCTGCAGCTGTTTTCTGCTCTGCTCGTCGGCGTCTGTGACTGCACATCTCCTGCTGCTGTTTTTTGCTCTGCTCGTCGGCGTCGGCGACTGTGCTGATCCTGCTGCTGTTTTCTGCTCTGCTCGTCTGCGTCAGCGAATGCGCTGATCCTGCTGCTGTTTTCTTCTCTGCTCGTCGGCGTCTGATCTGGTCCTGCTGTTGTTTTCGCCTCTGCTCGTCGGCGTCTGCTCTGCTCATCGGCGTCTGCGACTGCGCTGGTCCTGCTGCTGTTTTCTGCTCTGCTCGTTGGCGACTGCGCTGGTCCTGCTGCTGTTTTCTGCTCTGCTCATAGGCGTCGGCGACTGCGCTGGTCCTGCTGTTGTTTTCTGCACTGCTCATCGGCGTCGGCGACTGCTTTGATCCTGCTGCTGTTTTCTGCTCTGCTCGTAGGCGTCTGCGACTGCGCTGGTCCTGCTGCTGATTTCTGCACTGCTCATCGGCGTCGGCGACTGCTTTGATCCTGCTGCTGTTTTCTGCTCTGCTCGTTGGCGTCCGCGACTGCGCAACTCCTACTGCTTTTTTTTGCTCTACTCCTCCGCGTCAGCGACTGCGCTGATCCTGCTGCTGTTTTCTGCTCTGCTCGTCGGCGTCTGAGACTGCGCATCTCCTGCTGCTGTTTTCTGCACTGCTCATCGCCGTCGGCGACTGTGCTGATCCTGCTGCTGTTTTCTGCTCTGCTCGTCGGCGTCTGTGACTGCGCATCTCCTGCTCCTGTTTTTTGCTCTGCTCGTCGGTGACTGCACTTGTCCTGCTGCTGTTTTCTGCTCTGCTCATCGGCGTCGGCCACTGCGCTGATCCTGCTGCTGTTTTCTGCTCTGCTCGTCTGCGTCAGCGAATGCGCTGATCTTGCTGCTGTTTCCTGCTCTGCTCGTCGCCGTCGGAGACTGCGCTGGTCCTGCTGTTGTTTTCTGCTCTGATCGTCGGCGTCAGCGACTGCGCTGGTCCTGCTGCTGTTTTCTTCTCTGCTCCTCGGCGTCTGCTCTGCTCATCGGCGTCTGCGCTGGTCCTGCTGGTGTTTTCTGCACTGCTCATCGGCGTCGGCAACTGCGCTGGTCCTGCTGCTGTTTTCTGCACTGCTCATCGGCGTCGGCGACTGCGCTGATCCTGCTGCTTTTTTCTGCTCTGCTCGTCGGCGTCAGCGATTGCGCTGATCCTGCTGCTGTTTTCTGCGCTGCTCGTCGGCGTCTGTGACTGCGCATCTCCTGCTGCTGTTTTCTTCTCTGCTCATAGGCGTCTGCTCTGCTCATCGGCGTCTGCGCTGGTCCTGCTGCTGTTTTCTGCTCTGCTCGTCGCAACTGCGCTGGTCCTGCTGTTGTTTTCGCATCTGCTCATCGGCATCTGCTCTGCTCATTGGCGTCTGCGACTGCGCATCTCCTGCTGCTGTTTTCTGCTCTGCTCGTCGGCGTCTGTGACTGCGCATCTCCTGCTGCTGTTTTCTGCTCTGCTCGTCTGCGTCAGCAAATGTGCTGATCTTGCTGCTGTTTCCTGCTCTGCTCGTCGCCGTTGGCGACTGCGCTGGTCCTGCTGCTGTTATCTTCTCTGCTCGTCGGCGTCTGCTCTGCTCGTCGGCGTCTGCGCTGGTCCTGCTGGTGTTTTCTGCACTGCTCATCGGCATCGTCGACTGTGCTTATCCTGCTGCTGTTTTCTGCTCTGCTCGTAGGCGTCGGCGACTGCGCTGGTCCTGCTGCTGTTTTCTGCACTGCTCATCGGTGTCGGCGACTGCGCTGATCCTGCTGCTGTTTTCTGCTCTGCTCGTCGACGACTGTGCTGGACCTGCTGCTGTTTTCTGCACTGCTCGTTGGCGTCTGCGACTGTGCTGATCCTGCTGCTGTTTTCTGCTCTGCTCGTCGGCGTCTGTGACTGCGCATCTCCTGCTGCTGTTTTTTGCTCTGCTCGTCGGTGACTGCGCTGATCCTGCTGCTGTTTTCTGCTCTGCTCGTCGATGACTGCTCTGGTCCTGCTGCTGTTTTCTGCACTGCTCATCGGCGTCGGCGACTGTGCTGATCCTGCTGCTGTTTTCTGCTCTGCTCGTCGGCGTCTGTGACTGCGCATCTCCTGCTGCTGTTTTTTGCTCTGCTCGTCGGTGACTGCGCTTGTCCTGCTGCTGTTTTCTGCACTGCTCATCGGCGTCGGCGACTGCGTTGATCCTGCTGCTGTTTTCTGCTCTGCTCGTTGGCGTCCGCGACTGCGCAACTCCTACTGTTTTTTTTTTTTTTGCTCTACTCCTCGGCGTCAGCGACTGCGCTGATCCTGCTGCTGTTTTCTGCTCTGCTCGTCAGCGTCTGAGACTGCGCATCTCCTGCTGCTGTTTTCTGCACTGCTCATCGGCGTCGGCGACTGTGCTGATCCTGCTGCTGTTTTCTGCTCTGCTCGTCGGCGTCTGTGACTGCGCATCTTCTGCTGCTGTTTTTTGCTCTGCTCGTCGGTGACTGCGCTTGTCCTGCTGCTGTTTTCTGCACTGCTCATCGGCGTCGGCGACTGCGCTGATCCTGCTGCTGTTTTCTGCTCTGCTCATAGGCGTCGGCGACTGCGCTGGTCCTGCTGTTGTTTTCTGCACTGCTCATCGGCGTCGGCGACTGCGTTGATCCTGCTGCTGTTTTCTGCTCTGCTCGTAGGCGTCGGCGACTGCGCTGGTCCTGCTGCTGATTTCTGCACTGCTCATCGGCGTCGGCGACTGCGTTGATCCTGCTGCTGTTTTCTGCTCTGCTCGTTGGCGTCCGCGACTGCGCAACTCCTACTGTTTTTTTTTTGCTCTACTCCTCGGCGTCAGCGACTGCGCTGATCCTGCTGCTGTTTTCTGCTCTGCTCGTCAGCGTCTGAGACTGCGCATCTCCTGCTGCTGTTTTCTGCACTGCTCATCGGCGTCGGCGACTGTGCTGATCCTGCTGCTGTTTTCTGCTCTGCTCGTCGGTGACTGCGCTTGTCCTGCTGCTGTTTTATGCACTGCTCGTTGGCGTCTGCAACTACACATCTCCTGCTGCTTTTTTCTGCTCTGCTCGTCGGCGTCAGCGACCACGCTGATCCTGCAGCTGTTTTCTGCTCTGCTCGTCGGCGTCTGTGACTGCACATCTCCTGCTGCTGTTTTTTGCTCTGCTCGTCGGCGTCGGCGACTGTGCTGATCCTGCTGCTGTTTTCTGCTCTGCTCGTCTGCGTCAGCGAATGCGCTGATCCTGCTGCTGTTTTCTTCTCTGCTCGTCGGCGTCTGATCTGGTCCTGCTGTTGTTTTCGCCTCTGCTCGTCGGCGTCTGCTCTGCTCATCGGCGTCTGCGACTGCGCTGGTCCTGCTGCTGTTTTATGCTCTGCTCGTTGGCGACTGCGCTGGTCCTACTGCTGTTTTCTGCTCTTCTCATAGGCGTCGGCGACTGCGCTGGTCCTGCTGTTGTTTTCTGCACTGCTCATCGGCGTCGGCGACTGCTTTGATCCTGCTGCTGTTTTCTGCTCTGCTCGTAGGCGTCGGCGACTGCGCTGGTCCTGCTGCTGATTTCTGCACTGCTCATCGGCGTCGGCCACTGCGTTGATCCTGCTGCTGTTTTCTGCTCTGCTCGTTGGCGTCCGCGACTGCGCAACTCCTACTGCTTTTTTTTGCTCTACTCCTCGGCGTCAGCGACTGCGCTGATCCTGCTGCTGTTTTCTGCTCTGCTCGTCGGCGTCTGAGACTGCACATCTCCTGCTGCTGTTTTCTGCACTGCTCATCGCCGTCGGCGACTGTGCTGATCCTGCTGCTGTTTTCTGCTCTGCTCGTCGGCATCTGTGACTGCGCATCTCCTGCTGCTGTTTTTTGCTCTGCTCGTCGGTGACTGCACTTGTCCTGCTGCTGTTTTCTGCTCTGCTCATCGGCGTCGGCCACTGCGCTGATCCTGCTGCTGTTTTCTGCTCTGCTCGTCTGCGTCAGCGAATGCGCTGATCTTTCTGCTGTTTCCTGCTCTGCTCGTCGCCGTCGGAGACTGCGCTGGTCCTGCTGCTGTTTTCTTCTCTGCTCGTCGGCGTCTGCTCTGCTCATCGGCGTCTGCGCTGGTCCTGCTGGTGTTTTCTGCACTGCTCATCGGCTTCGGCAACTGCGCTGGTCCTGCTGGTGTTTTCTGCACTGCTCATCGGCGTCGGCGACTGCGCTGATCCTGCTGCTTTTTTCTGCTCTGCTCGTCGGCGTCAGCGATTGCGCTGATCCTGCTGCTGTTTTCTGCGCTGCTCGTCGGCGTCTGTGACTGCGCATCTCCTGCTGCTGTTTTCTTCTCTGCTCATAGGCGTCTGCTCTGCTCATCGGCGTCTGCGCTGGTCCTGCTGCTGTTTTCTGCTCTGCTCGTCGCAACTGCGCTGGTCCTGCTGTTGTTTTCGCATCTGCTCATCGGCGTCTGCTCTGCTCATTGGCGTCTGCGACTGCGCATCTCCTGCTGCTGTTTTCTGCTCTGCTCGTCGGCGTCTGTGACTGCGCATCTCCTGCTGCTGTTTTCTGCTCTGCTCGTCTGCGTCAGCAAATGTGCTGATCTTGCTGCTGTTTCCTGCTCTGCTCGTCGCCGTTGGCGACTGCGCTGGTCCTGCTGCTGTTATCTTCTCTGCTCGTCGGCGTCTGCTCTGCTCGTCGGCGTCTGCGCTGGTCCTGCTGGTGTTTCCTGCACTGCTCATCGGCATCGTCGACTGTGCTTATCCTGCTGCTGTTTTCCGCTCTGCTCGTAGACGTCGGCGACTGCGCTGGTCCTGCTGCTGTTTTCTGCACTGCTCATCGGTGTCGGCGACTGCGCTGATCCTGCTGCTGTTTTCTGCTCTGCTCATCGACGACTGTGCTGGACCTGCTGCTGTTTTCTGCACTGCTCGTTGGCGTCTGCGACTGCACATCTCCTGCTGCTTTTTTCTGCTCTGCTCGTCGGCGTCAGCGACCACGCTGATCCTGCAGCTGTTTTCTGCTCTGCTCGTCGGCGTCTGTGACTGCACATCTCCTGCTGCTGTTTTTTGCTCTGCTCGTCGGCGTCGGCGACTGTGCTGATCCTGCTGCTGTTTTCTGCTCTGCTCGTCTGCGTCAGTGAATGCGCTGATCCTGCTGCTGTTTTCTTCTCTGCTCGTCGGCGTCTGATCTGGTCCTGCTTTTGTTTTTGCCTCTGCTCGTCGGCGTCTGCTCTGCTCATCGGCGTCTGCGACTGCGCTGGTCCTGCTGCTGTTTTCTGCTCTGCTCGTTGGCGACTCCGCTGGTCCTGCTGCTGTTTTCTGCTCTGCTCATAGGCGTCGGCGACTGCGCTGGTCCTGCTGTTGTTTTCTGCACTGCTCATCGGCGTCGGCGACTGCGTTGATCCTGCTGCTGTTTTATGCTCTGCTCGTAGGCGTCGGCGACTGCGCTGGTCCTGCTGCTGATTTCTGCACTGCTCATAGGCGTCGGCGACTGCGTTGATCCTGCTGCTGTTTTCTGCTCTGCTCGTTGGCGTCCGCGACTGCGCAACTCCTACTGTTTTTTTTTTTTGCTCTACTCCTCGGCGTCAGCGACTGCGCTGATCCTGCTGCTGTTTTCTGCTCTGCTCGTCAGCGTCTGAGACTGCGCATCTCCTGCTGCTGTTTTCTGCACTGCTCATCGGCGTCGGCGACTGTGCTGATCCTGCTGCTGTTTTCTGCTCTGCTCGTCGGCGTCTGTGACTGCGCATCTCCTGCTGCTGTTTTTTGCTCTGCTCGTCGGTGACTGCGCTTGTCCTGCTGCTGTTTTCTGCACTGCTCATCGGCGTCGGCGACTGCGATGATCCTGCTGCTGTTTTCTGCTCTGCTCATAGGCGTCGGCGACTGCGCTGGTCCTGCTGTTGTTTTCTGCACTGCTCATCGGCGTCGGCGACTGCGTTGATCCTGCTGCTGTTTTCTGCTCTGCTCGTAGCCGTCGGCGACTGCGCTGGTCCTGCTGCTGATTTCTGCACTGCTCATCGGCGTCGGCGACTGCGTTGATCCTGCTGCTGTTTTCTGCTCTGCTCGTTGGCGTCCGCGACTGCGCAACTCCTACTGTTTTTTTTTGCTCTACTCATCGGCGTCAGCGACTGCGCTGATCCTGCTGCTGTTTTCTGCTCTGCTCGTCAGCGTCTGAGACTGCGCATCTCCTGCTGCTGTTTTCTGCACTGCTCATCGGCGTCGGCGACTGTGCTGATCCTGCTGCTGTTTTCTGCTCTGCTTGTCGGCGTCTGAGACTGCGCATCTCCTGCTGCTGTTTTCTGCACTGCTCATCGGCGTCGTTGACTGTGCTGATCCTGCTGCTGTTTTCTGCTCTGCTCGTCGGCGTCTGTGACTGCGCATCTCCTGCTGCTGTTTTTTGCTCTGCTCGTCGGTGACTGCTCTTGTCCTGCTGCTGTTTTCTGCTCTGCTCATCGGCGTCGGCCACTGCGCTGATCCTGCTGCTGTTTTCTGCTCTGCTCGTCTGCGTCAGCGAATGCGCTGATCTTGCTGCTGTTTCCTGCTCTGCTCGTCGCCGTCGGCGACTGCGCTGGTCCTGCTGTTGTTTTCTGCTCTGATCGTCGGCGTCAGTGACTGCGCTGGTCCTGCTGCTGTTTTCTTCTCTGCTCGTCGGCGTCTGCTCTTCTCGTCGGCGTCTGCGCTGGTCCTGCTGGTGTTTTCTGCACTGCTCATCGGCGTCGGCAACTGTGCTGATCCTGCTGCTGTTTTCTGCTCTGCTAGTCGGCGTCTGCGACTGCGCTGGTCCTGCTGCTGTTTTCTGCTCTGCTCGTCGGCGACTGCGCTGGTCCTGCTGCTGTTTTCTGCACTGCTCATCGGCATCGGCGACTGTGCTGATCCTGCTGCTGTTTTCTGCTCTGCTCGTAGGTGTCGGCGACTGCGCTGGTCCTGCTGCTGTTTTCTGCACTGCTCATCGGCGTCGGCGACTGCGCTGATCCTGCTGCTGTTTTCTGCTCTGCTCGTCGACGACTGTGCTGGACCTGCTGCTGTTTTCTGCACTGCTCGTTGGTGTCTGCGACTGCACATCTCCTACTGCTTTTTTCTGCTCTGCTCGTCGGCGTCAGCGACTGCGCTGATCCTGCAGCTTTTTTCTGCTCTGCTCGTCGGCGTCTGTGACTGCGCATCTCCTGCTGCTTTTTTTTGCTCTGCTCGTCGGCGTCGGCGACTGTGCTGATCCTGCTGCTGTTTTCTGCTCTGCTCGTCTGCGTCAGCGAATGCGCTGATCCTGCAGCTGTTTTCTTCTCTGCTCGTCGGCGTCTGATCTGGTCCTGCTGTTGTTTTCGCCTCTGCTCGTCGGCGTCTGCTCTGCTCATCGGCGTCTGCGACTGCGCTGGTCCTGCTGCTGTTTTCTGCTCTGCTCGTTGGCGACTGCGCTGGTCCTGCTGCTGTTTTCTGCACTGCTCATCGGCGTCGGCGACTGCGCTGATCCTGCTGCTGTTTTCTGCTCTGCTCGTAGGCGTCGGCGACTGCGCTGGTCCTGCTGTTGTTTTCTGCACAGCTCATCGGCGTCGGCGACTGCGTTGATCCTGCTGCTGTTTTCTGCTCTGCTTGTTGGCGTCCGCGACTGCGCTGGTCCTGCTGCTGATTTCTGCACTGCTCGTAGGCGTCGGCGAATGCGCTGGTCCTGCTGCTGATTTCTGCTCTGCTCATCGGCGTCGGCGACTGCGTTGATCCTGCTGCTGTTTTCTGCTCTGCTCGTTGGCGTCCGCGACTGCGCAACTCCTACTGCTTTTTTTTGCTCTACTCGTCGGCGTCAGCGACTGCGCTGATCCTGCTGCTGTTTTCTGCTCTGCTCGTCGGCGTCTGAGACTGCGCATCTCCTGCTGCTGTTTTCTGCACTGCTCATCGGCGTCGGCGACTGTGCTGATCCTGCTGCTATTTTCTGCTCTGCTCGTAGGCGTCGGCGACTGCGCTGGTCCTGCTGCTGTTTTCTGCACTGCTCATCGGCGTCGGCGACTGTTCTGATCCTGCTGCTGTTGACTGCTCTGCTCGACGGCGTCTGTGACTGCGCATCTCCTGCTGCTGTTTTTTGCTCTACTCCTCGGCGTCAGCGACTGCGCTGATCCTGCGGATGTTTTCTGCTCTGCTCGTCAGCGTCTGAGACTGCGCATCTCCTGCTGCTGTTTTCTGCACTGCTCATCGGCGTCGGCGACTGTGCTGATCCTGCTGCTGTTTTCTGCTCTGCTCGTCGGCGTCTGTGACTGCGCATCTCCTGCTGCTGTTTTTTGCTCTGCTCGTCGGTGACTGCGCTTGTCCTGCTGCTGTTTTCTGCACTGCTCATCGGCGTCGGCGACTGCGTTGATCCTGCTGTTGTTTTCTGCACTGCTCATCGGCGTCGGCGACTGCGTTGATCCTGCTGCTGTTTTCTGCTCTGCTCGTAGGCGTCGGCGACTGCGCTGGTCCTGCTGCTGATTTCTGCACTGCTCATAGGCGTCGGCGACTGCGTTGATCCTGCTGCTGTTTTCTGCTCTGCTCGTTGGCGTCCGCGACTGCGCAACTCCTACTGTTTTTTTTTTTTTTGCTCTACTCCTCGGCGTCAGCGACTGCGCTGATCCTGCTGCTGTTTTCTGCTCTGCTCGTCAGCGTCTGAGACTGCGCATCTCCTGCTGCTGTTTTCTGCACTGCTCATCGGCGTCGGCGACTGTGCTGATCCTGCTGCAGGTTTCTGCTCTGCTCGTCGGCGTCTGTGACTGCGCATCTCCTGCTGCTGTTTTTTGCTCTGCTCGTCGGTGACTGCGCTTGTCCTGCTGCTGTTTTCTGCACTGCTCATCGGCGTCGGCGACTGCGCTGATCCTGCTGCTGTTTTCTGCTCTGCTCATAGGCGTCGGCGACTGCGCTGGTCCTGCTGTTGTTTTCTGCACTGCTCATCGGCGTCGGCGACTGCGTTGATCCTGCTGCTGTTTTCTGCTCTGCTCGTAGGCGTCGGCGACTGCGCTGGTCCTGCTGCTGATTTCTGCACTGCTCATCGGCGTCGGCGACTGCGTTGATCCTGCTGCTGTTTTCTGCTCTGCTCGTTGGCGTCCGCGACTGCGCAACTCCTACTGTTTTTTTTTTTGCTCTACTCATCGGCGTCAACGACTGAGCTGATCCTGCTGCTGTTTTCTGCTCTGCTCGTCAGCGTCTGAGACTGCGCATCTCCTGCTGCTGTTTTCTGCACTGCTCATCGGCGTCGGCGACTGTGCTGATCCTGCTGCTGTTTTCTGCTCTGCTTGTCGGCGTCTGAGACTGCGCATCTCCTGCTGCTGTTTTCTGCACTGCTCATCGGCGTCGTTGACTGTGCTGATCCTGCTGCTGTTTTCTGCTCTGTTCGTCGGCGTCTGTGACTGCGCATCTCCTGCTGCTGTTTTTTGCTCTGCTCGTCGGTGACTGCGCTTGTCCTGCTGCTGTTTTCTGCTCTGCTCATCGGCGTCGGCCACTGCGCTGATCCTGCTGCTGTTTTCTGCTCTGCTCGTCTGCGTCAGCGAATGCGCTGATCTTGCTGCTGTTTCCTGCTCTGCTCGTCGCCGTCGGCGACTGCGCTGGTCCTGCTGTTGTTTTCTGCTCTGATCGTCGGCGTCAGTGACTGCGCTGGTCCTGCTGCTGTTTTCTTCTCTGCTCGTCGGCGTCTGCTCTTCTCGTCGGCGTCTGCGCTGGTCCTGCTGGTGTTTTCTGCACTGCTCATCGGCGTAGGCAACTGTGCTGATCCTGCTGCTGTTTTCTGCTCTGCTAGTCGGCGTCTGCGACTGCGCTGGTCCTGCTGCTGTTTTCTGCTCTGCTCGTCGGCGACTGCGCTGGTCCTGCTGCTGTTTTCTGCACTGCTCATCGGCATCGGCGACTGTGCTGATCCTGCTGCTGTTTTCTGCTCTGCTCGTAGGTGTCGGCGACTGCGCTGGTCCTGCTGCTGTTTTCTGCACTGCTCATCGGCGTCGGCGACTGCGCTGATCCTGCTGCTGTTTTCTGCTCTGCTCGTCGACGACTGTGCTGGACCTGCTGCTGTTTTCTGCACTGCTCGTTGGTGTCTGCGACTGCACATCTCCTACTGCTTTTTTCTGCTCTGCTCGTCGGCGTCAGCGACTGCGCTGATCCTGCAGCTTTTTTCTGCTCTGCTCGTCGGCGTCTGTGACTGCGCATCTCCTGCTGCTTTTTTTTGCTCTGCTCGTCGGCGTCGGCGACTGTGCTGATCCTGCTGCTGTTTTCTGCTCTGCTCGTCTGCGTCAGCGAATGCGCTGATCCTGCTGCTGTTTTCTTCTCTGCTCGTCGGCGTCTGATCTGGTCCTGCTGTTGTTTTCGCCTCTGCTCGTCGGCGTCTGCTCTGCTCATCGGCGTCTGCGACTGCGCTGGTCCTGCTGCTGTTTTCTGCTCTGCTCGTTGGCGACTGCGCTGGTCCTGCTGCTGTTTTCTGCACTGCTCATCGGCGTCGGCGACTGCGCTGATCCTGCTGCTGTTTTCTGCTCTGCTCGTAGGCGTCGGCGACTGCGCTGGTCCTGCTGTTGTTTTCTGCACAGCTCATCGGCGTCGGCGACTGCGTTGATCCTGCTGCTGTTTTCTGCTCTGCTTGTTGGCGTCCGCGACTGCGCTGGTCCTGCTGCTGATTTCTGCACTGCTCGTAGGCGTCGGCGAATGCGCTGGTCCTGCTGCTGATTTCTGCTCTGCTCATCGGCGTCGGCGACTGCGTTGATCCTGCTGCTGTTTTCTGCTCTGCTCGTTGGCGTCTGAGACTGCGCATCTCCTGCTGCTGTTTTCTGCACTGCTCATCGGCGTCGGCGACTGTGCTGATCCTGCTGCTATTTTCTGCTCTGCTCGTAGGCGTCGGCGACTGCGCTGGTCCTGCTGCTGTTTTCTGCACTGCTCATCGGCGTCGGCGACTGTTCTGATCCTGCTGCTGTTGACTGCTCTGCTCGACGGCGTCTGTGACTGCGCATCTCCTGCTGCTGTTTTTTGCTCTACTCCTCGGCGTCAGCGACTGCGCTGATCCTGCTGATGTTTTCTGCTCTGCTCGTCAGCGTCTGAGACTGCGCATCTCCTGCTGCTGTTTTCTGCACTGCTCATCGGCGTCGGCGACTGTGCTGATCCTGCTGCTGTTTTCTGCTCTGCTCGTCGGCGTCTGTGACTGCGCATCTCCTGCTGCTGTTTTTTGCTCTGCTCGTCGGTGACTGCGCTTGTCCTGCTGCTGTTTTCTGCACTGCTCATCGGCATCGGCGACTGCGTTGATCCTGCTGCTGTTTTCTGCTCTGCTCGTTGGCGTCCGCGACTGCGCAACTCCTACTGTTTTTTTTTGCTCTACTCCTCGGCGTCAGCGACTGCGCTGATCCTGCTGCTGTTTTCTGCTCTGCTCGTCAGCGTCTGAGACTGCGCATCTCCTGCTGCTGTTTTCTGCACTGCTCATCGGCGTCGGCGACTGTGCTGATCCTGCTGCTGTTTTCTGCTCTGCTCGTCGGCGTCTGTGACTGCGCATCTCCTGCTGCTGTTTTTTGCTCTGCTCGTCGGTGACTGCGCTTGTCCTGCTGCTGTTTTCTGCACTGCTCATCGGCGTCGGCGACTGCGCTGATCCTGCTGCTGTTTTCTGCTCTGCTCATAGGCGTCGGCGACTGCGCTGGTCCTGCTGTTGTTTTCTGCACTGCTCATCGGCGTCGGCGACTGCGTTGATCCTGCTGCTGTTTTCTGCTCTGCTCGTAGGCGTCGGCGACTGCGCTGGTCCTGCTGCTGATTTCTGCACTGCTCATCGGCGTCGGCGACTGCGTTGATCCTGCTGCTGTTTTCTGCTCTGCTCGTTGGCGTCCGCGACTGCGCAACTCCTACTGTTTTTTTTTTGCTCTACTCCTCGGCGTCAGCGACTGCGCTGATCCTGCTGCTGTTTTCTGCTCTGCTCGTCTGCGTCAGCGAATGCGCTGATCTTGCTGCTGTTTCCTGCTCTGCTCGTCGCCGTCGGCGACTGCGCTGGTCCTGCTGTTGTTTTCTGCTCTGATCGTCGGCGTCAGTGACTGCGCTGGTCCTGCTGCTGTTTTCTTCTCTGCTCGTCGGCGTCTGCTCTTCTCGTCGGCGTCTGCGCTGGTCCTGCTGGTGTTTTCTGCACTGCTCATCGGCGTAGGCAACTGTGCTGATCCTGCTGCTGTTTTCTGCTCTGCTAGTCGGCGTCTGCGACTGCGCTGGTCCTGCTGCTGTTTTCTGCTCTGCTCGTCGGCGACTGCGCTGGTCCTGCTGCTGTTTTCTGCACTGCTCATCGGCATCGGCGACTGTGCTGATCCTGCTGCTGTTTTCTGCTCTGCTCGTAGGTGTCGGCGACTGCGCTGGTCCTGCTGCTGTTTTCTGCACTGCTCATCGGCGTCGGCGACTGCGCTGATCCTGCTGCTGTTTTCTGCTCTGCTCGTCGACGACTGTGCTGGACCTGCTGCTGTTTTCTGCACTGCTCGTTGGTGTCTGCGACTGCACATCTCCTACTGCTTTTTTCTGCTCTGCTCGTCGGCGTCAGCGACTGCGCTGATCCTGCAGCTTTTTTCTTCTCTGCTCGTCGGCGTCTGTGACTGCGCATCTCCTGCTGCTTTTTTTTGCTCTGCTCGTCGGCGTCGGCGACTGTGCTGATCCTGCTGTTGTTTTCGCCTCTGCTCGTCGGCGTCTGCTCTGCTCATCGGCGTCTGCGACTGCGCTGGTCCTGCTGCTGTTTTCTGCTCTGCTCGTTGGCGACTGCGCTGGTCCTGCTGCTGTTTTCTGCACTGCTCATCGGCGTCGGCGACTGCGCTGATCCTGCTGCTGTTTTCTGCTCTGCTCGTAGGCGTCGGCGACTGCGCTGGTCCTGCTGTTGTTTTCTGCACAGCTCATCGGCGTCGGCGACTGCGTTGATCCTGCTGCTGTTTTCTGCTCTGCTTGTTGGCGTCCGCGACTGCGCTGGTCCTGCTGCTGATTTCTGCACTGCTCGTAGGCGTCGGCGAATGCGCTGGTCCTGCTGCTGATTTCTGCTCTGCTCATCGGCGTCGGCGACTGCGTTGATCCTGCTGCTGTTTTCTGCTCTGCTCGTTGGCGTCTGAGACTGCGCATCTCCTGCTGCTGTTTTCTGCACTGCTCATCGGCGTCGGCGACTGTGCTGATCCTGCTGCTATTTTCTGCTCTGCTCGTAGGCGTCGGCGACTGCGCTGGTCCTGCTGCTGTTTTCTGCACTGCTCATCGGCGTCGGCGACTGTTCTGATCCTGCTGCTGTTGACTGCTCTGCTCGACGGCGTCTGTGACTGCGCATCTCCTGCTGCTGTTTTTTGCTCTACTCCTCGGCGTCAGCGACTGCGCTGATCCTGCTGATGTTTTCTGCTCTGCTCGTCAGCGTCTGAGACTGCGCATCTCCTGCTGCTGTTTTCTGCACTGCTCATCGGCGTCGGCGACTGTGCTGATCCTGCTGCTGTTTTCTGCTCTGCTCGTCGGCGTCTGTGACTGCGCATCTCCTGCTGCTGTTTTTTGCTCTGCTCGTCGGTGACTGCGCTTGTCCTGCTGCTGTTTTCTGCACTGCTCATCGGCATCGGCGACTGCGTTGATCCTGCTGCTGTTTTCTGCTCTGCTCGTTGGCGTCCGCGACTGCGCAACTCCTACTGTTTTTTTTGCTCTACTCCTCGGCGTCAGCGACTGCGCTGATCCTGCTGCTGTTTTCTGCTCTGCTCGTCAGCGTCTGAGACTGCGCATCTCCTGCTGCTGTTTTCTGCACTGCTCATCGGCGTCGGCGACTGTGCTGATCCTGCTGCTGTTTTCTGCTCTGCTCGTCGGCGTCTGTGACTGCGCATCTCCTGCTGCTGTTTTTTGCTCTGCTCGTCGGTGACTGCGCTTGTCCTGCTGCTGTTTTCTGCACTGCTCATCGGCGTCGGCGACTGCGCTGATCCTGCTGCTGTTTTCTGCTCTGCTCATAGGCGTCGGCGACTGCGCTGGTCCTGCTGTTGTTTTCTGCACTGCTCATCGGCGTCGGCGACTGCGTTGATCCTGCTGCTGTTTTCTGCTCTGCTCGTAGGCGTCGGCGACTGCGCTGGTCCTGCTGCTGATTTCTGCACTGCTCATCGGCGTCGGCGACTGCGTTGATCCTGCTGCTGTTTTCTGCTCTGCTCGTTGGCGTCCGCGACTGCGCAACTCCTACTGTTTTTTTTTTGCTCTACTCCTCGGCGTCAGCGACTGCGCTGATCCTGCTGCTGTTTTCTGCTCTGCTCGTCAGCGTCTGAGACTGCGCATCTCCTGCTGCTGTTTTCTGCACTGCTCATCGGCGTAGGCGACTGTGCTGATCCTGCTGCTGTTTTCTGCTCTGCTCGTCGGTGACTGCACTTGTCCTGCTGCTGTTTTCTGCACTGCTCGTTGGCGTCTGCAACTACACATCTCCTGCTGTTTTTTTCTGCTCTGCTCGTCGGCGTCAGCGACCACGCTGATCCTGCAGCTGTTTTCTGCTCTGCTCGTCGGCGTCTGTGACTGCACATCTCCTGCTGCTGTTTTTTGCTCTGCTCGTCGGCGTCGGCGACTGTGCTGATCCTGCTGCTGTTTTCTTCTCTGCTCGTCGGCGTCTGATCTGGTCCTGCTGTTGTTTTCGCCTCTGCTCGTCGGCGTCTGCTCTGCTCATCGGCGTCTGCGACTGCGCTGGTCCTGCTGCTGTTTTCTGCTCTGCTCGTTGGCGACTGCGCTGGTCCTGCTGCTGTTTTCTGCTCTGCTCATAGGCGTCGGCGACTGCGCTGGTCCTGCTGTTGTTTTCTGCACTGCTCATCGGCGTCGGCGACTGCGTTGATCCTGCTGCTGTTTTCTGCTCTGCTCGTAGGCGTCGGCGACTGCGCTGGTCCTGCTGCTGATTTCTGCACTGCTCATCGGCGTCGGCGACTGCGTTGATCCTGCTGCTGTTTTCTGCTCTGCTCGTTGGCGTCCGCGACTGCGCAACTCCTACTGCTTTTTTTTGCTCTACTCCTCGGCGTCAGCGACTGCGCTGATCCTGCTGCTGTTTTCTGCTCTGCTCGTCGGCGTCTGAGACTGCGCATCTCCTGCTGCTGTTTTCTGCACTGCTCATCGGCGTCGGCGACTGTGCTGATCCTGCTGCTGTTTTCTGCTCTGCTCGTCGGCGTCTGTGACTGCGCATCTCCTGCTGCTGTTTTTTGCTCTGCTCGTCGGTGACTGCGCTTGTCCTGCTGCTGTTTTCTGCTCTGCTCATCGGCGTCGGCCACTGCGATGATCCTGCTGCTGTTTTCTGCTCTGCTCGTCTGCGTCAGCGAATGCGCTGATCTTGCTGCTGTTTCCTGCTCTGCTCGTCGCCGTCGGCGACTGCGCTGGTCCTGCTGTTGTTTTCTGCTCTGATCGTCGGCGTCAGCGACTGCGCTGGTCCTGCTGCTGTTTTCTTCTCTGCTCGTCGGCGTCTGCTCTGCTCGTCGGCGTCTGCGCTGGTGCTGCTGGTGTTTTCTGCACTGCTCATCGGCGTCGGCAACTGCGCTGGTCCTGCTGCTGTTTTCTGCACTGCTCATCGGCGTCGGCGACTGCGCTGATCCTGCTGCTTTTTTCTGCTCTGCTCGTCGGCGTCAGCGATTGCGCTGATCCTGCTGCTGTTTTCTGCGCTGCTCGTCGGCGTCTGTGACTGCGCATCTCCTGCTGCTGTTTTCTTCTCTGCTCGTAGGCGTCTGCTCTGCTCGTCGGCGTCTGCGCTGGTCCTGCTGCTGTTTTCTGCTCTGCTCGTCGCAACTGCGCTGGTCCTGCTGTTGTTTTCGCATCTGCTCATCGGCGTCTGCTCTGCTCATTGGCGTCTGCGACTGCGCATCTCCTGCTGCTGTTTTTTGCTCTGCTAGTCGGCGTCAGCGACTGCACTGATCCTGCTGCTGTTTTCTGCTCTGCTCGTCGGCGTCTGTGACTGCGCATCTCCTGCTGCTGTTTTCTGCTCTTCTCGTCTGCGTCAGCTAATGTGCTGATCTTGCTGCTGTTTCCTGCTCTGCTCGTCGCCGTTGGCGTCTGCGCTGGTCCTGCTGCTGTTATCTTCTCTGCTCGTCGGCGTCTGCTCTGCTCGTCGGCGTCTGCGCTGGTCCTGCTGGTGTTTTCTGAACTGCTCATCGGCATCGTCGACTGTGCTTATCCTGCTGCTGTTTTCTGCTCTGCTCGTAGGCGTCGGCGACTGCGCTGGTCCTGCTGCTGTTTTCTGCACTGCTGATCGGTGTCGGCGACTGCGCTGATCCTGCTGCTGTTTTCTGCTCTGCTCGTCGACGACTGTGCTGGACCTGCTGCTGTTTTCTGCACTGCTCGTTGGCGTCTGCGACTGCACATCTCCTGCTGCTTTTTTCTGCTCTGCTCGTCGGCGTCAGCGACCGCGCTGATCCTGCAGCTGTTTTCTGCTCTGCTCATCGGCGTCTGTGACTGCACATCTCCTGCTGCTGTTTTTTGCTCTGCTCGTCGGCGTCGGCGACTGTGCTGATCCTGCTGCTGTTTTCTGCTCTGCTCGTCTGCGTCAGCGAATGCGCTGATCCTGCTGCTGTTTTCTTCTCTGCTCGTCGGCGTCTGATCTGGTCCTGCTGTTGTTTTTGCCTCTGCTCGTCGGCGTCTGCTCTGCTCATCGGCGTCTGCGACTGCGCTGGTCCTGCTGCTGTTTTCTGCTCTGCTCGTTGGCGACTGCGCTGGTCCTGCTGCTGTTTTCTGCTCTGCTCATAGGCGTCGGCGACTGCGCTGGTCCTGCTGTTGTTTTCTGCACTGCTCATCGGCGTCGGCGACTGCGTTGATCCTGCTGCTGTTTTCTGCTCTGCTCGTAGGCATCGGCGACTGCGCTGGTCCTGCTGCTGATTTCTGCACTGCTCATAGGCGTCGGCGACTGCGTTGATCCTGCTGCTGTTTTCTGCTCTGCTCGTTGGTGTCCGCGACTGCGCAACTCCTACAGTTTTTTTTTGCTCTACTCCTCGGCGTCAGCGACTGCGCTGATCCTGCTGCTGTTTTCTGCTCTGCTCGTCAGCGTCTGAGACTGCGCATCTCCTGCTGCTGTTTTCTGCACTGCTCATCGGCATCGGCGACTGTGCTGATCCTGCTGCTGTTTTCTGCTCTGCTCGTCGGCGTCTGTGACTGCGCATCTCCTGCTGCTGTTTTTTGCTCTGCTCGTCGGTGACTGCGCTTGTCCTGCTGCTGTTTTCTGCACTGCTCATCGGCGTCGGCGACTGCGCTGATCCTGCTGCTGTTTTCTGCTCTGCTCATAGGCGTTGGCGACTGCGCTGGTCCTGCTGTTGTTTTCTGCACTGCTCATCGGCGTCGGCGACTGCGTTGATCCTGCTGCTGTTTTCTGCTCTGCTCGTAGGCGTCGGCGACTGCGCTGGTCCTGCTGCTGTTTTCTGCTCTGCTCGTTGGCGTCCGCGACTGCGCAACTCCTACTGTTTTTTTTTTTGCTCTACTCCTAGGCGTCAGCGACTGCGCTGATCCTGCTGCTGTTTTCTGCTCTGCTCGTCAGCGTCTGAGACTGCGCATCTCCTGCTGCTGTTTTCTGCTCTGCTCGTCGGCGTCTGTGACTGCGCATCTCCTGCTGCTGTTTTTTGCTCTGCTCGTCGGTGACTGTGCTGGACCTGCTGCTGTTTTCTGCACTGCTCGTTGGCGTCTGCGACTGCACATCTCCTGCTGCTTTTTTCTGCTCTGCTCGTCGGCGTCAGCGACCACGCTGATCCTGCAGCTGTTTCCTGCTCTGCTCGTCGCCGTCGGCGACTGCGCTGGTCCTGCTGTTGTTTTCTGCTCTGATCGTCGGCGTCAGTGACTGCGCTGGTCCTGCTGCTGTTTTCTTCTCTGCTCGTCGGCGTCTGCTCTTCTCGTCGGCGTCTGCGCTGGTCCTGCTGGTGTTTTCTGCACTGCTCATCGGCGTCGGCAACTGTGCTGATCCTGCTGCTGTTTTCTGCTCTGCTAGTCGGCGTCTGCGACTGCGCTGGTCCTGCTGCTGTTTTCTGCTCTGCTCGGCGGCGACTGCGCTGGTCCTGCTGCTGTTTTCTGCACTGCTCATCGGCATCGGCGACTGTGCTGATCCTGCTGCTGTTTTCTGCTCTGCTCGTAGGTGTCGGCGACTGCGCTGGTCCTGCTGCTGTTTTCTGCACTGCTCATCGGCGTCGGCGACTGCGCTGATCCTGCTGCTGTTTTCTGCTCTGCTCGTCGACGACTGTGCTGGACCTGCTGCTGTTTTCTGCACTGCTCGTTGGTGTCTGCGACTGCACATCTCCTACTGCTTTTTTCTGCTCTGCTCGTCGGCGTCAGCGACTGCGCTGATCCTGCAGCTTTTTTCTGCTCTGCTCGTCGGCGTCTGTGACTGCGCATCTCCTGCTGCTTTTTTTTGCTCTGCTCGTCGGCGTCGGCGACTGTGCTGATCCTGCTGCTGTTTTCTGCTCTGCTCGTCTGCGTCAGCGAATGCGCTGATCCTGCTGCTGTTTTCTTCTCTGCTCGTCGGCGTCTGATCTGGTCCTGCTGTTGTTTTCGCCTCTGCTCGTCGGCGTCTGCTCTGCTCATCGGCGTCTGCGACTGCGCTGGTCCTGCTGCTGTTTTCTGCTCTGCTCGTTGGCGACTGCGCTGGTCCTGCTGCTGTTTTCTGCACTGCTCATCGGCGTCGGCGACTGCGCTGATCCTGCTGCTGTTTTCTGCTCTGCTCGTAGGCGTCGGCGACTGCGCTGGTCCTGCTGTTGTTTTCTGCACAGCTCATCGGCGTCGGCGACTGCGTTGATCCTGCTGCTGTTTTCTGCTCTGCTTGTTGGCGTCCGCGACTGCGCTGGTCCTGCTGCTGATTTCTGCACTGCTCGTAGGCGTCGGCGAATGCGCTGGTCCTGCTGCTGATTTCTGCTCTGCTCATCGGCGTCGGCGACTGCGTTGATCCTGCTGCTGTTTTCTGCTCTGCTCGTTGGCGTCCGCGACTGCGCAACTCCTACTGCTTTTTTTTGCTCTACTCGTCGGCGTCAGCGACTGCGCTGATCCTGCTGCTGTTTTCTGCTCTGCTCGTCGGCGTCTGAGACTGCGCATCTCCTGCTGCTGTTTTCTGCACTGCTCATCGGCGTCGGCGACTGTGCTGATCCTGCTGCTATTTTCTGCTCTGCTCGTAGGCGTCGGCGACTGCGCTGGTCCTGCTGCTGTTTTCTGCACTGCTCATCGGCGTCGGCGACTGTTCTGATCCTTCTGCTGTTGACTGCTCTGCTCGTCGGCGTCTGTGACTGCGCATCTCCTGCTGCTGTTTTTTGCTCTACTCCTCGGCGTCAGCGACTGCGCTGATCCTGCTGATGTTTTCTGCTCTGCTCGTCAGCGTCTGAGACTGCGCATCTCCTGCTGCTGTTTTCTGCACTGCTCATCGGCGTCGGCGACTGTGCTGATCCTGCTGCTGTTTTCTGCTCTGCTCGTCGGCGTCTGTGACTGCGCATCTCCTGCTGCTGTTTTTTGCTCTGCTCGTCGGTGACTGCGCTTGTCCTGCTGCTGTTTTCTGCACTGCTCATCGGCGTCGGCGACTGCATTGATCCTGCTGCTGTTTTCTGCTCTGCTCGTTGGCGTCCGCGACTGCGCAACTCCTACTGTTTTTTTTTTTGCTCTACTCCTCGGCGTCAGCGACTGCGCTGATCCTGCTGCTGTTTTCTGCTCTGCTCGTCAGCGTCTGAGACTGCGCATCTCCTGCTGCTGTTTTCTGCACTGCTCATCGGCGTCGGCGACTGTGCTGATCCTGCTGCTGTTTTCTGCTCTGCTCGTCGGCGTCTGTGACTGCGCATCTCCTGCTGCTGTTTTTTGCTCTGCTCGTCGGTGACTGCGCTTGTCCTGCTGCTGTTTTCTGCACTGCTCATCGGCGTCGGCGACTGCGCTGATCCTGCTGCTGTTTTCTGCTCTGCTCATAGGCGTCGGCGACTGCGCTGGTCCTGCTGTTGTTTTCTGCACTGCTCATCGGCGTCGGCGACTGCGTTGATCCTGCTGCTGTTTTCTGCTCTGCTCGTAGGCGTCGGCGACTGCGCTGGTCCTGCTGCTGATTTCTGCACTGCTCATCGGCGTCGGCGACTGCGTTGATCCTGCTGCTGTTTTCTGCTCTGCTCGTTGGCGTCCGCGACTGCGCAACTCCTACTGTTTTTTTTTTGCTCTACTCCTCGGCGTCAGCGACTGCGCTGATCCTGCTGCTGTTATCTGCTCTGCTCGTCAGCGTCTGAGACTGCGCATCTCCTGCTGCTGTTTTCTGCACTGCTCATCGGCGTAGGCGACTGTGCTGATCCTGCTGCTGTTTTCTGCTCTGCTCGTCGGTGACTGCGCTTGTCCTGCTGCTGTTTTCTGCACTGCTCATTGGCGTCTGCAACTACACATCTCCTGCTGTTTTTTTCTGCTCTGCTCGTCGGCGTCAGCGACCACGCTGATCCTGCAGCTGTTTTCTGCTCTGCTCGTCGGCGTCTGTGACTGCACATCTCCTGCTGCTGTTTTTTGCTCTGCTCGTCGGCGTCGGCGACTGTGCTGATCCTGCTGCTGTTTTCTTCTCTGCTCGTCGGCGTCTGATCTGGTCCTGCTGTTGTTTTCGCCTCTGCTCGTCGGCGTCTGCTCTGCTCATCGGCTTCTGCGACTGCGCTGGTCCTGCTGCTGTTTTCTGCTCTGCTCGTTGGCGACTGCGCTGGTCCTGCTGCTGTTTTCTGCTCTGCTCATAGGCGTCGGCGACTGCGCTGGTCCTGCTGTTGTTTTCTGCACTGCTCATCGGCGTCGGCGACTGCGTTGATCCTGCTGCTGTTTTCTGGTCTGCTCGTAGGCGTCGGCGACTGCGCTGGTCCTGCTGCTGATTTCTGCACTGCTCATCGGCGTCGGCGACTGCGTTGATCCTGCTGCTGTTTTCTGCTCTGCTCGTTGGCGTCCGCGACTGCGCAACTCCTACTGCTTTTTTTTGCTCTACTCCTCGGCGTCAGCGACTGCGCTGATCCTGCTGCTGTTTTCTGCTCTGCTCGTCGGCGTCTGAGACTGCGCATCTCCTGCTGCTGTTTTCTGCACTGCTCATCGGCGTCGGCGACTGTGCTGATCCTGCTGCTGTTTTCTGCTCTGCTCGTCGGCGTCTGTGACTGCGCATCTCCTGCTGCTGTTTTTTGCTCTGCTCGTCGGTGACTGCGCTTGTCCTGCTGCTGTTTTCTGCTCTGCTCATCGGCGTCGGCCACTGCAATGATCCTGCTGCTGTTTTCTGCTCTGCTCGTCTGCGTCAGCGAATGCGCTGATCTTGCTGCTTTTTCCTGCTCTGCTCGTCGCCGTCGGCGACTGCGCTGGTCCTGCTGTTGTTTTCTGCTCTGATCGTCGGCGTCAGCGACTGCGCTGGTCCTGCTGCTGTTTTCTTCTCTGCTCGTCGGCATCTGCTCTGCTCGTCGGCGTCTGCGCTGGTCCTGCTGGTGTTTTCTGCACTGCTCATCGGCGTCGGCAACTGCGCTGGTCCTGCTGCTGTTTTCTGCACTGCTCATCGGCGTCGGCGACTGCGCTGATCCTGCTGCTGTTTTCTGCGCTGCTCGTCTGCGTCTGTGACTGCGCATCTCCTGCTGCTGTTTTCTTCTCTGCTCGTAGGCGTCTGCTCTGCTCGTCGGCGTCTGCGCTGGTCCTGCTGCTGTTTTCTGCTCTGCTCGTCGCAACTGCGCTGGTCCTGCTGTTGTTTTCGCATCTGCTCATCGGCGTCTGCTCTGCTCATTGGCGTCTGCGACTGCGCATCTCCTGCTGCTGTTTTTTGCTCTGCTAGTCGGCGTCAGCGACTGCACTGATCCTGCTTCTGTTTTCTGCTCTGCTCGTCGGCGTCTGTGACTGCGCATCTCCTGCTGCTGTTTTCTGCTCTTCTCGTCTGCGTCAGCAAATGTGCTGATCTTGCTGCTGTTTCCTGCTCTGCTCGTCGGCGTCTGCTCTGCTCGTCGGCGTCTGCGCTGGTCCTGCTGGTGTTTTCTGAACTGCTCATCGGCATCGTCGACTGTGCTTATCCTGCTGCTGTTTTCTGCTCTGCTCATCGGCGTCGGCGACTGTGCTGATCCTGCTGCTGTTTTCTGCTCTGCTCGTCGGCGTCTGTGACTGCGCATCTCCTGCTGCTGTTTTTTGCTCTGCTCGTCGGTGACTGCGCTTGTCCTGCTGCTGTTTTCTGCACTGCTCATCGGCGTCGGCGACTGCGCTGATCCTGCTGCTGTTTTCTGCTCTGCTCATAGGCGTCGGCGACTGCGCTGGTCCTGCTGTTGTTTTCTGCACTGCTCATCGGCGTCGGCGACTGCGTTGATCCTGCTGCTGTTTTCTGCTCTGCTCGTTGGCGTCCGCGACTGCGCAACTCCTACTGCTTTTTTTTGCTCTACTCCTCGGCGTCAGCGACTGCGCTGATCCTGCTGCTGTTTTCTGCTCTGCTCGTCGGCGTCTGAGACTGCGCATCTCCTGCTGCTGTTTTCTGCACTGCTCATCGGCGTCGGCGACTGTGCTGATCCTGCTGCTGTTTTCTGCTCTGCTCGTCGGCGTCTGTGACTGCGCATCTCCTGCTGCTGTTTTTTGCTCTGCTCGTCGGTGACTGCGCTTGTCCTGCTGCTGTTTTCTGCTCTGCTCATCGGCGTCGGCCACTGCGATGATCCTGCTGCTGTTTTCTGCTCTGCTCGTCTGCGTCAGCGAATGCGCTGATCTTGCTGCTTTTTCCTGCTCTGCTCGTCGCCGTCGGCGACTGCGCTGGTCCTGCTGTTGTTTTCTGCTCTGATCGTCGGCGTCAGCGACTGCGCTGGTCCTGCTGCTGTTTTCTTCTCTGCTCGTCGGCATCTGCTCTGCTCGTCGGCGTCTGCGCTGGTCCTGCTGGTGTTTTCTGCACTGCTCATCGGCGTCGGCAACTGCGCTGGTCCTGCTGCTGTTTTCTGCACTGCTCATCGGCGTCGGCGACTGCGCTGATCCTGCTGCTGTTTTCTGCGCTGCTCGTCTGCGTCTGTGACTGCGCATCTCCTGCTGCTGTTTTCTTCTCTGCTCGTAGGCGTCTGCTCTGCTCGTCGGCGTCTGCGCTGGTCCTGCTGCTGTTTTCTGCTCTGCTCGTCGCAACTGCGCTGGTCCTGCTGTTGTTTTCGCATCTGCTCATCGGCGTCTGCTCTGCTCATTGGCGTCTGCGACTGCGCATCTCCTGCTGCTGTTTTTTGCTCTGCTAGTCGGCGTCAGCGACTGCACTGATCCTGCTTCTGTTTTCTGCTCTGCTCGTCGGCGTCTGTGACTGCGCATCTCCTGCTGCTGTTTTCTGCTCTTCTCGTCTGCGTCAGCAAATGTGCTGATCTTGCTGCTGTTTCCTGCTCTGCTCGTCGGCGTCTGCTCTGCTCGTCGGCGTCTGCGCTGGTCCTGCTGGTGTTTTCTGAACTGCTCATCGGCATCGTCGACTGTGCTTATCCTGCTGCTGTTTTCTGCTCTGCTCATCGGCGTCGGCGACTGTGCTGATCCTGCTGCTGTTTTCTGCTCTGCTCGTCGGCGTCTGTGACTGCGCATCTCCTGCTGCTGTTTTTTGCTCTGCTCGTCGGTGACTGCGCTTGTCCTGCTGCTGTTTTCTGCACTGCTCATCGGCGTCGGCGACTGCGCTGATCCTGCTGCTGTTTTCTGCTCTGCTCATAGGCGTCGGCGACTGCGCTGGTCCTGCTGTTGTTTTCTGCACTGCTCATCGGCGTCGGCGACTGCGTTGATCCTGCTGCTGTTTTCTGCTCTGCTCGTAGGCGTCGGCGACCGCGCTGGTCCTGCTGCTGATTTCTGCACTGCTCATCGGCGTCGGCGACTGCGTTGATCCTGCTGCTGTTTTCTGCTCTGCTCGTTGGCGTCCGCGACTGCGCAACTCCTACTGTTTTTTTTTTGCTCTACTCCTAGGCGTCAGCGACTGCGCTGATCCTGCTGCTGTTTTCTGCTCTGCTCGTCAGCGTCTGAGACTGCGCATCTCCTGCTGCTGTTTTCTGCTCTGCTCGTTGGCGTCCGCGACTGCGCAACTCCTACTGCTTTTTTTTGCTCTACTCGTCGGCGTCAGCGACTGCGCTGATCCTGCTGCTTTTTTCTGCTCTGCTCGTCGGCGTCTGAGACTGCGCATCTCCTGCTGCTTTTTTCTGCACTGCTCATCGGCGTCGGCGACTGTGCTGATCCTGCTGCTATTTTCTGCTCTGCTCGTAGGCGTCGGCGACTGCGCTGGTCCTGCTGCTGTTTTCTGCACTGCTCATCAGCGTCGACGACTGTGCTGATCCTGCTGCTGTTGACTGCTCTGCTCGTCGGCGACTGCGCTGGTCCTGCTGCTGTTTTCTGCACTGCTCATCGGCGTTGGCGACTGCGTTGATCCTGCTGCTGTTTTCTGCTCTGCTCGTTGGCGTCTGGGACTGCTTATCTCCTGCTGCTTTTTTCTGCTCTGCTCGTCGGCGTCAGCGACTGCGCTGATCCTGCTGCTGTTTTCTGCTCTGCTCGACGGCGTCCGCGACTGCGCATCTCCTGCTGCTGTTTTTTGCTCTGCTCGTCGGCGTAGGCGACTGCGCTGATCCTGCTATTTTTTCTGCTCTGCTCATCGGCGTCAGCGACTGGGCTGATCCTGCTGCTGTTTTCTGCTCTGCTCATCTGCGTCAGCAAATGCACTGATCCTGCTGCTGTTTCCTACTCTGCTCGTCGCGGTCGGCGGCTGCGCTGGTCCTGCTGTTGTTTTCTTCTCTGCTCGTCGGCGTCTGCTCTGCTGATTGGCGTCTGCGCTGGTCCTGCTGGTGTTTTCTGCACTGTTTATCGGCGTCTGCGACTGCGCTGGTGCTGCTGCTGTTTTCTGCTCTGCTCGTCGGCGACTGCGCTGGTCCTGCTGCTGTTTTCTGCACTGCTCATCGGCGTCGGCGACTGCGTTGGTCCTGCTGTTGTTTTCGCCTCTGCTCGTCGGCGTCTGCTCTGCTCATCGTCGTCTGCGACTGTGCTGGTCCTGCTGCTGTTTTCTGCTCTGCTCGTCGGCGACTGTGCTGATCCTGCTGCTGTTTTCTGCTCTGCTCGTCGGCGTCTGTGACTGCGCATCTCCTGCTGCTGTTTTTTGCTCTGCTCGTCGGTGACTGCGCTTGTCCTGCTGCTGTTTTCTGCACTGCTCATCGGCGTCGGCGACTGCGCTGATCCTGCTGCTGTTTTCTGCTCTGCTCATAGGCGTCGGCGACTGCGCTGGTCCTGCTGTTGTTTTCTGCACTGCTCATCGGCGTCGGCGACTGCGTTGATCCTGCTGCTGTTTTCTGCTCTGCTCGTAGGCGTCGGCGACTGCGCTGGTCCTGCTGCTGATTTCTGCACTGCTCATCGGCGTCGGCGACTGCGTTGATCCTGCTGCTGTTTTCTGCTCTGCTCGTTGGCGTCCGCGACTGCGCAACTCCTACTGTTTTTTTTTTTGCTCTACTCCTAGGCGTCAGCGACTGCGCTAATCCTGCTGCTGTTTTCTGCTCTGCTCGTCAGCGTCTGAGACTGCGCATCTCCTGCTGCTGTTTTCTGCACTGCTCATCGGCGTCGGCGACTGTGCTGATCCTGCTGCTGTTTTCTGCTCTGCTCGTCGGCGTCTGTGACTGCGCATCTCCTGCTGCTGTTTTTTGCTCTGCTCGTCGGTGACTGCGCTTGTCCTGCTGCTGTTTTCTGCACTGCTCGTTGGCGTCTGCAACTACACATCTCCTGCTGCTTTTTTCTGCTCTGCTCGTCGACGTCAGCGACCGCGCTGATCCTGCAGCTGTTTTCTGCTCTGCTCGTCGGCGTCTGTGACTGCACATCTCCTGCTGCTGTTTTTTGCTCTGCTCGTCGGCGTCGGCGACTGTGCTGGTCCTGCTGCTGTTTTCTGCTCTGCTCGTCTGCGTCAGCGAATGCGCTGATCCTGCTGTTGTTTTCGCCTCTGCTCGTCGGCGTCTGCTCTGCTCATCGGCGTCTGCGACTGCGCTGGTCCTGCTGCTGTTTTCTGCTCTGCTCGTTGGCGACTGCGCTGGTCCTGCTGCTGTTTTCTGCACTGCTCATCGGCGTCGGCGACTGCACTGATCCTGCTGCTGTTTTCTGCTCTGCTCATAGGCGTCGGCGACTGCGCTGGTCCTGCTGTTGTTTTCTGCACTGCTCATCGGCGTCGGCGACTGCGTTGATCCTGCTGCTGTTTTCTGCTCTGCTCGTAGGCGTCGGCGACTGCGCTGGTCCTTCTGCTGATTTCTGCACTGCTCATCGGTGTCGGCCACTGCGTTGATCCTGCTGCTGTTTTCTGCTCTGCTCGTTGGCGTCCGCGACTGTGCAACTCCTACTGCTTTTTTTTGCTCTACTCCTCGGCGTCAGCGACTGCGCTGATCCTGCTGATGTTTTCTGCTCTGCTTGTCGGCGTCTGAGACTGCGCATCTCCTGCTGCTGTTTTCTGCACTGCTCATCGGCGTCGTTGACTGTGCTGATCCTGCTGCTGTTTTCTGCTCTGCTCGTCGGCGTCTGTGACTGCGCATCTCCTACTGCTTTTTTTGCTCTGCTCGTCGGCGTCAGCGACTGCGCTGATCCTGCAGCTGTTTTCTGCTCTGCTCGTCGGCGTCTGTGACTGCGCATCTCCTGCTGCTTTTTTTTGCTCTGCTCGTCGGCGTCGGCGACTGTGCTGATCCTGCTGCTGTTTTCTGCTCTGCTCGTCTGCGTCAGCGAATGCGCTGATCCTGCTGCTGTTTTCTTCTCTGCTCGTCGGCGTCTGATCTGGTCCTGCTGTTGTTTTCGCCTCTGCTCGTCGGCGTCTGCTCTGCTCATCGGCGTCTGCGATTGCGCTGGTCCTGCTGCTGTTTTCTGCTCTGCTCGTTGGCGACTGCGCTGGTCCTGCTGCTGTTTTCTGCACTGCTCATCGGCGTCGGCGACTGCGCTGATCCTGCTGCTGTTTTCTGCTCTGCTCGTAGGCGTCGGCGACTGCGCTGGTCCTGCTGTTGTTTTCTGCACAGCTCATCGGCGTCGGCGACTGCGTTGATCCTGCTGCTGTTTTCTGCTCTGCTCGTTGGCGTCCGCGACTGCGCTGGTCCTGCTGCTGATTTCTGCACTGCTCGTAGGCGTCGGCGACTGCGCTGGTCCTGCTGCTGATTTCTGCTCTGCTCATCGGCGTCGGCGACTGCGTTGATCCTGCTGCTGTTTTCTGCTCTGCTCGTTGGCGTCCGCGACTGCGCATCTCCTGCTGCTGTTTTCTGCACTGCTCATCGGCGTCGGCGACTGTGCTGATCCTGCTGCTATTTTCTGCTCTGCTCGTCGGCGTCTGAGACTGCGCATCTCCTGCTGCTGTTTTCTGCACTGCTCATCGGCGTCGGCGACTGTGCTGATCCTGCTGCTATTTTCTGCTCTGCTCGTAGGCGTCGGCGACTGCGCTGGTCCTGCTGCTGTTTTCTGCACTGCTCATCAGCGTCGACGACTGTGCTGATCCTGCTGCTGTTGACTGCTCTGCTCGTCGGCGACTGCGCTGGTCCTGCTGCTGTTTTCTGCACTGCTCATCGGCGTTGGCGACTGCGCTGATCCTGCTGCTGTTTTCTGCTCTGCTCGTCGGCGTCCGCGACTGCGCATCTCCTGCTGCTGTTTTTTGCTCTGCTCGTCGGCGTAGGCGACTGCGCTGATCCTGCTATTTTTTCTGCTCTGCTCATCGGCGTCAGCGACTGGGCTGATCCTGCTGCTGTTTTCTGCTCTGCTCATCTGCGTCAGCAAATGCGCTGATCCTGCTGCTGTTTCCTACTCTGCTCGTCGCGGTCGGCGGCTGCGCTGGTCCTGCTGTTGTTTTCTTCTCTGCTCGTCGGCGTCTGCTCTGCTGATTGGCGTCTGCGCTGGTCCTGCTGGTGTTTTCTGCACTGTTTATCGGCGTCTGCGACTGCGCTGGTCCTGCTGCTGTTTTCTGCTCTGCTCGTCGGCGACTGCGCTGGTCCTGCTGCTGTTTTCTGCACTGCTCATCGGCGTCGGCGACTGCGTTGGTCCTGCTGTTGTTTTCGCCTCTGCTCGTCGGCGTCTGCTCTGCTCATCGTCGTCTGCGACTGTGCTGGTCCTGCTGCTGTTTTCTGCTCTGCTCGTCGGCGACTGCGCTGGTCCTGCTGCTGTTTTCTGCACTGCTCATCAGCGTCGGCGACTGCACTGATCCTGCTGCTGTTTTCTGCTCTGCTCGTCGGTGACTGCGCTGGTCCTACTGGTGTTTTCAGCACTGCTCATCGGCGTCGGCGACTGCGCTGGTCCTGCTGTTGTTTTCGCCTCTGATCGTCGGCGTCTGCTCTGCTCATCGTCGTCTGCGACTGCGCTGGTCTTGCTGCTGTTTTCTGCTCTGCTCGTCGGCGACTGCGCTGATCCTGCAGCTGTTTTCTGCTCTGCTCGTCGGCGTCTGCGACTGCGCATCTCCTGCTGCTGTTTTTTGCTCTGCTCGTCGGCGTCAGCGACTGTGCTGATCCTGCTGCTGTTTTCTGCTCTGCTCGTCTGCATCAGCGAATGCGCTGATCCTGCTGCTGTTTTCTTCTCTTCTCGTCGGCGTCTGCTCTGGTCCTGCTGTTGTTTTCGCCTCTGCTCGTCGGCGTCTGCTCTGCTCATCGGTGTCTGAGACTGCGCTGGTCCTGCTGCTGTTTTCTGCTCTGCTCATTGGCGACTGCGCTGGTCCTGCTGCTGTTTTGTGCTCTGCTCGTAGGCGTCGGCGACTGCGCTGGTCCTGCTGTTGTTTTCTGCACTGCTCATCGGCGTCGGCGACTGCGTTGAACCTGCTGCTGTTTTCTGCTCTGCTCGTAGGCGTCGGCGACTGTGCTGGTCCTGCTGCTGATTTCTGCACTGCTCATCGGCGTCGGCGACTGCGTTGATCCTGCTGCTGTTTTCTGCTCTGCTCGTTGGCGTCCGCGACTGCGCAACTCCTACTGCTTTTTTTTGCTCTACTCGTCGGCGTCAGCGACTGCGCTGATCCTGCTGCTGTTTTCTGCTCTGCTCGTCGGCGTCTGAGACTGCGCATCTCCTGCTGCTGTTTTCTGCACTGCTCATCGGCGTCGGCGACTGTGCTGATCCTGCTGCTATTTTCTGCTCTGCTCGTAGGCATCGGCGACTGCGCTGGTCCTGCTGCTGTTTTCTGCTCTGCTCGTTGGCGACTGCGCTGGTCCTGCTGCTGTTTTCTGCACTGCTCATCGGCGTCGGCGACTGCGCTGATCCTGCTGCTGTTTTCTGCTCTGCTCGTAGGCGTCGGCGACTGCGCTGGTCCTGCTGTTGTTTTCTGCACAGCTCATCGGCGTCGGCGACTGCGTTGATCCTGCTGCTGTTTTCTGCTCTGCTCGTTGGCGTCCGCGACTGCGCTGGTCCTGCTGCTGATTTCTGCACTGCTCGTAGGCGTCGGCGACTGCGCTGGTCCTGCTGCTGATTTCTGCTCTGCTCATCGGCGTCGGGGACTGCGTTGATCCTGCTGCTGTTTTCTGCTCTGCTCGTTGGCATCCGCGACTGCGCAACTCCTACTGCTTTTTTTTGCTCTACTCGTCGGCGTCAGCGACTGCGCTGATCCTTCTGCTGTTTTCTGCTCTGCTCGTCGGCGTCTGAGACTGCGCATCTCCTGCTGCTGTTTTCTGCACTGCTCATCGGCGTCGGCGACTGTGCTGATCCTGCTGCTATTTTCTGCTCTGCTCGTAGGCGTCGGCGACTGCGCTGGTCCTGCTGCTGTTTTCTGCACTGCTCATCGGCGTCGGCGACTGCACTGATCCTGCTGCTGTTTTCTGCTCTGCTCATCGGCGTCGGCGACTGTGCTGATCCTGCTGCTGTTGACTGCTCTGCTCGTCGGCGACTGCGCTGGTCCTGCTGCTGATTTCTGCACTGCTCATCGGCGTTGGCGACTGCGTTGATCCTGCTGCTGTTTTCTGCTCTGCTCGTTGGCGTCTGGGACTGCGCATCTCCTGCTGCTTTTTTCTGCTCTGCTCGTCGGCGTCAGCGACTGCGCTGATCCTGCTGCTGTTTTCTGCTCTGCTCGTCGGCGTTTGCGACTGCGCATCTCCTGCTGCTGTTTTTTGCTCTGCTCGTCGGCGTCGGCGACTGCGCTGATCCTGCTTTTTTTTCTGCTCTGCTCATCGGCGTCAGCGACTGGGCTGATCCTGCTGCTGTTTTCTGCTCTGCTCATCTGCGTCAGCAAATGAGCTGATCCTGCTGCTGTTTCCTGCTCTGCTCGTCGCGGTCGGCGGCTGCGCTGGTCCTGCTGTTGTTTTCTTCTCTGCTCGTCGGCGTCTGCTCTGCTGATTGGCGTCTGCGCTGGTCCTGCTGGTGTTTTCTGCACTGTTTATCGGCGTCTGCGACTGCGCTGGTCCTGCTGCTGTTTTCTGCTCTGCTCGTCGGTGACTGCGCTGGTCCTACTGGTGTTTTCAGCACTGCTCATCGGCGTCGGCGACTGCGCTGGTCCTGCTGTTGTTTTCGCCTCTGATCGTCGGCGTCTGCTCTGCTCATCGTCGTCTGCGACTGCGCTGGTCTTGCTGCTGTTTTCTGCTCTGCTCGTCGGCGACTGCGCTGATCCTGCAGCTGTTTTCTGCTCTGCTCGTCGGCGTCTGCGACTGCGCATCTCCTGCTGCTGTTTTTTGCTCTGCTCGTCGGCGTCAGCGACTGTGCTGATCCTGCTGCTGTTTTCTGCTCTGCTCGTCTGCATCAGCGAATGCACTGATCCTGCTGCTGTTTTCTTCTCTTCTCGTCGGCGTCTGCTCTGGTCCTGCTGTTGTTTTCGCCTCTGCTCGTCGGCGTCTGCTCTGCTCATCGTCGTCTGCGACTGTGCTGGTCCTGCTGCTGTTTTCTGCTCTGCTCGTCGGCGACTGCGCTGGTCCTGCTGCTGTTTTCTGCACTGCTCATCAGCGTCGGCGACTGCGCTGATCCTGCTGCTGTTTTCTGCTCTGCTCGTCGGTGACTGCGCTGGTCCTACTGGTGTTTTCAGCACTGCTCATCGGCGTCGGCGACTGCGCTGGTCCTGCTGTTGTTTTCGCCTCTGATCGTCGGCGTCTGCTCTGCTCATCGTCGTCTGCGACTGCGCTGGTCTTGCTGCTGTTTTCTGCTCTGCTCGTCGGCGACTGCGCTGATCCTGCAGCTGTTTTCTGCTCTGCTCGTCGGCGTCTGCGACTGCGCATCTCCTGCTGCTGTTTTTTGCTCTGCTCGTCGGCGTCAGCGACTGTGCTGATCCTGCAGCTGTTTTCTGCTCTGCTCGTCTGCATCAGCGAATGCGCTGATCCTGCTGCTGTTTTCTTCTCTTCTCGTCGGCGTCTGCTCTGGTCCTGCTGTTGTTTTCGCCTCTGCTCGTCGGCGTCTGCTCTGCTCATCGGTGTCTGAGACTGCGCTGGTCCTGCTGCTGTTTTCTGCTCTGCTCATTGGCGACTGCGCTGGTCCTGCTGCTGTTTTGTGCTCTGCTCGTAGGCGTCGGCGACTGCGCTGGTCCTGCTGTTGTTTTCTGCACTGCTCATCGGCGTCGGCGACTGCGTTGAACCTGCTGCTGTTTTCTGCTCTGCTCGTAGGCGTCGGCGACTGTGCTGGTCCTGCTGCTGATTTCTGCACTGCTCATCGGCGTCGGCGACTGCGTTGATCCTGCTGCTGTTTTCTGCTCTGCTCGTTGGCGTCCGCGACTGCGCAACTCCTACTGCTTTTTTTTGCTCTACTCGTCGGCGTCAGCGACTGCGCTGATCCTGCTGCTGTTTTCTGCTCTGCTCGTCGGCGTCTGAGACTGCGCATCTCCTGCTGCTGTTTTCTGCACTGCTCATCGGCGTCGGCGACTGTGCTGATCCTGCTGCTATTTTCTGCTCTGCTCGTAGGCATCGGCGACTGCGCTGGTCCTGCTGCTGTTTTCTGCTCTGCTCGTTGGCGACTGCGCTGGTCCTGCTGCTGTTTTCTGCACTGCTCATCGGCGTCGGCGACTGCGCTGATCCTGCTGCTGTTTTCTGCTCTGCTCGTAGGCGTCGGCGACTGCGCTGGTCCTGCTGTTGTTTTCTGCACAGCTCATCGGCGTCGGCGACTGCGTTGACCCTGCTGCTGTTTTCTGCTCTGCTCGTTGGCGTCCGCGACTGCGCTGGTCCTGCTGCTGATTTCTGCACTGCTCGTAGGCGTCGGCGACTGCGCTGGTCCTGCTGCTGATTTCTGCTCTGCTCATCGGCGTCGGGGACTGCGTTGATCCTGCTGCTGTTTTCTGCTCTGCTCGTTGGCATCCGCGACTGCGCAACTCCTACTGCTTTTTTTTGCTCTACTCGTCGGCGTCAGCGACTGCGCTGATCCTTCTGCTGTTTTCTGCTCTGCTCGTCGGCGTCTGAGACTGCACATCTCCTGCTGCTGTTTTCTGCACTGCTCATCGGCGTCGGCGACTGTGCTGATCCTGCTGCTATTTTCTGCTCTGCTCGTAGGCGTCGGCGACTGCGCTGGTCCTGCTGCTGTTTTCTGCACTGCTCATCGGCGTCGGCGACTGCACTGATCCTGCTGCTGTTTTCTGCTCTGCTCATCGGCGTCGGCGACTGTGCTGATCCTGCTGCTGTTGACTGCTCTGCTCGTCGGCGACTGCGCTGGTCCTGCTGCTGATTTCTGCACTGCTCATCGGCGTTGGCGACTGCGTTGATCCTGCTGCTGTTTTCTGCTCTGCTCGTTGGCGTCTGGGACTGCGCATCTCCTGCTGCTTTTTTCTGCTCTGCTCGTCGGCGTCAGCGACTGCGCTGATCCTGCTGCTGTTTTCTGCTCTGCTCGTCGGCGTTTGCGACTGCGCATCTCCTGCTGCTGTTTTTTGCTCTGCTCGTCGGCGTCGGCGACTGCGCTGATCCTGCTTTTTTTTCTGCTCTGCTCATCGGCGTCAGCGACTGGGCTGATCCTGCTGCTGTTTTCTGCTCTGCTCATCTGCGTCAGCAAATGAGCTGATCCTGCTGCTGTTTCCTGCTCTGCTCGTCGCGGTCGGCGGCTGCGCTGGTCCTGCTGTTGTTTTCTTCTCTGCTCGTCGGCGTCTGCTCTGCTTATTGGCGTCTGCGCTGGTCCTGCTGGTGTTTTCTGCACTGTTTATCGGCGTCTGCGACTACGCTGGTCCTGCTGCTGTTTTCTGCTCTGCTCGTCGGTGACTGCGCTGGTCCTACTGGTGTTTTCAGCACTGCTCATCGGCGTCGGTGACTGCGCTGGTCCTGCTGTTGTTTTCGCCTCTGATCGTCGGCGTCTGCTCTGCTCATCGTCGTCTGCGACTGCGCTGGTCTTGCTGCTGTTTTCTGCTCTGCTCGTCGGCGACTGCGCTGATCCTGCAGCTGTTTTCTGCTCTGCTCGTCGGCGTCTGCGACTGCGCATCTCCTGCTGCTGTTTTTTGCTCTGCTCGTCGGCGTCAGCGACTGTGCTGATCCTGCTGCTGTTTTCTGCTCTGCTCGTCTGCATCAGCGAATGCACTGATCCTGCTGCTGTTTTCTTCTCTTCTCGTCGGCGTCTGCTCTGGTCCTGCTGTTGTTTTCGCCTCTGCTCGTCGGCGTCTGCTCTGCTCATCGGTTTCTGAGACTGCGCTGGTCCTGCTGCTGTTTTCTGCTCTGCTCGTTGGCGACTGCGCTGGTCCTGCTGCTTTTTTCTGCACTGCTCATCGGCGTCGGCGACTGCGCTGATCCTGCTGCTGTTTTGTGCTCTGCTCATAGGCGTCGGCGACTGCGCTGGTCCTGCTGTTGTTTTCTGCACTGCTCATCGGCGTCGGCGACTGCGTTGATCCTGCTGCTGTTTTCTGCTCTGCTCGTAGGCGTCGGCGACTGTGCTGGTCCTGCTGCTGATTTCTGCACTGCTCATCGGCGTCGGCGACTGCGTTGATCCTGCTGCTGTTTTCTGCTCTGCTCGTTGGCGTCCGCGACTGCGCAACTCCTACTGCTTTTTTTTGCTCTACTCGTCGGCGTCAGCGACTGCGCTGATCCTGCTGCTGTTTTCTGCTCTGCTCGTCGTCGTCTGAGACTGCGCATCTCCTGCTGCGGTTTTCTGCACTGCTCATCGGCGTCGGCGACTGTGCTGATCCTGCTGCTATTTTCTGCTCTGCTCGTAGGCATCGGCGACTGCGCTGGTCCTGCTGCTGTTTTCTGCACTGCTCATCGGCGTCGGCGACTGTGCTGATCCTGCTGCTGTTTTCTGCTCTGCTCGTCGGCGACTGTGCTAGTCCTGCTGCTGTTTTCTGCACTGCCCATCGGCGTCGGCGACTGCGTTGATCCTGCTACTGTTTTCTGCTCTGCTCGTTGGCGTCTGCGACTGCGCATCTCTTGCTGCTTTTTTCTGCTCTGCTTGTCGGCGTCAGCGACTGCGCTGATCCTGCTGCTTTTTTCTGCTCTGCTCGTCGGCGTCTGCGACTGCGCATCTCCTGCTGCTGTTTTTTGCTCTGCTCGTCGGCGTCGGCGACTGCGCTGATCCTGCTTTTTTTTCTGCTCTGCTCATCGGCGTCAGCGACTGGGCTGATCCTGCTGCTGTTTTCTGCTCTGCTCATCTGCGTCAGCAAATGCGCTGATCCTGCTGCTGTTTCCTGCTCTGCTCGTCGCGGTCGGCGGCTGCGCTGGTCCTGCTGTTGTTTTCTGCTCTGATCGCCGGCGTCGGCAACTACGCTGGTCCTGCTGCTGTTTTCTTCTCTGCTCGTCGGCGTCTGCTCTGCTCGTCGGCGTCTGCGCTGGTCCTGCTGCTGATTTCTGCACTGCTCATCGGCGTCGGCGACTGCGTTGATCCTGCTGCTGTTTTCTGCTCTGCTCGTTGGCGTCCGCGACTGCGCAACTCCTACTGCTTTTTTTTGCTCTACTCGTCGGCGTCAGCGACTGCGCTGATCCTGCTGCTGTTTTCTGCTCTGCTCGTCGGCGTCTGAGACTGCGCATCTCCTGCTGCAGTTTTCTGCACTGCTCATCGGCGTCGGCGACTGTGCTGATCCTGCTGCTATTTTCTGCTCTGCTCGTAGGCATCGGCGACTGCGCTGGTCCTGCTGCTGTTTTCTGCACTGCTCATCGGCGTCGGCGACTGTGCTGATCCTGCTGCTGTTTTCTGCTCTGCTCGTCGGCGACTGTGCTAGTCCTGCAGCTGTTTTCTGCACTGCCCATCGGCGTCGGCGACTGCGTTGATCCTGCTACTGTTTTCTGCTCTGCTCGTTGGCGTCTGCGACTGCGCATCTCTTGCTGCTTTTTTCTGCTCTGCTTGTCGGCGTCAGCAACTGCGCTGATCCTGCTGCTTTTTTCTGCTCTGCTCGTCGGCGTCTGCGACTGCGTATCTCCTGCTGCTGTTTTTTTCTCTGCTCGTCGGCGTCGGCGACTGCGCTGATCCTGCTTTTTTTTCTGCTCTGCTCATCGGCGTCAGCGACTGGGCTGATCCTGCTACTGTTTTCTGCTCTGCTCATCTGCGTCAGCAAATGCGCTGATCCTGCTGCTGTTTCCTGCTCTGCTCGTCGCGGTCGGCGGCTGCGCTGGTCCTGCTGTTGTTTTCTGCTCTGATCGCCGGCGTCGGCAACTACGCTGGTCCTGCTGCTGTTTTCTTCTCTGCTCGTCGGCGTCTGCTCTGCTCGTCGGCGTCTGCGCTGGTCCTGCTGGTGTTTTCTGCAACTGTTTATCGGCGTCTGCGACTGCGCTGGTCCTGCTGCTGTTTTCTGCTCTGCTCGTCGGCGACTGCGCTGGTCCTGCTGCTGTTTTCTGCACTGCTCATCGGCGTCGGCGACTGCGCTGGTCCTGCTGTTGTTTTCGCCTCTGCTCGTCGGCATCTGCTCTGCTCATCGTCGTCTGCGACTGCGCTGGTCCTGCTGCTGTTTTCTGCTCTGCTCGTCAGCGACTGCGCTGGTCCTGCTGCTGTTTTCTGCAATGCTCATCAGCGTCGGCGACTGCGCTGATCCTGCTGCTGTTTTCTGCTCTGCTCGTCGGCGACTGCGCTGGTCCTACTGGTGTTTTCTGCACTGCTCATCGGCGTCGGCGACTGCGCTGGTCCTGCTGTTGTTTTCGCCTCTGATCGTCGGCGTCTGCTCTGCTCATCGTCGTCTGCGACTGCGCTGGTCCTCCTGCTGTTTTCTGCTCTGCTCGTCGGCGTCGGCGACTGAGCTGGTCCTGCTGCTGTTTTCTGCTCTGCTCGTCGGCGACTGCGCTGGTCCTGCTGCTGTTTTCTGCACTGCTCATCAGCATCGGCGACTGCGCTGATCCTGCTGCTGTTTTCTGCTCTGCTCGTAGGCGTCGCCGACTGCGCTGGTTCTGCTGCTGTTTTCTGCTCTGCTCGTCTGCGACTGCGTATCTCCTGCTGCTGTTTTTTTCTCTGCTCGTCGGCGTCGGCGACTGCGCTGATCCTGCTTTTTTTTCTGCTCTGCTCATCGGCGTCAGCGACTGGGCTGATCCTGCTACTGTTTTCTGCTCTGCTCATCTGCGTCAGCAAATGCGCTGATCCTGCTGCTGTTTCCTGCTCTGCTCGTCGCGGTCGGCGGCTGCGCTGGTCCTGCTGTTGTTTTCTGCTCTGATCGCCGGCGTCGGCAACTACGCTGGTCCTGCTGCTGTTTTCTTCTCTGCTCGTCGGCGTCTGCTCTGCTCGTCGGCGTCTGCGCTGGTCCTGCTGGTGTTTTCTGCAACTGTTTATCGGCGTCTGCGACTGCGCTGGTCCTGCTGCTGTTTTCTGCTCTGCTCGTCGGCGACTGCGCTGGTCCTGCTGCTGTTTTCTGCACTGCTCATCGGCGTCGGCGACTGCGCTGGTCCTGCTGTTGTTTTCGCCTCTGCTCGTCGGGATCTGCTCTGCTCATCGTCGTCTGCGACTGCGCTGGTCCTGCTGCTGTTTTCTGCTCTGCTCGTCAGCGACTGCGCTGGTCCTGCTGCTGTTTTCTGCAATGCTCATCAGCGTCGGCGACTGCGCTGATCCTGCTGCTGTTTTCTGCTCTGCTCGTCGGCGACTGCGCTGGTCCTACTGGTGTTTTCTGCACTGCTCATCGGCGTCGGCGACTGCGCTGGTCCTGCTGTTGTTTTCGCCTCTGATCGTCGGCGTCTGCTCTGCTCATCGTCGTCTGCGACTGCGCTGGTCCTCCTGCTGTTTTCTGATCTGCTCGTCGGCGTCGGCGACTGAGCTGGTCCTGCTGCTGTTTTCTGCTCTGCTCGTCGGCGACTGCGCTGGTCCTGCTGCTGTTTTCTGCACTGCTCATCAGCATCGGCGACTGCGCTGATCCTGCTGCTGTTTTCTGCTCTGCTCGTAGGCGTCGCCGACTGCGCTGGTTCTGCTGCTGTTTTCTGCACTGCTCATCGGCGTCTGCGTCTGCGTTGATCCTGCTGCTGTTTTCTGCTCTGCTCGTAGGCGTAGGCGTCGGCGACTGCGCTGATCCTGCTGCTGTTTTATGTTCTGCTCGTAGGCGTCGCCGACTGCGCTGGTCCTGCTGCTGTTTTCTGCTCTGCTCGTCGGCGACTGCGTTGATCCTGCTGCTGTTTTCTGCTCTGCTCGTCGGCGACTGCGCTGGTCCTGCTGCTGTTTTCTGCACTGCTCATCGGCGTCGGTGACTGCGTTGATCCTGCTGCTGTTTTCTGCTCTGCTCATAGGCGTCGGCGACTGCGCTAGTCCTGCTGCTGTTTTCTGCACTGCTCATCGGCGTTGGCGGCTGCGCTGGTCCTGCTGCTTTTTTCTGCTCTGCTCGTCGGCGACTGTGCTGGTCCTGCTGCTGTTTTCTGCACTGCTCGTAGGCGTCGTCGACTGCGCTGGTCCTGCTGCTGTTTTCTGCACTGCTCATCGACGTCGGCGACTGTGCTGATCCTGCTGCTGTTTTCTGCTCTGCTCGTAGGCGTCGGCGACTGCGCTGGACCTGCTGCTGTATTCTGCACTGCTCATCGGCGTTGGCAACAGCGTTGATCCTGCTGCTGTTTTCGGCTCTGCTCGTTGGCGTCTTCGACTGCGCATCTCCTGCCGCTTTTTTCTGCTCTGCTCGTCGGCGTCAGCGACTGCGCTGATCCTGCTGCTGTTTTCTGCTCTGCTCGTCGGCGTCTGCTCTGCTCATCGGCGTCTGTGACTGCGCTGGTCCTGCTGCTGTTTTCTGCTCTGCTCCTTGGCGACTGCGCTGGCCCTGCTGCTGTTTTCTGCACTGCTCATTGGCGTCGGCGACTGCGCTGATCCTGCTGCTGTTTTCTGCTATGCTCATCGTCGTCTGCGACTGCACTGGTCCTGCTGCTGTTTTCTGCTCTGCTCGTCGGCGACTGCGCTGGTCCTGCTGCTGTTTTCTGCACTGCTCATCAGCATCGGCGACTGCGTTGATCCTGCTGCTGTTTTCTGCTCTGCTCGTAGGCGTAGGCGTTGGCGACTGCGCTGATCCTGCTGCTGTTTTATGTTCTGCTCGTAGGCGTCGCCGACTGCGCTGGTCCTGCTGCTGTTTTCTGCTCTGCTCGTCGGCGACTGCGTTGATCCTGCTGCTGTTTTCTGCTCTGCTCGTCGGCGACTGCGCTGGTCCTGCTGCTGTTTTCTGCACTGCTCATCGGCGTCGGTGACTGCGTTGATCCTGCTGCTGTTTTCTGCTCTGCTCATAGGCGTCGGCGACTGCGCTAGTCCTGCTGCTGTTTTCTGCACTGCTCATCGGCGTTGGCGGCTGCGCTGGTCCTGCTGCTTTTTTCTGCTCTGCTCGTCGGCGACTGTGCTGGTCCTGCTGCTGTTTTCTGCACTGCTCGTAGGCGTCGTCGACTGCGCTGGTCCTGCTGCTGTTTTCTGCACTGCTCATCGACGTCGGCGACTGTGCTGATCCTGCTGCTGTTTTCTGCTCTGCTCGTAGACGTCGGCGACTGCGCTGGACCTGCTGCTGTATTCTGCACTGCTCATCGGCGTTGGCAACAGCGTTGATCCTGCTGCTGTTTTCGGCTCTGCTCGATGGCGTCTTCGACTGCGCATCTCCTGCCGCTTTTTTCTGCTCTGCTCGTCGGCGTCAGCGACTGCGCTGATCCTGCTGCTGTTTTCTGCTCTGCTCGTCGGCGTCTGCTCTGCTCATCGGCGTCTGTGACTGCGCTGGTCCTGCTGCTGTTTTCTGCTCTGCTCCTTGGCGACTGCGCTGGCCCTGCTGCTGTTTTCTGCACTGCTCATTGGCGTCGGCGACTGCGCTGATCCTGCTGCTGTTTTCTGCTATGCTCATCGTCGTCTGCGACTGCACTGGTCCTGCTGCTGTTTTCTGCTCTGCTCGTCGGCGACTGTGCTGGTCCTGCTGCTGTTTTCTGCACTGCTCATCGGCGTCGGCGACTGTGTTGATACTGCTGCTGTTTTCTGCTCTGCTCGTTGGCGTCTGCGACTGCGCATCTCCTGCTGCTTTTTTCTGCTCTGCTCGTCGGCGTCAGCGACTGCGCTGATCCTGCTGCTTTTTTCTGCTCTGCTCGTCGACGTCTGCGACTGCGCTGATCCTGCTGCAGTTTTTTGCTCTGCTCGTCGGCGTCGGCGACTGCGCTGATCCTGCTTTTTTTTCTGCTCTGCTCATTGGCGTCAGCGACTGGGCTGATCCTGCTGCTGTTTTCTGCTCTGCTCATCTGCGTCAGCAAATGCGCTAATCCTGCTGCTGTTTCCTGCTCTGCTCGTCGCGGTCGGCGGCTGCGCTGGTCCTGCTGTTGTTTTCTGCTCTGATCGCCGGCGTCGGCAACTACGCTGGTCCTGCTGCTGTTTTCTTCTCTGTTCGTCGGCGTCTGCTCTGCTCGTCGGCGTCTGCGCTGGTCCTGCTGGTGTTTTCTGCACTGTTTATCGGCGTCTGCGACTGCGCTGGTCCTGCTGCTGTTTTCTGCTCTGCTCGTCGGCGACTGCGCTGGTCCTGCTGCTGTTTTCTGCACTGCTCATCGGCGTCGGCGACTGCGCTGGTCCTGCTGTTTTTTTCGCCTCTGCTCGTCGGCGTCTGCTCTGCTCATCGTCGTCTGCGACTGCGCTGGTCCTGCTGCTGTTTTCTGCTCTGCTCGTCAGCGACTGCGCTGGTCCTGCTGCTGTTTTCTGCACTGCTCATCAGCGTCGGCGACTGCGCTGATCCTGCTGCTGTTTTCTGCTCTGCTCGTCGGCGAATGCGCTGGTCTTACTGGTGTTTTCTGCACTGCTCATCGGCGTCGGCGACTGCGCTGGTCCTGCTGTTGTTTTCGCCTCTGATCGTCGGCGTCTGCTCTGCTCATCGTCGTCTGCGACTGCGCTGGTCCTCCTGCTGTTTTCTGCTCTGCTCGTCGGCGTCGGCGACTGCGCTGGTCCTGCTGCTGTTTTCTGCTCTGCTCGTCGGCGACTGCGCTGGTCCTGCTGCTGTTTTCTGCACTGCTCATCAGCGTCGGCGACTGCGCTGGTCCTGCTGCTGTTTTCTGCACTGCTCATCAGCGTCTGCGTCTGCGTTGATCCTGCTGCTGTTTTCTGCTCTGCTCGTAGGCGTAGGCGTCGGCGACTGCGCTGGTCCTGCTGCTGTTTTCTGCACTGCTCATCGTCGTCTGCGACTGCGCTGGTCCTCCTGCTGTTTTCTGCTCTGCTCGTCGGCGTCGGCGACTGCGCTGGTCCTGCTGCTGTTTTCTGCTCTGCTCGTCGGCGACTGCGCTGGTCCTGCTGCTGTTTTCTGCACTGCTCATCAGCGTCGGCGACTGCGCTGGTCCTGCTGCTGTTTTCTGCACTGCTCATCAGCGTCGGCGACTGCGCTGATCCTGCTGCTGTTTTCTGCTCTGCTCGTAGGTGTCGCCGACTGCGCTGGTTCTGCTGCTGTTTTCTGCACTGCTCATCGGCGTCTGCGTCTGCGTTGATCCTGCTGCTGTTTTCTGCTCTGCTCGTAGGCGTAGGCGTCGGCGACTGCGCTGGTCCTGCTGCTGTTTTCTGTTCTGCTCGTAGGCGTCGCCGACTGCGCTGGTCCTGCTGCTGTTTTCTGCTCTGCTCGTCGGCGACTGCGTTGATCCTGCTGCTTTTTTCTGCTCTGCTCGTCGGCGACTGCGCTGGTCCTGCTGCTGTTTTCTGCACTGCTCATCGGCGTCGGTGACTGTGTTGATCCTGCTGCTGTTTTCTGCTCTTCTCGTAGGCGTCGGCGACTGTGCTGGTCCTGCTGCTGTTTTCTGCACTGCTCATCGGCGTCGGCGGCTATGCTGGTCCTGCTGCTTTTTTCTGCTCTGCTCGTCGGCGACTGTGCTGGTCCTGCTGCTGTTTTCTGCACTGCTCGTAGGCGTCATCGACTGCGCTGGTCCTGCTGCTGTTTTCTGCACTGCTCATCGGCGTCGGCGACTGTGCTGATCCTGCTGCTGTTTTCTGCTCTGCTCGTAGGCGTAGGAGACTGCGCTGGTCCTGCTGCTGTTTTCTGCACTGCTCATCGGCGTCGGCGACTGCGCTGATCCTGCTTCTGTTTTCTGCACTGCTCATCGGCATTGACGACAGCGTTGATCCTGCTGCTGTTTTCTGCTCTGCTCGTTGGCGTCTTCGACTGCGCATCTCCTGCCGCTTTTTTCTGCTCTGCTCGTCGGCGTCAGCGACTGCGCTGATCCTGCTGCTGTTTTCTGCTCTGCTCGTCGGCGTCTGCTCTGCTCATCGGCGTCTGTGACTGCGCTGGTCCTGCTGCTGTTTTCTGCTCTACTCCTTGGCGACTGCGCTGGCCCTGCTGCTGTTTTCTGCACTGCTCATTTGCGTCGGCGACTGCGCTGATCCTGCTGCTGTTTTCTGCTCTGCTCATCGTCGTCTGCGACTGCACTGGTCCTGCTGCTGTTTTCTGCTCTGCTCGTCGGGGACTGTGCTGGTCCTGCTGCTGTTTTCTGCACTGCTCATCGGCGTCGGCGACTGCGTTGATCCTGCTGCTGTTTTCTGCTCTGCTCGTTGGCGTCTGCGACTGCGCATCTCCTGCTGCTTTTTTCTGCTCTGCTGGTCGGCGTCGGCGACTGCGCTGATCCTGCTTTTTTTTCTGCTCTGCTCATCGGCGTCAGCGACTTGGCTGATCCTGCTGCTGTTTTCTGCTCTGCTCATCTGCGTCAGCAAATGCGCTGATCCTGCTGCTGTTTCCTGCTCTGCTCGTCGCGGTCGGCGGCTGCGCTGGTCCTGCTGTTGTTTTCTGCTCTGATCGCCGGCGTCGGCAACTACGCTGGTCCTGCTGCTGTTTTCTTCTCTGCTCGTCGGCGTCTGCTCTGCTCGTCGGCGTCTGCGCTGGTCCTGCTGGTGTTTTCTGCACTGTTTATCGGCGTTTGCGACTGCGCTGGTCCTGCTGCTGTTTTCTGCTCTGCTCGTCGGCGACTGCGCTGGTCCTGCTGCTGTTTTCTGCACTGCTCATCGGCGTCGGCGACTGTGCTGGTCCTGCTGTTGTTTCCGCCTCTGCTCGTCGGCGTCTGCTCTGCTCATCGTCGTCTGCGACTGCGCTGGTCCTGCTGCTGTTTTCTGCTCTGCTCGTCAGCGACTGCTCTGGTCCTGCTGCTGTTTTCTGCACTGCTCATCAGCGTCGGCGACTGCGCTGATCCTGCTGCTGTTTTCTGCTCTGCTCGTCGGCGACTGCGCTGGTCCTGCTGTTGTTTTCGCCTCTGATCGTCGGCGTCTGCTCTGCTCATCGTCGTCTGCGCCTGCGCTGGTCTTGCTGCTGTTTTCTGCTCTGCTCGTCGGCGACTGCGCTGATCCTGCAGCTGTTTTCTGCTCTGCTCGTCGGCGTCTGCGACTGCGCATCTCCTGCTGCTGTTTTTTGCTCTGCCCGTCGGCGTCAGCGACTGTGCTGATCCTGCTGCTGTTTTCTGCTCTGCTCGTCTGCATCAGCGAATGCACTGATCCTGCTGCTGTTTTCTTCTCTTCTCGTCGGCGTCTGCTCTGGTCCTGCTGTTGTTTTCACCTCTGCTCGTCGGCGTCTGCTCTGCTCATCGGTTTCTGAGACTGCGCTGGTCCTGCTGCTGTTTTCTGCTCTGCTCGTTGGCGACTGCGCTGGTCCTGCTGCTGTTTTCTGCACTGCTCATCGGCGTCGGCGACTGCGCTGATCCTGCTGCTGTTTTGTGCTCTGCTCATAGGCGTCGGCGACTGCGCTGGTCCTGCTGTTGTTTTCTGCACTGCTCATCGGCGTCGGCGACTGCGTTGATCCTGCTGCTGTTTTCTGCTCTGCTCGTAGGCGTCGGCGACTGTGCTGGTCCTGCTGCTGATTTCTGCACTGCTCATCGGCGTCGGCGACTGCGTTGATCCTGCTGCTGTTTTCTGCTCTGCTCGTTGGCGTCCGCGACTGCGCAACTCCTACTGCTTTTTTTTGCTCTACTCGTCGGCGTCAGCGACTGCGCTGATCCTGCTGCTGTTTTCTGCTCTGCTCGTCGTCGTCTGAGACTGCGCATCTCCTGCTGCGGTTTTCTGCACTGCTCATCGGCGTCGGCGACTGTGCTGATCCTGCTGCTATTTTCTGCTCTGCTCGTAGGCATCGGCGACTGCGCTGGTCCTGCTGCTGTTTTCTGCACTGCTCATCGGCGTCGGCGACTGTGCTGATCCTGCTGCTGTTTTCTGCTCTGCTCGTCGGCGACTGTGCTAGTCCTGCTGCTGTTTTCTGCACTGCCCATCGGCGTCGGCGACTGCGTTGATCCTGCTACTGTTTTCTGCTCTGCTCGTTGGCGTCTGCGACTGCGCATCTCTTGCTGCTTTTTTCTGCTCTGCTTGTCGGCGTCAGCGACTGCGCTGATCCTGCTGCTTTTTTCTGCTCTGCTCGTCGGCGTCTGCGACTGCGCATCTCCTGCTGCTGTTTTTTGCTCTGCTCGTCGGCGTCGGCGACTGCGCTGATCCTGCTTTTTTTTCTGCTCTGCTCATCGGCGTCAGCGACTGGGCTGATCCTGCTGCTGTTTTCTGCTCTGCTCATCTGCGTCAGCAAATGCGCTGATCCTGCTGCTGTTTCCTGCTCTGCTCGTCGCGGTCGGCGGCTGCGCTGGTCCTGCTGTTGTTTTCTGCTCTGATCGCCGGCGTCGGCAACTACGCTGGTCCTGCTGCTGTTTTCTTCTCTGCTCGTCGGCGTCTGCTCTGCTCGTCGGCGTCTGCGCTGGTCCTGCTGCTGATTTCTGCACTGCTCATCGGCGTCGGCGACTGCGTTGATCCTGCTGCTGTTTTCTGCTCTGCTCGTTGGCGTCCGCGACTGCGCAACTCCTACTGCTTTTTTTTGCTCTACTCGTCGGCGTCAGCGACTGCGCTGATCCTGCTGCTGTTTTCTGCTCTGCTCGTCGGCGTCTGAGACTGCGCATCTCCTGCTGCAGTTTTCTGCACTGCTCATCGGCGTCGGCGACTGTGCTGATCCTGCTGCTATTTTCTGCTCTGCTCGTAGGCATCGGCGACTGCGCTGGTCCTGCTGCTGTTTTCTGCACTGCTCATCGGCGTCGGCGACTGTGCTGATCCTGCTGCTGTTTTCTGCTCTGCTCGTCGGCGACTGTGCTAGTCCTGCAGCTGTTTTCTGCACTGCCCATCGGCGTCGGCGACTGCGTTGATCCTGCTACTGTTTTCTGCTCTGCTCGTTGGCGTCTGCGACTGCGCATCTCTTGCTGCTTTTTTCTGCTCTGCTTGTCGGCGTCAGCAACTGCTCTGATCCTGCTGCTTTTTTCTGCTCTGCTCGTCGGCGTCTGCGACTGCGTATCTCCTGCTGCTGTTTTTTGCTCTGCTCGTCGGCGTCGGCGACTGCGCTGATCCTGCTTTTTTTTCTGCTCTGCTCATCGGCGTCAGCGACTGGGCTGATCCTGCTACTGTTTTCTGCTCTGCTCATCTGCGTCAGCAAATGCGCTGATCCTGCTGCTGTTTCCTGCTCTGCTCGTCGCGGTCGGCGGCTGCGCTGGTCCTGCTGTTGTTTTCTGCTCTGATCGCCGGCGTCGGCAACTACGCTGGTCCTGCTGCTGTTTTCTTCTCTGCTCGTCGGCGTCTGCTCTGCTCGTCGGCGTCTGCGCTGGTCCTGCTGGTGTTTTCTGCAACTGTTTATCGGCGTCTGCGACTGCGCTGGTCCTGCTGCTGTTTTCTGCTCTGCTCGTCGGCGACTGCGCTGGTCCTGCTGCTGTTTTCTGCACTGCTCATCGGCGTCGGCGACTGCGCTGGTCCTGCTGTTGTTTTCGCCTCTGCTCGTCGGCATCTGCTCTGCTCATCGTCGTCTGCGACTGCGCTGGTCCTGCTGCTGTTTTCTGCTCTGCTCGTCAGCGACTGCGCTGGTCCTGCTGCTGTTTTCTGCAATGCTCATCAGCGTCGGCGACTGCGCTGATCCTGCTGCTGTTTTCTGCTCTGCTCGTCGGCGACTGCGCTGGTCCTACTGGTGTTTTCTGCACTGCTCATCGGCGTCGGCGACTGCGCTGGTCCTGCTGTTGTTTTCGCCTCTGATCGTCGGCGTCTGCTCTGCTCATCGTCGTTTGCGACTGCGCTGGTCCTCCTGCTGTTTTCTGCTCTGCTCGTCGGCGTCGGCGACTGAGCTGGTCCTGCTGCTGTTTTCTGCTCTGCTCGTCGGCGACTGCGCTGGTCCTGCTGCTGTTTTCTGCACTGCTCATCAGCATCGGCGACTGCGCTGATCCTGCTGCTGTTTTCTGCTCTGCTCGTAGGCGTCGCCGACTGCGCTGGTTCTGCTGCTGTTTTCTGCACTGCTCATCGGCGTCTGCGTCTGCGTTGATCCTGCTGCTGTTTTCTGCTCTGCTCGTAGGCGTAGGCGTCGGCGACTGCGCTGATCCTGCTGCTGTTTTATGTTCTGCTCGTAGGCGTCGCCGACTGCGCTGGTCCTGCTGCTGTTTTCTGCTCTGCTCGTCGGCGACTGCGTTGATCCTGCTGCTGTTTTCTGCTCTGCTCGTCGGCGACTGCGCTGGTCCTGCTGCTGTTTTCTGCACTGCTCATCGGCGTCGGTGACTGCGTTGATCCTGCTGCTGTTTTCTGCTCTGCTCATAGGCGTCGGCGACTGCGCTAGTCCTGCTGCTGTTTTCTGCACTGCTCATCGGCGTTGGCGGCTGCGCTGGTCCTGCTGCTTTTTTCTGCTCTGCTCGTTGGCGACTGTGCTGGTCCTGCTGCTGTTTTCTGCACTGCTCGTAGGCGTCGTCGACTGCGCTGGTCCTGCTGCTGTTTTCTGCACTGCTCATCGACGTCGGCGACTGTGCTGATCCTGCTGCTGTTTTCTGCTCTGCTCGTAGGCGTCGGCGACTGCGCTGGACCTGCTGCTGTATTCTGCACTGCTCATCGGCGTTGGCAACAGCGTTGATCCTGCTGCTGTTTTCGGCTCTGCTCGTTGGCGTCTTCGACTGCGCATCTCCTGCCGCTTTTTTCTGCTCTGCTCGTCGGCGTCAGCGACTGCGCTGATCCTGCTGCTGTTTTCTGCTCTGCTCGTCGGCGTCTGCTCTGCTCATCGGCGTCTGTGACTGCGCTGGTCCTGCTGCTGTTTTCTGCTCTGCTCCTTGGCGACTGCGCTGGCCCTGCTGCTGTTTTCTGCACTGCTCATTGGCGTCGGCGACTGCGCTGATCCTGCTGCTGTTTTCTGCTATGCTCATCGTCGTCTGCGACTGCACTGGTCCTGCTGCTGTTTTCTGCTCTGCTCGTCGGCGACTGCGCTGGTCCTGCTGCTGTTTTCTGCACTGCTCATCAGCATCGGCGACTGCGCTGATCCTGCTGCTGTTTTCTGCTCTGCTCGTAGGCGTCGCCGACTGCGCTGGTTCTGCTGCTGTTTTCTGCACTGCTCATCGGCGTCTGCGTCTGCGTTGATCCTGCTGCTGTTTTCTGCTCTGCTCGTAGGCGTAGGCGTCGGCGACTGCGCTGATCCTGCTGCTGTTTTATGTTCTGCTCGTAGGCGTCGCCGACTGCGCTGGTCCTGCTGCTGTTTTCTGCTCTGCTCGTCGGCGACTGCGTTGATCCTGCTGCTGTTTTCTGCTCTGCTCGTCGGCGACTGCGCTGGTCCTGCTGCTGTTTTCTGCACTGCTCATCGGCGTCGGTGACTGCGTTGATCCTGCTGCTGTTTTCTGCTCTGCTCATAGGCGTCGGCGACTGCGCTAGTCCTGCTGCTGTTTTCTGCACTGCTCATCGGCGTTGGCGGCTGCGCTGGTCCTGCTGCTTTTTTCTGCTCTGCTCGTCGGCGACTGTGCTGGTCCTGCTGCTGTTTTCTGCACTGCTCGTAGGCGTCGTCGACTGCGCTGGTCCTGCTGCTGTTTTCTGCACTGCTCATCGACGTCGGCGACTGTGCTGATCCTGCTGCTGTTTTCTGCTCTGCTCGTAGGCGTCGGCGACTGCGCTGGACCTGCTGCTGTATTCTGCACTGCTCATCGGCGTTGGCAACAGCGTTGATCCTGCTGCTGTTTTCGGCTCTGCTCGTTGGCGTCTTCGACTGCGCATCTCCTGCCGCTTTTTTCTGCTCTGCTCGTCGGCGTCAGCGACTGCGCTGATCCTGCTGCTGTTTTCTGCTCTGCTCGTCGGCGTCTGCTCTGCTCATCGGCGTCTGTGACTGCGCTGGTCCTGCTGCTGTTTTCTGCTCTGCTCGTCAGCGACTGCGCTGGTCCTGCTGCTGTTTTCTGCAATGCTCATCAGCGTCGGCGACTGCGCTGATCCTGCTGCTGTTTTCTGCTCTGCTCGTCGGCGACTGCGCTGGTCCTACTGGTGTTTTCTGCACTGCTCATCGGCGTCGGCGACTGCGCTGGTCCTGCTGTTGTTTTCGCCTCTGATCGTCGGCGTCTGCTCTGCTCATCGTCGTTTGCGACTGCGCTGGTCCTCCTGCTGTTTTCTGCTCTGCTCGTCGGCGTCGGCGACTGAGCTGGTCCTGCTGCTGTTTTCTGCTCTGCTCGTCGGCGACTGCGCTGGTCCTGCTGCTGTTTTCTGCACTGCTCATCAGCATCGGCGACTGCGCTGATCCTGCTGCTGTTTTCTGCTCTGCTCGTAGGCGTCGCCGACTGCGCTGGTTCTGCTGCTGTTTTCTGCACTGCTCATCGGCGTCTGCGTCTGCGTTGATCCTGCTGCTGTTTTCTGCTCTGCTCGTAGGCGTAGGCGTCGGCGACTGCGCTGATCCTGCTGCTGTTTTATGTTCTGCTCGTAGGCGTCGCCGACTGCGCTGGTCCTGCTGCTGTTTTCTGCTCTGCTCGTCGGCGACTGCGTTGATCCTGCTGCTGTTTTCTGCTCTGCTCGTCGGCGACTGCGCTGGTCCTGCTGCTGTTTTCTGCACTGCTCATCGGCGTCGGTGACTGCGTTGATCCTGCTGCTGTTTTCTGCTCTGCTCATAGGCGTCGGCGACTGCGCTAGTCCTGCTGCTGTTTTCTGCACTGCTCATCGGCGTTGGCGGCTGCGCTGGTCCTGCTGCTTTTTTCTGCTCTGCTCGTTGGCGACTGTGCTGGTCCTGCTGCTGTTTTCTGCACTGCTCGTAGGCGTCGTCGACTGCGCTGGTCCTGCTGCTGTTTTCTGCACTGCTCATCGACGTCGGCGACTGTGCTGATCCTGCTGCTGTTTTCTGCTCTGCTCGTAGGCGTCGGCGACTGCGCTGGACCTGCTGCTGTATTCTGCACTGCTCATCGGCGTTGGCAACAGCGTTGATCCTGCTGCTGTTTTCGGCTCTGCTCGTTGGCGTCTTCGACTGCGCATCTCCTGCCGCTTTTTTCTGCTCTGCTCGTCGGCGTCAGCGACTGCGCTGATCCTGCTGCTGTTTTCTGCTCTGCTCGTCGGCGTCTGCTCTGCTCATCGGCGTCTGTGACTGCGCTGGTCCTGCTGCTGTTTTCTGCTCTGCTCCTTGGCGACTGCGCTGGCCCTGCTGCTGTTTTCTGCACTGCTCATTGGCGTCGGCGACTGCGCTGATCCTGCTGCTGTTTTCTGCTATGCTCATCGTCGTCTGCGACTGCACTGGTCCTGCTGCTGTTTTCTGCTCTGCTCGTCGGCGACTGCGCTGGTCCTGCTGCTGTTTTCTGCACTGCTCATCAGCATCGGCGACTGCGCTGATCCTGCTGCTGTTTTCTGCTCTGCTCGTAGGCGTCGCCGACTGCGCTGGTTCTGCTGCTGTTTTCTGCACTGCTCATCGGCGTCTGCGTCTGCGTTGATCCTGCTGCTGTTTTCTGCTCTGCTCGTAGGCGTAGGCGTCGGCGACTGCGCTGATCCTGCTGCTGTTTTATGTTCTGCTCGTAGGCGTCGCCGACTGCGCTGGTCCTGCTGCTGTTTTCTGCTCTGCTCGTCGGCGACTGCGTTGATCCTGCTGCTGTTTTCTGCTCTGCTCGTCGGCGACTGCGCTGGTCCTGCTGCTGTTTTCTGCACTGCTCATCGGCGTCGGTGACTGCGTTGATCCTGCTGCTGTTTTCTGCTCTGCTCATAGGCGTCGGCGACTGCGCTAGTCCTGCTGCTGTTTTCTGCACTGCTCATCGGCGTTGGCGGCTGCGCTGGTCCTGCTGCTTTTTTCTGCTCTGCTCGTCGGCGACTGTGCTGGTCCTGCTGCTGTTTTCTGCACTGCTCGTAGGCGTCGTCGACTGCGCTGGTCCTGCTGCTGTTTTCTGCACTGCTCATCGACGTCGGCGACTGTGCTGATCCTGCTGCTGTTTTCTGCTCTGCTCGTAGGCGTCGGCGACTGCGCTGGACCTGCTGCTGTATTCTGCACTGCTCATCGGCGTTGGCAACAGCGTTGATCCTGCTGCTGTTTTCGGCTCTGCTCGTTGGCGTCTTCGACTGCGCATCTCCTGCCGCTTTTTTCTGCTCTGCTCGTCGGCGTCAGCGACTGCGCTGATCCTGCTGCTGTTTTCTGCTCTGCTCGTCGGCGTCTGCTCTGCTCATCGGCGTCTGTGACTGCGCTGGTCCTGCTGCTGTTTTCTGCTCTGCTCCTTGGCGACTGCGCTGGCCCTGCTGCTGTTTTCTGCACTGCTCATTGGCGTCGGCGACTGCGCTGATCCTGCTGCTGTTTTCTGCTATGCTCATCGTCGTCTGCGACTGCACTGGTCCTGCTGCTGTTTTCTGCTCTGCTCGTCGGCGACTGTGCTGGTCCTGCTGCTGTTTTCTGCACTGCTCATCGGCGTCGGCGACTGTGTTGATACTGCTGCTGTTTTCTGCTCTGCTCGTTGGCGTCTGCGACTGCGCATCTCCTGCTGCTTTTTTCTGCTCTGCTCGTCGGCGTCAGCGACTGCGCTGATCCTGCTGCTTTTTTCTGCTCTGCTCGTCGACGTCTGCGACTGCGCTGATCCTGCTGCAGTTTTTTGCTCTGCTCGTCGGCGTCGGCGACTGCGCTGATCCTGCTTTTTTTTCTGCTCTGCTCATTGGCGTCAGCGACTGGGCTGATCCTGCTGCTGTTTTCTGCTCTGCTCATCTGCGTCAGCAAATGCGCTAATCCTGCTGCTGTTTCCTGCTCTGCTCGTCGCGGTCGGCGGCTGCGCTGGTCCTGCTGTTGTTTTCTGCTCTGATCGCCGGCGTTGGCAACTACGCTGGTCCTGCTGCTGTTTTCTTCTCTGTTCGTCGGCGTCTGCTCTGCTCGTCGGCGTCTGCGCTGGTCCTGCTGGTGTTTTCTGCACTGTTTATCGGCGTCTGCGACTGCGCTGGTCCTGCTGCTGTTTTCTGCTCTGCTCGTCGGCGACTGCGCTGGTCCTGCTGCTGTTTTCTGCACTGCTCATCGGCGTCGGCGACTGCGCTGGTCCTGCTGTTTTTTTCGCCTCTGCTCGTCGGCGTCTGCTCTGCTCATCGTCGTCTGCGACTGCGCTGGTCCTGCTGCTGTTTTCTGCTCTGCTCGTCAGCGACTGCGCTGGTCCTGCTGCTGTTTTCTGCACTGCTCATCAGCGTCGGCGACTGCGCTGATCCTGCTGCTGTTTTCTGCTCTGCTCGTCGGCGAATGCGCTGGTCTTACTGGTGTTTTCTGCACTGCTCATCGGCGTCGGCGACTGCGCTGGTCCTGCTGTTGTTTTCGACTCTGATCGTCGGCGTCTGCTCTGCTCATCGTCGTCTGCGACTGCGCTGGTCCTCCTGCTGTTTTCTGCTCTGCTCGTCGGCGTCGGCGACTGCGCTGGTCCTGCTGCTGTTTTCTGCTCTGCTCGTCGGCGACTGCGCTGGTCCTGCTGCTGTTTTCTGCACTGCTCATCAGCGTCGGCGACTGCGCTGGTCCTGCTGCTGTTTTCTGCACTGCTCATCAGCGTCTGCGTCTGCGTTGATCCTGCTGCTGTTTTCTGCTCTGCTCGTAGGCGTAGGCGTCGGCGACTGCGCTGGTCCTGCTGCTGTTTTCTGCACTGCTCATCGTCGTCTGCGACTGCGCTGGTCCTCCTGCTGTTTTCTGCTCTGCTCGTCGGCGTCGGCGACTGCGCTGGTCCTGCTGCTGTTTTCTGCTCTGCTCGTCGGCGACTGCGCTGGTCCTGCTGCTGTTTTCTGCACTGCTCATCAGCGTCGGCGACTGCGCTGGTCCTGCTGCTGTTTTCTGCACTGCTCATCAGCGTCGGCGACTGCGCTGATCCTGCTGCTGTTTTCTGCTCTGCTCGTAGGTGTCGCCGACTGCGCTGGTTCTGCTGCTGTTTTCTGCACTGCTCATCGGCGTCTGCGTCTGCGTTGATCCTGCTGCTGTTTTCTGCTCTGCTCGTAGGCGTAGGCGTCGGCGACTGCGCTGGTCCTGCTGCTGTTTTCTGTTCTGCTCGTAGGCGTCGCCGACTGCGCTGGTCCTGCTGCTGTTTTCTGCTCTGCTCGTCGGCGACTGCGTTGATCCTGCTGCTTTTTTCTGCTCTGCTCGTCGGCGACTGCGCTGGTCCTGCTGCTGTTTTCTGCACTGCTCATCGGCGTCGGTGACTGTGTTGATCCTGCTGCTGTTTTCTGCTCTTCTCGTAGGCGTCGGCGACTGTGCTGGTCCTGCTGCTGTTTTCTGCACTGCTCATCGGCGTCGGCGGCTGCGCTGGTCCTGCTGCTTTTTTCTGCTCTGCTCGTCGGCGACTGTGCTGGTCCTGCTGCTGTTTTCTGCACTGCTCGTAGGCGTCGTCGACTGCGCTGGTCCTGCTGCTGTTTTCTGCACTGCTCATCGGCGTCGGCGACTGTGCTGATCCTGCTGCTGTTTTCTGCTCTGCTCGTAGGCGTAGGAGACTGCGCTGGTCCTGCTGCTGTTTTCTGCACTGCTCATCGGCGTCGGCGACTGCGCTGATCCTGCTTCTGTTTTCTGCACTGCTCATCGGCATTGACGACAGCGTTGATCCTGCTGCTGTTTTCTGCTCTGCTCGTTGGCGTCTTCGACTGCGCATCTCCTGCCGCTTTTTTCTGCTCTGCTCGTCGGCGTCAGCGACTGCGCTGATCCTGCTGCTGTTTTCTGCTCTGCTCGTCAGCGTCTGCTCTGCTCATCGGCGTCTGTGACTGCGCTGGTCCTGCTGCTGTTTTCTGCTCTACTCCTTGGCGACTGCGCTGGCCCTGCTGCTGTTTTCTGCACTGCTCATTTGCGTCGGCGACTGCGCTGATCCTGCTGCTGTTTTCTGCTCTGCTCATCGTCGTCTGCGACTGCACTGGTCCTGCTGCTGTTTTCTGCTCTGCTCATCGTCGTCTGCGACTGCACTGGTCCTGCTGCTGTTTTCTGCTCTGCTCGTCGGGGACTGTGCTGGTCCTGCTGCTGTTTTCTGCACTGCTCATCGGCGTCGGCGACTGCGTTGATCCTGCTGCTGTTTTCTGCTCTGCTCGTTGGCGTCTGCGACTGCGCATCTCCTGCTGCTTTTTTCTGCTCTGCTGGTCGGCGTCGGCGACTGCGCTGATCCTGCTTTTTTTTCTGCTCTGCTCATCGGCGTCAGCGACTTGGCTGATCCTGCTGCTGTTTTCTGCTCTGCTCATCTGCGTCAGCAAATGCGCTGATCCTGCTGCTGTTTCCTGCTCTGCTCGTCGCGGTCGGCGGCTGCGCTGGTCCTGCTGTTGTTTTCTGCTCTGATCGCCGGCGTCGGCAACTACGCTGGTCCTGCTGCTGTTTTCTTCTCTGCTCGTCGGCGTCTGCTCTGCTCGTCGGCGTCTGCGCTGGTCCTGCTGGTGTTTTCTGCACTGTTTATCGGCGTTTGCGACTGCGCTGGTCCTGCTGCTGTTTTCTGCTCTGCTCGTCGGCGACTGCGCTGGTCCTGCTGCTGTTTTCTGCACTGCTCATCGGCGTCGGCGACTGTGCTGGTCCTGCTGTTGTTTCCGCCTCTGCTCGTCGGCGTCTGCTCTGCTCATCGTCGTCTGCGACTGCGCTGGTCCTGCTGCTGTTTTCTGCTCTGCGCGTCAGCGACTGCTCTGGTCCTGCTGCTGTTTTCTGCACTGCTCATCAGCGTCGGCGACTGCGCTGATCCTGCTGCTGTTTTCTGCTCTGCTCGTCGGCGACTGCGCTGGTCCTGCTGTTGTTTTCGCCTCTGATCGTCGGCGTCTGCTCTGCTCATCGTCGTCTGCGCCTGCGCTGGTCCTCCTGCTGTTTTCTGCTCTGCTCGTCGGCGTCGGCGACTGCGCTGGTCCTGCTGCTGTTTTCTGCTCTGCTCGTCGGCGACTGCGCTGGTCCTGCTGCTGTTTTCTGCACTGCTCATCAGCGTCGGCGACTGCGCTGGTCCTGCTGCTGTTTTCTGCACTGCTCATCAGCGTCTGCGACTGCGCTGATCCTGCTGCTGTTTTCTGCTCTGCTCGTAGGCGTCGCCGACTGCGCTGGTTCTGCTGCTGTTTTCTGCACTGCTCATCGGCGTCTGCGTCTGCGTTGATCCTGCTTCTGTTTTCTGCTCTGCTCGTAGGCGTAGGCGTCGGCGACTGCGCTGGTCCTGCTGCTGTTTTCTGCACTGCTCATCGGCGTCTGCGACTGCGCTGATCCTGCTGCTGTTTTCTGTTCTGCTCGTAGGCGTCGCCGACTCCGCTGGTCCTGCTGCTGTTTTCTGCTCTGCTCGTCGGCGACTGCGTTGATCCTGCTGCTGTTTTCTGCTCTGCTCGTCGGCGACTGCGCTGGTCCTGCTGCTGTTTTCTGCACTGCTCATCGGCGTCGGTGACTGCGTTGATCCTGCTGCTGTTTTCTGCTCTGCTCGTAGGCGTCGGCGACTGCGCTGGTCCTGCTGCTGTTTTCTGCACTGCTCATCGGCGTCGACGGCTGCGCTGGTCCTGCTGCTTTTTTCTGCTCTGCTCGTCGGCGACTGTGCTGGTCCTGCTGCTGTTTTCTGCACTGCTCGTAGGCGTCGTCGACTGCGCTGGTCCTGCTGCTGTTTTCTGCACTGCTCATCGGCGTCGGCGACTGCGCTGGACCTGCTGCTGTTTTCTGCACTGCTCATCGGCGTTGGCGCCAGCATTGATCCTGCTGCTGTTTTCTGGTCTGCTCGTTGGCGTCTTCGACTGCGCATCTCCTGCCGCTTTTTTCTGCTCTGCTCGTCGGCGTCAGCGACTGCGCTGATTTTGCTGCTGTTTTCTGCTCTGCTCGTCGGCGTCTGCTCTGCTCATCGGCGTCTGTGACTGCGCTGGTCCTGCTGCTGTTTTCTGCTCTGCTCCTTGGCGACTGCGCTGGCCCTGCTGCTGTTTTCTGCACTGCTCATTGGCGTCGGCGACTGTGCTGATCCTGCTGCTGTTTTCTGCTCTGCTCATCGTCGTCTGCGACTGCACTGGTCCTGCTGCTGTTTTCTGCTCTGCTCGTCGGGAACTGCGCTGGTCCTGCTGCTGTTTTCTGCACTGCTCATCAGCATCGGCGACTGCGCTGATCCTGCTGCTGTTTTCTGCTCTGCTTGTAGGCGTCGCCGACTGCGCTGGTCCTGCTGCTGTTTTCTTCACTGCTCATCGGCGTCTGCGACTGCGTTGATCCTGCTGCTGTTTTCTGCTCTGCTCGTAGGCGTCGGTGACTGCGCTGATCCTGCTGCTGTTTTCTGCTCTGCTCGTAGGCGTCGCCGACTGCGCTGGTCCTGCTGCTGTTTTCTGCTCTGCTCGTCGGCGACTGCGTTGATCCTACTGCTGTTTTCTGCTCTGCTCGTCGGCGACTGCACTGGTCCTGCTGCTGTTTTCTGCACTGCTCATCGGCGTCGGTGACTGCGTTGATCCTGCTGCTGTTTTCTGCTCTGCTCGTAGGCGTCGGCGACTGCGCTGGTCCTGCTGCTGTTTTCTGCACTGCTCATCGGCGTCGGCGGCTGCGCTGGTCCTGCTGCTTTTTTCTGCTCTGCTCGTCGGCGACTGTGCTGGTCCTGCTGCTGTTTTCTGCACTGCTCGTAGGCATCGGCGACTGCGCTGGTCCTGCTGCTGTTTTCTGCACTGCTCGTCGCGGTCGGTGGCTGCGCTGGTCAGCTGTTGTTTTCTGCTCTGATCGCTGGCGTCGGCGACTGCGCTGGTCCTGCTGCTGTTTTCTTCTCTGCTCGTCGTCGTCTGCTCTGCTCGTCGGCATCTGTGCTGGTACTGCTGGTGTTTTCTGCAGTGTTTATCGGCGTCTGCGACTGCGCTGGTCCTGCTGCTGTTTTCTGCTATGCTCGTCGGCGACTGCGCTGGTCCTGCTGGTGTTTTCTGCACTGCTCATCGGCGTCGGCGACTGCGCTGGTCCTGCTGTTGTTTTCGCCTCTGCTCGTCGGCGTCTGCTCTGCTCATCGTCGTCTGCGACTGCGCTGGTCCTGCTGCTGTTTTCTGCTCTGCTCGTCGGCGACTGCGCTGTTCCTGCTGCTGTTTTCTGCACTGCTCATCAGCGTCTGCGACTGCGCTGATCCTGCTGCTGTTTTCTGCTCTGCTCGTAGGCGTCGCCGACTGCGCTGGTCCTGCTGCTGTTTTCTTCACTGCTCATTGGCGTCTGCGACTGCGTTGATCCTGCTGCTGTTTTCTGCTCTGCTCGTAGGCGTAGGCGTCGGCGACTGCGCTGGTCCTGCTGCTGTTTTCTGCACTGCTCATCGGCGTCGGCGACTGCGCTGATCCTGCTGCGGTTTTCTGCTCTGCTCGTAGGCGTCGCCGACTGCGCTGGTCCTGCTGCTGTTTCTGCTCTGCTCGTCGGCGACTGCGTTGATCCTGCTGCTGTTTTCTGCTCTGCTCGTCGGCGACTGCGCTGGTCCTGCTGCTGTTTTCTGCACTGCTCATCGGCGTCGGTGACTGCGTTGATCCTGCTGCTGTTTTCTGCTCTGCTCGTAGGCGTCGGCGACTGCGCTGGTCCTTCTGCTGTTTTCTGCACTGCTCATCGGCGTCGGCGGCTGCGCTGGTCCTGCTGCTTTTTCTGCTCTGCTCGTCGGCGACTGTGCTGGTCCTGCTGCTGTTTTCTGCACTGCTCGTAGGCGTAGGCGACTGCGCTGGTCCTGCTGCTTTTTTCTGCACTGCTCATCGGCGTCGGCGAATGTGCTGATCCTGCTGCTGTTTTCTGCTCTGCTTATCGGCGACTGTGCTGGTCCTGCTGCTGTTTTCTGCACTGCTCATCGGCGTCGGCGACTGTGCTGATCCTGATGCTGTTTTCTGCTCTGCTCGTAGGCGTCAGCGACTGCGCTGGTCCTGCTGCTGTTTTCTGCTCTGCTTATCGGCGACTGTGCTGGTCCTGCTGCTGTTTTCTGCACTGCTCATCGGCGTCGGTGACTGTGCTGATCCTGATGCTGTTTTCTGCTCTGCTCGTAGGCGTCAGCGACTGCGCTGGTCCTGCTGCTGTTTTCTGCACTGCTCATCGGCGTCTGCGACTGCGCTGGTCCTGCTGCTGTTTTCTGCTCTGCTCGTCGGCGACTGCGCTGGTTCTGCTGCTGTTTTCTGCACTGCTCATCGGCGTCGGCGACTCCGTTGATCCTGCTGCTGTTTTCTGCTCTGCTCATTGGCGTCTGCGACTGCGCATCTCCTGCTGCTCTCTTCTGCTCTGCTCGTCGGCGTCAGCGACTGCGCTGACACTGCTGCTGTTTTCTACTCTGATCGTCTGCGACTGCGCATCTCCTGCTGCCGGTTTTTTGCTCTGCTCGTCGGCGACTGCGCTGGTCCTGCTGCTGTTTTCTGCTCGGCTCATCGGCATCGGCTACTGCGCTGATCCTGCTGCTGTTTTCTGCTCTGCTTGTCTGCGTCAGCGAATGCGCTGATCCTGCTGCTGTTTCCTGCTCTGCTCGTCGCCGTCGGCGACTGCACTGGTCCTGCTGTTGTTTTCTGCTCTGATCGTCGGCGACTGCGCTGGTCATGCTGCTGTTTTCTTCTCTGCTTGTCGGCGTCTGCTCTGCTTGTCGGAGTCTGCGACTGCGCTGGTCCTACTGCTGTTTTCTGCTCTGCTCATCGGCGACTGCGCTGGTCCTGCTGGTGTTTTCTGCACTGCTCATCGGCGTCGGCGACTGCACTGGCCCTGCTGTTGTTTTCACCTCTGCTCGTCGGCGTCTGCGACTGCGCTGGTCCTGCTGCTGTTTTCTGCTCTGCTCGTCGGCGACTGCACTGGTCCTGCTGCTTTTTTCTGCACTGCTTATCGGCGTCGGCGACTGTGCTGATCCTGCTGCTGTTTTCTGCTCTGCTCATAGGCGTCGGCGACTACGCTGGTCCTGCTGCTGTTTTCTGCACTGCTCATCTGCGTCGGCGACTGTGCTGATCCTGCTGCTGTTTTCTGCTCTGCTCGTTGGCGACTGCGCTGGACCTGCTGCTGTTTTCTTCACTGCTCATCGGCGTCGGCGACTGCGTTGATTCTGCTGCTGTTTTCTGCTCTGCTCGTTGGCGTCTGCGACTGCGCATCTCCTGCCGCTTTTTTTTGCTCTGCTCGTCGGCGTCAGCGACAGCGCTGATCCTGCTGCTGTTTTCTGCTCTGCTCGTCGGCGTCTGCGAATGCACTGATCCTGCTTCTGTTTCCTGTTCTGCTCGTCGCCGTCGGCGACTGCGCTGTTCCTGCTGCTGTATTCTGCTCTGCTTCTCTGCGTCAGTGAATGCGCTGATCCTGCTGCTTTTTCCTGCTCTGCTCTTCGCCGTCTTCAACTGCGCTGGTCATGCTGCTGTTTTTTTCTCTGCTTGTCGGCGTCTGCTCTGCTCGTCGGCGTCTGCGACTGCGCTGGTCCTGCTGCTGTTTTCTGCTCTGCTCATCGGCGACTGCGCTAGTCCTGCTGGTGTTTTCTGCACTGCTCATCGGCGTCGGCGACTGCGTTGATCCTGCTGCTGTTTTCTGCTCTGCTCGTTGGTGTCTGCGACTGCGCATCTCCTGCTGCTTTTTTCTGCTCTTCTCGTCGGCGACTGCGCTGGTCCTGCTGCTGTTTTCTGCTCTGCTCATCGGCGTCGGCTACTGCGCTGATCCTGCTGTTGTTTCCTGCTCTGCTCGTCGCTGTCGGCGACTGCGCTGGTCTTGCTGTTGTTTTCTGCTCTGATCGTCGGCGCCGGCGACTGTGCTTGTCCTGCTGCTGTTTTCTTCTCTGCTCGTCGGCGTCTGCTCTGCTCGTCGGCGTCTGCGACTGCGCTGATCCTGCTGCTGTTTTCTGCTCTGCTCGTCGGCGTCTGTGACTGCGCATCTCCTGCTAAAGTTTTTTGCTCTGCTCGTCGGCGACTGCGCTTGTCCTGCTGCTGTTTCCTGCTCTGCCCTTCGCCGTCGGCGACTGCGCTGGTCATGCTGTTGTATTCTGTTCTGATCGTCTTCAACTGCGCTGGTCATGCTGCTGTTTTTTTCTCTGCTTGTCGGCGTCTGCTCTGCTCGTCGGCGTCTGCGACTGCGCTGGTCCTGCTGCTGTTTTCTGCTCTGCTCATCGGCGACTGCGCTGGTCCTGCTGGTGTTTTCTGCACTGCTCATCGGCGTCGGCGACTGCGTTGATCCTGCTGCTGTTTTCTGCTCTGCTCGTTGGCGTCTGCGACTGCGCATCTCCTGCTGCTTTTTTTCTGCTCTGCTCGTCGGCGTCAGCGACTGCGCTGATCCTGCAGCTGTTTTCTGCTCTGCTCGTCGCCGTCTGCGACTGTGCTGGTCCTGTTGCTGTTTTCTGCTCTGCTCGTCGGCGACTGCGCTGATCCTGCTGCTGTTTTCTGCACTGCTCATCGGCGTCGGCGACTGCGCTGATCCTGCTGCTGTTTTCTGCTTTGCTCGTAGGCGTTGCCGACAGCGCTGGTCCTGCTGCTGTTTTCTGCTCTGCTCGTCGGCGACTGCGCTGGTCCTGCTGCTGTTTTCTGCACTGCTCATCGGCGTCGGCGACTGCGTTGATCCTGCTGCTGTTTTCTGCTCTGCTCGTTGGCGTCTGCGACTGCGCATCTCCTGCTGCTTTTTTCTGCTCTGCTCGTCGGTGTCAGCAACTGCGCTGATCCTGCTCCTGTTTTCTGCTCTGCTCGTTGGTGTCAGCTACTACGCTGATCCTGCTGCTGTTTTCTGCTCTGCTCGTCGGCGTCTGCGACTGCGCATCTCCTGCTGCTGTTTTTTGCTCTGCTCGTCGGCGACTGCGCTGGTCCTGCTGCTGTTTTCTGCTCTGCTCATCAGCGTCGGCTACTTCGCTGATCCTGCTGTTGTTTCCAGCTCTGCTCGTCGCCGTCGGCGACTGCGCTGGTCCTGCTGTTGTTTTCTGCTCTGATCGTCGGCACCGGCGACTGCGCTGGTCCTGCTGCTGTTTTCTTCTGGGCTCGTCGGCGTCTGCTCTGCTCGTCGGAATCTGCGACTGCGCTAATCCTGCTGCTGTTTTCTGCTCTGCTCGTCGGCGTCTGTGACTGCGCATCTCCTGCTGCTGTTTTTTGCTCTGCTCGTCGTCGACTGCGCTTGTCCTGCTGCTGTTTTCTGCTATGATCATCGGCGTCGGCTACTGCGCTGATCCTGCTGCTGTTTTCTGCTCTGCTCGTTGGCGTCTGCGACTGCGCATCTCCTGCTGCTTTTTTCTGCTCTGCTCATTGGCGTCTGCGACTGCGCATCTCCTGCTGCTATTTTCTGCTCTGCTCATCTGCGTCAGCGACAGGGATTATCCTGCTGCTGTTTTCTGCTCTGCTCATCGGCGTCAGCGACTGCGCTGATCCTGCGGCTGTTTTCTGTACTGCTCGTCGGCGACTGCGCAGGTCCTGCTGCTGTTTTCTGCTCTGCTCGTCGTCGACTGCGCTGGTCCTGCTGCTATTTTCTGCTCTGCTCGTCGGCGACTGCGCTGGTCCTGCTGTTGTTTTCGCCTCTGCTCGTCGGCGTCTGCTCTGCTCGTCGGCGTCTGCGACTGCGCTGGTCCTGCTGCTGTTTACTGCTCTGCTCGTTGGCGTCGGCAACTGCGTTGATCCTGCTGCTGTTTTCTGCACTGCTCATCGGCATCGGCGACTGCGTCTGATCCTGCTGCTGTTTTCTGCTCTGCTCCTAGGCGTTGCCGACTGCGCTGGTCCTGCTGTTGTTTTCGCCTCTGCTCGTGTGCGTCTGCTTTGCTCGTCACCGTCTGCGACTGCGCTGGTCCTGCTGTTGTTTTCGCCTCTGCTCGTCTGCGTCTGCTCTGCTCAACGGCGTCTGCGACTGCGCTGGTCCTGCTGCTGTTTTCTGCTCTGCTCGTCGGCGACTGCGCTGGTCCTGCTGCTGTTTTCTGCACTGCTCATCGGTGTCGCCGACTGCGTTGATCTTGCTGCTGTTTTCTGCTCTGCTCATTGGCGTCTGCGACTGCGCATCTCCTGCTGCTTTTTCTGCTCTGCTCGTCGGCGTCAGCGACTGCGCTGACCCTGCTGCTGTTTTCTGCTCTGATCATCTGCGACTGCGCATCTCCTGCTGCTGTTTTTTGCTCTGCTCGTCGGCGTCAGCGACTGCGCTGATCCTGCTGCTGTTTTCTGCTCTGCTCGTCTCCGTCTGCGACTGCGCATCTCCTGCTGCTGTTTTTTGCTCTGCTCGTTGGCGACTGCGCTGGTCCTGCTGCTGTTTTCTGCTCTGCTCGTCGGCGTCTAAGTCTGCGCTGGTCCTGCTGCTGTTTTCTGCTCTGCTCGTCGACGACTGTGCTGATCCTGCTGCTGTTTTCTGCTCTGCTCGTAGGCGTCGGCGACTGCGCTGGTCCTGCTGCTGTTTTCTGCACTGCTCATCGGCGTCGGCGACTGCGCTGATCCTGCTGCTGTTTTCTGCTTTGCTCGTAGGAGTCGCCGACTGCTCTGGTCCTGCTGCTGTATTCTGCTCTGCTCGTCGGCGACTGCGCTGGTCCTGCTGCTGTTTTCTGCACTGCTCATCGGCGTCGGCGACTGAGTTGATCCTGCTGCTGTTTTCTGCTCTGCTCGTTGGCGTCTGCGACTGCGCATCTCCTGCTGCTTTTTTCTGCTCTGCTCGTCGGCGTCAGTGACTGCGCTGATCCTGCTGCTGTTTTCTGCTCTGCTCGTTGGTGTCAGCGACTACGCTGATCCTGCTGCTGTTTTCTGCTCTGCTCTTCGGCGTCTGCGACTGCGCTGATCCTGCTGCTGTTTTTTGTTCTGCTCGTCGGCGTAGGCGACTGCGCTGATCCTGCTGCTGTTTTCTGCTCTGCTCGTCGGCGTCTGCGACTGCGCTGATCCTGCTGCTGTTTTCTGCTCTGCTCGTCGGCGTCACCAACTGCGCTGATCCTGCTGCTGTTTTCTGTTCTGCTCGTCGGCGTCAGCAACTGCGCTGATCCTGCTGCTGTTTTCTGCTCTGCTCGTCGCCATCGGCGACTGCGCTCGTCCTGCTGTTGTTTTCTGCTCTGCTCATCGGCGTCAGCGACTGCGCTGATCCTGCGGCTGTTTTCTGTACTGCTCGTCGGCGACTGCGCAGGTCCTGCTGCTGTTTTCTGCTCTGCTCGTCGTCGACTGCGCTGGTCCTGCTGCTATTTTCTGCTCTGCTCGTCGGCGACTGCGCTGGTCCTGCTGTTGTTTTCGCCTCTGCTCGTCGGCGTCTGCTCTGCTCGTCGGCGTCTGCGACTGCGCTGGTCCTGCTGCTGTTTACTGCTCTGCTCGTTGGCGTCGGCAACTGCGTTGATCCTGCTGCTGTTTTCTGCACTGCTCATCGGCATCGGCGACTGCGTCTGATCCTGCTGCTGTTTTCTGCTCTGCTCCTAGGCGTTGCCGACTGCGCTGGTCCTGCTGTTGTTTTCGCCTCTGCTCGTGTGCGTCTGCTTTGCTCGTCACCGTCTGCGACTGCGCTGGTCCTGCTGTTGTTTTCGCCTCTGCTCGTCTGCGTCTGCTCTGCTCAACGGCGTCTGCGACTGCGCTGGTCCTGCTGCTGTTTTCTGCTCTGCTCGTCGGCGACTGCGCTGGTCCTGCTGCTGTTTTCTGCACTGCTCATCGGTGTCGCCGACTGCGTTGATCTTGCTGCTGTTTTCTGCTCTGCTCATTGGCGTCTGCGACTGCGCATCTCCTGCTGCTTTTTCTGCTCTGCTCGTCGGCGTCAGCGACTGCGCTGACCCTGCTGCTGTTTTCTGCTCTGATCATCTGCGACTGCGCATCTCCTGCTGCTGTTTTTTGCTCTGCTCGTCGGCGTCAGCGACTGCGCTGATCCTGCTGCTGTTTTCTGCTCTGCTCGTCTCCGTCTGCGACTGCGCATCTCCTGCTGCTGTTTTTTGCTCTGCTCGTCGGCGACTGCGCTGGTCCTGCTGCTGTTTTCTGCTCTGCTCGTCGGCGTCTAAGTCTGCGCTGGTCCTGCTGCTGTTTTCTGCTCTGCTCGTCGACGACTGTGCTGATCCTGCTGCTGTTTTCTGCTCTGCTCGTAGGCGTCGGCGACTGCGCTGGTCCTGCTGCTGTTTTCTGCACTGCTCATCGGCGTCGGCGACTGCGCTGATCCTGCTGCTGTTTTCTGCTTTGCTCGTAGGAGTCGCCGACTGCTCTGGTCCTGCTGCTGTATTCTGCTCTGCTCGTCGGCGACTGCGCTGGTCCTGCTGCTGTTTTCTGCACTGCTCATCGGCGTCGGCGACTGAGTTGATCCTGCTGCTGTTTTCTGCTCTGCTCGTTGGCGTCTGCGACTGCGCATCTCCTGCTGCTTTTTTCTGCTCTGCTCGTCGGCGTCAGTGACTGCGCTGATCCTGCTGCTGTTTTCTGCTCTGCTCGTTGGTGTCAGCGACTACGCTGATCCTGCTGCTGTTTTCTGCTCTGCTCTTCGGCGTCTGCGACTGCGCTGATCCTGCTGCTGTTTTTTGTTCTGCTCGTCGGCGTAGGCGACTGCGCTGATCCTGCTGCTGTTTTCTGCTCTGCTCGTCGGCGTCTGCGACTGCGCTGATCCTGCTGCTGTTTTCTGCTCTGCTCGTCGGCGTCACCAACTGCGCTGATCCTGCTGCTGTTTTCTGTTCTGCTCGTCGGCGTCAGCAACTGCGCTGATCCTGCTGCTGTTTTCTGCTCTGCTCGTCGCCATCGGCGACTGCGCTCGTCCTGCTGTTGTTTTCTGCTCTGATCGTCGGCGTCGGCGACTGCGCTGCTCCTGCTGCTGTTTTCTGCTCTGTTCATCGGCTTCGGCTACTGCGCTGATCCTGCTGCTATTTTCTGCTCTGCTCATCGGCGTCAGCGACTGGGCTGATCCTGCTGCTGTTTTCTGTGCTGCTCGTCTGCATCAGCGAATGCGCTGATCCTGCTGCTGTTTTCTGCTCTGCTCGTCGCCGTCAGCGCTGATCCTGCTGCTGTTTCCTGCTCTGCTCGTCGCCGTCGGCGACTGCGCTGGTCCTGCTGTTGTTTTCTTCTTTGCTCGTCTGCGTCTGCTCTGCTCGTCGGCGTTTGCTCTGCTCGTCAGTGTCTACGACTGTGCTGGTCCTGCTGCTGTTTTGGGCTCTGCTAGTTGGTGACTGATCTGGTCCTGCTGCTGTTTTCTGCACTGCTCATCGGCTTTGGCGACTGCGCTGATCCTGCTGCTGTTTTCTGCACTGCTAATTGGCGTCGGCGACTGCGCTGATCCTGCTGCTGTTTTCTGCTCTGCTCGTAGGCTTCGGCGACTGCGCTGGTCCTGCTGCTGTTTTCTGCTCTGCTCATCAGCGTCAGCGACTGGGCTGATCCTGCTGCTGTTTTCTGCGCTGCTCGTCTGCATCAGCGAATGCGCTGATCCTGCTGCTGTTTTCTGCTCTGCTCGTCGCCGTCAGCGCTGATCCTGCTGCTGTTTCCTGCTCTGCTCGTCGCCGTCGGCGACTGCGCTGGTCCTGCTGTTGTTTTCTTCTCTGCTCGTCGGCGTCTGCTCTGCTCGTCGGCGTCTGCTCTGCTCGTCGGCGTCTGCTCTGCTCGTCAGTGTCTGCGACTGTGCTGGTCCTGCTGCTGTTTTCTGCTCTGCTAGTTGGTGACTGCGCTGGTCCTGCTGCTGTTTTCTGCACTGCTCATCGGCTTTGGCGACTGCGCTGATCCTGCTGCTGTTTTCTGCACTGCTAATTGGCGTCGGCGACTGCGCTGATCCTGCTGCTGTTTTCTGCTCTGCTCGTAGGCTTCGGCGACTGCGCTGGTCCTGCTGCTGTTTTCTGCTCTGCTCATCGGCGTCGGCGACTGCGGTGGTCCTGCTGTTGTTTTCGCCTCTGCTCGTCGGCGTCTGCGACTGCGTTGTTCCTGCTGCTGATTTCTTCTCTGCTCGTCTGCGACTGCGCTGGTCCTGCTGCTGTTTTCTGCACTGCTCATCGGCGTCGGCGACTGCGCAGGTCCTGCTGCTGTTTTCTGCTCTGCTCGTCGGCGACTGCGCTGGTCCTGCTGCTGTTTTCTGCACTGCTCATCGGTGTCGCCGACTGCGTTGATCTTGCTGCTGTTTTCTGCTCTGCTCATTGGCGTCTGCGACTGCGCATCTCCTGCTGCTTTTTCTGCTCTGCTCGTCGGCGTCAGCGACTGCGCTGACCCTGCTGCTGTTTTCTGCTCTGATCATCTGCGACTGCGCATCTCCTGCTGCTGTTTTTTGCTCTGCTCGTCGGCGACTGCGCTGATCCTGCTGCTGTTTTCTGCTCTGCTCGTCTCCGTCTGCGACTGCGCATCTCCTGCTGCTGTTTTTTGCTCTGCTCGTCGGCGACTGCGCTGGTCCTGCTGCTGTTTTCTGCTCTGCTCGTCGGCGTCTAAGTCTGCGCTGGTCCTGCTGCTGTTTTCTGCTCTGCTCGTCGACGACTGTGCTGATCCTGCTGCTGTTTTCTGCTCTGCTCGTAGGCGTCGGCGACTGCGCTGGTCCTGCTGCTGTTTTCTGCACTGCTCATCGGCGTCGGCGACTGCGCTGATCCTGCTGCTGGTTTCTGCTTTGCTCGTAGGAGTCGCCGACTGCTCTGGTCCTGCTGCTGTATTCTGCTCTGCTCGTCGGCGACTGCGCTGGTCCTGCTGCTGTTTTCTGCACTGCTCATCGGCGTCGGCGACTGAGTTGATCCTGCTGCTGTTTTCTGCTCTGCTCGTTGGCGTCTGCGACTGCGCATCTCCTGCTGCTTTTTTCTGCTCTGCTCGTCGGCGTCAGTGACTGCGCTGATCCTGCTGCTGTTTTCTGCTCTGCTCGTTGGTGTCAGCGACTACGCTGATCCTGCTGCTGTTTTCTGCTCTGCTCTTCGGCGTCTGCGACTGCGCTGATCCTGCTGCTGTTTTTTGTTCTGCTCGTCGGCGTAGGCGACTGCGCTGATCCTGCTGCTGTTTTCTGCTCTGCTCGTCGGCGTCTGCGACTGCGCTGATCCTGCTGCTGTTTTCTGCTCTGCTCGTCGGCGTCAGCAACTGCGCTGATCCTACTGCTGTTTTCTGTTCTGCTCGTCGGCGTCAGCAACTGCGCTGATCCTGCTGCTGTTTTCTGCTCTGCTCGTCGCCATCGGCGACTGCGCTCGTCCTGCTGTTGTTTTCTGCTCTGATCGTCGGCGTCGGCGACTGCACTGCTCCTGCTGCTGTTTTCTGCTCTGTTCATCGGCTTCGGCTACTGCGCTGATCCTGCTGCTATTTTCTGCTCTGCTCATCGGCGTCAGCGACTGGGCTGATCCTGCTGCTGTTTTCTGTGCTGCTCGTCTGCATCAGCGAATGCGCTGATCCTGCTGCTGTTTTCTGCTCTGCTCGTCGCCGTCAGCGCTGATCCTGCTGCTGTTTCCTGCTCTGCTCGTCGCCGTCGGCGACTGCGCTGGTCCTGCTGTTGTTTTCTTCTTTGCTCGTCTGCGTCTGCTCTGCTCGTCGGCGTTTGCTCTGCTCGTCAGTGTCTACGACTGTGCTGGTCCTGCTGCTGTTTTGGGCTCTGCTAGTTGGTGACTGATCTGGTCCTGCTGCTGTTTTCTGCACTGCTCATCGGCTTTGGCGACTGCGCTGATCCTGCTGCTGTTTTCTGCACTGCTAATTGGCGTCGGCGACTGCGCTGATCCTGCTGCTGTTTTCTGCTCTGCTCGTAGGCTTCGGCGACTGCGCTGGTCCTGCTGCTGTTTTCTGCTCTGCTCATCAGCGTCAGCGACTGGGCTGATCCTGCTGCTGTTTTCTGCGCTGCTCGTCTGCATCAGCGAATGCGCTGATCCTGCTGCTGTTTTCTGCTCTGCTCGTCGCCGTCAGCGCTGATCCTGCTGCTGTTTCCTGCTCTGCTCGTCGCCGTCGGCGACTGCGCTGGTCCTGCTGTTGTTTTCTTCTCTGCTCGTCGGCGTCTGCTCTGCTCGTCGGCGTCTGCTCTGCTCGTCGGCGTCTGCTCTGCTCGTCAGTGTCTGCGACTGTGCTGGTCCTGCTGCTGTTTTCTGCTCTGCTAGTTGGTGACTGCGCTGGTCCTGCTGCTGTTTTCTGCACTGCTCATCGGCTTTGGCGACTGCGCTGATCCTGCTGCTGTTTTCTGCACTGCTAATTGGCGTCGGCGACTGCGCTGATCCTGCTGCTGTTTTCTGCTCTGCTCGTAGGCTTCGGCGACTGCGCTGGTCCTGCTGCTGTTTTCTGCTCTGCTCATCGGCGTCGGCGACTGCGGTGGTCCTGCTGTTGTTTTCGCCTCTGCTCGTCGGCGTCTGCGACTGCGTTGTTCCTGCTGCTGATTTCTTCTCTGCTCGTCTGCGACTGCGCTGGTCCTGCTACTGTTTTCTGCACTGCTCATCGGCGTCGGCGACTGCGCAGGTCCTGCTGCTGTTTTCTGCTCTGCTCATCGGCGTCGGCGACTGCGGTGGTCCTGCTGTTGTTTTCGCCTCTGCGCGTCGGCGTCTGCGACTGCGTTGGTCCTGCTGCTGTTTTCTGCTCTGCTCGTCTGCGACTGTGCTGGTCCTGCTGCTGTTTTCTGCACTGCTCGTCGGCGTCTGCGACTGCGCTGATCCTGCTGCTGTTTTCTGCGCTGCTCGTCTGCGTCAGCGAATGCGCTGATCCTGCTGCTGTTTTCTGCTCTGCTCGTCGCCGTCAGTGCTGATCCTGCTGCTGTTTCCTGCTCTGCTCGTCGCCGTCGGCGACTGCGCTGGTCCTGCTGTTGTTTTCTCCTCTGCTCGTCGGCGTCTGCTCTGCTCGTCGGCGTCTGCTCTGCTCGTCGGCGTCTGCTCTGCTCGTCAGTGTCTGCGACTGCGCTGGTCCTGCTGCTGTTTTCTGCACTGCTCATCGGCTTTGGCGACTGCGCTGATCCTGCTGCTGTTTTCTGCACTGCTAATTGGCGTCGGCGACTGCACTGATCCTGCTTCTGTTTTCTGCTCTGCTCGTAGGCGTCGGCGACTGCGCTGGTCCTGCTGCTGTTTTCTGCTCTGCTCATCGGCGTCGGCGACTGCGCTGGTCCTGCTGCTGTTTTCTGCACTGCTCATCGGCGTTGGCAACCGCGTTGATCCTGCTGCTGTTTTCTGCTCTGCTCGTTGGCGTCTGCGACTGCGCATCTCCTGCTGCTTTTTTCTGCTCTGCTCGTCGGCGTCAGCGACTGCGCTGATCCTGCTGCTGTTTTCTGCTCTTCTCGCCGGCGTCTGAGACTGCGCATCTCCTGCCGCTGTTTTTTGCTCTGTACGTCGGTGACTGCGCTTATCCTGCTGCTGTTTTCTGCTCTGCTCGTCTGCGTCGGCGACTGCGCTGGTCCTGCTGCTGTTTTCTGCTCTGCTCGTCGGTGTCTGCGCTGATCCTGCTCTGTTCCCTGCTCTGCTCATCGCCGTCGGCAACTGCGTTGGTCCTGCTGTTGTTTTCTGCTCTGATTGTCGGCCTCGGCGACTGCGCTGGTCCTGCTGCTGTTTTCTGCTCTGCTTGTCGGCGTCGGCGACTGCACTGGCCCTGCTGCTGTTTTATGCTCTGCTTGTCGGCGTCGGCTACTGCGCTGATCCTGCTGCTATTTTCTGCTCTGCTCATCGGCGTCAGCGACTGGGATGATCCTGCGGCTGTTTTCTGCTCTGCTCGTCTGCGTCAGCGAATGCGCTGATCCTGCTGCTGTTTTCTGCTCTGCTCATCGCCGTCGGCGCCTGAGCTGGTCCTGCTGTTGTTTTCTTCTCTGTTCGTCAGCGTCTGCTCTGCTCGTCGGCGTCTGCGACTGCGCTGGTCCTGCTGCTGTTTTCTGCTCTGCTCGTCGGTGACTGGGCTGGTCCTGCTAGTGTTTTCTGCACTGCTCATCGGCGTCGGTGACTTCGCTGATCCTGCGGCTGTTTTCTGCACTGCTCGTCGGTGACTGCGCAGGTCCTGCTGCTGTTTTCTGCTCTGCTCGTTGGCGACTGCGCTGGTCCTGCTGCTGTTTTCTACTCTGCTCGTCGGCGACTGCGCTGGTCCTGCTGCTGTTTTCTGCTCTGCTCGTTGGCGACTGCGCTGGTCCTGCTGCTGTTTTCTGCACTGCTCATCGGCGTCGGCGACTGCGCTGGTCCTGCTGTTGTTTTCGCCTCTGCTCGTCGGCGTCTGTTCTGCTCGTCGGCGTCTGCGCTGGTCCTGCTGCTGTTTTCTGCTCTGCTCGTCGGCGTCGGCGACTGCGTTGATCCTACTGCTGTTTTCTGCTCTGCTCGTTGGCGTCTGCGACTGCTCATCTCCTGCTGCTTTTTTCAGCTCTGCTCGTCGGCGTCATCGACTGCGCTGATCCTGCTGCTGTTTTCTGCTCTGCTCGTCGGTGTCAGCGGCTACGCCGATCCTGCTGCTGTTTTTTGCTCTGCTCGTGGGCGACTGCGCTGGTCCTGCTGCTGTTTTCTGCACTGCTCATCGGCGTCGGTGACTGCGCTGATCCTGCTGCTGTTTTCTGCTCTGCTCGTAGGCGTCTGCGACTGCGCTGGTCCTGCTGCTGTTTTCAGCACTGCTCATCGGCGTCGGCGACTGCGCTGATCCAGCTGCTGTTTTCTGCTCTGCTCGTAGGCGTCGCCGACTGCACTGGTCCTGCTGTTGTTTTCGCCTCTGCTCGTCTGCGTCTGCTCTGCTCGTCGGCGTCTGCGACTGCGCTGGTTCTGCTGTTGTTTTCGCCTCTGCTCGTCTGCGTCTGCTCTGCTCGTCGGCGTCTGCGACTGCGCTGGTCCTGCTGCTGTTTTCTGCTCTGCTCGTCGGCTACTGCGCTGGTCCTGCTGCTGTTTTCTGCACTGCTCATCGGCGTTGGTTGACTGCATTGATCCTGCTGCTGTTTTCTGCTCTGCTCATTGGCGTCTGGGTCTGCGCATCTCCTTCTGCTTTTTTCTGCTCTGCTCGTCGGCGTCAGCGACTGCGCTGACCCTGCTGCTGTTTTTTGCTCTGATCGTCTGCGACTGCGGATTTCCTGCTGCTGTTTTTTGCTCTGCTCGTCGGCGTCAGCGACTGCGCTGATCCTGCTGCTGTTTTCTGCTCTGCTCGTCGGCGTCTGCGACTGCACATCTCCTGCTGCTGTTTTTTGCTCTGCTCGTTGGCGACTGCGCTGGTCCTGCTGCTGTTTTCTGCTCTGCTTGTCTGCGTCAGCGAATGCGCTGATCCTGCTGCTGTTTCCTGCTCTGCTCGTCGCCGTCGGCGACTGCACTTGTCCTGCTGTTCTTTTCTGCTCTGATCGTCGGCGACTGCGCTGGTCATGCTGCTGTTTTCTTCTCTGTTTGTCGGCGTCTGCTCTGCTCGTCGGAGTCTGCGACTGCGCTGGTCCTGCTGCTGTATTATGCTCTGCTCATCGGCGACTGCGCTGGTCCTGCTGCTTTTTTCTGCACTGCTCATCGGCGTCTGCGACTGTGCTGATCCTGCTGCTGTTTTCTGCTCTGCTCGTAGGCGTCAGCGACTGCGCTGGTCCTGCAGCTGTTTTCTGCACTGCTCGTTGGCGTCTGCGACTGCGCATCTCCTGCTGCTTTTTTCTGCTCTGCTCGTCGGCGTCAGCAACTGCGCTGATCCTGCTGCTGTTTTCTGCTCTGCTCGTTGGTGTCAGCGACTACGCTGATCCTGCTGCTGTTTTCTGCACTGCTCATTGGCGTCGGCGACTGCGTTGATCCTGCTGCTGTTTTCTGCTCTGCTTGTCGGCGTCTGCGAATGCGCATCTCCTGCTGCTGTTTTTTGCTCTGCTCGTCGGCGACTGCGCTGGTCCTGCTGCTGTTTTCTGCTCTGCTCATCAGCGTCAACTACTGCGCTGATCCTGCTGTTGTTTCCTGCTCTGCTCGTCGCCGTCGGCGACTGCGCTGGTCCTGCTGTTGTTTTCTGCTATGATCGTCGGCGCCCGCGACTGTGCTGGTCCTGTTGCTGTTTTCTTCTCTGCTCGTCGGCGTCTGCTCTGCTAGTCGGCGTTGCGACTGCGCTGATCCTGCTGCTGTTTTTTGCTCTGCTCGTCAGCGACTGCGCTTGTCCTGCTGCTGTTTTCTGCTATGATCATCGGCGTCGGCTACTGCGCTGATCCTGCTAGTGTTTTCTGCACTGCTCGTTGGCGTCTGCGACTGCGCTTCTCCTGCTGCTTTTTTCTCCTCTGCTCGTCGGCGTCAGCGACTGCGCTGATCCTGCAGCTGTTTTCTGCTCTGCTCGTCCCCGTCTGCGACTGTGCAGGTCCTGTTGATGTTTTCTGCTCCGCTCGTTGGCGACTGCGCTGATCCTGCTGCTGTTTTCTGCTCTGCTCGTAGGCGTCGCCGACTGTGCTGGTCCTGCTGTTGTTTTCGCCTCTGCTCTGTCTGCGTCTGCTCTGCTCGTCGGCGTCTGCGACTGCGCTGGTCCTGCTGTTGTTTTCGCCTCTGCTCGTCTGCGTCTGCTCTGCTCGTCGGCGTCTGCGACTGCGCTGGTCCTGCTGCTGTTTTCTGCTCTGCTTGTCGGCGACTGTGCTGGTCCTGCTGCTGTTTTCTGCACTGCTCATCGGCGTCGGCGACTGTGCTGATCCTGATGCTGTTTTCTGCTCTGCTCGTAGGCGTCGGCGACTGCGCTGGTCCTGCTGCTGTTTTATGCACTGCTCATCGGCGTCTGCGACTGCGCTGGTCCTGCTGCTGTTTTCTGCTCTGCTCGTCGGCGACTGCGCTGGTTCTGCTGCTGTTTTCTGCACTGCTCATCGGCGTCGGCGACTCCGTTGATCCTGCTGCTGTTTTCTGCTCTGCTCATTGGCGTCTGCGACTGCGCATCTCCTGCTGCTTTTTTCTTCTCTGTACGTCGGCGTCAGCGACTGCGCTGACACTGCTGCTGTTTTCTACTCTGATCCTCTGCGACTGCGCATCTCCTGCTGACGGTTTTTTGCTCTGCTCGTCGGCGACTGCGCTGGTCCTGCTGCTGTTTTCTGCTCGGCTCATCGGCGTCGGCTACTGCGCTGATCCTGCTGCTGTTTTCTGCTCTGCTTGTCTGCGTCAGCGAATGCGCTGATCCTGCTGCTGTTTCCTGCTCTGCTCGTCGCCGTCGGCGACTGCACTGGTCCTGCTGTTGTTTTCTGCTCTGATCGTCGGCGACTGCGCTGGTCATGCTGCTGTTTTCTTCTCTGCTTGTAGGCGTCTGCTCTGCTCGTCGGAGTCTGCGACTGCGCTGGTCCTGCTGCTGTTTTCTGCTCTGCTCATCGGCGACTGCGCTGGTCCTGCTGGTGTTTTCTGCACTGCTCATCGGCGTCGGCGACTGCACTGGCCCTGCTGTTGTTTTCGCCTCTGCTCGTCGGCGTCTGCGACTGCGCTGGTCCTGCTGCTGTTTTCTGCTCTGCTCGTCGGCGACTGCACTGGTCCTGCTGCTTTTTTCTGCACTGCTCATCGGCGTCGGCGACTGTGCTGATCCTGCTGCTGTTTTCTGCTCTGCTCATAGGCGTCGGCGACTGCGCTGGTCCTGCTGCTGTTTTCTGCACTGCTCATCTGCGTCGGCGACTGTGCTGATCCTGCTGCTGTTTTCTGCTCTGCTCGTCGGCGACTGCGCTGGACCTGCTGCTGTTTTCTGCACTGCTCATCGGCGTCGGCGACTGCGTTGATCCTGCTGCTGTTTTCTGCTCTGCTCGTTGGCGTCTGCGACTGCGCATCTCCTGCCGCTTTTTTCTGCTCTGCTCGTCGGCGGCAGCGACTGCGCTGATCCTGCTGCTGTTTTCTGCTCTGCTCGTCGGCGTCTGCGAATGCACTGATCCTGCTGCTGTTTCCTGCTCTGCTCGTCGCCGTCGGCGACTGCGCTGTTCCTGCTGCTGTATTCTGCTCTGCTTGTCTGCGTCAGTGAATGCGCTGATCCTGCTGCTGTTTCCTGCTCTGCTCTTCGCCGTCGGCGACTGCGCTGGTCCTGCTGTTGTTTTCTGCTCTGATCGTCTTCAACTGCGCTGGTCATGCTGCTGTTTTTTTCTCTGCTTGTCGGCGTCTGCTCTGCTCGTCTGCGTCTGCGACTGCGTTGATCCTGCTGCTGTTTTCTGCTCTGCTCGTTGGCGTCTGCGACAGCGCATCTCCTGCTGCTTTTTTCTGCTCTGCTCGTTGGCGACTGCGCTGGTCCTGCTGCTGTTTTCTGCTCTGCTCATCGGCGTCGGCTACTGCGCTGATCCTGCTGTTGTTTCCTGCTCTGCTCGTCGCTGTCGGTGACTGCGCTGGTCCTGCTGTTGTTTTCTGCTCTGATCGTCGGCGCCGGCGACTGTGCTGGTCCTGCTGCTGTTTTCTTCTCTGCTCGTCGGCGTCTGCTCTGCTCGTCGGCGTCAGCGACTGCGCTGATCCTGCTGCTGTTTTCTGCTCTGCTCGTCGGCGTCTGTGACTGCGCATCTCCTGCTAAAGTTTTTTGCTCTGCTCGTTGGCGACTGCGCTTGTCCTGCTGCTGTTTTCTGCTCTGCTCATCGGCGTCGGCTACTGCGCTGATCCTGCTGCTGTTTTCTGCTCTGCTCGTTGGCGTCTGCGACTGCGCATCTCCTGCTGCTTTTTTTCTGCTCTGCTCGTCGGCGTCAGCGACTGCGCTGATCCTGCAGCTGTTTTCTGCTCTGCTCGTCGCCTTCTGCGACTGTGCTGGTCCTGTTGCTGATTTCTGCTCTGCTCGTCGGCGACTGCACTGATCCTGCTGCTGTTTTCTGCTCTGCTCGTAGGCGTCGCCGACTGCGCTGGTCCTGCTGTTGTTTTCGCCTCTGCTCGTCTGCGTCTGCTCTGCTCGTCGGCGTCTGCGACTGCACTGGTCCTGCTGTTGTTTTCGCCTCTGCCCGTCTGCGTCTGCTCTGCTCGTCGGCGTCTGCGACTGCGCTGGTCCTGATGCTGTTTTCTGCTCTGCTCGTCGGCGACTGCGCTGGTCCTGCTGCTGTTTTCTGCACTGCTCATCGGCGTCGGCGACTGCGCTGATCCTGCTGCTGTTTTCTGCTTTGCTCGTAGGCGTTGCCGACAGCGCTGATCCTGCAGCTGTTTTCTGCTCTGCTCGTCGCCGTCTGCGACTGTGCTGGTCCTGTTGCTGTTTTCTGCTCTGCTAGTCGGCGACTGCACTGATCCTGCTGCTGTTTTCTGCACTTCTCGTTGGCGTCTGCGACTGCGCATCTCCTGCTGCTTTTTTCTGCTCTGCTCGTCGGTGTCAGCAACTGCGCTGATCCTGCTGCTGTTTTCTGCTCTGCTCGTCGGTGTCAGCGACTACGCTGATCCTGCTGCTGTTTTCTGCTCTGCTCGTCGGCGTCTGCGACTGCGCATCTCCTGCTGCTGTTTTTTGCTCTGCTCGTCGGCGACTGCGCTGGTCCTGCTTCTGTTTTCTTCTCTGCTCATCAGCGTCGGCTACTGCGCTGATCCTGCTGTTGTTTCCTGCTCTGCTCGTCGCCGTCGGCGACTGCGCTGGTCCTGCTGTTGTTTTCTGCTCTGATCGTCGGCACCGGCGACTGCGCTGGTCCTGCTGCTGTTTTCTTCTGGGCTCGTCGGCGTCTGCTCTGCTCGTCGGCGTCTGCGACTGCGCTGATCCTGCTGCTGTTTTCTGCTCTGCTCGTCGGCGTCTGTGACTGCGCATCTCCTGCTGCTGTTTTTTGCTCTGCTCGTCGGCGACTGCGCTTGTCCTGCTGCTGTTTTCTGCTATGATCATCGGCGTCGGCTACTGCGCTGATCCTGCTGCTGTTTTCTGCTCTGCTCGTTGGCGTCTGCGACTGCGCATCTCCTGCTGCTTTTTTCTGCTCTGCTCGTCGGCGTCAGCGACTGCGCTGATCCTGCAGTTGTTTTCTGCTCTGCTCGTTGCCGTCTGCGACTGTGCTGGTCCTGTTGCTGTTTTCTGCTCTGCTCGTTGGCGACTGCGCTGATCCTGCTGCTGTTTTCTGCTCTGCTCGTAGGCGTCGCCGACTGCGCTGGTCCTGCTGTTGTTTTCGCCTCTGCTCGTCTGCGTCTGCTCTGCTCGTCGGCGTCTGCGACTGCGCTGGTCCTGCTGTTTTTTTCGCCTCTGCTCGTCTGCGTCTGCTCTGCTCGTTGGCGTCTGCGACTGTGCTGGTCCTGCTGCTATTTTCTGCTCTGCTCGTCAGCGACTGTGCTGGTCCTGCTGCTGTTTTCTGCACTGCTCATCGGCGTCGGCGACTGTGCTGATCCTGATGCTGTTTTCTGCTCTGCTCGTAGGCGTCGGCGACAGCGCTGGTCCTGCTGCTGTTTTCTGACTGCTCATCGGCGTCTGCAACTGCGCTGGTCCTGCTGCTGTTTTCTGCTCTGCTCATCGGCGTCGGCGACTGCGTTGATCCTGCTGCTGTTTTCTGCTCTGCTCATCGGCGTCTGCGACTGCGCATCTCCTGCTGCTTTTTTCTGCTCTGCTCGTCGGCGTCAGCGACTGCGCTGACCCTGCTGCTGTTTTCTACTCTGATCGTCTGCAACTGCGCATCTCCTGCTGCTGTTTTTTGCTCTGCTGGTCGGCGACTGCGCTGGTCCTGCTGCTGTTTTCTGCTCTGCTCATCGGCGTCGGCTACTGCGCTGATCCTGCTGCTGTTTTATGCCCTGCTTGTCTGCGTCAGCGAATGCGCTGATCCTGCTGCTGTTTTCTGCTCTGCTCGTCACCTTCGGCGACTGCACTGGTCCTGCTGTTGTTTTCTGCTCTGATCGTCGGCGACTGCGCTGGTCATGCTGCTGTTTTCTTCTCTGCTTGTCGGCGTCTGCTCTGCTCGTCGGAGTCTGCGACTGCGCTGGTCCTGCTGCTGTTTTCTGCTCTGCTCATCGGCGACTGCGCTGGTCCTGCTGGTGTTTTCTGCACTGCTCATCGGCGTCGGCGACTGCACTGGCCCTGCTGTTGTTTTCGCCTCTGCTCGTCGGCGTCTGCGACTGCACTGGTCCTGCTGCTGTTTTCTGCTCTGCTCGTCGGTGACTGCACTGGTCCTGCTGCTTTTTTCTGCACTGCTCATCGGCGTCGGCGACTGTGCTGATCCTGCTGCTGTTTTCTGCTCTGCTCGTAGGCGTCGGCAACTGCGCTGGTCCTGCTGCTGTTTTCTGCACTGCTCATCGGCGTCGGCGACTGTGCTGATCCTGCTGCTTTTTTCTGCTCTGCTCGTCGGCGTCAGCATCTGCGCTGATCCTGCTCCTGTTTTCTGCTCTGCTCATCGGTGTCAGCGACTATGCTGATCCTGCTGCTGTTTTCTGCACTGCTCATTGGCGTCGGCGACTGCGTTGATCCTGCTGATGTTTTCTGCTCTGCTCGTCGGCGTCTGCGACTGCGCATCTCCTGCTGCTGTTTTTTGCTCTGCTCGTCGGCGACTGCGCTGGTCCTGCTGCTGTTTTCTGCTCTGCTCATCGGCATCGGCTACTGCGCTGATCCTGCTGTTGATTCCTGCTCTGCTCGTCGCCGTCGGCGACTGCGCTGGTTCTGCTGTTGTTTTCTGCTCTGATCGTCGGCGCCGGCGACTGCGCTGGTCCTGCTGCTGTTTTCTTCTCTGCTCGTCGGCGTCTGCTCTGCTCGTCGGCGTCTGCGACTGCGCTGATCCTGCTGCTGTTTTCTGCTCTGCTCGTCGGCGTCTGTGACTGCGCATCTCCTGCTAAAGTTTTTTGCTCTACTCGTCGGCGACTGCGCTTGTCCTGCTGCTGTTTTCTGCTCTGCTCATCGGCGTCAGCTACTGTGCTGATCCTGCTGCTGTTTTCTGCTCTGCTCGTTGGCATCTGCGACTGCGCATCTCCTGCTGCTTTTTTTCTGCTCTGCTCGTCGGCGTCAGCAACTGAGCTGATCCTGCAGCTGTTTTCTGCTCTGCTCGTCGCCGTCTGCGACTGTGCTGGTCCTGTTGCTGTTTTCTGCTCTGTTCGTCGGCGACTGCGCTGATCCTGCTGCTGATTTCTGCTCTGCTCGTTGGCGTCGCCGACTGCGCTGGTCCTGCTGTTGTTTTCGCCTCTGCTCGTCTGTGTCTGCTCTGCTCGTCGGCGTCTGCGACTGCGCTGGTCCTGCTGTTGTTTTCACCTCTGCTCGTCTGCGTCTGCTCTGCTCGTCGGCGTCTGCGACTGCGCTGGTCCTGCTGCTGTTTTCTGCACTGCTCATCGGCGTCGGCGACTGCGTTGATCCTGCTGCTGTTTTCTGCTTTGCTCGTAGGCGTCGCCGACTGCGCTGGTCCTGCTGCTGTTTTCTGCTCTGCTCGTCGGCGACTGCGCTGGTCCTGCTGCTGTTTTAAGCACTGCTCATCGGCGTCGGCGACTGCGTTGATCCTGCTGCTGTTTCTGCTCTGCTCGTTGGCGTCTGCGACTGCGCATCTCCTGCTGCTTTTTTCTGCTCTGCTCGTCGGCGTCAGCAACTGCGCTGATCCTGCTGCTGTTTTCTGCTCTGCTCGTCGGTGTCAGCGACTACGCTGATCCTGCTGCTGTTTTCTGCACTGCTCATTGGCGTCGGCGACTGCGTTGATCCTGCTGCTGTTTTCTTCTCTGCTCGTCGGCGTCTGCGACTGCGCATCTCCTGCTGCTGTTTTTTGCTCTGCTCGTCGGCGACTGCGCTGGTCCTGCTGCTGTTTTCTGCTCTGCTCATCAGCGTCGGCTACTGCGCTGATCCTGCTTTTGTTTCCTGCTCTGCTCGTCGCCGTCGGCGACTGCGCTGGTCCTGCTGTTGTTTTCTGCGCTGATCGTCGGCGCCGGCGACCGCGCTGGTCCTGCTGCTGTTTTCTGCACTGCTCGTTGGCGTCTGCGACTGCGCTGATCCTGCTGCTGTTTTCTGCGCTGCTCGTCTGTGTCAGCGAATGCGCTGATCCTGCTGCTGTTTTCTGCTCTGCTCATCGCCGTCAGTGCTGATCCTGCTGCTGTTTCCTGCTCTGCTCGTCGCCGTCGGCGACTGCGCTGGTCCTGCTGTTGTTTTCTCCTCTGCTCGTCGGCGTCTGCTCTGCTCGTCGGCGTCTGCTCTGCTCGTCGGCGTCTGCTCTGCTCGTCAGTGTCTGCGACTGCGCTGGTCCTGCTGCTGTTTTCTGCACTGCTCATCGGCTTTGGCGACTGCGCTGATCCTGCTGCTGTTTTCTGCACTGCTAATTGGCGTCGGCGACTGCACTGATCCTGCTGCTGTTTTCTGCTCTGCTCGTAGGCATCGGCGACTGCGCTGGTCCTGCTGCTGTTTTCTGCTCTGCTCATCGGCGTCGGCGACTGCAGTGGTCCTGCTGTTGTTTTCGCCTCTGCTCGTCGGCGTCTGCGACTGCGCTGGTCCTGCTGCTGTTTTCTGCTCTGCTCGTCTGCGACTGCGCTGGTCCTGCTGCTGTTTTCTGCACTGCTCATCGGCGTTGGCAACCGCGTTGATCCTGCTGCTGTTTTCTGCTCTGCTCGTTGGCGTCTGCGACTTCGCATCTCCTGCAGCTTTTTTCTGCTCTGCTCGTCGGCGTCAGCGACTGCGCTGATCCTGCTGCTGTTTTCTGCTCTTCTCGCCGGCGTCTGAGACTGCGAATCTCCTGCCGCTGTTTTTTGCTCTGTACGTCGGTGACTGCGCTTATCCTGCTGCTGTTTTCTGCTCTGCTCGTCGGCGTCGGCGACTGCACTGGTCCTGCTGCTGTTTTCTGCTCTGTTCGTCGGTGTCGGCGCTGATCCTGCTGCTGTTCCCTGCTCTGCTCATCGCCGTCGGCAACTGCGCTGGTCCTGCTGTTGTTTTCTGCTCTGATTGTCGGCGTCGGCGACTGCGCTGGTCCTGCTGCTGTTTTCTGCTCTGCTCGTCGGCGTCGGCGACTGCACTGACCCTGCTGCTGTTTTCTGCTCTGCTTGTCGGCGTCGGCTACTGCGCTGATCCTGCTGCTATTTTCTGCTCTGCTCATCGGCGTCAGCGACTGGGATGATCCTGCTGCTGTTTTCTGCTCTGCTCGTCTGCGTCAGCAAATGCGCTGATCCTGCTGCTGTTTTCTGCTCTGCTCATCGCCGTCGGCGCCTGCGCTGGTCCTGCTGTTGTTTTCTTCTCTGTTCGTCAGCGTCTGCTCTGCTCGTCGGCGTCTGCTACTGCGCTGGTCCTGCTGCTGTTTTCTGCTCTGCTCGTCGGTGACTGGGCTGGTCCTGCTAGTGTTTTCTGCACTGCTCAGCGGCGTCGGTGACTTCGCTGATCCTGCGGCTGTTTTCTGCACTGCTCGTCGGTGACTGCGCAGGTCCTGCTGCTGTTTTCTGCTCTGCTCGTCGGCGACTGCGCTGGTCCTGCTGCTGTTTTCTGCTCTGCTCGTCGGCGACTGCGCTGGTCCTGCTGCTGTTTTCTGCTCTGCTCGTCGGCGACTGCGCTGGTCCTGCTGCTGTTTTCTGCACTGCTCATCGGCGTCGGCGACTGCGCTGATCCTGCTGCTGTTTTCTGCTTTGCTCGTAGGCGTTGCCGACAGCGCTGATCCTGCAGCTGTTTTCTGCTCTGCTCGTCGCCGTCTGCGACTGTGCTGGTCCTGTTGCTGTTTTCTGCTCTGCTAGTCGGCGACTGCACTGATCCTGCTGCTGTTTTCTGCTTTGCTCGTAGGCGTCGCCGACAGCGCTGGTCCTGCTGCTGTTTTCTGCTCTGCTCCTCGGCGACTGCGCTGGTCCTGCTGCTGTTTTCTGCACTGCTCGTTGGCGTCTGCGACTGCGCATCTCCTGCTGCTTTTTTCTGCTCTGCTCGTCGGTGTCAGCAACTGCGCTGATCCTGCTGCTGTTTTCTGCTCTGCTCGTCGGTGTCAGCGACTACGCTGATCCTGCTGCTGTTTTCTGCTCTGCTCGTCGGCGTCTGCGACTGCGCATCTCCTGCTGCTGTTTTTTGCTCTGCTCGTCGGCGACTGCGCTGGTCCTGCTTCTGTTTTCTGCTCTGCTCATCAGCGTCGGCTACTGCGCTGATCCTGCTGTTGTTTCCTGCTCTGCTCGTCGCCGTCGGCGACTGCGCTGGTCCTGCTGTTGTTTTCTGCTCTGATCGTCGGCACCGGCGACTGCGCTGGTCCTGCTGCTGTTTTCTTCTGGGCTCGTCGGCGTCTGCTCTGCTCGTCGGCGTCTGCGACTGCGCTGATCCTGCTGCTGTTTTCTGCTCTGCTCGTCGGCGTCTGTGACTGCGCATCTCCTGCTGCTGTTTTTTGCTCTGCTCGTCGGCGACTGCGCTTGTCCTGCTGCTGTTTTCTGCTATGATCATCGGCGTCGGCTACTGCGCTGATCCTGCTGCTGTTTTCTGCTCTGCTCGTTGGCGTCTGCAACTGCGCATCTCCTGCTGCTTTTTTCTGCTCTGCTCGTCGGCGTCAGCGACTGCGCTGATCCTGCAGTTGTTTTCTGCTCTGCTCGTTGCCGTCTGCGACTGTGCTGGTCCTGTTGCTGTTTTCTGCTCTGCTCGTTGGCGACTGCGCTGATCCTGCTGCTGTTTTCTGCTCTGCTCGTAGGCGTCGCCGACTGCGCTGGTCCTGCTGTTGTTTTCGCCTCTGCTCGTCTGCGTCTGCTCTGCTCGTCGGCGTCTGCGACTGCGCTGGTCCTGCTGTTTTTTTCGCCTCTGCTCGTCTGCGTCTGCTCTGCTCGTTGGCGTCTGCGACTGTGCTGGTCCTGCTGCTGTTTTCTGCTCTGCTCGTCAGCGACTGTGCTGGTCCTGCTGCTGTTTTCTGCACTGCTCATCGGCGTCGGCGACTGTGCTGATCCTGATGCTGTTTTCTGCTCTGCTCGTAGGCGTCGGCGACAGCGCTGGTCCTGCTGCTGTTTTCTGACTGCTCATAGGCGTCTGCAACTGCGCTGGTCCTGCTGCTGTTTTCTGCTCTGCTTGTCGGCGACTGTGCTGGTTCTGCTGCTGTTTTCTGCACTGCTCATCGGCGTCGGCGACTGCGTTGATCCTGCTGCTGTTTTCTGCTCTGCTCATCGGCGTCTGCGACTGCGCATCTCCTGCTGCTTTTTTCTGCTCTGCTCGTCGGCGTCAGCGACTGCGCTGACCCTGCTGCTGTTTTCTACTCTGATTGTCTGCGACTGCGCATCTCCTGCTGCTGTTTTTTGCTCTGCTGGTCGGCGACTGTGCTGGTCCTGCTGCTGTTTTCTGCTCTGCTCATCGGCGTCGGCTACTGCGCTGATCCTGCTGCTGTTTTATGCCCTGCTTGTCTGCGTCAGCGAATGCGCTGATCCTGCTGCTGTTTTCTGCTCTGCTCGTCACCTTCGGCGACTGCACTGGTCCTGCTGTTGTTTTCTGCTCTGATCGTCGGCGACTGCGCTGGTCATGCTGCTGTTTTCTTCTCTGCTTGTCGGCGTCTGCTCTGCTCGTCGGAGTCTGCGACTGCGCTGGTCCTGCTGCTGTTTTCTGCTCTGCTCATCGGCGACTGCGCTGGTCCTGCTGGTGTTTTCTACACTGCTCATCGGCGTCGGCGACTGCACTGGCCCTGCTGTTCTTTTCGCCTCTGCTCGTCGGCGTCTGCGACTGCACTGGTCCTGCTGCTGTTTTCTGCTCTGCTCGTCGGTGACTGCACTGGTCCTGCTGCTTTTTTCTGCACTGCTCATCGGCGTCGGCGACTGTGCTGATCCTGCTGCTGTTTTCTGCTCTGCTCGTAGGCGTCGGCAACTGTGCTGGTCCTGCTGCTGTTTTCTGCACTGCTCATCGGCGTCGGCGACTGTGCTGATCCTGCTGCTTTTTTCTGCTCTGCTCGTCGGCGTCAGCAACTGCGCTGATCCTGCTCCTGTTTTCTGCTCTGCTCGTCGGTGTCAGCGACTATGCTGATCCTGCTGCTGTTTTCTGCACTGCTCATTGGCATCGGCGACTGCATTGATCCTGCTGCTGTTTTCTGCTCTGCTCGTCGGCGTCTGCGACTGCGCATCCCCTGCTGCTGTTTTTTGCTCTGCTCGTCGGCAACTGCGCTGGTCCTGCTGTTGTTTCCTGCTCTGCTCGTCGCCGTCGGCGACTGCGCTGGTCCTGCTGTTGTTTTCTGCTCTGCTCGTCGGCGTCGGCGACTGCGCTGGTCCTGCTGCTGTTTTCGTCTCTGCTCGTCGGCGTCTGCTCTGCTCGTCGGCGTTGCGACTGCGCTGATCCTGCTGCTCTTTTCTGCTCTGCTCGTCGGCGTCTGTGACTGCGCATCTCCTGCTGCTGTTTTTTGCTCTGCTCGTCGGCGACTGCGCTTGTCCTGCTGCTGTTTTCTGCTATGATCATCGGCGTCGGCTACTGCGCTGATCCTGCTGCTGTTTTCTGCTCTGCTCGTCGGCGTCAGCGACTGCGCTGATCCTGCAGCTGTTTTCTGCTCTGCTCGTCCTCGTCTGCGACTGTGCAGGTCCTGTTGCTGTTTTCTGCTCTGCTCGTTGGCGACTGCGCTGATCCTGCTGCTGTTTTCTGCTCTGCTCGTAGGCGTCGCCGACTGCGCTGGTCCTGCTGTTGTTTTCGCCTCTGCTCTGTCTGCGTCTGCTCTGCTCGTCGGTGTCTGCGACTGCACTGGTCCTGCTGTTGTTTTCGCCTCTGCTCGTCTGCGTCTGCTCTGCTCGTCGGCGTCTGCGACTGCGCTGGTCCTGCTGCTGTTTTCTGCTCTGCTTGTCGGCGACTGTGCTGGTCCTGCTGCTGTTTTCTGCACTGCTCATCGGCGTCGGCGACTGTGCTGATCCTGATGCTGTTTTCTGCTATGCTCGTAGGCGTCGGCGACTGCGCTGGTCCTGCTGCTGTTTTCTGCACTGCTCATCGGCGTCTGCGACTGCGCTGGTCCTGCTGCTGTTTTCTGCTCTGATCGTTTGCGACTGCGCTGGTTCTGCTGCTGTTTTCTGCACTGCTCATCGGTGTCGGCGACTCCGTTGATCCTGCTGCTGTTTTCTGCTCTGCTCATTGGCGTCTGCGACTGCGCATCTCCTGCTGCTTTTTTCTGCTCTGCTCGTCGGCGTCAGCGACTGCGCTGACCCTGCTGCTGTTTTCTACTCTGATCGTCTGCGACTGCGCATCTCCTGCTGCCGGTTTTTTGCTCTGCTCGTCGGCGACTGCACTGGTCCTGCTGCTTTTTTCTGCACTGCTCATCGGCGTCGGCGACTGTGCTGATCCTGCTGCTGTTTTCTGCTCTGCTCATAGGCGTCGGCGACTGCGCTGGTCCTGCTGCTGTTTTCTGCACTGCTCATCTGCGTCGGCGACTGTGCTGATCCTTCTGCTGTTTTCTGCTCTGCTCGTCGGCGACTGCGCTGGACCTGCTGCTGTTTTCTGCGCTGCTCATCGGCGTTGGCGACTGCGTTGATCCTGCTGCTGTTTTCTGCTCTGCTCGTTGGCGTCTTCGACTGCGCATCTCCTGCCGCTTTTTCTGCTCTGCTCGTCGGCGTCAGCGACTGCGCTGATCCTGCTGCTGTTTTCTGCTCTGCTCGTCGGCGTCTGCGAATGCACTGATCCTGCTGCTGTTTCCTGCTCTGCTCGTCGCCGTCGGCGACTGCGCTGTTCCTGCTGCTGTATTCTGCTCTGCTTGTCTGCGTCAGTGAATGCGCTGATCCTGCTGCTGTTTCCTGCTCTGCTCTTCGCCGTCGGCGACTGCGCTGGTCCTGCTGTTGTTTTCTGCTCTGATCGTCTTCAACTGCGCTGGTCATGCTGCTGTTTTTTTCTCTGCTTGTCGGCGTCTGCTCTGCTCATCGGCGTCTGCGACTGCGCTGGTCCTGCTGCTGTTTTCTGCTCTGCTCATCGGCGACTGCGCTGGTCCTGCTGTTGTTTTCTGCTCTGATCGTCGGCGCCGGCCACTGTGCTGGTCCTGCTGCTGTTTTCTTCTCTGCTCGTCGGCGTCTGCTCTGCTCGTCGGCGTCTGCGACTGCGCTGATCCTGCTGCTGTTTTTTGCTCTGCTCGTCGGCGACTGTGCTTGTCCTGCTGCTGTTTTCTGCTCTGCTCATCGGCGTCGGCTACTGCGCTGATCCTGCTGCTGTTTTCTGCTCTGCTCGTTGGCGTCTGCGACTGCGCATCTCCTGCTGCTTTTTTTCTGCTCTGCTCGTCGGCGTCAGCGACTGCGCTGATCCTGCAGCTGTTTTCTGCTCTGCTCGTCGCCGTCTGCGACTGTGCTGGTCCTGTTGCTGTTTTCTGCTCTGCTCGTCGGCGACTGCACTGATCCTGCTGCTGTTTTCTGCTCTGCTCATTGGCGACTGCGCTGGTCCTGCTGTTGTTTTCTGCTCTGATCGTCGGCGCCGGCCACTGTGCTGGTCCTGCTGCTGTTTTCTTCTCTGCTCGTCGGCGTCTGCTCTGCTCGTCGGCGTCTGCGACTGCGCTGATCCTGCTGCTGTTTTCTGCTCTGCTCGTCGGCGTCTGTGACTGCGCATCTCCTGCTAAAGTTTTTTGCTCTGCTCGTCGGCGACTGTGCTTGTCCTGCTGCTGTTTTCTGCTCTGCTCATCGGCGTCGGCTACTGCGCTGATCCTGCTGCTGTTTTCTGCTCTGCTCGTTGGCGTCTGCGACTGCGCATCTCCTGCTGCTTTTTTTCTGCTCTGCTCGTCGGCGTCAGCGACTGCGCTGATCCTGCAGCTGTTTTCTGCTCTGCTCGTCGCCGTCTGCGACTGTGCTGGTCCTGTTGCTGTTTTCTGCTCTGCTCGTCGGCGACTGCACTGATCCTGCTGCTGTTTTCTGCTCTGCTCGTAGGCGTCGCCGACTGCGCTGGTCCTGCTGTTGTTTTCGCCTCTGCTCGTCTGCGTCTGCTCTGCTCGTCGGCGTCTGCGACTGCACTGGTCGTGCTGTTGTTTTCGCCTCTGCTCGTCTGCGTCTGCTCTGCTCGTCGGCGTCTGCGACTGCGCTGGTCCTGATGCTGTTTTCTGCTCTGCTCGTCGGCGACTGCGCTGGTCCTGCTGCTGTTTTCTGCACTGCTCATCGGCGTCGGCGACCGCGCTGATCCTGCTGCTGTTTTCTGCTTTGCTCGTAGGTGTCGCCGACAGCGCTGGTCCTGCTGCTGTTTTCTGCTCTGCTCGTCGGTGACTGCGCTGGTCCTGCTGCTGTTTTCTGCACTGCTCGTCGGCGTCGGCGACTGCGTTGATCCTGCTGCTGTTTTCTGCTCTGCTCGTTGGTGTCTGCGACTGTGCATCTCCTGCTGCTTTTTTCTGCTCTGCTCGTCGGTGTCAGCAACTGCGCTGATCCTGCTGCTGTTTTCTGCTCTGCTCTTCGGTGTCAGCGACTACGCTGATCCTGCTGCTGTTTTCTGCTCTGCTCGTCGGCGTCTGCGACTGCGCATCTCCTGCTGCTGTTTTTTGCTCTTCTCGTCGGCGACTGCGCTGGTCCTGCTGCTGTTTCCTGCTCTGCTCTTCGCCGTCGGCGACTGCGCTGGTCCTGCTGTTGTTTTCTGCTCTGATCGTCGGCACCGGCGACTGCACTGGTCCCGCTGCTGTTTTCTTCTGGGCTCGTCGGCGTCTGCTCTGCTCGTCGGCGTCTGCGACTGCGCTGATCCTGCTGCTGTTTTCTGCTCTGCTCGTCGGCGTCTGTGACTGCGCATCTCCTGCTGCTGTTTTTGCTCTGCTCGTCGGCGACTGCGCTTGTCCTGCTGCTGTTTTCTGCTATGATCATCGGCGTCGGCTACTGCACTGATCCTGCTGCTGTTTTCTGCTCTGCTCGTTGGCGTCTGCGACTGCGCATTTCCTGCTGCTTTTTTCTGCTCTGCTCGTCGGCGTCAGCGACTGCGCTGATCCTGCAGCTGTTTTCTGCTCTGCTTGTTGCCGTCTGCGACTGTGCTGGTCCTGTTGCTGTTTTCTGCTCTGCTCGTTGGCGACTGTGCTGATCCTGCTGCTGTTTTCTGCTCTGCTCGTAGGCGTCGCCGACTGCGCTGGTCCTGCTGTTGTTTTCGCCTCTGCTCGTCTGCGTCTGCTCTGCTCGTCGGCGTCTGCGACTGCGCTGGTCCTGCTGTTGTTTTCGCCTCTGCTCGTCTGCGTCTGCTCTGCTCGTCGGCGTCTGCAACTGCGCTGGTCCTGCTGCTGTTTTCTGCTCTGCTCGTCAGCGACTGTGCTGGTCCTGCTGCTGTTTTCTGCACTGCTCATCGGCGTCGGCGACTGTGCTGATCCTGATGCTGTTTTCTGCTCTGCTCGTAGGCGTCGGCGACAGCGCTGGTCCTGCTGCTGTTTTCTGCTCTGCTTGTCAGCGACTGCGCTGGTTCTGCTGCTGTTTTCTGCACTGCTCATCGGCGTCGGCGACTGCGTTGATCCTGCTGCTGTTTTCTGCTCTGCTCATTGGCGTCTGCGACTGCGCATCTCCTGCTGCTTTTTTCTGCTCTGCTCGTCGGCGTCAGCGACTGCGCTGACCCTGCTGCTGTTTTCTACTCTGATCGTCTGCGACTGCGCATCTCCTGCTGCTGTTTTCTGCTCTGCTCATCGGCGACTGCGCTGGTCCTGCTGGTGTTTTCTGCACTACTCATCGGCGTCGGCGACTGCACTGGCCCTGCTGTTGTTTTCGCCTCTGCTCGTCGGCGTCTGCGACTGCACTGGTCCTGCTGCCGTTTTCTGCTCTGCTCGTCGGCGACTGCACTGGTCCTGCTGCTTTTTTCTGCACTGCTCATCGGCGTCGGCGACTGTGCTGATCCTGCTGCTGTTTTCTGCTCTGCTCGTAGGCGTCGGCGACTTCGCTGGTCCTGCTGCTGTTTTCTGCACTGCTCATCGGCGTCGGCGACTGTGCTGATCCTGCTGCTGTTTTCTGCTCTGCTCGTCTGCGTCAGCGAATGCGCTGATTCTGCTGCTTTTTCCTGCTCTGCTCTTCGCCGTCGGCGACTGCGCTGGTCCTGCTGTTGTCTTCTGCTCTGATCGTCGTCAACTGCGCTGGTCATGCTGCTGTTTTTTTCTCTGCTTGTCGGCGTCTGCCCTGCTCGTCGGTGTCTGCAACTGCGCTGGTCCTGCTGCTGTTTTCTGCTCTGCTCATCGGCGACTGCGCTGGTCCTGCTGGTGTTTTCTGCACTGCTCATCGGCGTCGGCGACTGCGTTGATCCTGCTGCTGTTTTCTGCTCTGCTCGTTGGCGTATGCGACTGCGCATCTCCTGCTGCTTTTTTCTGCTCTGCTCATCGGCGTCAGCAACTGCGCTGATCCTGCTGCTGTTTTCTGCACTGCTCATTGGCGTCGGCGACTGCGTTGATCCTGCTGATGTTTTCTGCTCTGCTCGTCGGCGTCTGCGACTGCGCATCTCCTGCTGCTGTTTTTTGCTCTGCTCGTCGGCGACTGCACTGGTCCTGCTGCTGTTTTCTGCTCTGCTCATCGGCATCGGCTACTGCGCTGATCCTGCTGTTGATTCCTGCTCTGCTCGTCGCCGTCGGCGACTGCGGTGGTCCTGCTGTTGTTTTCTGCTCTGATCGTCGGCGCCGGCGACTGCGCTGGTCCTGCTGCTGTTTTCTTCTCTGCTCGTCGGCGTCTGCTCTGCTCGTCGGCGTCTGCGACTGCGCTGATCCTGCTGCTGTTTTCTGCTCTGCTCGTCGGCGTCTGTGACTGCGCATCTCCTGCTAAAGTTTTTTGCTCTGCTCGTCGGCGACTGCGCTTGTCCTGCTGCTGTTTTCTGCTATGATCATCGGCGTCGGCTACTGCGCTGATCCTGCTGCTGTTTTCTGCTCTGCTCGTTGGCGTCTGCAACTGCGCATCTCCTGCTGCTTTTTTTCTGCTCTGCTCGTCGGCGTCTGTGACTGCGCATCTCCTGCTAAAGTTTTCTGCTCTGCTCGTCGGCGACTGCGCTAGTCCTGCTGCTGGTTTTTTGCTCTGCTCGTCGGCGACTGCGCTGATCCTGCTGCTGTTTTCTGCTCTGCTCGTCAGCGTCAGCGAATGCACAGATCCTGCTGCTGTTTTCCTCTCTGCTCGTCGGCGTCTGCTCTGCTCGTCGGCGTCTCCGACTGCGCTGGTCCTGCTGCTGTTTTCCGCTCTGCTCGTAGGCGTCGGCGACTGCGCTGGTCCTGCTGCTGTTTTCTGCTCTGCTCATCGGCGACTGCGCTGGTCCTGCTGCTGTTTTGTGCACTGCTCATCGGCGTCGGCGAATGCTTCGATCCTTCTGCTGTTTTCTTCTCTGCTTGTTGGCGTCTGCGACTGCGCATCTCCTGCTGCTTGTTTCTGCTCTGCTCGTCGGCGTCTGCGACTGTGCTGGTCCTGCTGTTGTTTTCTTCTCTGCTCATCGGCGTCTGCTCTGCTCGTCGGCGTCTGCGACTGCGCTGGTCCCACTGCTGTTTTCTGCTCTGCTCGTCGGCGACTGCACTGATCCTGCTGCTGTTTTCTGCTCTGCTCGTAGGCGTCGCCGACTGCGCTGGTCCTGCTGTTGTTTTTGCCTCTGCTCGTCGGCGTCTGCTCTGCTCGTCGGCGTCTGCGACTGCGCTGGTCCCACTGCTGTTTTCTTCACTGCTCATCGGCGTCGGCGACTGCGCTGATCCTGCTACTGTTTTCTGCACTGCTAATCGGCGTCGGCGACTGCGCAGATCCTGCAGCTGTTTTCGGCTCTGCTCGTTGGCGTCCGCGACTGCGCTTCTCCTGCTGATTTTTAATGCTCTGATCGTTGGCGTCTGCGACTGCGCTGGCCCTGCTGTTGTTTTCTTCTCTGCTCGTCGGCGTCTGCTCTGCTCGTCGGCGTCTGCGACTGCTCTGGTCCTGCTGCTGTTTTCTGCACTGCTCATCGGCGTCGGCGACTGCGCTGATCCTGCTACTGTTTTCTGCACTGCTAATCGGCGTCGGCGACTGCGCAGATCCTGCAGCTGTTTTCGGCTCTGCTCGTCGGCGTCTGCGACTGCGCAGATCCTGCAGCTGTTTTCTGCTCTGCTCGTCGGCATCTGCGACTGCGCATTTCCTGCTGCTGTTTTTTGCTCTGCTCGTCAGTGACTGCGCTGGTCCTGCTGCTGTTTTCTGCGCTGCTCTTCGCCATTGGCGACTGCGCTGGTCCTGCTGTTGTTTTCTGCTCTGATCGTCGGCGTCGGTGACTGCGCTGGTCCTGCTGTTGTTTTCTTCTCTGCTCGTCGGCGTCTGCTCTGCTCGTCGGCGTCTGAGCTGGTCGTGCTGCTGTTTTCTGCACTGCTCATCGGCGACTGCGCTGATCCTGCTGCTGTTTTCTGCTCTGCTCGTAGGCGTCGGCGACTGCGCTGATCCTGCTGCTGTTGTCTGCACTGCTAATCGGCGTCGGTGACTGCGCTGATCCTGCTGCTGTTTTCTGCTCTGCTCGTAGGTTTCGGCGACTGCGCTGGTCCTGCTGCTTTTTTCTGCTCTGCTCGTCGGCGTCGGCGACTGCGTTGATCCTGCTGCTGTTTTCTGCTCTGCTCGTTGGCGTCTGCGGCTGCGCATCTCCTGCTGCTTTTTTCTGCCCTGCTCGTCGGCGTCAGCGACTGCGCTGGTCCTGCTGCTGTTTTCTGCTCTGCACGTCGGCGTCAGCGAATGCGCTGATCCTGCTGCTGTTTCCTGCTCTGCTCGTCGGCGTCGGCGACTGCACTGTTCCTGCTGTTGTTTTCTGCTCTGATCGTCGGCGTCGTCGACTGCGCTGGTCCTGCTGCTCGTTTTCTTCTCTGCTCGTCGGTGTCTGCTCTGCTCGTCGGAGTCTGCGACTGTGCTGGTCCTGCTGCTGTTTTCTGCTCTGCTCGTCGGCGTCTGCGCTGATCCTGCTACTGTTTTCTGCACTGCTAATCGGCGACTGCGATGATCCTGCAGCTGTTTTCGGCTCTGCTCGTCGGCGTCGGCAACTGCGCTGATCCTGCTGCTGTTTTCTGCTCTGCTCGTCGGCGACTGCGCTGGTCCTGCTGCTGTTTTCTGCACTGCTCATCGGCGTCGGCGACTGCGTTGATCCTGCTGCTGTTTTCTGCTCTGCTCGTCGGTGACTGCTCTGGTCCTTCTGCTGTTTTCTGCACTGCTCATCGGCGTCGGCGACTGCGCTGATCCTGCTACTGTTTTCTGCACTGCTAATCGGCGTCGGCGACTGCGATGATCCTGCAGCTGTTTTCGGCTCTGCTCGTCGGCGTCGGCAACTACGCTTATCCTGCTGCTGTTTTCTGCTCTGCTCGTCGGCGACTGCGCTGGTCCTGCTGCTGTTTTCTGCACTGCTCATCGGCGTCTGCGACTGCGTTGATTCTGCTGCTGTTTTCTGCTCTGCTCGTTGGCGTCTGCGACTGCGCATCTCCTGCTGCTTTTTTCTGCTCTGCTCTTCGGCGTCAGCGACTGCGCTGATCCTGCTGCTGTTTTCTGCTCTGCTCGTCGGCGTCTGCGACTGCGCATTGCCTGCTGCTGTTTTTTGCTCTGCTCGTCGGCGACTGCGCTGGTCCTGCTGCTGTTTTCTGCTCTTCTCGTTGGCGTCTGCGACTGCGCATCTCCTGCTGCTTTTTTCTCCTCTGCTAGTCGGCGTCAGCGACTTCGCTGATCCTGCTGCTGTTTTCTGCTCTGCTCGTCAGCGTCTGCAACTGCGCTGATCCTGCTGCTGTTTCCTGCTCTGCTCGTCGGCGACTGTGACTGCGCTGGTCCTGCTGCTGTTTTCCGCACTGCTCATCGGCATCTGCCACTGCGCATCTCCTGCTGCTGTTTTTTGATCTGCTCGTCGGCGACTGCGCTGATCCTGCTGCTGTTTTCTGCTTTGCTCGTCTGCGTCAGCGAATGCACAGATCCTGCTGCTGTTTTCCTCTCTGCTCGTCGGCGTCTGCTCTGCTCGTCGGCGTCTGCGACTGCGCTGGTCCTGCTGCTGTTTTCCGCTCTGCTCGTAGGCGTCGGCGACTGCGCTGGTCCTGCTGCTGTTTTCTGCTCTGCTCATCGGCGACTGCGCTGGTCCTGCTGCTGTTTTCTGCACTGCTCATCGGCGTCGGCGAATGCTTCGATCCTGCTGCTGTTTTCTTCTCTGCTCGTTGGCGTCTGCGACTGCGCATCTCCTGCTGCTTTTTTCTGCTCTGCTCGTCGCGTTCTGCGACTGCGCTGGTCCTGCTGTTGTTTTCTTCTCTGCTCATCGGCGTCTGCTCTGCTCGTCGGCGTCTGTGACTGCGCTGGTCCCGCTGCTGTTTTCTGCTCTGCTCGTCGTTGACTACTTTGGTCCTGCTGCTGTTTTCTTCACTGCTCATCGGCGTCGGCGACTGCGCAGATCCTGCAGCTGTTTTCGGCTCTGCTCGTCGGCGTCGGCAACTGTGCTGATCCTGTTGCTGTTTTCTGCTCTGCTCGTCGGCGACTGCGCTGGTCCTGCTGCTGTTTTCTGCACTGCTCATCGGCGTCGGTGACTGCGTTGATCCTGCTGCTGTTTTCTGCTCTGCTCGTTGGCGTCCGCGACTGCGCTTCTCCTGCTGATTTTTAATGCTCTGCTCGTCGGCGTCTGCGACTTCGCTGGCCCTGCTGTTGTTTTCTTCTCTGCTCGTCGGCGTCTGCTCTGCTCGTCGGCGTCTGCGACTGCTCTGGTCCTGCTGCTGTTTTCTGCACTGCTAATCGGTGTCGGCGACTGCGCAGATCCTGCTGCTGTTTGCTGCTCTGCTCGTTGACGTCTGCGGCTGCGCATGTCCTGCTGCTTTTTTCTGCTCTGCTCATCGGCGTCAGCGACTGCGCTGGTCCTGCTGCTGTTTTCTGCTCTGCACGTCGGCGTCAGCGACTGGGCTGATCCTGCTGCTGTTTTCTTCTCTTCTCGTATGCATCAGCGAATGCGCTGATCCTGCTGCTGTTTCCTTCTCTGCTCGTCGGCGTCGGCGACTGCACTGTTCCTGCTGTTGTTTTCTGCTCTGATCGTCGGCGTCGTCGACTGCGCTGGTCCTGCTGCTCGTTTTCTTCTCTGCTCGTCGGTGTCTGCTCTGCTCGTCGGCGTCTGCGACTGTGCTGGTCCTGCTGCTGTTTTCTGCTCTGCTCGTCGGCGTCTGCGCTGATCCTGCTACTGTTTTCTGCACTGCTAATCGGCGTCGGCGACTGCGATGATCCTGCAGCTGTTTTCGGCTCTGCTCGTCGGAGTCGGCAACTGCGCTGATCCTGCTGCTGTTTTCTGCTCTGCTCGTCGGCGACTGCGCTGGTCCTGCTGCTGTTTTCTGCACTGCTCATCGGCGTCGGCGACTGCGTTGATGCTGCTTCTGTTTTCTGCTCTGCTCATTGGCGTCTGCGACTGCGCATCTCCTGCTGCTTTTTTCTGCTCTGCTCTTCGGCGTCAGCGACTGCGCTGATCCTGCTGCTGTTTTCTGCTCTGCTCGACGGCGTCTGCGACTGCGCATCCCCTGATGCTGTTTTTTGCTCTGCTTGTCGGCGACTGCGCTGGTCCTGCTGCTGTTTTCTACTCTGCTCATCGCCTCGGCGACTGGGCTGATCCTGCTGCTGTTTTCTGCTCTTCTCGTTGACGTCTGCGACTGCGCATCTCCTGCTGCTTTTTTCTGCTCTGCTCGTCGGCGACTGCGACTGCGCTGGTCCTGCTGCTGTTTTCTGCACTGCTCATTCACATCGGCGACTGCGACTGCGGTGATCCTGCTGCTGTTTTCTGCTCTGCTCATCGGCGACTGCGCTGGTCCTTCTGCTGTTTTCTGCACTGCTCATCGGCGTCGGCGACTGCTTTGATACTGCTGCTGTTTTCTTCTCTGCTCATTGGCGTCTGCGACTGCGCATCTCCTGCTGCTTTTTTCTGCTCTGCTCGTCGGCGTCTGCGACTGCGCTGGTCCTGCTGTTGTTTTCTTCTCTGCTCATCGGCGTCTGCTCTGCTCGTCGGCGTCTGCGACTGCGCTGGTCCCGCTGCTGTTTTCTGCTCTGCTCGTCGGTGACTGCTCTGGTCCTGCTGCTGTTTTCTGCACTGCTCATCGGCGTCGGCGACTGCGCTGATCCTGCTACTGTTTTCTGCACTGCTAATCGGTGTCGGCGACTGCGCTGATTCTGCTGCTGTTTTCTGCCCTGCTCGTCTGCGTCAGCGAATGCACTGATCCTGCTGCTGTTTTCCTCTCTGCTCGTCGGCGTCTGCTCTGCTCGTCAGCGTCTGCGACTGCGCTGGTCCTGCTGCTGTTTTCTGCTCTGCTCGTAGGCGTCGGCGACTGCGCTGGTCCTGCTGCTGTATTCTGCACTGCTCATCGGCGTCGGCGACTGCTTTGATCCTGCTGCTGTTTTCTTCTCTGCCCGTTGGCGTCTGCAACTGCACATCTCCTGCTGCTTTTTTCTGCTCTGCTCGTCGGCGTCTGCGACTGCGCTGGTCCTGCTGTTGTTTTCTTCTCTGCTCATCGGCGTCTGCTCTGCTCGTCGGCGTCTGCGACTGCGCTGGTCCCGCTGCTGTTTTCTGCTCTGCTCGTCGGTGACTGCTCTGGTCTTGCTGCTGTTTTCTGCACATCTCATCGGCGTCGGCGACTGCGCTGATCCTGCTACTGTTTTCTGCACAGCTAATCGGCGTCGGCGACTGCGCAGATCCTGCAGCTGTTTTCGGCTCTGCTCATCGGTGTCGGCAACTGCGCTGATCCTGCTGCTGTTTTCTGCTCTGCTCGTCGGCGACTGCGCAGATCCTGCAGCTGTTTTCGGCTCTGCTCATCGGCGTCGGCAACTGCGTTGATCCTGCTGCTGTTTTCTGCTCTGCTCGTTGGCGTCTGCGACTGCGCATGTCCTGCTGCTTTTTTCTGCTCTGCTCGTCAGCGACTGCGCTGATCCTGCTGCTGTTTTCTGCTCTGCTCGTCGGCGTCTGCGACTGCGCATCTCCTGCTGCTGTTTTCTGCTCTGCTCGTCTGCGTCTGCGACTGCGCATTTTATGCTGCTGTTTTTTGCTCTACTCGTCGGTGACTGCGCTTGTCCTGCTGCTGTTTTCTGCTCTGCTCGTAGGCGTCGGCGACTGCGCTGGTCCTGCTGCTGTTTTCTGCACTGCTCATCGGCGTCGGCAACTGCTTTGATCCAGCTGCTGTTTTCTTCTCTGCTCGTTGGCGTCTGCGACTGCGAATCTCCTGCTGCTTTTTTCTGCTCTGCTCGTCGGCGTCTGCGACTGCGCTGCTCCTGCTGTTGTTTTCTTCTCTGCTCATTGGCGTCTGCTCTGCTCGTCGGCGTCTGCGACTGCGCTGGTCCCGCTGCTGTTTTCTGCTCTGCTTGTCGGTGACTGCTCTGGTCCTGCTGCTGTTTTCTGCACTGCTCACCGGCGTCGGCGACTACGCTGATCCTGCTACTGTTTTCTGCACTGCTAATCGGCGTCGGCGACTGCGCAGATCCTGCAGCTGTTTTCGGCTCTGCTCATCGGCGTCGGCAACTGCGCTGATCCTGCTGCTGTTTTCTGCTCTGCTCATCGGCGACTGTGCTGGTCCTGCTGCTGTTTTCTGCACTGCTCATCTGCGTCGGCGACTGCGTTGATCCTGCCCATGTTTTCTGCACTGCTCGTCGGCGTCTGCGACTGCGCTGGCCCTGCTGTTGTTTTCTTCTGTGCTCGTCGGCGTCTGCTCTGCTCGTCGGCGTCTGCGACTGCTCTGGTCCTGCTGCTGTTTTCTGCACTGCTCATCGGCGTCGGCGACTGCGCTGATCCTGCAAATGTTTTCTGCACTGCTAATCGGCGTCGGCGACTGCGCAGATCCTGCAGCTGTTTTCGGCTCTGCTCGTCGGCGTCAGCAACTGCGTTGATCCTGCTGCTGTTTTCTGCTCTGCTCGTTGGCGTCTGCGACTGCGCATGTCCTGCTGCTTTTTTCTGCTCTGCTCGTCAGCGACTGCGCTGATCCTGCTGCTGTTTTCTGCTCTGCTCGTCGGCGTCTGCGACTGCGCATCTCCTGCTGCTGTTTTCTGCTCTGCTCGTCTGCGTCTGCGACTGCGCATTTTATGCTGCAGTTTTTTGCTCTGCTCGTCGGTGACTGCGCTGGTCCTGCTGATGTTTTCTGCGCTGCTCGTCGCCGTTGGCGACTGCGCTAGTCCTGCTGTTGTTTTCTGCTCTGATCGTCGGCGTCGGCGACTGCGCTGGTCCTGCCGCTGTTTTCTTCTCTGCTCGTCGGCGTCTGCTCTGCTCGTCGGCGTCTGAGCTGGTCCTGCTGCTGTTTTCTGCACTGCTCATCGGCGACTGCGACTGGGCTGATCCTGCTGCTGTTGTCTGCACTGCTAATCGGCGTCAGCGACTGCACTGATCCTGCTGCTGTTTTCTGCTCTGCTCGTAGGCTTCGGCGACTGCGCTGGTCCTGCTGCTTTTTTCTGCTCTGCTCGTAGGCTTCGGCGACTGCGCTGATCCTGCTGATGTTTTCTTCTCTTCTCGTCTGCGTCAGCGAATGCTCTGATCCTGCTGCTGTTTCCTGCACTGCTCGTCGGCGTCGGCGACTGCACTGGTCCTGCTGTTGTTTTCTGCTCTGATCGTCGGCGTCTGCGACTGCGCTGGTCCTGCTGCTGTTTTCTGCTCTGCTCGTCGGCGACTGCGCTGGTCCTGCTGCTATTTTGTGCACTGCTCATCGGCGTCGGCGACTGCGCTGGTCCTGCTGTTGTTTTCGCCTGTGCTCGTCCGCGTCTGCGACTGCGCTGGTCCTGCTGCTGTTTTCTGCTCTGCTCGTCGGCGACTGCGCTGGTCCTGCTGCTGTTTTCTGCACTGCTCATCGGCGTCGGCGACTGCGCTGATCCTGCTGCTGTTTTCTTCTCTGCTCGTTGGCGTCTGCGACTGCGCATCTCCTTCTGCTTTTTTCTGCTCTGCTCGTCAGCGTCAGCGACTGCGCTGATCCTGCTGCTGTTTTCTGCTCTGCTCGTCGGCGTCTGCGACAGCGCTGGTCCTGCTGCTGTTTTTTGCTCTGCTCGTCGGCGTCAGCGACTGCGCTGATCCTGCTGCTGTTTTCTGCTCTGCTCGCCGGCATCGGCGACTGCGCTGATCCTTCTGCTGCTTTCTGCTCTGCTCGTCGGCGACTGCGCTGGTCCTGCTGCTGTTTTCTGCACTGCTCATCGGCGTCGGCGACTGTGCTGATCCTGCTGCTGTTTTCTGCTCTGCTCGTAGGCGTCGGCGACTGCGCTGGTCCTGCTGCTGTTTTCTGCTCTGCTCTTCGGTGACTGCTCTGGTTCTTCTGCTGTTTTCTGCACTGCTCATCGGCGTCGGTGACTGCGATGATCCTGCAGCTGTTTTCGGCTCTGCTCGTCGGCGTCGGCAACTGCGCTGATCCTGCTGCTGTTTTCTGCTCTGCTTGTCGGCGACTGCGCTGGTCCTGCTGCTGTTTTCTGCACTGCTCATCGGCGTCGGCGACTGCGTTGATCCTGCTGCTGTTTTCTGCTCTGCTCGTTGGCGTCTGCGACTGCGCAACTCCTGCTGCTTTTTTCTGCTCTGCTCTTCGGCGTCAGCGACTGCGCTGATCCTGCTGCTGTTTTCTGCTCGGCTCGTCGGCGTCTGCGACTGCGCATCTCCTGCTGCTGTTTTTTGCTCTGCTCGTCGGTGACTGCGCTGGTCCTGCTGCTGTTTTCTGCTCTGCTCATCGCGTCTGCGACTGGGCTGATCCTGCTGCTGTTTTCTGCTCTGCTCGTAGGCGTCGGCGACTGCGCTGGTCCTGCTGCTGTTTTCTGCTCTGCTCTTCGGTGACTGCTCTGGTTCTTCTGCTGTTTTCTGCACTGCTCATCGGCGTCGGCGACTGCGCTGTTCCTGCTACTGTTTTCTGCTCTGCTCGTCAGCGTCTGCAACTGCGCTGATCCTGCTGCTGTTTCCTGCTCTGCTCGTAGGTGTCGGCGACTGCGCTGGTCCTGCTGCTGTTTTCTGCTCTGCTCTTCGGTGACTGCTCTGGTTCTTCTGCTGTTTTCTGCACTGCTAATCGGCGTCGGCGACTGCGTTGATCCTGCTGCTGTTTTCTGCTCTGCTCGTTGGCGTCTGCGACTAAGCATCTCCTGCTGCTTTTTTCTGCTCTGCTCTTCGGCGTCAGCGGCTGCGCTGATCCTGCTGCTGTTTTCTGCTCGGCTCGTCAGCGTCTGCGACTGCGCATCTCCTGCTGCTGTTTTTTGCTCTGCTCGTCGGCGACTGCGCTGGTCCTGCTGCTGTTTTCTGCTCTGCTCATCGCGTCTGCGACTGGGCTGATCCTGCTGCTGTTTTCTGCTCTTCTCGTTGGAGTCTGCGACTGAGCATCTCCTGCTGCTTTTTTCTGCTCTGCTCGTCGGCGTCAGCAACTGCGCTGATCCTGCTGCTGTTTCCTGCTCTGCTCGTCGGCGACTGCGACTGCGCTGATCCTGCTGCTGTTTTCTGCTCTGCTCGTCGGCGACTGCGCTGGTCCTGCTGCTGTTTTCTGCACTGCTCATCGGCGTCGGCGATTGTGCTGATCCTGCTGCTGTTTTCTGCTCGGCTCGTCGGCGTCTGCGACTGCGCATCTCCTGCTGCTGTTTTTTGCTCTGCTCGTCGGCGACTGCGCTGCTCCTGCTGCTGTTTTCTGCTCTGCTCATCGCGTCTGCGACTTGGCTGATCCTGCTGCTGTTTTCTGCTCTTCTCGTTGGCGTCTGCGACTGAGCATCTCCTGCTGCTTTTTTCTGCTCTGCTCGTCGGCGTCAGCAACTGCGCTGATCCTGCTGCTGTTTTCTGCTCTGCTCGTCAGCGTCTGCAACTGCGCTGATCCTGCTGCTGTTTCCTGCTCTGCTCGTCGGCGACTGCAACTGCGCTGGTCCTGCTGCTGTTTTCTGCACTGCTCATCGGCGTCGGCGACTGCATTGATCCTGCTGCTGTTTTCTGCTCTGCTCGTCTGCGTCAGCGAATGCACTGATCCTGCTGAGTTTTCCTCTCTGCTCATCGGCGTCTGCTCTTCTCGTCGGCGTCTGCGACTGCACTGGTCCTGCTGCTGTTTTTTGCTCTGCTCGTCGGTGACTGCGCTGGTCCTGCTGCTGTTTTCTGCTCTGCTCGTTGGTGTCTGCGACTGCGCAGATCCTGCTGCTGATTTCTGCTCTACTCGTCGTCATCTGCGACTGCACATCTACTGCTGCTGTTTTCTGCTCTGCTCGTTGGCGTCTGCGACTGCGCATTTCCTGCTGCTGTTTTTTGCTCTGCTCGTCGGTGACTGCGCTGGTCCTGCTGCTGTTTTCTGCGCTGCTCGTCGCCGTCGGCGACTGCGCTGGTCCTGCTGTTGTTTTCTGCTCTGATCGTCGGCGTCGTCGACTGCGCTGGTCCTGCCGCTGTTTTCTTCTCTGCTCGTCGGCGTCTGCTCTGCTCGTCGGCGTCTGCGCTGGTCCTGCTGCTTTTTTCTGCTCTGGTCGTCGGCGTTGGCAATTGCGTTGATCCTGCTGCTGTTTTCTGCTCTGCTCGTTGGCGTCAGCGACTGGGCTGGTCCTGCTGTTGTTTTCTGCTCTGATTGTCGGCGTCGGCGACTGCGCTGGTCCTGCTGCTGTTTTTTGCTCTGCTCGTCGGCGTCAGCGACTGGGCTGGTCCTGCTGTTGTTTTCTGCTCTGATTGTCGGCGTCGGCGACTGCGCTGGTCCTGCTGCTGTTTTCTTCGCTGCTCGTCGGCGTCTGCTCTGCTCGTCGGCGTCTGCGCCTGCGCTGTTCCTGCTGCTGTTTTCTGCTCTGCTCGTCGGCGACTGCGCTGGTCCTGCTGATGTTTTGTGCACTGCTCATCGGCGTCAGCCACTGCGCTGGTCCTGCTGTTGTTTTCGCCTTTGCTCGTCGGCGTCTGCGACTGCGCTGGACCTGCTGCTGTTTTCTGCTCTGCTCGTTGGCGTCGGCGATTGTGCTGATCCTGCTGCTGTTTTCTGCACTGCTAATCGGTGTCGGCGACTGCGCTGATTCTGCTGCTGTTTTCTGCCCTGCTCGTCTGCGTCAGCGAATGCACTGATCCTGCTGCTGTTTTCCTCTCTGCTCGTCGGCGTCTGCTCTGCTCGTCAGCGTCTGCGACTGCGCTGGTCCTGCTGCTGTTTTCTGCTCTGCTCGTAGGCGTCGGCGACTGCGCTGGTCCTGCTGCTGTATTCTGCACTGCTCATCGGCGTCGGCGACTGCTTTGATCCTGCTGCTGTTTTCTTCTCTGCCCGTTGGCGTCTGCAACTGCACATCTCCTGCTGCTTTTTTCTGCTCTGCTCGTCGGCGTCTGCGACTGCGCTGGTCCTGCTGTTGTTTTCTTCTCTGCTCATCGGCGTCTGCTCTGCTCGTCGGCGTCTGCGACTGCGCTGGTCCCGCTGCTGTTTTCTGCTCTGCTCGTCGGTGACTGCTCTGGTCTTGCTGCTGTTTTCTGCACATCTCATCGGCGTCGGCGACTGCGCTGATCCTGCTACTGTTTTCTGCACAGCTAATCGGCGTCGGCGACTGCGCAGATCCTGCAGCTGTTTTCGGCTCTGCTCATCGGCGTCTGCGACTGCGCATCTCCTGCTGCTTTTTTCTGCTCTGCTCGTCGGCGTCTGCGACTGCGCTGGTCCTGCTGTTGTTTTCTTCTCTGCTCATCGGCGTCTGCTCTGCTCGTCGGCGTCTGCGACTGCGCTGGTCCCGCTGCTGTTTTCTGCTCTGCTCGTCGGTGACTGCTCTGGTCCTGCTGCTGTTTTCTGCACTGCTCATCGGCGTCGGCGACTGCGCTGATCCTGCTACTGTTTTCTGCACTGCTAATCGGTGTCGGCGACTGCGCTGATTCTGCTGCTGTTTTCTGCCCTGCTCGTCTGCGTCAGCGAATGCACTGATCCTGCTGCTGTTTTCCTCTCTGCTCGTCGGCGTCTGCTCTGCTCGTCAGCGTCTGCGACTGCGCTGGTCCTGCTGCTGTTTTCTGCTCTGCTCGTAGGCGTCGGCGACTGCGCTGGTCCTGCTGCTGTATTCTGCACTGCTCATCGGCGTCGGCGACTGCTTTGATCCTGCTGCTGTTTTCTTCTCTGCCCGTTGGCGTCTGCAACTGCACATCTCCTGCTGCTTTTTTCTGCTCTGCTCGTCGGCGTCTGCGACTGCGCTGGTCCTGCTGTTGTTTTCTTCTCTGCTCATCGGCGTCTGCTCTGCTCGTCGGCGTCTGCGACTGCGCTGGTCCCGCTGCTGTTTTCTGCTCTGCTCGTCGGTGACTGCTCTGGTCCTGCTGCTGTTTTCTGCACTGCTCATCGGCGTCGGCGACTGCGCTGATCCTGCTACTGTTTTCTGCACTGCTAATCGGTGTCGGCGACTGCGCTGATTCTGCTGCTGTTTTCTGCCCTGCTCGTCTGCGTCAGCGAATGCACTGATCCTGCTGCTGTTTTCCTCTCTGCTCGTCGGCGTCTGCTCTGCTCGTCAGCGTCTGCGACTGCGCTGGTCCTGCTGCTGTTTTCTGCTCTGCTCGTAGGCGTCGGCGACTGCGCTGGTCCTGCTGCTGTATTCTGCACTGCTCATCGGCGTCGGCGACTGCTTTGATCCTGCTGCTGTTTTCTTCTCTGCCCGTTGGCGTCTGCAACTGCACATCTCCTGCTGCTTTTTTCTGCTCTGCTCGTCGGCGTCTGCGACTGCGCTGGTCCTGCTGTTGTTTTCTTCTCTGCTCATCGGCGTCTGCTCTGCTCGTCGGCGTCTGCGACTGCGCTGGTCCCGCTGCTGTTTTCTGCTCTGCTCGTCGGTGACTGCTCTGGTCTTGCTGCTGTTTTCTGCACATCTCATCGGCGTCGGCGACTGCGCTGATCCTGCTACTGTTTTCTGCACAGCTAATCGGCGTCGGCGACTGCGCAGATCCTGCAGCTGTTTTCGGCTCTGCTCATCGGTGTCGGCAACTGCGCTGATCCTGCTGCTGTTTTCTGCTCTGCTCGTCGGCGACTGCGCAGATCCTGCAGCTGTTTTCGGCTCTGCTCATCGGCGTCGGCAACTGCGTTGATCCTGCTGCTGTTTTCTGCTCTGCTCGTTGGCGTCTGCGACTGCGCATGTCCTGCTGCTTTTTTCTGCTCTGCTCGTCAGCGACTGCGCTGATCCTGCTGCTGTTTTCTGCTCTGCTCGTCGGCGTCTGCGACTGCGCATCTCCTGCTGCTGTTTTCTGCTCTGCTCGTCTGCGTCTGCGACTGCGCATTTTATGCTGCTGTTTTTTGCTCTACTCGTCGGTGACTGCGCTTGTCCTGCTGCTGTTTTCTGCTCTGCTCGTAGGCGTCGGCGACTGCGCTGGTCCTGCTGCTGTTTTCTGCACTGCTCATCGGCGTCGGCAACTGCTTTGATCCAGCTGCTGTTTTCTTCTCTGCTCGTTGGCGTCTGCGACTGCGAATCTCCTGCTGCTTTTTTCTGCTCTGCTCGTCGGCGTCTGCGACTGCGCTGCTCCTGCTGTTGTTTTCTTCTCTGCTCATTGGCGTCTGCTCTGCTCGTCGGCGTCTGCGACTGCGCTGGTCCCGCTGCTGTTTTCTGCTCTGCTTGTCGGTGACTGCTCTGGTCCTGCTGCTGTTTTCTGCACTGCTCACCGGCGTCGGCGACTACGCTGATCCTGCTACTGTTTTCTGCACTGCTAATCGGCGTCGGCGACTGCGCAGATCCTGCAGCTGTTTTCGGCTCTGCTCATCGGCGTCGGCAACTGCGCTGATCCTGCTGCTGTTTTCTGCTCTGCTCATCGGCGACTGTGCTGGTCCTGCTGCTGTTTTCTGCACTGCTCATCTGCGTCGGCGACTGCGTTGATCCTGCCCATGTTTTCTGCACTGCTCGTCGGCGTCTGCGACTGCGCTGGCCCTGCTGTTGTTTTCTTCTGTGCTCGTCGGCGTCTGCTCTGCTCGTCGGCGTCTGCGACTGCTCTGGTCCTGCTGCTGTTTTCTGCACTGCTCATCGGCGTCGGCGACTGCGCTGATCCTGCAAATGTTTTCTGCACTGCTAATCGGCGTCGGCGACTGCGCAGATCCTGCAGCTGTTTTCGGCTCTGCTCGTCGGCGTCAGCAACTGCGTTGATCCTGCTGCTGTTTTCTGCTCTGCTCGTTGGCGTCTGCGACTGCGCATGTCCTGCTGCTTTTTTCTGCTCTGCTCGTCAGCGACTGCGCTGATCCTGCTGCTGTTTTCTGCTCTGCTCGTCGGCGTCTGCGACTGCGCATCTCCTGCTGCTGTTTTCTGCTCTGCTCGTCTGCGTCTGCGACTGCGCATTTTATGCTGCAGTTTTTTGCTCTGCTCGTCGGTGACTGCGCTGGTCCTGCTGATGTTTTCTGCGCTGCTCGTCGCCGTTGGCGACTGCGCTAGTCCTGCTGTTGTTTTCTGCTCTGATCGTCGGCGTCGGCGACTGCGCTGGTCCTGCCGCTGTTTTCTTCTCTGCTCGTCGGCGTCTGCTCTGCTCGTCGGCGTCTGAGCTGGTCCTGCTGCTGTTTTCTGCACTGCTCATCGGCGACTGCGACTGGGCTGATCCTGCTGCTGTTGTCTGCACTGCTAATCGGCGTCAGCGACTGCACTGATCCTGCTGCTGTTTTCTGCTCTGCTCGTAGGCTTCGGCGACTGCGCTGGTCCTGCTGCTTTTTTCTGCTCTGCTCGTAGGCTTCGGCGACTGCGCTGATCCTGCTGATGTTTTCTTCTCTTCTCGTCTGCGTCAGCGAATGCTCTGATCCTGCTGCTGTTTCCTGCACTGCTCGTCGGCGTCGGCGACTGCACTGGTCCTGCTGTTGTTTTCTGCTCTGATCGTCGGCGTCTGCGACTGCGCTGGTCCTGCTGCTGTTTTCTGCTCTGCTCGTCGGCGACTGCGCTGGTCCTGCTGCTATTTTGTGCACTGCTCATCGGCGTCGGCGACTGCGCTGGTCCTGCTGTTGTTTTCGCCTGTGCTCGTCCGCGTCTGCGACTGCGCTGGTCCTGCTGCTGTTTTCTGCTCTGCTCGTCGGCGACTGCGCTGGTCCTGCTGCTGTTTTCTGCACTGCTCATCGGCGTCGGCGACTGCGCTGATCCTGCTGCTGTTTTCTTCTCTGCTCGTTGGCGTCTGCGACTGCGCATCTCCTTCTGCTTTTTTCTGCTCTGCTCGTCAGCGTCAGCGACTGCGCTGATCCTGCTGCTGTTTTCTGCTCTGCTCGTCGGCGTCTGCGACAGCGCTGGTCCTGCTGCTGTTTTTTGCTCTGCTCGTCGGCGTCAGCGACTGCGCTGATCCTGCTGCTGTTTTCTGCTCTGCTCGCCGGCATCGGCGACTGCGCTGATCCTTCTGCTGCTTTCTGCTCTGCTCGTCGGCGACTGCGCTGGTCCTGCTGCTGTTTTCTGCACTGCTCATCGGCGTCGGCGACTGTGCTGATCCTGCTGCTGTTTTCTGCTCTGCTCGTAGGCGTCGGCGACTGCGCTGGTCCTGCTGCTGTTTTCTGCTCTGCTCTTCGGTGACTGCTCTGGTTCTTCTGCTGTTTTCTGCACTGCTCATCGGCGTCGGTGACTGCGATGATCCTGCAGCTGTTTTCGGCTCTGCTCGTCGGCGTCGGCAACTGCGCTGATCCTGCTGCTGTTTTCTGCTCTGCTTGTCGGCGACTGCGCTGGTCCTGCTGCTGTTTTCTGCACTGCTCATCGGCGTCGGCGACTGCGTTGATCCTGCTGCTGTTTTCTGCTCTGCTCGTTGGCGTCTGCGACTGCGCAACTCCTGCTGCTTTTTTCTGCTCTGCTCTTCGGCGTCAGCGACTGCGCTGATCCTGCTGCTGTTTTCTGCTCGGCTCGTCGGCGTCTGCGACTGCGCATCTCCTGCTGCTGTTTTTTGCTCTGCTCGTCGGTGACTGCGCTGGTCCTGCTGCTGTTTTCTGCTCTGCTCATCGCGTCTGCGACTGGGCTGATCCTGCTGCTGTTTTCTGCTCTGCTCGTAGGCGTCGGCGACTGCGCTGGTCCTGCTGCTGTTTTCTGCTCTGCTCTTCGGTGACTGCTCTGGTTCTTCTGCTGTTTTCTGCACTGCTCATCGGCGTCGGCGACTGCGCTGTTCCTGCTACTGTTTTCTGCTCTGCTCGTCAGCGTCTGCAACTGCGCTGATCCTGCTGCTGTTTCCTGCTCTGCTCGTAGGTGTCGGCGACTGCGCTGGTCCTGCTGCTGTTTTCTGCTCTGCTCTTCGGTGACTGCTCTGGTTCTTCTGCTGTTTTCTGCACTGCTAATCGGCGTCGGCGACTGCGTTGATCCTGCTGCTGTTTTCTGCTCTGCTCGTTGGCGTCTGCGACTAAGCATCTCCTGCTGCTTTTTTCTGCTCTGCTCTTCGGCGTCAGCGGCTGCGCTGATCCTGCTGCTGTTTTCTGCTCGGCTCGTCAGCGTCTGCGACTGCGCATCTCCTGCTGCTGTTTTTTGCTCTGCTCGTCGGCGACTGCGCTGGTCCTGCTGCTGTTTTCTGCTCTGCTCATCGCGTCTGCGACTGGGCTGATCCTGCTGCTGTTTTCTGCTCTTCTCGTTGGAGTCTGCGACTGAGCATCTCCTGCTGCTTTTTTCTGCTCTGCTCGTCGGCGTCAGCAACTGCGCTGATCCTGCTGCTGTTTCCTGCTCTGCTCGTCGGCGACTGCGACTGCGCTGATCCTGCTGCTGTTTTCTGCTCTGCTCGTCGGCGACTGCGCTGGTCCTGCTGCTGTTTTCTGCACTGCTCATCGGCGTCGGCGATTGTGCTGATCCTGCTGCTGTTTTCTGCTCGGCTCGTCGGCGTCTGCGACTGCGCATCTCCTGCTGCTGTTTTTTGCTCTGCTCGTCGGCGACTGCGCTGCTCCTGCTGCTGTTTTCTGCTCTGCTCATCGCGTCTGCGACTTGGCTGATCCTGCTGCTGTTTTCTGCTCTTCTCGTTGGCGTCTGCGACTGAGCATCTCCTGCTGCTTTTTTCTGCTCTGCTCGTCGGCGTCAGCAACTGCGCTGATCCTGCTGCTGTTTTCTGCTCTGCTCGTCAGCGTCTGCAACTGCGCTGATCCTGCTGCTGTTTCCTGCTCTGCTCGTCGGCGACTGCAACTGCGCTGGTCCTGCTGCTGTTTTCTGCACTGCTCATCGGCGTCGGCGACTGCATTGATCCTGCTGCTGTTTTCTGCTCTGCTCGTCTGCGTCAGCGAATGCACTGATCCTGCTGAGTTTTCCTCTCTGCTCATCGGCGTCTGCTCTTCTCGTCGGCGTCTGCGACTGCACTGGTCCTGCTGCTGTTTTTTGCTCTGCTCGTCGGTGACTGCGCTGGTCCTGCTGCTGTTTTCTGCTCTGCTCGTTGGTGTCTGCGACTGCGCAGATCCTGCTGCTGATTTCTGCTCTACTCGTCGTCATCTGCGACTGCACATCTACTGCTGCTGTTTTCTGCTCTGCTCGTTGGCGTCTGCGACTGCGCATTTCCTGCTGCTGTTTTTTGCTCTGCTCGTCGGTGACTGCGCTGGTCCTGCTGCTGTTTTCTGCGCTGCTCGTCGCCGTCGGCGACTGCGCTGGTCCTGCTGTTGTTTTCTGCTCTGATCGTCGGCGTCGTCGACTGCGCTGGTCCTGCCGCTGTTTTCTTCTCTGCTCGTCGGCGTCTGCTCTGCTCGTCGGCGTCTGCGCTGGTCCTGCTGCTTTTTTCTGCTCTGGTCGTCGGCGTTGGCAATTGCGTTGATCCTGCTGCTGTTTTCTGCTCTGCTCGTTGGCGTCAGCGACTGGGCTGGTCCTGCTGTTGTTTTCTGCTCTGATTGTCGGCGTCGGCGACTGCGCTGGTCCTGCTGCTGTTTTTTGCTCTGCTCGTCGGCGTCAGCGACTGGGCTGGTCCTGCTGTTGTTTTCTGCTCTGATTGTCGGCGTCGGCGACTGCGCTGGTCCTGCTGCTGTTTTCTTCGCTGCTCGTCGGCGTCTGCTCTGCTCGTCGGCGTCTGCGCCTGCGCTGTTCCTGCTGCTGTTTTCTGCTCTGCTCGTCGGCGACTGCGCTGGTCCTGCTGATGTTTTGTGCACTGCTCATCGGCGTCAGCCACTGCGCTGGTCCTGCTGTTGTTTTCGCCTTTGCTCGTCGGCGTCTGCGACTGCGCTGGACCTGCTGCTGTTTTCTGCTCTGCTCGTTGGCGACTGCACTGGTCCTGCTGCTGTTTTCTGCACTGCTCATCGGCGTTGGCAAGTGTGCTGATCCTGCTGCTGTTTTCTTCTCTGCTCGTTGGCGTCTGCGACTGCGCATCTCCTGCTGCTTTTTTCTGATCTGCTCGTCGGCGTCAGCGACTGCGCTGATCCTGCTGCTGTTTTCTGCTCTGCTCGTCGGCGTCTGCCACTGCACATATCCTGCTGCTGTTTTTTGCTCTGCTCATCGGCGTTGGCGACTGCGCTGGTCCTTCTGCTGTTTTCTGCTCTTCTCGTCGGCGACTGCGCTTGTCCTGCTGCTGTTTTCTTCACTGCTCATCGGCGTCGGCGACTGCATTGATCCTGCTGCTGTTTTCTGCTCTGCTCGTTGGAGTCTGCGACTGCGCATCTCCTGCTGCTTTTTTCTGCTCTGCTCGTCGGCGTCAGCGACTGCGCTGATCCTGCTGCTGTTTTCTGCTCTGCTCGTCGGCGTCTGCGACTCCGCATCTCCTGCTGCTGTTTTTTGCTCTGCTCGTCGGCGTCAGCGACTGGGCTCATCCTGCTGCTGTTTTCTGCTCTGCTCGTCTGCGTCAGCGAATGCGCTGATCCTGCTGCTGTTTCCTGCTCTGCTCTTCGCCGTCGGCGACTGCATTGGTCCTGCTGATGTTTTCTTCTCTGCTCGTTGGCGTCTGCTCTGCTCGTCGGAGTCTTCGACTGCGCTGGTCCTGCTGCTGTTTTCTGCTCTGCTCGTCGGCGACTGCGCTGGTCCTGCTGCTGTTTTCTGCACTGCTCATCGGTGTCAGCGACTGCGCTGGTCCTGCTGTTTTTTTCGCCTCTGCTCGTCAGCGTCTGATCTGCTCGTCGACGTCTGCCACTGCCCTGGTCCTGCTGCTTTTTTCTGCTCTGCTCGTTGGCGACAGCGCTGGTCCTGCTGTTGTTTTCGCCTCTGCTCGTTGGCGTCTTCTCTGCTCATCGGCGTCTGCGACTGCGCAGGTCGTGCTGCTGTTTTCTGCTCTGCTCGTCGGCGACTGCGCTGGTCCTGCTGCTGTTTTCTGCACTGGTCATCAGCGTCGGCGACTGCACTGATCCTGCTGCTGTTTTCTGCTCTGCTCGTCGGTGACTGCGCTGGTCCTGCTGCTGTTTTCTGCGCTTCTCGTCGCCGTTGGCGACTGCGCTGGTCCTGCTGTTGTTTTCTGCTCTGATCGTCGGCGTCGGCGACTGCGCTGGTCCTGCCGCTGTTTTCTTCTATGCTCGTCGGCGTCTGCTCTGCTCGTCGGCGTCTGAGCTGGTCCTGCTGCTGTTTTCTGCATGGCTCATCGGCGACTGCGCTGATCCTGCTGCTGTTTTCTGCTCTGCTCGTAGGCGTCGGCGACTGCGCTGATCCTGCTGCTGTTGTCTGCACTGCTAATCGGCGTCAGCGACTGCGCTGATCCTGCTGCTGTTTTCTGCTCTGCTCGTAGGCTTCGGTGACTGCACTGGTCCTGCTGCTTTTTTCTGCTCTGCTCGTCGGCGTCGGCGACTGCGTTGATCCTGCTGATGTTTTCTGCTCTGCTCGTTGCCGTCTGCGGCTGCGCATCTCCTGCTGCTTTGTTCTGCTCTGCTCATTGGCGTCAGTGACTGGGCTGATCCTGCTGCTGTTTTCTTCTCTTCTCGTCTGCGTGAGCGAATACGCTGATCCTGCTGCTGTTTCCTGCACTGCTCGTCGGCGTCGGCGACTGCACTAGTCCTGCTGTTGTTTTCTGCTCTGATCGTCGGCGTCGGCGACTGCGCTGGTCCTGCTGCTGTTTTCTTCTCTGCTCGTCGGTGTCTGCTCTGCTCGTCGGCGTCTGCGACTGCGCTGGTCCTGCTGCTGTTTTCTGCTCTGCTCGTCGGCGACTGCGCTGGTCCTGCTGCTATTTTGTGCAATGCTCATCGGCGTCGGCGACTGCGCTGGTCCTGCTGCTGTTTTATGCTCTGCTCGTCGGCGTTGGCGACTGCGCTGGTCCTTCTACTCTTTTCTGCTCTGCTCGTTGGCGACTGCACTGGTCCTGCTGCTGTTATCCGCACTGCTCATCGGCGTCGGCGACTGCGCTGGTCCTGCTGCTGTTTTCTGCTCTTCTCGTTGGCGACTGCGCTGGTCCTGCTGCTGTTTTCTTCACTGCTCATCGGCGTCGGCGACTGCGTTGATCCTGCTGCTGTTTTCTGCTCTGCTCGTTGGCGTCTGCGACTGCGCATCTCCTGCTGCTGTTTTCTTCTCTGCTCGTTGGCGTCTGCTCTGCTCGTGGGCGTCTGAGCTGGTCCTGCTGCTGTTTTCTGCACTGCTCATCGGCGACTGCGCTGGTCCTGCTGCTGTTTTCTGCTCTGCTCATTGGCGTCAGCGACTGGGCTCATCCTTCTGCTGTTTTCTGCTCTGCTCGTCTGCGTCAGCGAATGCGCTGATCCTGCTGCTGTTTCCTGCTCTGCTCTTCGCCGTCGGCGACTGCGCTGGTCCTGCTGCTGTTTTCTTCTCTGCTCGTCGGAGTCTGCGACTGCGCTGGTCCTGCTGCTGTTTTTTGCTCTGCTCGTTGGCGACTGCGCTGGTCCTGCTGCTGTTTTCTGCACTGCTCATCGGCGTCGGCGACTGCGTTGATCCTGCTGCTGTTTTCTGCTCTGCTCGTTGGCGTCGGTGACTGCGCTGGTCCTGCTGCTGTTTTCTGCTCTGCTCGTAGGCGTCGGCGACTGCGCTGGTCCTGCTGCTGTTTTTTGCTCTTCTCGTTGGCGACAGCGCTGGTCCTGCTGCTGTTTTCTTCACTGCTCATCGGCGTCGGCGACTGCGTTGATCCTGCTGCTGTTTTCTGCTCTGCTCGTTGGCGTCTGCGACTGCGCATCTCCTGCTGCTGTTTCCTTCTCTGCTCGTTGGCGTCTGCTCTGCTCGTGGGCGTCTGAGCTGGTCCTGCTGCTGTTTTCTGCACTGCTCATCGGCGACTGCGCTGGTCCTGCTGCTGTTTTCTGCTCTGCTCATTGGCGTCAGCGACTGGGCTCATCCTTCTGCTGTTTTCTGCTCTGCTCGTCTGCGTCAGCGAATGCGCTGATCCTGCTGCTGTTTCCTGCTCTGCTCTTCGCCGTCGGCGACTGCGCTGGTCCTGCTGCTGTTTTCTTCTCTGCTCGTTGGCGTCTGCTCTGCTTGTCGGAGTCTGCGACTGCGCTGGTCCTGCTGCTGTTTTCTGCACTGCTCATCGGCGTCGGCGACTGCACTGGTCCTGCTGTTGTTTTCGCCTCTGCTCGTCGGCGTCTGATCTGCTCGTCGGCGTCTGCCACTGCGCTGGTCCTGCTGCTTTTTTCTGCTCTGCTCGTTGGCGACTGCGCTGGTCCTGCTGTTGTTTTCGCCTCTGCTCGTCGGCGTCTGCTCTGCTCATCGGCGTCTGAGACTGCGCTGGTCCTGCTGCTGTTTTCTGCACTGGTCATCAGCATCGGCAACTGCGCTGATCCTGCTGCTGTTTTCTGCTCTGCTCGTCGGTGACTGCGCTGGTCCTGCTGCTGTTTTCTGCTCTGCTCGTTGGTGTCTGCGACTGCGCAGATCCTGCTGCTGATTTCTGCTCTACTCGTCGTCATCTGCGACTGCACATCTACTGCTGCTGTTTTCTGCTCTGCTCGTTGGCGTCTGCGACTGCGCATTTCCTGCTGCTGTTTTTTGCTCTGCTCGTCGGTGACTGCGCTGGTCCTGCTGCTGTTTTCTGCGCTGCTCGTCGCCGTCGGCGACTGCGCTGGTCCTGCTGTTGTTTTCTGCTCTGATCGTCGGCGTCGGCGACTGCGCTGGTCCTGCCGCTGTTTTCTTCTCTGCTCGTCGGCGTCTGCTCTGCTCGTCGGCGTCTGCGCTGGTCCTGCTGCTTTTTTCTGCTCTGGTCGTCGGCGTCGGCAATTGCGTTGATCCTGCTGCTGTTTTCTGCTCTGCTCGTTGGCGTCTGCGCATCTCCTGCTGCTTTTTTCTGCTCTGCTCGTCGGAGTCAGCGACTGCGCTGGTCCTGCTGCTGTTTTCTGCTCTGCTCGTCGGCGTCAGCGACTGGGCTGGTCCTGCTGTTGTTTTCTGCTCTGATTGTCGGCGTCGGCGACTGCGCTGGTCCTGCTGCTGTTTTCTTCTCTGCTCGTCGGCGTCTGCTCTGCTCGTCGGCGTCTGCGCCTGCGCTGGTCCTGCTGCTGTTTTCTGCTCTGCTGGTCGGCGACTGCGCTGGTCCTGCTGATGTTTTGTGCACTGCTCATCGGCGTCAGCCACTGCGCTGGTCCTGCTGTTGTTTTCGCCTTTGCTCGTCGGCGTCTGCGACTGCGCTGGACCTGCTGCTGTTTTCTGCTCTGCTCGTTGGCGACTGCACTGGTCCTGCTGCTGTTTTCTGCACTGCTCATCGGCGTTGGCAAGTGTGCTGATCCTGCTGCTGTTTTCTTCTCTGCTCGTTGGCGTCTGCGACTGCGCATCTCCTGCTGCTTTTTTCTGATCTGCTCGTCGGCGTCAGCGACTGCGCTGATCCTGCTGCTGTTTTCTGCTCTGCTCGTCGGCGTCTGCCACTGCACATATCCTGCTGCTGTTTTTTGCTCTGCTCATCGGCGTTGGCGACTGCGCTGGTCCTTCTGCTGTTTTCTGCTCTTCTCGTCGGCGACTGCGCTTGTCCTGCTGCTGTTTTCTTCACTGCTCATCGGCGTCGGCGACTGCATTGATCCTGCTGCTGTTTTCTGCTCTGCTCGTTGGAGTCTGCGACTGCGCATCTCCTGCTGCTTTTTTCTGCTCTGCTCGTCGGCGTCAGCGACTGCGCTGATCCTGCTGCTGTTTTCTGCTCTGCTCGTCGGCGTCTGCGACTCCGCATCTCCTGCTGCTGTTTTTTGCTCTGCTCGTCGGCGTCAGCGACTGGGCTCATCCTGCTGCTGTTTTCTGCTCTGCTCGTCTGCGTCAGCGAATGCGCTGATCCTGCTGCTGTTTCCTGCTCTGCTCTTCGCCGTCGGCGACTGCATTGGTCCTGCTGATGTTTTCTTCTCTGCTCGTTGGCGTCTGCTCTGCTCGTCGGAGTCTTCGACTGCGCTGGTCCTGCTGCTGTTTTCTGCTCTGCTCATCGGCGACTGCGCTGGTCCTGCTGCTGTTTTCTGCACTGCTCATCGGTGTCAGCGACTGCGCTGGTCCTGCTGTTGTTTTCGCCTCTGCTCGTCGGCGTCTGATCTGCTCGTCGACGTCTGCCACTGCCCTGGTCCTGCTGCTTTTTTCTGCTCTGCTCGTTGGCGACTGCGCTGGTCCTGCTGTTGTTTCCGCCTCTGCTCGTCGGCGTCTGCTCTGCTCGTTGGCGTCAGCGACTGCGCTGGTCCTGTTGGTGTTTTCTGCAATGCTCATCGGCGTCGGCGACTGCGCTGGTCCTGCTGTTGTTTTCGCCTCTGCTCGTTGGCGTCTTCTCTGCTCATCGGCGTCTGCGACTGCGCTGGTCGTGCTGCTGTTTTCTGCTCTGCTCGTCGGCGACTGCGCTGGTCCTGCTGCTGTTTTCTGCACTGGTCATCAGCGTCGGCGACTGCACTGATCCTGCTGCTGTTTTCTGCTCTGCTCGTCGGTGACTGCGCTGGTCCTGCTGCTGTTTTCTGCGCTTCTCGTCGCCGTTGGCGACTGCACTGGTCCTGCTGTTGTTTTCTGCTCTGATCGTCGGCGTCGGCGACTGCGCTGGTCCTGCCGCTGTTTTCTTCTATGCTCGTCGGCGTCTGCTCTGCTCGTCGGCGTCTGAGCTGGTCCTGCTGGTGTTTTCTGCATGGCTCATCGGCGACTGCGCTGATCCTGCTGCTGTTTTCTGCTCTGCTCGTAGGCGTCGGCGACTGCGCTGATCCTGCTGCTGTTGTCTGCACTGCTAATCGGCGTCAGCGACTGCGCTGATCCTGCTGCTGTTTTCTGCTCTGCTCGTAGGCTTCGGTGACTGCACTGGTCCTGCTGCTTTTTTCTGCTCTGCTCGTCGGCGTCGGCGACTGCGTTGATCCTGCTGATGTTTTCTGCTCTGCTCGTTGCCGTCAGCGGCTGCGCATCTCCTGCTGCTTTGTTCTGCTCTGCTCATTGGCGTCAGTGACTGGGCTGATCCTGCTGCTGTTTTCTTCTCTTCTCGTCTGCGTGAGCGAATACGCTGATCCTGCTGCTGTTTCCTGCACTGCTCGTCGGCGTCGGCGACTGCACTAGTCCTGCTGTTGTTTTCTGCTCTGATCGTCGGCGTCGGCGACTGCGCTGGTCCTGCTGCTGTTTTCTTCTCTGCTCGTCGGTGTCTGCTCTGCTCGTCGGCGTCTGCGACTGCGCTGGTCCTGCTGCTGTTTTCTGCTCTGCTCGTCGGCGACTGCGCTGGTCCTGCTGCTATTTTGTGCAATGCTCATCGGCGTCGGCGACTGCGCTGGTCCTGCTGCTGTTTTATGCTCTGCTCGTCAGCGACTGCGCTGGTCCTGCTGCTGTTTTCTGCACTGCTCATCGGCGTCGGCGACTGCGCTGATCCTGCTGCTGTTTTCTTCTCTGCTCGTTGGCGTCTGCGACTGCGCATCTCCTGCTGCTTTTTTCTGCTCTGCTCGTCGGCGTCTGCGACTGCGCATCTCCTGCTGCTGTTTTCTGCTCTGCTCGTCGGCGTCTGCGACAGCGCTGGTCCTGCTGCTGTTTTTTGCTCTGCTCGTCGGCGTCAGCGACTGCGCTGATCCTGCTGCTCTTTTCTGCTCTGCTCGTCGGCGTCGGCGACTGAGCTGGTCCTGCTGCTGTTTTCTGCTCTGCTCGCCGGTATCGGCGACTGCGCTGATCCTGCTGCTGCATTCTGCTCTGCTCGTCCGCGACTGCGCTGGTCCTGCTGCTGTTTCCTGCACTGCTCATCGGCGTCGGCGACTGTGCTGATCATGCTGCTGTTTTCTGCTCTGCTCGTAGGCATCAGCGAATGCGCTGATCCTGCTGCTGTTTCCTGCTCTGCTCTTCGCCGTCGGCGACTGTGCTGGTCCTGCTGCTGTTTTCTTCTCTGCTCGTTGGCGTCTGCTCTGCTCGTTGGAGTCTGCGACTGCGCTGGTCCTGCTTCTGTTTTCTTTCTGCTCGTCGGCGACTGTGCTGGTCCTGCTGCTGTTTTCTGCACTGCTCATCGGCGTCGGCGACTGCACTGGTACTGCTGTTGTTTTCGCCTCTGCTCGTCGGCGTCTGATTTGCTCGTCTGTGTCTGCCACTGTGCTGGTACTGCTGCTTTTTTCTGCTCTGCTCGTTGGCGACTGCGCTGGTCCTGCTGTTGTTTTCGCCTCTGCTCGTCGGCGTCTGCTCTGCTCGTCGGCGTCTGAGACTGTGCTGGTCCTGCTGCTGTTTTCTGCTCTGCTCATCGGTGTCGGCGACTGCGCTGATCCTGCTGCTGTTTTCTGCTCTGCTCGTCGGCGTCTGCAACTGCGCTGATCCTGCTGCTGTTTCCTGCTCTGCTCGTCGGCGTTGGCGACTGCGCTGATCCTTCTACTCTTTTCTGCTCTGCTCGTTGGCGACTGCACTGGTCCTGCTGCTGTTATCTGCACTGCTCATCGGCGTCGGCGACTGCGCTGGTCCTGCTGCTGTTTTCTGCTCTTCTCGTTGGCGACTGCGGTGGTCCTGCTGCTGTTTTCTTCACTGCTCATCGGCGTCGGCGACTGCGTTGATCCTGCTGCTGTTTTCTGCTCTGCTCGTTGGCGTCTGCGACTGCGCATCTCCTGCTGCTGTTTTCTTCTCTGCTCGTTGGCGTCTGCTCTGCTCGTGGGCGTCTGAGCTGGTCCTGCTGCTGTTTTCTGCACTGCTCATCGGCGACTGCGCTGGTCCTGCTGCTGTTTTCTGCTCTGCTCATTGGCGTCAGCGACTGGGCTCATCCTTCTGCTGTTTTCTGCTCTGCTCGTCTGCGTCAGCGAATGCGCTGATCCTGCTGCTGTTTCCTGCTCTGCTCTTCGCCGTCGGCGACTGCGCTGGTCCTGCTGCTGTTTTCTTCTCTGCTCGTTGGCGTCTGCTCTGCTCGTCGGAGTCTGCGACTGCGCTGGTCCTGCTGCTGTTTTCTGCTCTGCTCGTTGGCGACTGCGCTGGTCCTGCTGCTGTTTTCTGCACTGCTCATCGGCGTCGGCGACTGCGTTGATCCTGCTGCTGTTTTCTGCTCTGCTCGTTGGCGTCGGTGACTGCGCTGGTCCTGCTGCTGTTTTCTGCTCTGCTCGTAGGCGTCGGCGACTGCGCTTGTCCTGCTGCTGTTTTTTGCTCTTCTCGTTGGCGACAGCGCTGGTCCTGCTGCTGTTTTCTTCACTGCTCATCGGCGTCGGCGACTGCGTTGATCCTGCTGCTGTTTTCTGCTCTGCTCGTTGGCGTCTGCGACTGCGCATCTCCTGCTGCTGTTTCCTTCTCTGCTCGTTGGCGTCTGCTCTGCTCGTGGGCGTCTGAGCTGGTCCTGCTGCTGTTTTCTGCACTGCTCATCGGCGACTGCGCTGGTCCTGCTGCTGTTTTCTGCTCTGCTCATTGGCGTCAGCGACTGGGCTCATCCTTCTGCTGTTTTCTGCTCTGCTCGTCTGCGTCAGCGAATGCGCTGATCCTGCTGCTGTTTCCTGCTCTGCTCTTCGCCGTCGGCGACTGCGCTGGTCCTGCTGCTGTTTTCTTCTCTGCTCGTTGGCGTCTGCTCTGCTTGTCGGAGTCTGCGACTGCGCTGGTCCTGCTGCTGTTTTCTGCTCTGCTCGTTGGCGACTGCGCTGGTCCTGCTGCTGTTTTCTGCACTGCTCATCGGCGTCGGCGACTGCACTGGTCCTGCTGTTGTTTTAGCCTCTGCTCGTCGGCGTCTGATCTGCTCGTCGGCGTCTGCCACTGCGCTGGTCCTGCTGCTTTTTTCTGCTCTGCTCGTTGGCGACTGCGCTGGTCCTGCTGTTGTTTTCGCCTCTGCTCGTCGGCGTCTGCTCTGCTCATCGGCGTCTGAGACTGCGCTGGTCCTGCTGCTGTTTTCTGCTCTGCTCGTCGGCGACTGCGCTGGTCCTGCTGCTGTTTTCTGCACTGGTCATCAGCATCGGCAACTGCGCTGATCCTGCTGCTGTTTTCTGCTCTGCTCGTAGGCGTCGGCGACTGCGCTGGTCCTGCTGCTTTTTTCTGCTCTGCTCATTGGCGTCAGTGACTGGGCTAATCCTGCTGCTGTTTTCTGCTCTGCTCGTAGGCGTCGGCGACTGCGCTGGTCCTGCTGCTTTTTTCTGCTCTGCTCGTAGGCGTCGGCGACTGCGCTGGTCCTGCTGCTGTTTTCTGCTCTTCTCGTTGGCGACTGCGCTGGTCCTGCTGCTGTTTTCTTCACTGCTCATCGGCGTCGGCGACTGCGTTGATCCTGCTGCTGTTTTCTGCTCTGCTCGTTGGCGTCTGCGACTGCGCATCTCCTGCTGCTGTTTTCTTCTCTGCTCGTTGTCGTCTGCTCTGCTCGTGGGTGTCTGAGCTGGTCA